>NC_073263.2:113120907-113721407 GCF_029289425.2 Pan paniscus
ACTGCAAATTAGAGAATCTCAGAATCTAACTGTGGCTTATAAGCCACTGCCTCAAGATATCCTGCCTTTTTGGGCCAAGCCAATGTATACCTCCACATATGGATTTATGTCTTTGCCTGTAACTTCTGCCTCCCTGAAACGTATAAAATCAAACTAACCAGAACACCTTGGGGCAACTTACTCAAGGCTTCTTGGGTTTGTGTTTTCCCTGGCTGTGGTAATTCACAGTGGCTCAGAATAAACCTCTTTAAAGTATTGTACAGAGTTTTCTTTTTCCCTTAACAATGCATACTAACTCATTGGTGCTCACAGCAGCCCTATGAGGGAGATACACTTTTATGTTATAGGTGAGCACCCGGGGACTCAGAGAGGGTTAGTAACTTGCTAAGGTCACACAGCTAGTAAGTAGCAGATCTGGGATTCACACCAAGGCAGTGTGTTCCAGCATCCTTAATACATACATGAAGTATTTATCAAGCATCTACCTTGTGTACGTGTCCTTCATTGTGGATATAATTGTCAGCAACGTTGGATATACAAGACTCCATTAGGAATTCAGGGCTCAATGCTTTCAGCAGAGGCTTAAGTCAGGCAAGTTGAGCTTTTCTGAAAGATTTTGCTGGATTATAACAGAGTTCATTTTCAGAATGAATCTGGTCCAAAGAGTGAAATAACTTATGTTAGCAGTTCTCCATTGATTTCATTTCAGGAGTCCTTTATACTCTTAAAAATTATTGAGCACCCCAAAGAGATTTTGTTTCTGTGGGTTACTTCCATTGATACTGACCATGTTAGAAATTAAAACAAAATATTTGAATATTAAAGTATTAATTCATTTACAAATTATAATAATAAGCCCATTTTATGGTAATATAATTAAACTTTTTTTCTAAAAGATAACTGTATTTCCTCAAACAAAGAGTGAGGAGTGTGGAGAGTGGCATTGCTTTACATTTTTGCAAATTTATTCTGTGTCTGGCTTAATAAAGACAGTTGGACTGCCATCCTTCTTCTGCCTTCACTCTGTTGCAATGTGTCATTTTGGTTGAAGTAAATGAAGAAAATTCAGTCTTGCATAAATATGTAATCAAAAAAGGAGTAGTTAATAGCCTTTGCAGAATAATTTTTAGTGTTCTTCCTTGTTACAACACCAAACTCAACAAGTAGTAGTCTGTTAAAAGTTAGTGGCCGTGTGGATTCTGAAACCACACCAATGAGCTTTGCATGCCCTGTCATACTAAAATCCATTACCCTTTGAAGGGGTCTTTTTTACCCAAGCATGATTTTGCAAAATCATGCATTGGTCACTTGGAAAACAGTGATTCGCTCAGTTATGCAGATCTTCCAAATGCTCACAGATTTCATCATACAATATTGAAAAGTCACATTCATTAATATCACCCACCTCATCAGACAGGTCTTCAGGAATGGGGGGCACAATACGCCACTCTGTCTCTGCATCAGCCCAGGCATAAGGATGGAGGCACGCAGTGCAGATGGCTGGGGCTGTGTTCTTTCCTACCCAGCCCCTTCCCAGAACAGACCAGGGTTCGCCGGGTTCCAGGCCGGTGCCTGAAAGCTACACGTGTTCCCAATACCAAAACAGGAGCATATTCAGCTTGCGAATTTCACGCTAAGATTTTTAATGATATTTGCCTACAAATCATGGACAGCCAAAAGAGCTATTGTGACTTGGTCTTGTCATGTTAACCAGCTTTGATTCTTTTCTGATTTTGCTGTCAGATATCACAGACAATCTCTGAGAAGGAAAAGCAGGCATCCAGATGAAGTTTGTAGTTTAGATTCACTCTTGTTTTATTTTTGAGTGGGTGCCATATTCGTAAACATCTTGCAGAAAGTATTTTTGGAAGGATTAAGTGGTTATGATGCTGCTTTACCTTCTAGAGCTCTAGAAATGGGGAGACCCTTTATAGAGGAGCCAGATTGGTTAATAAGGCTTATATGAGACTCAAGAGCAAACGTGTGTGGGAACTTGGGGTGAAGGGAAGAAGAGCAGGCAGCAAGCTTTCCGTGGGTGCAGTTCGTGAGAGGCGAGGCTGGTCAGAGGGTGAGGGGGCCCCAAGTGAAAGTGCCAACGCCCCCTGGGAAGCCTGTCTGACCCTCTGCCCTTCACCTATCCTTCCTGGTGCTCCTCCTGCTGCTCACAGGCTCTGGAGCAGGGACAGGTTGCTTAGATGTCATGCTGAGCAGCCGTTTACCTCTTCACAGTATAAACTATCTTCCAGCAGTAACAGCTGCAGAGGTCCCAGGAGAGCTGAACGTGACAGGGTTGGAATGGACAAGGGACTGAGGGAGAGGAGAGAATGCAGGTTAACTGAGTGTGTAGTAGGAGGGAATCCAGGTTAATCAAGCATATACTAAGAGGGAATTCATGTTAGCTGAGTGTATAGTAGCCGGGAATTCATGTTAATCGAGCATATACTAAGGGGGAATTCGTGTTAATTGAGCATATACTAGAAGGGAATTCATATTAATTGAGTGTATACTAGGAGGGAATTTGTGTTAATTGAATGTATACTAGGAAGGAATTCATGTTAACTGAGCATATTCTAGGAAGGCATTCACGTTGAATGTATACTAGGAGGGAATTCACATTAATTGAGTGTATACTAGGAGGGAATTCATATTAATTGAGCATATACTATGGGCCAGGTACTGTTTCAGGCATTGTGTGACTGTCACGTTATCCAGTCCTAGCTCAGGGAGAAAGGTTGTCCTGTTTCCATTTTATGGATAACAAAAGTGAGGTTCAGGGGGTGTGATTTGCTGGGGGGCACCTGCTGCTAAGCAGAGGAGTCTGGTTTCTAGGACTTAAACATCCTTCTTTCTTCCAGCTTCACAAGATTCTTCCACTTGGCGTTCCCGTGTTTACTCCCTAGAGTGATGTCTTTAATCTAACTGGTAGAGAAAGAAAGTGCCCTCCTAAGTTTATCTGAAAGCTGATCAAAGTCTAAGGATACGTAAAAGTCATTTCTGTTTTTATCTGCAAGGCATATACAAAATGTGCATGTGGTCAGCACAGCATTACAAGCCAGTCAGCACTAGCCCTGCTCTCAGAGAATCTAGACAAGGGTCAAGGGACTGAAAAATCTTACACAGATAAAAAGAACAACCAAGGTTCATCTCATGCCATAGAAATTGAGAAAATCCAGCAGGAGTAGCAGTTGGAGAGAGAAGGTACAGCACAAAGAGTGAACCAGGAAAGTCTTCCTGGAAGAGGAAAATTTTGATTTGAGATTTGGCTTTTTTTCCTCTGGTGCTTCATGAATATATAGCATTAAAAAAACCATGAAATTGTGAGACCTCTGACTAGAGGGGTAACCAATGTTAACTGCTAATTTGTGCGTGTAATTATTGGAAGGCCCTGATAGGCCGCATCGTTCCTGAGGTAGAGAGACTATTGTAGAGTGTGTACGTATGGATACGTGGGACCCTCACAATGTCTGTTTGCCATTCACTTCATCCTCACAGAACATAGCCCTTCACCATATGCACAGAAACACTGAGTGTTATCATTGAAAAATGTCTTACTGAACTTATGGGGAAAATAATGTATTTCATGGATTATTAGTGAGATTGGACAAACGTTCACATTGGTGACATATTAGTCTTCCTTTTCCTTTTAATTCTCTACTTACAAATTTTTCCCATTTTTCTACTGGATTATAGAGTGTATATAATAACATGATCTTTATGTCTCGAGAGTGAACCGTTCTCTGTTATTTTGAAGTTATTTCTGTTATGTAGAAGTTATTTTTTCCTAGTCTTCCATTTGTCTCTCATTTTGCCTTTGACATCATTACATAGACATTGATGACAGTCATAGGGGAGGAAAAATTTAATTTTCCTTACCCATTGCTAGGTTCATGGCTGAGGCCCCTGTAACAAAAGGCAGATTAACAGGAGAAGAGCAGACATATCTATTTAATGTCAGTTTAACATGCCACAGGAACCTTTAGAAATGAAGAAACAGAGAAACCTGTGTGTTTTATGCTTAGGTTTGATGAACAGTCATGGGGATGTATGATTGGACAATGAGGTGGGTGGCCTAGCAGTAATAAACCAGGGAACAGGGAGGCTTAGCAGGGCCTGTGTGTTCTGATTCTTCTCTGTGTCCTTGTCTTTAGAGATAAAAATGTTCCTTTCCTCTGGGCATAGGGAGAGCACCTCTCCCATGAGGGTCTCAGGACCAGCTTCAGTGGAGCAGGGTGGAGAGAGGTGAGAGGAGCTTTCCTGCTTCTGCTGTTTCCTCAAAGGCCAAGGGGCTGTGTCCTGGGCTGCTTGTCCTCAACCCGCTCTGCCTTTTTGTCTAGAGACACAGAAGGCCTTTTTTATCCCCATTCCATGATTACCCCTTTTCCGTTTGCTTGGAGAGGACACAGCGGTGGCACTTGCGGCTGCAGTGTTTACCCCGAGATAACTTTGTCATGAAATACCTCGCTTTTGTTATTTTTGCATCACTGTAATATATCAACTTTGGAAACAAAAGACATTCTATTTATAGCATTCTGTTTTTAGTAACGATACTTTCCATTTACAAAATCGCTGAAAATGTCAAATCCTAGAAAACGTGGCATTCTCACATGTGATACGAACATCATTCTCAAACAGTTGTTGGCCAAAGATTCATTTGATGAATCTGATTTTTCCGAAACTGACAATTCTGATGATTCAGACGATGCTGATGTTAGCTCTGTTTAGAAATAACTCCAAGAACAGTTTTTATATTTTACTTTTACCTTGAAAATCAGTCAGATTTGCTTCAGCCTCAAAGAGCGTGTTTATGTAAAAGTAAATGAGCGCCAGCAGTGAGCTGCACTTTATTTTTCTAAATGGGCAAAGGGTTAATTTTTTTAAAAGTGTTCTGTGTTATCTTTTAGGACTTTTATAGTATTTTGTGTTTATCACATCTGAAATTTATTTTTGTGTAGAATATTTAATATTTTTGAAAGGAGTAGTTCAAAACCACTTGTTGAACTGACAAATTTTTCCTTGATATAAAAATATCACCTCTACAGTATACACCAAGATGCATACATGCATTTCCTACTTCTAGGCTCTTCCTCTTGTTCCATTTATTGAATTTTTATGTTTCTGAGACAACACCACAATGTTTTGAGCACTACAGTTATCAAATATTCTTTGATATTTTACACTGCTAATTATTGGTTTTTCCTGTAGATTTTCTTTCCTAGATGAATCTTGAAATTAGCTAGTCAAAGTCTGTAAAATTTCCTTTGGGATTTGGATGTGGATTGGATTGGATTAATTTGGAGAACTAACATTCTGATGATAATGTTTTTCGGTTTGGTTTTCATTTTCCGTGTTATCATTTTCAACTGCACTTGCTTCGACCTTCCCTTGGCTCTCGGGGAGAAAGTCTTCTGTCTCTCCCCAGCAGCATTGATTCCATTTTCTACCCGGTCCACTCTGCTTTTTGCTGCCTTCAGTGCATATTTTAACCCTGCTCCTGTTGCTTTCCCTATGACGCTCTTTCCTGTTGAGAAGTGTCAAGTAAAACTCTCTAAAAGTGCTTTTCACCTCCTTTAGTAGATAATTTCCAAGGGTACGGTTTTCCACTGAATCTTAGATGATTATTCCCTTTCTCCTGTGTTGCAAGGTGTCCCTGCAGAGACATATTAAATGAGAGCCCTCTCGGAGCTGGTTGTGAGCTTAGCGTGGTGCACGTTGAACCAACTGCAGGATTCCAATCTGAAGGGAGGTTCTCCTGCAGGGGGATGCTGCTGATGGACTACTGATGCTGATGGGTACTGACAAGCACCAGGCCTGGAGAAGCAATTCTTTACACCAGGATGAACAAACAGAAAGGACATCATGATGGAAGCCGTGGGTGTATTTTGAATGCAGCAGAAAGGAAATGTTAGCCCCACACTTAATGGGAGATATAGTGGTTTTTTCACTGGCTGTGGGATTTCACATAGAGGCAAGAATGTGCACACTCTCCGATCACAGAAAACTGACTTATCACGGGAGGAGGCAGACGGCTCAGAAAGGTGAGAGCTGTAACTTCCATGAAGTGGCAGAGTGATGTGGTGTGTGTCTGTGGAGGTGGCATATCACGTGTCATGGCGTCTAATAATGTAGTGGGGTAGAACATGGTGAGACCAACGTCTGGAATGGCCAGGCTGGCTTCTGCCTGCATCCCTGTCCTCCGCAGGGCTGTGAAGGGCCCCGGCAGCAGCGCCCTCTCCTGGGGGGCTGTGGGAATGCCTGGCTGCGGGTCAGCCCACGGAGGAGCTTTGACACTGGCCCAGTGTGAGCTCATGGGGACACCCATACCTGTGTGAATGTGTGAGAGGACATCTGTGCGTGCCAGTGGGGAACCAGGATGTGTGTGTGTGTCTGAGGTGTGTGTGTCTGTAGGTGTATGGTGAGTGTGTGTTTACGTGTTTGTGGGGCATATGTGTCTCTTGTGGGAGGTGTGAGGTGTGTCTAGGGGAGGCTGTGTGTGTGTGGTGTGTGTGTGCATCTGTCTGTGATATGTGTATCTGATGTGTGTGTGATGTGTGTGGGCGTGTGTCTGTGTGTGTGGTGTGTGTCTGGTGTGTGTGGTGTGTGCGTGTGTCTGTGGTATGTGTATCTGTGGTGTGTTTTTGTGTCTGCTGTGTGTAGTGTGTGTTGTGTGTGTGTGTCTGTGGTGTGCGTGTGTGCATATGGTTTGTGATGTGTATGGTGTGTGTCTGTGGTTTGTGTGGTATGTCTGTGGTGTGTGTTTGTGGTGGGTGTCTGTGGTATGTGTGTGTCTGTATGTGTGCTGTGTGTGTGGTATGCATGTGGTGCGTGTGTCTGTGGTGTGTGGGTGTGTGTCTGTGGTGTGTGTGGTGGGTGCCTGTAGTATGTGTGTCTGGTGTGTGTCTGTGTGGTGTGTGTGTCTGTATGGTATATGTATGTGGGGTGTGGGGCGTGTGTGTGGGGCTTGTGTGTGTGGTGGGTGTCTGTGTCTGTGTGGTGTGTGTCTCTGTGGTGTGTGTGTGTGGTATATGTACGTGGGGTGTGGGCGGATGTGTGTGTGGTGTGTCTGTGGTGTGTGTATTGGTGTGGTGTGTGTGTGTGTGTGTGCCTGTGTTGTGTGTCTGTGGTGTGTGTGTGTGCCTGTGTTGTGTGTCTGTGGTGTGTGTGGTGTATGTGGTGTGTCTGTGGTGTGTGCATCTGTGGTATGTGTGGTATGTGTCTGTATGGTATGTGTATGTGTGGTATATGTGTGTGGTGTGTGTCTGTGGTATGTGTGTGTGTTGTGTGTGGTGTGTGTGTGTGGTGTGTGTGTCTGTGGTTTGTGTGGTGTGTGTGTGGTATGTGTGTGGTAAGTGTATGTGTGGTGCATGTGTATGGTGTGTGTATGGTGTGTTTGGTGTGTGTGGTGTCTGGTGCGTGTGTGTCTGTGTGGTGTGTGTGTGTGGTGTGTGTGGGTGTGTCTGGTGTATGTGGTGTGTGTGTTGTGTGGGTGTGTCTGGTGTGTGTGTGGTATGTGTCTGTGTGGTGTGTGTGTGGTATGTGTCTGGTGTGTGTGTGGTGTGTGTGGTGTGGGTGTGTCTGTGGTGTGTGTGTCTGATGTATGTGGTGTGTGTGTTGTGTGGGTGTATCTGTGGTGTCTGTGGTGTGTGTGGTGTGTGTGTGTGGTAAGTGTATGCATGGTACGTGTGTGTGGTGTGTTTGGTGTGTGTGTCTGTGTGTTGTGTGTGTGTCTGTGTGGTGTGTCTGTGGTGTGTGTGTGTGGTGCGTGTGTCTGTGTGGTGTGTGTGTGGTGTGTTTCTGTGGTATGTGTGTGGTGTGTGTCTGTGGTGTGTGTGGTGTGTGTCTGTGGTATGTGTGTGTGGTGTGGGTGTGTGTGGTGTGTGTCTGTGGTGTGTGTGGTGTGTGTGTGTCTGTGTGGTATGTGTGGTGTGTCTTTGGTGTCTGTGGTGTGTGTGTGTGTGTGTGTGGTGTATGTGTGGTGTGTGGTGTGTGTGTCCGTAGTGTCCGTGGTGTGTGTGTGGTGTGTGTTTATTCGTGGTGTGTGTGTGGGGGGGGTGTGTGTCTGTGTGGTGTGTGTGTGGTGTGTGCGCGTCTATGTGGTGTGTGTGGTGTATGTCTGTGGTGTGTGTGTGTCCGTGGTGTGCGTGTGGTGTGTGTGCATCTCTCTGTGGTGTGTGGAGCACACAGTCCCAGCTCTCCCTCTGGTGCCCTCTGCCTGTGTCTCCATCAGCCCCACGTGTCCCCCTCGTCCCTAGGCCGCATCCGACTGTCCACGTTGCCCTCTGAGGTCCGGCGCCTCATCCATCAGGAAACTGGGTCTGGGGGCCGCACAGGGGACAGCACCCAGCCCGCGTGTGCAGGCGGCTCTGGGGGCTCCCAGGGTGGCCTCCCTCCCGGCCAGGGCGCCTTCCATTCTTCCTCATTCGCGGCCATGGCCCTTGCTGGAAGCTCAGGCAGAAGCCCCTGACATGTCTCATATGGCTCCTGAGGTGGTCCCAGCCCCTGGGACCTGCGGGGCCAATGTGGACTGAGAGCCTCTGCCCCAAGCCACATGGGCCTCGATCCCCACTCGGTGGCCCAGGCATCAGGTGCTGCTGCCCAGAAGGTCCCTGTCAATCAGACAGAAACGGTCCCTTGGGGCCCGGCCTCCTGGGTGCTGCCCGGGCGCTGCCATCCACCCCTCACCAGTGTGGGCCTCGCACCAGTTTGGCTCAGTGAGGAGCACCCGCGAGAGGAGGCCGCTGTGCCTCCCAGGTTCTCCCGGTTCTGCGGCCCAGCCTTCACCTGTTCTCAGGCCACAGCCAAGCTGCTGAATTCCGGCATGTTTTGCTTGCTTCCACCTGGGATTGAAATTTTAAACTCTTGACCTCCATCCTCCTTAAATTCACACCTCATGCAACGTGTCTTACAAGAAACCAACACAGGCCGGGTGTGGTGGCTCACGCCTGTAATCCCGGCACTTTGGGAGGCCGAGACGGGCGGATCACGAGGTCAGGAGATCGAGACCATCCTGGCTAACACGGTGAAACCCCGTCTCTACTAAAAATACAAAAAATTAGCCAGGCGCGGTGGCGGGCGCCTGTAGTCCCAGCTACTTGGGAGGCTGAGGCAGGAGAATGGCGTGAACCTGGGAGGTGGAGCTTGCAGTGAACCGAGATTGCGCCGCTGCACTCCAGCCTGGGCGACAGAGCGAGACTCCGTCTCAAAAAAAAAAAAAAAAAAAAAAAAAGAAACCAACGCAGCTCCTGGCCCTGCACTACAGCTGAGCTCGCAGGGCCTCGGGAGCCACACAAGTTCCTTTTCTTCCCTGCGAAACATTTGTTGCTGTCTTGACTTTTTGGGCATCATTGAGACAACATGTTGATGTGTGTTAACGCCAAGGCCATTTCAATTCATGGTGAAGAAAACGCCACTGGGGTCTAATTAAGCCATTCATTTAAAACAATGCTCAGAAAACGGTTGCAGAGACTCCGTGTTCCCTAAGTTACGATGAGTTTGTTCCTGCCCGCAGAAGCCGCCTCGCCTCCGCAGTGCCACCTCTGCTGCCCCCAGCCACCGGCACAGCTGAGTCAAGGTACAACCGCCCAGCAACGCTTTCCAGCAGGGAACGTTGCCCTGAACAGCTCTGACTGTTGAGCGCACGTTAGAAGGCGCCACGCTAGCGCATTCCCCTGCGGTATTTGAAACGACTCCTGTTACATTTGTTGGAGGAATGAGTCAGCAACCCTGAGAGGCTGTGACTCTTGCACCCTTTCCTGGCTCTGCCCTGTGGCCAGCTCCGAGGGCAGCAGGGAGATATTTTATATCAGCACGACCCCAAGGCTTGCCTCTGAGCAGCAGCAGCAGGAGCACCGGCCCACCCTAGGCAGAGCCAGGGTCTGTTCTGGCTCTGACACTTTACAGCCATGTGGCCCGGGATAATCTTTCTCATTCCCAGTTTCCCTGTTTTTAGTAGAGGGGTGATAACGTCCACCTCCTTCACGAGCTTGTCCTAAGAAGCCCAGGAAGTATGAATGGGAGCGAGGCTGTCACGGGTTGTGTAGTCCGATGGAGGCGGGGGTGATCCTTGACTTGACCCATAGCAGGTGTCCACTGAGTATGTCCTGATCCAATCCGTGCCCTGCACTGCTGCTTCTCCCTACCACCATTTCTCTCCGCGCGCAAGGACAGGAGGCCACTCCAGCTTTCCCCTGTGAGGAATTTCAGTAAACGTTCTCAGGGACACCAGTCCACGGGGTCCGGATCCAAGTGCGCAGTTATCCTCAAATCCAGTCCACAGGGTCCAGATCCGAGTGTGCTGTTATCCTCAAATCCAGTCCACGGGGTCCGGATCCGAGTGCGCTGTTATCCCCAAACAGTGTTGCAATCCCTTTCCTGGTTGAAGTCAGGTGGACTCTGTTATACTAAGAAGTCTCTGTGTTTGTGTTGCTTTGGAAACGCCTTAGTTCATCCTAGCTTGGCCTCCCTGAGAGCATCGTCTGCACCATCCTCTCCGCAGACCCCTCCTGTTTCCCTGCAAAGCCCCTCCTCGGTAAGTTCCCATCTGCTCTGCGCCCCTGCTCTCCCCACCGGGTCCCTCATTGCTTTGAAGGCTTCAGACCAGCGTTGGTCTGCAGCCTCCTCTCTTAGTGGTGCTCTGGTCCCGTGAGGCTTACGGCACACACGCGTCCATGAGAGAAATGCCATTGGCCCAGAAATTCACTCTGGGGGCTGTAAAATTTGACTCCCAAGAGCTGAGAGACGGCTTGCAAAAGTCTGGTTTCAATAGTGAAGAGTTCAGGAAAACCAACCACGATGAATAATTGTCATTGCAAAGACAGAACACTGAGACGTGAAGTGAGTAAGAAGGGGTGAGACAGACACTCTCTGAAGTGGAGTTCACCATTGAAACACTTGTGTTAATAATAAATCAAAGCAGTTTTCATGGAATATTCTGTTGTTTTCCTAACAGTATTTACTGCCTGCTCACAGACCCACAGGCAGGGGATACTTTCTGAGTGTGGGAACAAGGTTGCCCCATAGAACCAGGGCCACCGTCTCAGCCCTCAGCCTGGATGCAGGAAGGGGCAGGGAGGACGTGGGCCCTGAGGCGCACAGGTCCCAGCTGGGCGGCATCTGTGGCATCTGGTTGTTCTTACCTGGGCCAGTGGCCTCCTTTCTAGTGGTGGCCCACCTGGTGGGGCCTACCTGGCGAGGCTCTGGCGGGTCGAGCTGAGACAGAACATGGTCTACGCCTCCAATGGTGCCTCTCGATCTCCACAGCCCCGCAAACAGCACTCCTTCCCTGTCCCTCGTCATTTCTGGGGGTGGAAACATCTCCAGATCCTAACAAAGCCCATTCCCTTCTGAACAGTTTCCGCTGAAGCTGAGGCAATTGCAATACTTTTAGATGTAGGATTCTGACACTCAACATGTAGACAAACTTAGGAGGTCAGGCCGTGGGAACCCTGAAATGTCATGCAATTTTATGCGTATGTAAATTTTCTGGGGCAAAAATCCAAAGCTAGTACCTGATTCCTCAAGGAGCTTCTCAGACCCCCAAATGTTCAGAACATGCTTTGGTGGTCCAAGTCCTCTCTGAGATGAATACAGAGCAGGTCCACATGGAAGGTGTTCCATGAGTCCACGTGGCTCCAAACCTGGGATCCCGAAGTCTAGGGCAAAGCACTCTAGAGACAGGAGAGGTGGTGGTCAGAAAGGAGGAGACACCTGGGCTGATCTGTGTTGTTAATTCTGTGTGTCAACTTGGCCAAGCCCCAGTGCCCAGATATTGGATCAGATATCGGTCTGGATGTTGCTGTGAAGGTGTTTTTAGAGGAGATTAACCTCAAATCAGTGGACTTTGGGTAAAGCAGATGGCTTTCCGGAATGTGGGGGGGTCTCATCCAATCTGTTAAAGGCCTTAAGAGCAAAAGACTGAGAACTCCCCGAGAAGGAGCTCGGCCTGCAGACAGACGCTGAGCTGCAGCATCGGCTCTTCCCTGGGTCCCCAGCCTGCCCCCTGCCCTGCAGACTGTGGACTTCCCAGCACTCATAGTCACGGTGAGCCAATTCCTTAACATAAACCTTGAGGTAGACAAACAAAGATGTAGCTCTATAGAGAGCAGATACAGGTCTATTGGTTGTGTTTCTTGGGAGAACTCTAATACATGGTCTCGTTTTTCTTATTAATATTTATTTAGCTATTACTAAGCTCTAATTATGTTACACTATTTAATTCTCAGAATAACAGTATGAGGTGGGCCATGGCCCAAGAGGTATCCAGCAGGAAGTGGTGGCGGGGAAGAGAATTGGAAACACCTGCTGTGCCAAGAGCCTCTGGTGGATTCTGGGGAAGGAAGAGGACGGGGTGAGTTTGAGCCTGTGTCTTCTTTCCTTGTGATCGCTAGCGTGTTAGGGAGTGGACCACTTGCCTGAACTTCTGTGCAGTGCTGGTTGTCTTCGTTAGGGTAGAATTTGGCCCTTTGGAAGCATCACTGCATCCACTGCTCCCACACTGTGGCAGCATGCACTCCCTTCTTAGCCCTTCCCTAGCTCCAGTTCAAGCTTTCTTGTCTACGCAGCCCCTTCCGAAAGTGAAGACGAGCGAGCTTGATCTAACTCGGGGAGCCTCCAGGACCCCATCTCCTGGGTGACTCATGTCTGCCCCCGCTTTGGGAGGCTGCTCAGATTCCCTCCCACCTGGGCCCTGGCAGGAGGGAGCGCTTCCAGGAGAGCCTCGCGACCCCACCGGGCTTTGCTGGACACAGTGCATGGCAGCTCAGGCTTGTGAAAGGCTCAGATTTGACTTGGCATAAGCTCAGCCGTGCAATTATTCCCACCGGGACACTGAGTTCTCTTTCCCGGCCAAAGGACTTGGCAGAGCCCAAACCTCATGGGGAGGTGAGGGCACCTCGCTCTCCTCTTCTCTCAAGCAGACAGCTCCAGCACTCCTCACCCACATTGACCACACACTTGAGCCTGGCACTCCTGTCATCATCCAATTATGCCTGGAACAGCGTGGGGAGGAATGGAGCCACTGCAAAGGCAGGAGGGGAAGAGGGGACTCCCATCCCTGACCTCGCAGCTTTCTGGCGGGCGGCCACCCCTCCCAGACGTGCAGGGCCAGGCTCCCTCCCCGTTATTCTCAGCCGTCATCTCAGAAACCCTGGGACAGTGAGAGCAGGGTTGGCAGCTGCAGTTGGCTTCAGGACTGTCCTCAGCTCTGGATTTGGCATTCCTGGGTGGCTTTGCAGGGCTGCGTACTTTATCTTGTCAGAGGAGGGACATGTGTGAGCAACACCATGAGGCTTAGATTTTCAAAGATGAGCAGCTCACACTCAAGTTGTCCCCGAATGCCAAGATCTGTAGGAGATGGCTGTGTGGCCCCTTCAGGGGAGAGGCCAGGAGCATAAAAGCAGGGGACATGGGGTGGAGTGGAGAGATGCCACCCAGGGAACTGGCAGTTGTTGGGAATGTCAGGTCTCTGTGGGCACCAGGCCTGGGGGTGGGTCTTTGCTATGACGCCTTGCTCGATGCCGACAACGACCTTCCGACATGCTTCTCTTTGGTCACCAGAGAAAAAGTGTCATGAAAACTGGAGAGGTGCTAACAGTGGTCCAGCTTTCATCCTTCACCATCTGCCTGCAGCCCACGGCAACAGCCCTGTCTCTGACTTCTCCCAAAAACTTTTGCTCCAAATTGGTCTGCTTTGCCGAGTGGGGCATTGGCGCGCCCCGGTTCACAGCTTGGATCACAGGACCCCTTGCACCCCCTTGCATCCCGCCCCAGCCCTATCCCAGGAATGTTCTCTTCATCTTTTGAAACCTACCCTTTGAGATGCTTCCTCAAGCCTTCTCTGCCACTTGAGCTGCAAGCAGCTTATCTTCTCCCGTTCCCGTGGCAGGATGCTGTCGCTGTGCTCCTGTCCCAGGACGGTTGACAGTGTCTCTCGGGTCACCACCCCCCGCCTGTGTGATCGCTGAGGTTTATGACTGGATCTTATGTCTTTGCAGTGCTGGGCACTGGCACGGCTGCTCATAGAAAGGTCCCGACGGACACTGCAATGGCGGGCAATAGAGGGATATGCATGGGTGGCCAGCCCCTGTGAGGGCAGGACTGAGGCAGGGCCAGCCCCTGTGACGGCATGAAGACCCCGGACCCCTGGGCTTCTCCCCTGTGATCAGTAGCTCCCCTGACACACTTTAGGAGTGGCTCCCCTCCACACAGCTGCATACTTTGGGAAAGAGGTTGGGTTTCGCATGAGAAATTCCTATTTTCAAAAGGAATAGATTGGAAGCTGTGAGTGGGCACTGACCGCAAGGAATTCCTTCCCTGGAAGTCACTCTCTCAGCAGGTAGCTTGGAACAGAGTGTGCTCTTAGGACAGGAGGAGAAGCAGAGGGGCCCAGGTGTGTCTGCAGCGGCCAGAGTTGTTTGTGATTGACCTCACTCTGTGAATGTGGGGCACCCAGTGAATAAGTCTCAATCCGACCTTCCAGTCCAGAGGGGTCATCCACAAATGTCTTCTGCAGGGAAACTCCACCTTGAAGGATACTGGCGAGCTCAAGCTCAGAATGATTGTCTGACATAGTTTAGGAAGATTCTGTCTCATCCTTTTTTCCATCCCATCAAATTTCTCCTGAAACATTTCTGCCATCAGTGGTCTGTATTGGGTAGGGTTCTAACATCACAAATAACAGAAACCAAGTCCGGCTCATTTCAGCAGTTAGGGTTCTGATATTGCGGATAACAGAAGACGAATCCAGCTATTTAAGCAGAAAAGGATTTTTATTTGGACTGAATTAAATGGGAGAATCAAGAAGCGGGTTCTGAAAAAGGCAGCAGTCAGGGCAGCTCTGCAGCGACTCAGAAGGAAAGGTGAACACTCCGTGTGCTGCTGGGGAATGGAGAGGCTCCCACCCCTTCCTCACTGCTGGTGTTTCCATCTTGCATGCCCCGCTCAAAGCTCAAAGACATGGAAAGGGGTGTCTGACTGATGTGGCTTTGAAAAGTGTCCACCCTGGCTTGGGGAGAGGCATCCCTTTGGTCACTGGGCCCTGGTTTTTGGGGACTCAGTGAGTCCAGAGCCCATGGTGTGGAAGATGGAGGAGCTTGGAAAACCTGAGGTTCCAGTCTCAGGTTGCTGCATTTAGGGAGATGAAAGAGAGGAAGGGAAGATAATGAACTGCCCTCTGACATGTGAGGTTTGGGATGGGTCGTCAGGGTGGAGAAGCCAGTTAGCCATCAGCGGAGAGCACAGAGTGGGCTCAGGGCTGGGAGAGACGTGCAGGAATTGCAGGAGATGGGAGCTGCCGATGAGAAAACGGCTAAGGGCACACAGGAAAGTGGGCAGGGTGGGATAGGACGGCGTGGGGAACTCTGACTCTCAGCGATCGCTCGGATGAGGACAAACAGCTGGCAGTCAAGGCTGGAGGGTGCCCAGGAGGCAGGGGAGGTCGCTGGTGCCGCTGCTGAGCCCACAGGCCAGCCTCTGCCAGGTACCCTCACCACTCTGGCCTCTCCTTATGCACAGCCTGTTCAGGGACCTTCCTGGACGTGGCCACTGTCAGTCCTTGGGCCTTGGCTGTAGCCTCTGTGGGAAATACTTATAGCAGGTTCCTTTGGTGGAAGCTCATGGAAATTTCTACCATTTTTTAAAAAAGTGAAATCTTAATTTTAGAGAAAAGTAAAGTCCCTCCCTCCCATAATGCTTTGGAATGGCAAGTTTTGAGAAGAGCCAACCCCAACTTTGACAACAAGACGTGCAAACGCTCCTTCCTTGCCCACTGCCCCCTGCTTTGATGGAGCACACGCTTCACATCGACCCACACGCTACCCCCACAACGAAGCCATGCAGCCTGCTCCAAGGACAGGGAGGCCGAGGAGGAAGCACATTGCCTGGGGGCACGTGCGAGGTCATCCTCGTGCAGGCTCCGAGCTCTGGGCTGGGACAGATGAGACCTGTCCATGCCGAGGCCTCCCCCCTCTGAAGAAGGACGCGCTAACTTGGCACGTGGGCTCCACTGTCTCTGCTCCTTTCTTTTTCTGTGCTCCGTGGAAAGAAGATCATCGTGGCCCCACACCTCCCGGTGCCCCTGTGCTTCCTCCTGGGCCACTCAGCAGAATTCTCGGGCCCTGTCCATGGCATTTGGGTGGGGGCCTTGCCAGTCCTCCATGAGCCCAGAAGCTCCTGGTGCCTTCAGCCATCTTGGCATTGTCAGGGGAGATTTTTTTTTAATTAAAAGTCTGCCTTGGAGTATGTCAAGCACTCCTGTATTTTTGCCATTCTTCTTATCTCTATGGCAACGAAAATATCTCAACATTTACATGGACATCGTATTCTTTGCTAATGTACTATCTGAACCGTGTGTGTGCGGGGGACGCGAGCAGCAGCCGCCTGCTTCTGCCTGCTGGGGTTGCTTAAGTTGCCACGACAACCAAGGGCCCAACGATGTCCTCACAAGCAGCACTAAATGGAAGCTCTAAATTAATTCACCCGCCTGTGTTTTTGTAGCTTATGTTGTTAATTGAAATAATAGGGATGGCCTTGCCTATACGTTCAGAGCACCTGTCCTATGAAACGGCCTGCGGTGTTGACTTAAGCACACTCAGCCATCAGGCTGACCTCGCGTGAAATGGGGAAAGTGCAGAGACACTTATGTTGTGCCGCTCCGTGTTGACTTGCAGTTATGGGGAAGCAACTTCCCTTCTGACAGGCTGGAAACACTGGCAATGTAATGTTTTATTTTAAAACTTCACTTATGTCTGCCTTCTTCATCACGGCTCTGAATCGGAGCACCTCCAAAGCTCTGTCACATGCTCGTGCTTGGTTAACGAGGGCAGCAGCCTTCGGTGACCTGCCTGCATTTACCCAAACATCACGGAGGTGGTGCTGAGCGTGTGGGCCTGTGGGCCGCCTGGCTCTCCTTGCCCTCTGAAGCACGGGATCAGGACATGCTCCAGCACCTACCTCGTAAGGGTATCGTGTGCCATCACCCCTGCCTTGCCAGTTCCTCTGCTTCCCAGGGCTCCCCTACAGGAACAAATTATGAACTTGGAATCCTAGTTGATTTTCCCACCAAGATGAAAATCCTAGGAGTTAAGGACATGAAACTAGAGCTTTCTCATCCATCTAAATAAAGAAATGGAAGCCCAAGTTTTTTGTGACACTCTGCTTCTGATGAAGGTCCTATTTGGGCCCATGGGTTAGATTACAAGGTTAAACACTTACACTTGGGAGGTTGGAGGGAGGAATGCAAGCATATATTTGCATGGTCCCATTTTAAAACCATCACCAGCTGTGGAAATTGGGTTAGCCTGGCCAGTGTCACCTGGAAGTGAGTTGGCAAGCACTGAGTCAAGCATGAGAGCTGGTCTCCAGCCACCTTCCATGACATTCCCTTTTTCTTTAATTCTAGACATTCAGGAATGAGGTAAATGAAGCCATCTTTTGCCCATTAATGCCTTGGCAGATATTTATTTGCCAAACTGGGAAGTCAGTCACAGGCTGTGAGGCAAGAGCCCGGGGCAGGCCCACACCCCAAGGGACAGGAGGATGCAGAGACCTCAGGCGTGGGCTGGTCTAGCCTGGGACAGCTGCAGAAACCTGGGACATGGGCTGGTCTAGCCTGGGACAGCTGCAGAGACCTGGGACATGGGCTGGTCTAGCCTGGGACAGCTGCAGAGACCTGGGACATGGGCTGGTCTAGCCTGGGACAGCTGCAGAGACCTGGGACATGGGCTGGTCTAGCCTGGGACAGCTGCAGAGACCTGGGACATGGGCTGGTCTAGCCTGGGACAGCTGCAGAGACCTGGGGCATGGACTGGTCTAGCCTGGGACAGCTGCAGAGACCTGGGACATGGGCTGTCTAGCCTGGGACAGCATAAGCATGGGGCCCCTGCAGGCCCAGTGAAGTCTCAGGCTTCAAAAGAGGAGGTAAAGGGAAAAAAGGCAGGAAGGACAAGAACTTATCAGGAGGCAAACTTCAAATGTTTCCCCTCTCTATTGTCATATGGGGTCAACTTTCACATGTGGTGTAATTTGTCTTTTTTCTTTAGTCCTTTTATACAGTATGATCAAGAGTTGTGAATTTAATTTCTGTTATCCAGTGTCTATCGCTATAGAAAAAAACAACAATAAGCAAACAAGCAAATATGCAGAACTCTTTACTTTATTTGGAGTAAAATTCTCATTTTCCTGGCTTTATTGAAAACACTGCTTCTAGAATGTAAAATGTGTACCACAAGAGTCAGATCCTGGGTAAGTTTATCAATAGTGGTTGTTATTGATGAAAAGAGCCAAACTCTAAAATGTTTAAGGAGATTTATTCTGAGCCAAATATGTATGACCATGGCCATGACCCAGCCCTCAGGGGATCCTGAGAACATATGTCCCAGGTGGTTGGGGTGCGGCTTGGTTTTATATATTTTAGGGACACATAAGACTTCAAACAAACACATTTAAGAAAATCAAATACATTGATTTCGTCCAGAAAGGCAGGATAACTCCAAGCGGGGGCTTCCAGCTTATAGGTAAATTTCAACATTTTCTCATTGACAATTGACTGGGTTTATTTAAAGACCTGGCATCAAGAGAAAGGAATGTCTGGGTGAAGATAAGGGACGGTGGAGAGCCAAGTTCTTATTTGCAAAGGAGGCCTTCAGGTAGCAGACTTCAGAGGGAATCGGTTGTATAATGTTTCTTATCAGACTGAAAGTCTGCGTTGATGTTAATGGCGGAGAGGTAGAGTGAGGCATGTCTAACCCTCACTGCCCGTCATGGCCTGAACCAGTCTCTCGGGTTAAATTTTTAAAGAGCCCTTGTTGAGGAGGAAGTCCATTCTGATGGTTGGGGGGCCTTCATATTTCATTTTTGGTTTCCAGTGTTAATGGTAATAATAACATGAGAGGCTGAAGGGGGAATAGAGAGGATACAGGTTTTGGGGGTCAAAAGGCCAGACTTCCAAGTTCTCAACTTCCAGAGCTTTCTGCAGAGCTTTGATGCCCTGGGCTTCCAGTTCCTAACTCCAAGTCACAGGGAAGCCACTCCCTCCTGGGCTGTGGGGAGGAACCCGATCTGAAGGGCACTGAGGAAAGAGCACCTCCTCCCTCTACGCAGAAAACAGGATTCCCCACTCGCAGCAAGCACCTAGCGAAGCTGAGCAAACCTGCCCTCCTGTCTCGGCTGCTCTGGCCCTGGAGGGCGGCTCAGCCCCACCTCAGGAGCAGCCGGGGCTGCTCCCAGGGTGGCTCCAGGCCTCCTGGGCACTGGTAATCACTCTAATGGTTTTCTCACTGCTGATTTTAAAGGTGTTACCAGGAAGGCTTTTACAAGGATGACTTTTACTTTATAGCTGCAACACAATATGCACTGTACTGTCTTTTCATGCCTTCAGCTAAACACATCGCTGACCCAAGTAGGAGCCCAGTGCACCCACAGCTGCCGAGCCTCAGGAACAGAGCTTGGCTTACTGCGGGGAGGGGCAATTCTAGTTTTGTGGAGGGTATGACTTTTTGTAGTTGGGTCTAGCTTTTTGTTATTGCTCGTAGAAAGATAGCCAAATTATACTTTGTTTGAGGAGATAAGATTTCCACCCCAACTTAAAATGTTTTTTCCTTTTAAAAGAAATCATAAGTCATTGTGGCCATACATGCTTGATTTCAATTAAGTGACAATTTTAGGCAGATTTGCTGCCAGAAATAATTGGGCAGTAAAAGAAAAACAACAGGTATCATGTATAACTGTTGCTCATACTCATAGTTATCATTGACACGTAAAGGTGGCATTCCCCAATTGTCCTCCAAAAATACTTAAAAAGTTTTCCAATGTTGGAGTATCTGCACTTGGCTAGTTTTAAAGTAAGCGTATATCACTAAGCATACATTTGAATATCCACACCAAATACTTCCCTTTTACACAGATTTGTGCAGTTTAAATAAGAAAAAGGCTGGTGGAGATTGGGTGATACTCTGGAATCCAGAGGATTTTTACTGTTTGAGAAAATACAATCATCAGACCTTGGCTGAATGATATCAAATCAGGAACTGGGTTGCGAATTGAAAATTAATTTGGGAGCATTTCTAAGTAAATAATCGGGAACTTGGAGAAATTAGAGCAGATGCATCCCACAGAAGTACAGACCTCAGCTCTTCACTGATCAGTGAGTCCAGCCGCGGTTACTGTGGCTTCTTCCGGCCCAGCGTCCGGCACATAATCACCGGGATCTGTGCGTTCATGGGTGCGAGGGCCCTCCAGCCGAATTTCTGGTGATAAGTGATGAATCATGAGAAACAGCAACGGAAGTTTAGGCTTCAAATCAGTCTTATTTCATTTTTCTTCTTGAATTTACTAGTTCATTATTGCCTTATAGTGATTTTTCCCATACCTTTGTATATTTAATTTCCTTTTTAATAGACAAACTGTCATGGGAGGTTACACAAAGCATTATTATTCAAAGGAATGTTTATATCACTCAGATAAATATCATAGTGCATTATGGATTGGGAGTGTATTTATTTCATATACAACAGAAAAATGACTGTGTATTATCAAGTAAATACATGCTATATTTAAATAATGTGATAGCAATCACCAATCGCCGAGTTTTTCCTTGGTGTTCTGAAATTAGAATATACAGAAAGGCAAATTAATATTTAAACTCTCTGTATAGTTTTGAGAATCCATAATATGCATAACAAAGAGAGATGACTTTGGGCCATGCGGGGTACGATGGTATCGTGAATGGATTGACTACAGGGGGCCTGCAAAAGTCACACGCACTCAGGGGCCTGAAGAACTGGGGTAATACCTTGAGCACTAAGATAATTCCATTATTATCGAAAGCGTTTATTGCCTGTGGTTCCTCTGTGGGCACCGTATAAAGTACTTGAAACAAAACAATTTGTGATCTTTATGTGCTTTGAAATCCAGGCTACAGATGGAACAAACAGGCTGAGGTGAACTGTGTAATTGTTAAGCACACATAAAACATGTGTTATTTTATGCAAGTCAAGGGTGGTCCCTGAAAAGAGAGGTAAGACACAGGAGTGAAAAGTTTCTACGAGGCGGCGTCTCTCAGTGTGGGAGGTGTGCGGCACTGACTTGGGGATCGGTCAGAGCTGCTTTCAGACAAATGGCCCGTCCAGGACAAACCTCCCGCATCTCTAGCTGTTTAACTCATTTCATTTGGTTTTCTACCCTCTGTTTAATCCAGCACAATTTCCTATCTACCCCTGGATGAGTTAAAAGTAAAACACTCAAGTTCAAATCTGCCCTAAAATCCTTGGAAGGATGATGAATTTAGTCAAAGATGCCCCGCTATGAGAAATTCAGCCATGAGACATTCACCGCGACGCCTTTCAGCTACTGAAAGAACCTACAGATTTGTCCTTCTCTTTTTCCATTCCTTAGCGAATTAAAAAGAAAAGAAAAAAACAAAAACAAAAACAAAAAACAAATGAAGAAGCAACTGGTACGAGCAGATTTGGTGCAAGAGAACCAATCGCAGGAGCCGCCCAAGCTCACTTAGGAAAAGAGCTGAGCGACTGCAGCTGCACCCAGAAGGTGGAGACCGCATGTGAACCCAGGATCCCAGGCAGCACAAGGCTAGAGACCCTGCAAGCAGCCATGGCTGTGCGTTCAAGCGGAGCATCATCACAGCCAACACGGTCTTCCTCCTGGTTAACCAAGATCCCGTTTCAGCCATTCTGGAATTGCAGGGCTGGCCAGAACTTTAGGAACAATACGTGCAATGCCTTCATTTTGTGAGTAACTGGTGTCCTGAAGAGGTGACACCCCTTGCTCAGGACGGCTGTAAGAGAGGTCATGGCTGAATGGGGACCCCTCTAATTTGAGATTTGTGTAGAGAGATAAACCTTCTCCATAAGAAACCATTCACATAAATAAGCCACTCTGCCTGATCAGCACCCTAATCCCTTCAAAATGTCCTAGCATAGCATATTTTCTTTCTCTGTTTTGAGAACAATTTTGAATACACATGATATGTAACATATAAAATATACTGTGATATAAAGTATATGATAAGTAAAGATATTATACATATTTTTAATAGGCACCTGGGAGATTCCGGAAACTGTGTCAGTTTCTCTAAGTCAGTATCTTATAAAATCCTCAGAAAAACCCTCCCAGACAAATAATATTCATATTTTTAAAAATGGGGGAAGTGAGATGCACAGAGGTTAAATTTTTTACCCCACTGAGTGAATGAGCAGTGGCAGGCATGGAGCCCACACTCTTGTCTGCCAGAGTCTGTTTGGGCAGCAGAGTGTCACAGCATGTCCATCTTCCCTAACCTGCTTCATTCTCTAAACATCGATTTAAACTCAGACACCCCATTGAGAGTCCAGCACAGCCAGGTCCCAGAGGAGCGGCTTCTTCCTGAGTCCTGCATAGACAGGTCCCTGAGGAGCAGCTTCTTTCTGAGTCCTGCATGTCACTTGTCTTGCGATTCCTGCGGTGGAGGCCATGTCATTGATGCGACTCCACTCCCAGCCCTGAGTCTTGCAAAAACCTTATGTAATGCCTTGGAGCTGAGTGGAGGGCGACACCAGCTACATGACAACCAAGGACCGGGCATCCAGGATCCGAGTGTGTGCTGTAATCAAAGAAAACTTAATCCACCACATATTAGTGACATGCACAACAGTCATTCTGCACATGGTCATTAGCCATCAACGGTAAGCAGCTCTGGTAAACGGCAGTAACTGGTATGCTACTACAAAGCTGAATGCCTTGCCCCCACTTTCTGTCTTTATTTTATTGATCCCAATGAATGGCATCGACGTCAACAGTTCCCTTAACTTTTCCACAATGGAGTCCTCATCTCAATGCCCCTCCCCTCATCCGCCCCATCCCTGCTTCTTTCTCTCTTCATCTCTCTTTGCATTGTGCACACACACGTGCACCCTCACACACATGCACACATATGTACGTGCACACATACATACGTGCACACACACGCACAGACAGCTGAAGATTCCCGTGATGGCCCATTTGCTCAGTGTTGCCCCACACAGCATCTGCCAACACTGTGCTTTAGTGGACGGCAGTATTTATGGCGCCTTACACAGTATTGTCAGATGCAGGACTGACCTTGTTCTGGAGGACAACTGAGGCAACCTCTGCTGTCTCCCCTGGCTGCCACCGCCATGCCATGGCATCAACACCCCAGGAAGGAAAGCTCCTGCTGCCTGCAGTCCAGAGGATGCTTGGGATTCCTGGAGGTAAATATGCTGAGCTTCCCCGCTCATCCTCCCACTAATGGCCGACAGTCTGGGCTTTCCTTCTCTTTGTTCTGTCTCCCAGGTCTATGACCTCACCTTTGAGAATGCAAAGTGACCATAAATAGTAGGGCTCCTGAAAGATTAAAGGAGGCAAACTTCTGAATATTTTGTAATTATAGATAGATAGATAGATAGATAGATAGATAGATAGATAGATAGATGACAGATAGGCAGAGAGATGCATGTATGTGATATGCCTCCTACCTTAACCATCTCATAAAAACACCCGTGGTAGCGCTACGATGCTCAGTGATGTTCTGCTGTATTTCCGTGTTGGGCCGTTCTCTGCAAGGGAAGGCCTTGTTGATTCTGACCCGCTTCTGCATCAGAGCTTCTCGGTCTGTTCACAGGAAGAGGTCACAGGAGTCTACCATGCGTCTTGGGTTCAGGGATGGGTGCACACTCACACATGCAGACACACGTTTCCACCTTTGAAAACGCGGAAGGAATAAAGGATACTGTTGTGCTTTGAGAACTCAGATATCTCAGGGGAAGGAGGCTAATGCGTGAGAGTTCCATTCAGTGAATGAACCAAGTCATGAGAAATCACTCTTCAGGGGTGAGCTGAGAAATCTCTTCGTGCTGTAAATGCTTCCTGGCTCTAGGGAACCTTGAAATCGTCCCCTACTTGGGTGAGGATGGCGACACTGGATAGGAAGTCATTGATACTGACATGCAACTTCTCAGGAGGAGGGGGTTTGGGTGGGGAGGGGGAAGTCATTGATACTGACATGCAACTTCTCAGGAGGGCGGGTTTTGGGTGGGGAGGGGGAAGTCATTGATACTGATGTGCAACTTCTCAGGAGGGAGGGTTTTGGGTGGGGAGGGGAAATCATTGATACTGATGTGCAACTTCTCAGGAGGGCAGGTTTTGGGTGGGGAGGGGAAGTCGTTGATACTGACGTGCAACTTCTCAGGAGGGTGGGTTTTGGGTGGGGAGGGGAAATCATTGATACTGATGTGCAACTTCTCAGGAGGGTGGGTTTTGGGTGGGTAGGGGGTTACATGGTGATTAGCCACCATGGGGAAAGCAAGCCTGTGGTGTACCACCAAAGGTGAGTTTGGATACCTGTCGGATGGACATTGATATAAAGGGCTAATAGCAAAGCCATTGGCATTTCTGTTAGACTCTCATTGACTTGCATTTAATATACTCCGCTGCCAGTGGGAGCTGAAGGGCCAATTTGCTTTGGTGCTTTTTTGTGCATTAGTGTCCATTATAAGGTAATGGGTGTCTATCAGTGTCAGAATGTCAGCCACCAATTAATTCGGCTCACCACTTCTTCCCAGCAATTGCTTCTCACTGGACCATCCCAAGCCACATGGTACTAAATACCTTTTTGACCACTGCAAACAGCATTTACGGCCAACAGGAGGGAAAGTGACATTTAGTGTCTCATAATTAAACTGGCAGGCAATATTGATTATGACAGAGGTTTTTTTTAGGAGAGGACTTTTTATAGAAGGATTTATATTTCATGTTATATATATGTTATGATTTATGTTAAGTATTGTATATTAAGTATTAATAAAGTATGGGTTATATATTAAAAATTATATATTAAGTGTTAGATGTAGACTATATTTGATAAGCTATTTCATAAATATAAATAACATTTATTTATTTATTTAATTAATTTATTTATTTGAGACAGAGTCTCACTCTGTCACCCAGGCTGGGGTGCAGTGGCATGATCTCGGCTCACTGCAACCTCTGCCTCCCAGGTTCAAGTGATTCTCCTGCCTCAGCCTCCTCAGTAGCTGGGACTACTGGCAAGCGCCACCACGCCTGGCTAATTTTTGTATTTTCAGTAGAGACATAGTTTCACTATGTTGGCCAGGCTGGTCTCGAACTCCTGACCTCATGTGATCCACCCATCTCAGCCTCCCAAAGTGCTGGGATTACAGGCATGAGCCAGCACACCCGGCCTCCAATTTTTAGTTTTTTGAAGAGTTTTATATCTGGTTAGAAGAGATAATATATGTGGAGTGATCGATTATGTTTAGAAGAAAACCTGATAGAGATGCAGTCAGCATCAAGAAGCCACAGCCACCCAGGAGAGCCCTGAGCTCAAAACAATGGAATTCCAAAGTCTGGACAGTTCAACAAAGACTGAGCCACGGGGGTGGCATGAACTATAGGGCCCCTCCTGCCCACGATGAAAGAAGAAGAAACCCCTCCTGCATGTGGTAGTTTGGGCGGAGGGGCCACTGACCTAGCTGCCGGCCTCGAGGGAGGGCTTGGGAAGCAGGGACATGGAAAGAGTGCAACGCGCAGAGGGGACGTTTAGTGACAGAGGTGACAGTCACAGGTGATGTCCCAGCCCTCAGAGCCCAGGCCTGTGGCATCCCACCAACCTGCACCTCCCACACGCCTGAATTGTAGCTAGCATTGCTCGGCTCAGCAGGTGATCAGTGCAGAAGCCTTAGGCCAAGGACTTGGGGGATCCATAGGCTCTTTATCAATCCATGAAGATATGTGAGATTTTTTCAGAATTGAGGATGAGAAAACTACAAAACTGTAATTCATACTTTTTTTTAATTTAAAATTTATTTTTTTCTGAGACAGGGTCTTGCTCTGTTGCCCAGGCTGGAGTGCAGTGGTGCATTCACGCTCACAGCCTTGAACCCCTAAGCTTAAGTGATCCTCCCGCCTCAGTCCCCCAAGTAGCTGGGACCACCAGCACGTGCCCACCACACTGGCTAATTCATTTTTTATTTTTCCGTAGAGATGGAGTCTTGTTATGTTACCCAGGGTGGTCTCGAACTCCTGGGCTCAAGTGATCCTCCTGCCTCAACCACCCAAAGTGCTGGGATTTCAGGCATGAACTACTGTGCCTGGCCCCTAAACTTTCTAATTAAATGTTTTTAAAACAATATCAGGTCAAGTTTGCGAAGGTTACACTGAGTTTCCATCGCAATTGCACCGCCTTTGGAAATGGCTTATAAGTCAGCTTTCCTTACTCATCAAGCACCCCTGAGTGTGCAGAGAGAGTGCCAAGGCAGCCTCGCCAGCTGCAAGTCACGTGAGTTCACGGCTGCCAAATGGCAGTGCAGAGGAGCACGCAGCAGCGCCTGGGAGGCGCTCGGCTCCCTCCAAGTCCCTATTACGTTAATTTACTTCCTGGTCATAATCACCCATGGGATGAGTGCTATTGCTATTTCCATCCTATAGACGAGGCAGAGAGATTTTAAGTAACTTTTTTCCAGATCCTACAGCTTGGAAAGGCGGAGCTGGGCTTTCCACACGGCACTTCAGCACCATCCCATGCTGTCTCTCAAAAGAACAATTATAAAGTCCTTCCAAAGCTTTAAAGTAAAAATCAGTTTAAATGTGAGGTATGTGGGCACTTGTTTGTTTCAAATGATGTGCAGCAGTGCCTTTCAGTGCAGTCAAGGGTGCTTGGAGTTCTCAGCACCTCCGGAGACCTTGACGGTGATCAGGAATGGAAACCGCATGGATCAATCAAATTGGCTCCCAGGGTTGCACTAGAGGCTTTGCTGCAGAGCCCAGCCTGGAAAATAATGGCCACATTCCCCGTGGCCTTGAGCCCAGCGTGTTCACCAGCCATGACGGCCCTTTGCCTTTTGTCTGTCTACCCCCACCAGACCCAGCTGGATGAGAGGGATGGATGAGGGTACTGCCTGCTCAGGGCTGCCTTCTTTAGCCCTTCTCAGAATGAGAGTCAGTCTTGTCTGAATGTGCAATCTTTGAATGAAATCAGATTGTTTCTATTTGTCATTTTATTAGCAACTCATTACAGCCATTTCTTTGGGATTAAAAAGAGAAGAAAGAAGGAACATAAGTAAAAAGAGTGAGCTAATGGCTCACCCAGAATGCTGTGGCAATTTATGATGTCTTGAATGAAATGACAGAATTGCCATAATGTTAAATTTAACATGTTTTATTTTAGCAATACGATCATCTGATCATATCTCCAAGCTCAGCCAGCATTACAAAAGTAATTTTTATAATTGTAAATTCATTCACTCTAAGATGGTTCAGAATTACTTTAGAGATCACATTACCAAGTTTTCAGCTTAAAAGTGACTTTACCCTGTCATGTGTATCACTTCAGTGATGGGAACAGAATGGGAATGTCTTCTGCACATAGAGAGAAATGGAGTGAACGCCTCGTGGACTTCAGGCTTTCAGAGCACGAATTGTCACAGGTGCTTTCTCCTCTTAACAGTGTTTGCCAATATTTGTTTCTCCCCTCCTGTCTTGGGTACCAAGGCTCTCCTCAATGCCTCTGTCCTTCTCCCTTTTGACATTGCCACCAGGACTTAAGAAGGTCAGGGAGGTTGCCCGCAATGTACCTGCTGTGAGTAAGAGTGTCCCGGCTGTGAGGACCACCATGTCGCATGGATGGGGCCTGCTGGAGGTGCTGCTGGCAGATTTGGGGGCCTAATTCTGGCTTTGGGGAAGGGCAAAGCCCTGTTCTCATGAGTAGAGGGGTCGCACAGAATCCTCAGCGCGTATCCTGCTAATTGCTGTAGCCCCTCCTAGTAACCCTTAATAAATACGACTGGTCATGCACAGAATGCAAAACCCTTTTCTCTCTGTTGGCAGTTTCTCAGGCTGAGAAAAAAACATCAGTGTGGGGGAAGATTTGGGACCCGTGTCTGTATCTGCTACCTGGACTCTCATTAAACAGATGACATGATGAAGCAATCAGAAAGCCTGGCCAGCTGCTCACCTCCAGGGCAGCTTCTTGGGAAGATAGTGAACAATTCTGGGGGTTAAGAACTGTTTTTAAAAGAAAACACTAGGGAGGCTGGGGCAGGAGGATCATTTGAGGCCCAGGAGTTGGACGCTGCAGCTAGCTATGATTGTACCACTGCACTCCAGCCTGGGTGACAGAGCAAGACCTTGTCTCTAAAAAATAAATAAATAAACCTTTAAAAACCAAGCGCAAGGTTAGCCTTCCACTGAACCCCACTGCTGTCCAGCATCCCGTGTCTTGGTGCCCACTCTGAGGCAGGGTTGGATGTGGTTTGCAGCAGGCCCTCCAGGGCTGGTTTTCATCCTGACTTCATCGCTGATGCTGGCTGGCCCAGGAGCCTGGCTCCCTCCCTCTAGGCCATGTGGCACTGTGACCCGCTCCCTGGGGCCATGGCAACTGAGGGGAGAAGTGAATGCTTTGCTTTGGGCTTTACTCTGTAAATTCTGCTCATAGGGAATGCTCTGGATCCTTGCCCAGATTTCTCCCGTCTTCTCTGGGCCAGCCCTTTCCTCAGGTGGAGCTGGGAAAAGAGGCCAAGGACGCAGCTCTGGGAGACGACCTTCCAGGGCAGCCTTGGAACACCATGTCCCCAGCATCTCCGCTGGCAGGACCGCCATGCATGAGTGGGAAATCGCTCACAACCTGCTCCCATCCAAGAATGACCATTAATGTCTATTTTGGCCACTTCTCAAGTAATTGTCAAAGCCCAGCTGGGAGATGCCCGCACACAGAGCCCTGGGCCCAGGCCACAGGGGCACACCATTCCTACCTTCCTTTGAATCAATTGTTTCATTTAAACTCAAAGCAAAATATTTAAACAGACCAAGTAATATTTCTTTTTCTAATCCAGGTGTGCACATGTGCGTGAGCCCTGTGTTTTCCCTTTCTGCCTCCACTTTTACAGATCTGTGAAGTGGGGCATTCGGCACGGTGGTGGTGAGACACATGGGGTCTGGGGGCCAGGCTCCTACATCCTCACTGTGCTGACTGCATAGACCAGGGGCAGCCTGGGAAGAAGAGGCACCAGGAGGCAGAACAGGCCAGATTGTGTCTAGGAATTGAAAAAGCATGTGTATTTTTCTCATCCCTTATTTTTAGAGAAAAAATATTTATTGTTAATTCTTTCTTAAAGCTTCATTTTTAGTTAGCTTCTTATGAATTCCACATATGGAAACATTTCCATATTTTCACAAACCTAAGTTAATGATACCTTTACAACCAGCCCCCCAATGCCCAAGTGGCCTCCAGAAGATGACGAATAACATAAATGAAATAAAATCATCAGCTGAAGAAAACGTCTAATGTATTTGTTTCTAAAAATTCTTGTGGTTGACTCTATTTTATTTAATTTTTGGATGGGGAGAGAGTTGTCTTGTTTGTTGCAAATTTATCTTTAGGTTTGAGAGAACAAAACACTCGGTTTTCTCCCTTGTCTGATATTAGCATTATAGACACAGTACTACTCATAGGAACATTTTTTACTCAGAAAGCAGCCATCTCTTTACATCTCTACTGTAGAATAAGAACTTCTAGCGCTTGCAATAGGTTCCTAAGCTGTTAGATGAGCCCCGTTTGATAGGAAGAGGAAGCGAGGTGCTGAGGTGGAAGAGTTGGTTCCAGGCCCCACGGCTCTCAGGAGGATGAGCTGGGACTTGAGACCCCTTGGGCTCTGAAGCTTGTGGGGTACCCCCCAGCAAGTTCCTCAACTTCCAACACCCTGGTTGTCTCCATCCTGGAATGCCAAGTGTCCAGTGGGTGATTTCCAAGGAGCTCACCCTCTCTGAGTGCTAAGTCCTGTGCAGGCAGAGACAATCCGCATAAAAACACCTCAGAGCCAGAAAGACCTGCAATAAATGGCTGACAGAAATTCACATTTTAAACTCAACAGGGAGAAACAATAAAATGATCCCTTTTTATTTGTTAATATGATTTTATTATTTCCAAATGTTTGATTATAACTACATTCAAAAGGAAACATTGATGCCATATTAAAGAATATTAAAATATATGAGAATAAAAACTATGGTGCCAAATAAACCTTGTTTAATTCTCCTGAATGGAACTCAGGCCAAGGAACCCCGGAAAGGGGAGGAGGCAGGTGTCTTCAGTTTGCTTCTTTTTAATGAAATATAACTAAAAAATATTAGCTTCTTTCAAATTTATGAAAGAAACTGAATTCAATGTCAATTGAATTGCCTGATAGAGCAGTCGTTATTCCTTAGCAATATCTAGTGTCAACAGACTACAAGAAAACAAGGACCCTTCTTGTTAAGCAGGCATTTCCCCATGCATATGGCATGCATGTGACATTTCTGCACGCGCTGGAAAGTTGAGGTTGAGGACTCATTTACGTTGCTCTCTCTGGGTGTCCAACTGTGACTGATATAAATATTTTATTAGGCAAACCTGCAGGTTTCTGAAGATTATATGTCTTATCAAGTTGACCCTTATAATTATGTTGTCTTCTGCAGCCATAGGATTGCTTTTAATTTTGCAGTTCTTTGGTAAATATTGAACCATAAGAAAGGTATACTATTGTAAGCACAGACGACTGAGGATAAAAACCATGTAAACAGAATTCCTTGACGTGGGAGGAAAGATGCACTTCCGTTCCGTCACTCCAGAGAACTGATCACACGGAGATGAATCGGGGGAGAGGATGAACTGGGCTCACACTTTCTGACCCTCACTTTGTAGCCAGCCCGCTGCCAGGGCCTTGGACTACCCTCTCCCTTTGTATGTTGCAATGAAACTTTGGTAGTGAAATCCTGGGCTGCCTGAGGAGGGGCTGGGCTATGGGGGGTGGGTGCTTATCCATTTGCGTCCCCCACCTGTTTCTTCTCATCATCATTGTGCGTTTCAGCCCCCCATGGCCGGGGCTGGCCTTCAAAGCGCTGTGTGCACTGCTTTTCTGTGCAGGTGCCTCTCTCTCCTGCCTGGGGCAGCGCCGGGTGGAAAGGAGCCCCTTAGCTCCCAAGTGTGCACCGGGAGGGGCGGCCCCAGGCTGGCTGGCATCCTTGATGTGTCGGGTTCCCTCTTTGGGCCTGTTTCTCATCTCCATCCATGCCCCAGGGAACTGGGCCCAGCACAGGGTGTCTTTGACACTCATGGAGGCAGCACCTCGAGTGCGCCTGGCAGGGGCTGGCCGTCGTCCCCTACTGGGGCCAGCGCTGTGTCACCCACTTCTCTCGCTGCCCTTCCCATCCTCCTCACTTCAAGGATAATTACCTCTCTCATGCCCCACTCAGGTGTGCCTCACGCAGATCTCTGGAGAAACGTTGAGGAGCTGAACGTGGTGGCAGGTGGGTTCCTGGGCCCTGCGGGACATGAGTGTAAGTGTGGGAAGCCGTGCTCTTTCCCTTCTGCCAGCAGCGTCTCCCGTGTGTCTGTGACAGGGCTGGCTGTGGGCTCAGGCCTTGTGGGGAGGCAGCTGCTCCGGTGTGGCGTCGGGCCCTGCAGCATAGAGGCTGCCCTGGCTCTCAGCCGGGCGAGCCTGGTGGCCTCAGGCACACGGTGCCCTCACCAGACACTCACCCTGGGAGAGAGGTACAGAGCCAGGGCTGCCAGGGTTCCAGGACCAGGCTGGGCATGGAAGGGCGGGGACACTTCAGTAGGCTTGTGGTTCTCACAGTGGCTCCAGCCCAGCCCCAGGAACATGAAATCGAGGTCTCTGGAAAGCAGGCAGCAGGTCCCATGTGTATAGGCGATTTCACTCCAACCTGGGACACGAGAGGTGTGGCTTATATTCTAGAAAGAGCACAGGACTAGTGGGATTGGGGGGCTCCCCTCACATTTGTGGTGACTCTCTGACGTTGGGATGAGTCCTGCAGGCTGAGCAGGGGGCTGATGGGTGACCATGCACATCCTAATTGATGGAGGAGCAGTGGGAGAGGCCAGGAGGCGGGGTGGGGGAGAGGTGGGAACAACTGCCTTTGGTGGTGCTTTCATGCAGCACTGTCATCCCTGTGGCATGGACGCCCCGTGGGATCCCCACCCAGCCCCTTCGCGGGTCACAGGCCCCTCCGGTTAGCATGACTGCTCACAGCCATAGGTGAGGCTGCAATAGGTGAAGTGGAAAGGGCTGAAGAGGACACAAACGGTGGACGCTGCCCAGCAGCTGGGAGAAAAAAGCCTGAATCCCCCAGCAGAGGCTGGCCCTGTGGCTGGGGCCGGCGGGGCGCGGGGCCACAGAGAGGCCTGTGGAGCCTCTGTTGTGGTCCAGTGAGAGAAGGCTGGTTGGGGTGTGCTGGTGGGACCCCGCCAATGCCTGGCCTTTGGAACCTCCTTGACTCCAGGTGAGCTGGCTGTTCACATTCTCACTCCACCAGGCTGAGCTGACCCATCACATCACTGCTGAGGATCCGGTTTCTGCCAAGTGGGGGCGGGATCAGAATCTCCCTCGCAGAACAAGACCGAGACTTAAGTGAGATGATGGCCACGGGGCTGACGGCGGGCGTTCCTTCCACTGTGCCAGCGTCTCTGTCAGAGGCCCACTCTGTTACGGTCACTGTGTCATTTCTCCCAGCCGTGGCAGAGCTGGGACTTGAACCCAGGGCCCCCTACTTTCTGATTTCTTGTTCCCTTGCATCAGCACACGTCCCTCACTATAATGATAAGGCTTACACCCTGCTCTGTGAAACCCACACCGTTAACACGCATCAGCATGTGGAGTCTTTACCATCCGCACCTCCCAGATGAGGAAACTGAGGCAGGAGAACTGTGCGACGGGGAGGGATAGAGTCTGCATCCCAGGCGGTCAATTGTTAGGACTCAGAACAGATGCATCATGGCAGCCATGGCCTTCCAGAGGACCTGCCTAGGGCGGTGGCCTCCTGGTGCCTCTCCTTCCCTTCTTCCCTGACGCTGCCCTATTCCGCACCCTGTTCTAAGCTGGTAGCCTTTGGGGAAGTAGTAAAGTAAAATGGAATGGATTCCTCTCTCCTATAAATGACACATGTAAGACCAATTCAGACTTGAGCATTCACTCACCAGTGACAAGTTGTCAGTATCTCGTTGGAAAAAACGGCCTCAGTTGGCTCTGTTCTTTGGGTCTTTCTCAGTTTTACACTTCTGAGTTGTACACTCAAGCACACTCCTCCTCTCCTTCATCTTCCCCTGCCTCTCCTCCCCTCCCCCACCCCTTTCCACCTCTGTCCACCTCCCCCTCCTCTTCCTCTTTTTCCTTTTCCTTCTCTTTGTTCTGTACTGTAATTAAGTTGCCTTAAAGTAATTTTTCATTCTATTCTGAAATAAGGATAAATTCACAGGAAGTTGCAAAGACATGTACAGGGAGGCGGCAGATGCCCAAACCCTGCCTTCCTCAGTGGAGGCTTTTGCATGCCCGTAGGACAATATCGAAACCAGGACACTGACAAGGGCACCCTTCAAGGCCTCATTTCAATTTCACCAGTTGTGCACGACACATTTCTGGTGTGAACACAATTCTATGCCATTGCCTCACGTGAGCCTCAATCAAGCTATTTTATGGCACCATCCCCGGCAGATGAATCACCCCATATCACGCAGTATGTGCTTTTTGAGGTTGAACCATGTCACACAATCTTCTTGAGGTTCACCCAGTTTTTGTATGTATGAATGATTTGTTCCTTTGCATTGCTAAGTAGTAATCTATGCTGTGGATACATGTTGGTGACCATTCACCCACTGGAAGGTGCTTGGATTGTTTTCAGTTTGGGCTTCTCTTGTTAACGCTGCTACGGCCATTCATGTCTAGGTTTTGTATGTACCTAAGTTTCTTTGGAATACACGCCTAGAAGCACAGTTGCTGGATTATATGGGAAGTTGATTTCAGTTTTTAAAGAAACTATCCAACTATTTTCCTGAGTAGCTGTACCATTTTACATTCCTGCCATTAATGTATAAGTGACCCAGTTTTACCTCATCCTCACCAACATTTGGTATTATTATTTTTGTTTTCAGTACTGTGATAAATATACAGTGATATCTCATTGTGGTTTTAATTTTCGTTTTCCTAATAGCTGATAATGTTGAACTTCTATTCATGTACTTATTTGAATGTCCTCCTGGTGAAATATCTATTCATGTCTTTTGCCCATTTGCTCATTATATGGAATTTTGAGATTTCTTTCTATAGTTTAGATGCAAGCTCTTTGCCAGGTATATCATTTGCAAATATTTTATCTTGGTCTTTTCTCATCCTCTTGACATTTAAAAAAAAGTTGATGAGTTCTAATTTTTCAATTTTTTCCTTGCTTTTGGTATCAAGTCTAAGCATTCTTTGACCAGCCCTAAGTCCTGAAGATTTTCTCTTGTAATTATTTTTTCCTAAAAGTTTTAGAGTTTTGTATTTTACCTTAAGCCTGTGATCTATTTTGAGTTAATTTGTGTGTAAGATGTGAAGTTTGGATCAAGGTCCATTTTTTGTGCCTATGAATGTCCGATGGTTCCAGCACCATTTGTTGAAAAGGCTGTCCCTCCTTCATGAAGTTGCTTCCACACTTGTATCAAAAATCTGTTGGGTGTATTTGTGTGTGTCTATATCTGGATTCTCTGCCCTGTTCCACTGATCCATGTGTCTGCCCCTCTGCCAACACCACGCTTGATTACTATGGATATGGTGTATCTCCAAATCTGGTAGACTCTCTCCTTCTACTTTATTCTTCTTTTTCAAAATCCTTTTGGCTATTCTAGGACATTCCTATTTTCATATATATATATATATTTTAGAATAGGCTCATCTATGTTTACAAAAAAAAAGTGCTAGGATTTAAATAGCAATTACATTAAACCTATACATCCACTTGGAAATATTTGACATTTTCACTATGTTAAGTCTTCTAATCCATAAATGTAGTATGTCTCTCCAATTATTTAGGTCTTTTAAAATTCATTTCTTCATATGTATTCTGTACATCTTTCTTCCTTTGGAGCAATTATAAATGGTATTAAATTTCTGCTTTTGGTTTCCACTTGTTTATTGTTAGTTTATAAAAATGCAACTGATTTTTGTATTATATCCTAAAACCATGTTGAACTCATTTATTAGTTCTAAGAGTTTTTGCAGATTCCTGGAATTTTCTATACGGAAAGTCATCTGCAAATATAGACCGTTTTCTTTTTTCCTTTCAATCTATATGCCTTTCATTTTCCTTTCTTGCCTTATTGTCCTGACTAGAACTTCTACTACTAGGCTGAATAAGAGCAGTGAAAGCAGACATTTTTACCTTTTGCTAAACTCAAAAAGAAAGCATTCAGTCTTTTACCATTAAGTATGATATTAGCTGCGGATTTTTTTGTAGGTACTGTCTACACAGTTTATGAAGTTCCTCTGTATCCATTGTTTGCTCAGAATTCTTATCATAAGTAGGTATTAAATTTTATCAAGTTCTTTTTCTGCATCAATTAGTATGAGCATGTGATTTTTCTGTAGCCTGTTGATGTGGTGGATGACACTGATTTATTTTTGGATATTGATATCCAAAAATACTTTGCATACTTAAAATAAATCCCACTTGGCCATGGTGTATTATTATTTTTGTGCAATTCTGGATTTGGTTGGCATATATATATAAATACATATATATGTGTGTATATATATATATATATGATATCCAAGTTCATTAGAAACATTGGTTTGTAGTTTTATGTTTGGCTGATTTGGGTATCACAGTACTACTGGCCTCATAAAATGAGTTGTTCCTTCCTGTTCTATTTTCTGGAGAAGATTGTGTAAAATTGGTTTTAATTCTCCTTTAAATCTTTGTAAGATCCTTCAGTGAAACCATCTGGGCATGGACATTTCTTTTTCTAGAGTTTTAAAATTACAAATTCAGTTCTTTAAAAGGTATAATACTACACATATTTTCATCTTTGAAATGCCAGAGGCAGACTCTATGAGAGCTTCTTCAGTAAGAAGCACAGGTTTGTGGCGGGGTGAAGGAATGAGAGATGTAGATGACGTGGACCAGTGCTGCCATGATCCTGACATTCCTCACTTACAAAACGGTCCATTTATTGAATGCAGCATTGACGCAGAAGTTCACCTTTCTCCTTATATATTATATTCTTAAGACATTTTTCATATTATTTGGATAAACTCCATCATTTCTTATTTCTCTTACTCTTTTAAAAATCTTGAACCCTTACAGGATAGAAATACTTGTGGTTTTAACCTAGTTTCCACTCTCTCTCTTTTTTCCTCCCTCTATTATATTTAGAAGTGTTTCCAAAGTTGATTTCTTTGCTTGAGTTTGTTACACAAAGCAAGCATCTGCCCCAGTAACTAATGGAAGCTGAAAATCGATTCCCGGCAACGTCCCTGTTTGTGTGAAGTAAAGTTTTAAACCATCCACGTTACGGCAGCAAATGAATCTCAAGATCCCCCATGACCTATAGCAATGTCAGTCAAGGGAGCCCGAGTTAGAAAGTGTAATGCTTCTGGAGCATAATGTCTCCTTTCTAAGGCTGCTTAAAAACATCTGTGGGAAATAGAAGGCTACGAGGATACTCTCTGTACCTGGTACACTGGCTACTGGTATGTGGCACTTGACAATTCCTTTCCCTCTGGGATCTAGAAACATACTTGCCACCAGGTAACGTTTATAAAGGGCTTTTGTGTGCATTATTTCAAAAATATGTTTTTTTATTTAGGTCGGAGAGAGATACAAATTATGTCATCAAGACCCATGGTAAGATAATTTTTCTTTATCAAATATACCTTGCAAATGTTCCTAATGTATTTTACATTTTTCATGAGAAACAGATACCCCACAGAACCTCGTTTGATTGGCCATGACGGTGAAGTTGGGTGGTTATTGTGGAGGTGTGTGGTGCACACACAGGAGAACGTAGAGTCAGGGGACACTTGTGGCCTGGCTTGGCTTGATGTTTGTAGGAGCAAGAGACTGTCCAGATCCTGATAGGGTGCCTCAGCCACCCTGCAGAGCCAAAGGCAAAAGCGGGCACTGCTGGCTTCACCATATGGAATAATCTGACAAGAAAGCCTCCCATTATTTAGAAGTGCATTATTGTCAGTAAATAAAATGCCCTTATCTCGGTGTTTTTAATGTTAAGGGAGAAGGATATGGCGTTAATCACTCACATCCTAAAGCAGATCACGTGTCCCTGAAAGCAGCCTCTGTGTAAGAGCAAATTCAGATTTTATCGATGATTTCTCTTTGGACTGCTATTTATTTTACCTTCAGAATCTGTGAAATGCTGCTGATCTTTTTATTTCTTATGGGATGAGCAATTGCAGCCTTAAGAGACATTTAAATAATACTTAATTTTTAAAGCAAAAGAATTAGACAAATGGATGTGTTCAGCCCAGACTTCAGATCAGGTTTCTGTTTTTCAAGCTTAATGTGTGATATTAGCCTATTAAATGGCATTTCTTTATTTGATATATTCTCTATCCCCATTAGATGTCATTTCCATTGATGTTTTGTATTGTTTGCGTGTTAGCGCTTCCTGTGTTAAACTACGGGGCTGAAGGGAGGAAATAATTAGATTTATGGCTTTGTACTTGTAGTTTTCAATTTAAAGGTCTATTCAAAAATAACTCATGCTTTAGTACACACACGGCTATTTTCTATTTAAATTAGCTTATCAAAGCGAAATATCTGCTTTTGCAATTTTTCTGGAGATGAAGAAAGCAGGTGCCCAGTTCCTCCCCTCAGTGGAAACATGACTTGAGATTTTCCATAGCAATAAGCACCCTTAAACATCATAGGCAGCATTAGCATAATTAATGATGATTTTTTAATATAATTTCTTAATACTCAAGCTTTTCTAGGGCAGCTGGAAAGAGATGACTTCCTGAGTGGCCGGTCTTGAGGCCTCTTGCAGGATGCTGCCCTAACAGCCCCTCACCTGGAAGAATGTGCTGGAGCTGGGAGCTCAGAGCAGCCTGTGGTCATGTTACACCTGGGGCTGAAATACAGATCCAACACTGAAGACTATGGGAAAAGGGGCCACCACCATCTTTGGTGGTGTCACGGCTCTAAGCATTTGTTCTACCTGCTGGCTGACTGTAGACTCTCTTTTTACGGGGTTAACATTAATAGTTTTAATGGCTGGGTGTGGTGGCTCACACCTGTAATCTCATTACTGTGGGAAGCCAAGGCAGGTGCATTGCTTGAGATCAGGAGTTCAAGAGCAGCCTGGCCACATGGTGAAACCCCCGTCTCTACTAAAATATATATATATGCACAAAAATTAGCCAGGCGTGGTGGTGGCACATACCTGTAATCCCAGCTATTGGGGAGGCTGAAGCAGGAGAATCACTTGAACCCAGGAGCAGAGGTTGCAGTGAGCTGAGATCGTGCCACTGCACTCCAGCCTGGGTGACAGAGCAAGATTCCATCCCCAAAAAAACAAAAACAAAAGAAAAGAAACAAAAAAAAATTAGTAGTTTAAGATGATGGCCTTCTCAGCCACCTGGCCTCAGGGTTCGGCCCCAGTTCTACTGCTTCTAGCTGTTGTACTCTGGGGGATCTATTTTACCTCCTTGAGTCTGTTACCTAGGTTTTAAAATGTGGACAACAGTGTCAACTTCACATGGACTGGAGAGGATGCAGACAACCCCAGCACATAGTACATGCTCATTAAGTGACGGTGACCATTTGTTTGCAGGTGTATTCATGGCGCAAACAACATAAAAGATTCCACTTCCCACAGAACATATTGAATATTGGCATCCATTTCCCACAGAACATACTGAATATTGGCAATGGCTTTCTGAACATGTCTGGAGCCAGCACTTACCCACTGTTTGGTTTGGTCTGCTCACTTGGTGTCTTTGCGCTTGACATTCTTTATTTGCAAAATGGATGTAAAAAATGCCTACCTCGAGGGCTGTAATGAACATTCTAGGTATTTCATGTCACGAGCTGGTCAACTCTTGGGAGCTGTGGCCACATGCCTGGCAGGTGAAGGACCTTACTGTGCAATGGCACCTTTATGGTATCCCATGATGATTTTATTTTCCCATCTGACAGGTGAAGCTATTGAGGGACAGATGTTGATATGGCCTGGGTAGAACTGGGTCTGCTGGGCGGGGACCCTGAAACGGCACCTGCTGCAGGCATTGCTGTTCCCTGTGTATCCAGGAAGATGGAGGTGCTCATTGTAGCCGTGTGCACAGCACTCACAAAGTCTATCGTCTTCCCAGCTCTGCCTGGGTTTCCCCTCCCTGTTCTCTCCCAGGGTCCCAAATGACAGGGATGAGATTAAACCATGACTCTATATCTATGTTCCAGAGAGCAATGTTGGCCCCAATCCTTCCTGATTAACTTCAGCTCCTTTACAAGCATGCAACAATTATAGTGTAGGAGATGATGAGAATTCCAGTAGAACATAGGAATTTCAAAATAATTCAGGGGCTCAATGCCTCTTGCAACTAAAAGTAATTAAAGACATAAATATCGGGAGATCTATTATTTTAATATACAAATTGCTCAGTTAGAAAGTTCATCTGGCGAAATGGCTTCGGTTTTAGGAAGCATTGTTCAACATGTGGCAGGAGGTGAAATGAGTTTTACTAAAGATGTTGATATCTTCAGAAGCCACATGTTCGATGGCAAACAGTATTAAATAAGTTGTGTGGGAGCCCTCTGACTTCACCGCTTCCTGGCTGTGTAACCTGAGACGGTGTAACCTGTGATTTAATCTCTTAAAGCTTTAGGCTCCATATCTGTGAAATGGGATAATGCCACCTCACCTGGATTATGAGGATTAAATGAAATCATGTGTATAAATACATGTAAAGCGTGCACTTCAGACCTCAGCACAGCATGGGTGTTTAAGAATTACACCCTTCTCTGTTCCTATGACTATGGGGAAAAAGCAAAAGCATTTTGTAGTTTATTAAACGTCCTGTCCATTAACATATTTCTGACTCTGGGTTTTGAAATCCTGTACACATCCCCTCCAAGGCACCTTTCATCTTCCAGAACCCCCAAGCGTTTAGAAATCTAGCAAATGAAGATAACCCACCATTGATTCGCGGAGGCCACTAATCCACTCCTAGAACACGGCCACCTCTGGGTAAAGAGATCAACAAACATTTATCAGCTACATAACACCTCCATTAAATTCAGTGGAACCCTTTCATAGTGTTTCTTACAGGACGGAGATAAGAAAGTGGTGCACGGCGGTTCAGTTTCACCTGTGTCTGTTTACCCAGGTCTTTAGAAGATAAATACTGCAATCAGGGAGTCAAATATTAGGCAATTATAAGACTTCAGAGACTCGAAGATGAATTCAGTCCCTTTCTCTCCAGTCGGGTGATGGATTTAAATCAGAAACAATAATCTTGCCCCAAAAGGGAGTTGCACTCCCTTCTGGACTAAGACAGCATGGGATGAGGAAGCTGTGTCTTCTCTTTGCTTGTGTGTGTGTCTTCTCAGGTAAACTGGGGGCTCATCAAAGGTGGGTGCAGCTTAGCAGCACCATCCCTGCCCTTGGGTAATTGTATGAAAATTCTTGTGTGGACTTGCAGCAGGTGGCATGGGCCCTTGGAGCACCTAGTTCATTCCATCTCTCTTCCCTCTAATCTACTGTTGTACATCAGCCCCTGTATTAATGCTGAGACACCTACATTCTTCCACACACAGACCTGTGGCAGGGTTGCCAGAGTTTCCAAAAAAGACAGAGTGCCTGCAAATCCACTTGACCGGATATTTGTGATCATGCTTTCACTTTGCTTCCTTGAGTCACTTAACTCTGGAGGGCTCTCATTTCTCAATATGTGGAATTGGGTCGATAGCCAATGACCCCATGCTTTGCAGGCTGCTGATGCGATGTCAGCAGTGGCACCTGAGCGTGGCAGCCAGGTGCTGAGCTGATGCAATGGGGCCAGCTTCTGATGAGACTGGTGCGGGTTGTGCAGGCCACTGCCCTCAGCTGTGAGCAAGAAGAGGACCTCTCAAGGGGCAGGACAGAGCCCTAGGTTTGGATTTCGGTTCCTCTAGATTTACCATTTTCCGATGATGGCGGCTGTTACTGGGAAGCATGAGAAGCAGGGAACAGCTCCCCAGAAAAATAGGGTACTGGATCCCCAGTGTGTAGATGCTGGTGGCAATAATGAGGGTCTTCAGAGACGTGAATGAGCCTCATGGTTAAGGCAAAGGGGGAGAGGGGTAACACAAAGGAGGAAAAAAGGAGAACAAAAACCTCAGAGGACCAGGACATGAAAAGCAGCAAGGTGTAGGAAAGGTGGATTGGAGAGGAGAGATGGGGAGTGAAGATGGAGGAAGGGCATTAGAGCCAGAACAGGCAGCGGGGCTGAAATCACAGCTGCTTTGTCACAGCTTCCCTTTATTGAGAACATATTAAATACCAGGCACCATGCTGAGTACCTCACATATGGAGTCTCATGGCCTCCCCAACAAGCCCATGAGGTGGATATTATGGTCCAGACTTTACAGTGAGGAAACCATGTCTCAAAGAATGGAGTTTCCAGCCTCGCACAGCTGCTAAGGGACAGCGGCAGAATTCACAGCCGGATCTGTTCCGCCTGCCCACTGGCCTTGCCATTGCACAGAATATGGTCTGCATCAGAGGTGGCAAATGTTTTCTGTACAGAGCTAGGTAGTCATGCTTTTGAGCTTTGCTAGTCTCATAATCTCTCTTAACAGCTTCTTAACCCTATTTATGCAGCCCCAAGGGAGCTGCAGGCATATGTAAATGAATGGTCATAGCTGTGCACCAATAAAACTTTATTTACAAAACAGGCAGTGGGCCAGAGTTGGCCTGAGAGCCTAATTTGCTGTGGTCTGGTTTACATAAAAGTGAGCAGCTCCACTGCAGGAAGGGGGTTCAATATCCCCTGAGGGTAACAGAAAGAGGATAGCGTAGGAGACCGAGGAGCAAGTTTATTAGAGACAAGACAAGGTGATGCTGTGGCTACCAGCAGGTTATGATGACGGTGATTCTTATCGCAGTTTAAAACTTTCATAATCATTTGTGCTTCTAAACATTTTTCCTATACTTAAAAAAATATAAATTAACTAACTCAGTGTCCTTGATTTGAGTATTTTCTGTCCTAAGCCCCAGTCCCCAGTATCTTCTCCTATTCCCAGTGTTCTCCCCAGAAGCTGTTCAGTCCCGCACCTTCCTGAGATGTGCTCGGGAGGCTCCCAGGAGGGAGCTCAGCCCCAACTGAGGGGCGATGCAGAGCTGAGCTTGTGCAGGTTTTATTCCCAGCTCGGAGCTCTTGTGATCGCTCTCTCTTTTGTAGGGTTGGGAGTCAAGAGAATTATTCTAAGTCTTCTATGTTTTCTATACAAATATCAAATGTGAGCAGGAACGATTTTTCAGCCAGTGAAAGTGACCTGATGAAATTTTGGGATTGGTGTGTGTGTGCACTTTCTGCTTGTCTGAAGCACTCTGCTACAGGTACTTTTATAATTCCTTCTTGCTGACAGTAAAACACCTTGAAAATGAAACAGGGAGGTGGTATATCAGCACAAACTTGACCTTTCAGTTGCAAAGCACTGACCTGCATCAACAGTTTGAAGAAAAATATGGAAGACCATGCCTCTCATCCAATGAGGAAGCAACTCAAGGGTGCAGCGGCCACCGTGGCTGCCGCGGCCACCCAGTAGAACTTGCAGCCTCACCCCATGCCCTTGAAGGGCGCTCCAGAAATCTCACCATCACCACTGGCAGCCACTGCGGCCACCCAGGAGTAGAACCTGCAGCCTCACCCTGTGCCCACGAAGAGGGCTCCAGAAACGTCACCATCACCACTGGCAGCCACTGCGGCCATCCAGGAGTAGAACCTGCAGCCTCACTCCCTGCCCAGGAAGGATGCTCCAGAAACTTCACCATCACCACTTTACCTCTTCCTCTCACCTCTGTCCCTCAGCAGCACCAAGAAAGACTTCTTTTTGTCTTGAAGTGTCTCCTCTGAGCCTCCTCCTTCCTCATAGTTTCACCTCTGCCCAGCAGTCACACCTCAGCCTTGCTATGTCCATGAGAGCGCACCTGTGAAGTCTGAGGGCATCATCAGAGATGAGGCGTGGTCTGTCCAAAACGCCTGGAGAGTCTCCTGGCTCCTGGAATGCAAACATGCAGCAGAAAGCTGATTGCCGAAAGACACTGAGAGTTTATGCCAGCAACCAGATCTTCACAAAAGACTAGCAACCTCTTCACTCTCATTTCTGCTTTTACTGTCTGCCCTAGTTGCATGGACTTGTTAGCAGCCTCTTTGAGGACTGGAAAAGATCGTCTCATGATGTCCAGCAGGAAGCCAGACATCCTGTAAGATGTGTGCTCCAATTTCCATCAACCATGAAAAGATTAGGCTAGGTGAGTTTTGGGGAGTAGAAAACCCACATCTAGCTTTTTTCTAAGCACAGGTACCACTTTCAGGTCATCGGCATAGCATCCTTACCTTAGAACCAGGAAGCTCCAGTTTGTCAAAGCCCTGCTAACCATCAGAGCAGGGGCCAATTCATGGTAGCCCACACCTGGCTGTGTACAGCTGGTGATCTCAGAATGGTCTCTCCATTTTTAAGTGGTTGGAAAACAAATTACAAGAAGCATGGTATCTCATGACACATGAAATTTATATAAAATTCAAATTTCAATGTTCCTAAATAAAGTTTGACTGGAACAACCCCACACCCAAGCATTTGCATATCTGGGGCTGCTTTCGAGCTGCACTGGCAGCACTGAGTAGCCACAATGGAGACTGTATGGCCTGAGAAGCCAAAACTATTTATTATTTCTTTTTTCAGAGAAGAAGTTTGCTGACGCCTGCACTAGAGGTTATGCCTGGCACTTCCCTTGCTTTCTCTCATCTATATGATCTGCTAAGTTCTGTTAGGGACGTGAAACTGCACTTCTGAAATATTTCCAATCTGCTCTCAACCCACAGTGTGGGGAACTTCAAAATGCAACAAAGCAAAACTCTGATTAATAAATAAAACTGCACAATTGTTGACTGTTTGACATTAAAGACCCAGGCACAGCAGGCCAACCAAACCAGTCCCCATTCCAAATCGTTCTCCCCAAACATGATGCATTTCAGCAAAGATTGAGGATCCCTGCTTGCTCCAGGCACGGCGGCCACAGGGCCCAGGCAGCAGGCCCGGGAAGGCTGAATGCATTCCGCCTCTCTCTTCTGATACCTCTTTGTTAAGGTCTCCCGGGAATCCAGCTTCCTTTGTGCAGGCAGCTGCGTTTCCAGTGCGTGGTGCAGGAGGCAGGCAGGGGAAGTGTGGGCAGGCCGGTGCTGATTTGCAATCGGATGAGCATTGTTTTTCTCCTGCTCTGCACTAAGTCTCTGGAATCTATCAGTTATATAGATTATGTAACAAGAGCCAATAGCTGGGTGAAAACAAGCTTCAGAAAAACAGCTTAACAGCAACAACGACAAGAAAGGCAGGTCCAAGGGAGGTTATGAAATGGAGCTTGACCTCTCTCCCTCTCTCTCTCCCTCCAAGCCACAGCTTTACAGTTGGCTAACTTTGCTGTAATTGAGTCTGAAGGTTGAGTCCTTGTTCTTTAAGAATTGCCAATGGAGCCCTCTAATCCTCTGTGGTCTCCTCAGTGAATCAGGACTTTGGTTTATTGACATGTAATTAGATCAGTATGTCACTACATCAATGCCAGTGTAAACATCCCGGAGTAAGTAGCTGATCCTTACAAGATCAGCAACCTAATCTCCACTGGGATGCCAACCGGCTTTGTCAACACTCCAGTTGAGGACTGTATCTCTTTTCCTGATGTCTGACTCCAGCAAGGAGGGGGCTGGAACCGAAGCAGGAATCTGCCACCTGAAGACCTTCTTATTGACATTTGGTCTCTTCCATGACCTTCATTACTGAGGGGCGTCAGTGACCTAAAATAAATACTACTGGGGCATGCGGATTCCATCTCCTTCTCATGTCTTCCCTCTGCGTTTCTCACTGTTAGGAAGAAGTACATCCAGCAGAAAAGCCAGAATTGAAAGCATCTGAAATGTCCATTGCCCATGAGAGTTTCACTTCTAGCTCACACTTTCAATTAATGTGAATTAATTTCAAGGAAAAGAAGCTTAGGTTCTAATTCTGACGTTTATTGATAACACTACCAATGACCGGCAGAAACATGCTAGGTATGTGACATTCAAAGTCAGCAGAGACTGGCTCACAGATGGTGGTTGGGGCTGCTGTTTGTTAGGCATTTGCTGAGGGCTGGAGTCTGTGCTGAGTGGGCGTTTGCATCCGCCTCTTAGCTCATTCCCTAACGATCTGAGGGAAGTGTCCTGAGCATCTCCGCTGAACCGATGAAGGAGCTGAGTCTCAGAGAGGGTCACTGTCTTGCTAAACATCACACAGATTGGAAAGCAGGTGGAAATCAGGCCTGTCTGATGGTGTCATCTGTATGCGTAACTATCACACTCAATGGCAATGGGGATTTCCACCTGCTGCAAGGATTGGCCTTGGTAACTCCAGGGATTGGCGGCCAATGAAGAGGAGGGATAGAAGGAAGCCTAGTGGGCTCAATGGGAATCCAGACTCAAAGAAAGAAACTTGGCTGGCAGACAGCCTACCTAAGAGGAGATGTGGCTTACTTTAGGATAAAGGGCAGAGCTGTTGGCCTGTCTGAGGCAGGTGCCATGTCGGTGGAGAAGCTAGTTTTCCTCTTCTGCCTGGCATACCATCTCTCATTTCCTCCATGCAAGTGGAGGGGTGTGCTCCACAGAAAGGAGTCGGTCTTCATGCCAGCAAAGGGCTCTTCTGACGTCCCACCCAGTCCATGTCAAACGTATGACCTTGTTGGTTTTTCTGTGTTAAGGATCTGATCATCGAGCTGTCTAGAATCCTCCTGATGAGGTCACGGCAGGACAGGGGCACGCAGCCAGTTGAAGTGGAGATCAACGCAGGGAAGTTGGATTTTTAATAGAGCAGAAAACAGCATTTAATTTCTTAAAAAAAAAATCTGCAGAGAGCTCTTACTAAGGTTCAGTCTGATTTTTTCTGCTTGTACAAGTAGCTGGCCCTGATGAGACAGTCCATATAATCTAGGGCAACATTTTGCCCTAAAAAGCAATTAGAAGAATTTATGAAGCAATTTGTGGTGAAAATGAGGGAGCGATTAGTGGGGTTTTTTTTTTTTAAAGGGAAATAGCAGAGCTCTCTCTCTCTGTTCAATGCCCCTGACTAGCGATGCCCACAAATATCCTGCCATAATCAGAGTCAGTCAGAGGAAACTGGCCCAGGGCATGCGGCCAGGGCAGGCTGGGACTCCCTGTTAACTTTGGTGGAGCCTCAGAACCACCCCAAGCTTCCATTTCTTTGGCTGCCAGTGGTGAGGACTCTTGCGTTGTGAATCCTCTACCATGAGATAATGTCTTATTGATGCATCTGATTTGAGCAGAGAGGCCTTTGAAGAAGACAGGCATGCTTTAAAATGCCACATCAATTAATAAGGCATGTGGCATTTGGTGGAAAGAACAAGTAATACATCTTATCTTCCTTGTGAATGTACATTCTATTTTATTTTATTTTTGGTAATTAAAAGAAAGTTGGAAAAGAGAAGTACATGCTTGTAGTTAAAAAAATTAAACCAGTACAAAAACAGCATAGCATGAAGAGTAGGTTTGTCCCCTAAGCTATGACTACTGTCTCCCCATCTCTTTCCAATGATGACCTGCACATCTGCAAGCATGTGTATCTGCCAATCTAGACTTGTGTGTACCTATGTTATACATGTGATGTTGGACATATATGATGCATATATTCAGTTCTCTATGTCTGTGTCTATGTAGGAATTTTAAAGATAAATCTCACACGCTGTTCTGCACCTTGTGGAATAAGATCTCTTGGAGATAGCTTCTCACTGGCATGCGAGCACATGACCTTGCTTTATGCATGGCCGAGGTGAGTCTGGGGCACCTGGCACTACCACACCTGCTTGGCACTGGCCTGTGCTTTCTGGGTTTTCCTACGATGTCTGAGTAGCCACTGCCCCCAGACTCCTGGGCAGCCCTGACACCTGCTCCTGCTGCCTTGGCCTCGGAGGGCAGGGTGCATCCCCACGCATCTCGGCACTTGCACCCAGTGCACTGTATTCCTGCAGCCTGACTCCTTTTGCCTGTGCCCCTGGCCAGGGCAGATACGGAAAGGTCAGGGCTGGTGTGAGGCAGCATACGGAGGAGGCCAGCCCACCCTGAGTTCCCCACATCCCTAATGGGGGCCGTCTGCTGAGGGTGGCATCAGTGGAATCCTCTCACCACCTCGCGCAGAGGTGGCTCCGCTCGGGGCTACCTCATGTTTATCATGTCTCTATTGCATCCATTACACAGTTATGCTGTGAGTGGATTCCACTGTGTCCCTTGTCTATAGCACCGCTGCCTCCATGGGAGGCTGCCATGACTATCTTTGTGCCCGTGTGCATGGAAGATGGAATTGCTAAGAGTGGGTCAGAGGTTTGTGCAGTTTAGACTCAGAGATAATTACTGCACTAACCCTCTCCAAAGCCAATTTGCTGCAATTAGCAGTGTCTGAAGAGTAACTCTATGTGGCCTAGAGCTGGTGGCAGGGTGTCCCCATGTCAGGGCACTCGTAGGCCACATGGCTCTGGGCTGGAAGCACCCCGCGGGGGTGGGGGTGAGGCCACCCTTAGAGTTTCCCCGAGTGGTTTCAGGAGCTGGCACCCGGCTCCTACAACATTGGGGCCTGGATGCTGCAGATGCCCACCCCACACCTCCCACTCATGCCCACTGCCCGTCTCCTGCCTCCCACAGGTGCATCTTGGGGATAAGCCCCCTTAGTGGAGGAGGAAGAATCCACCTGGAGTTGAGAGTTGAGAGAGGGGAGCTGGAGCTCCAGTGGGAAGTGACAGGTGCCTGACGTGCCTCCCCTGCCCCACCCGGGTCCCATTTCCATATCTGCTATGAGTGAGCCTCAGGGTCAGGGAGATTCTTAAAGAGCAAACTTCAACAGGATGTCAGCGCTTTTATCTAAACCTTCATAGGAAGCAATGAGATACAGGCAAGGAAGCTGCCTTTCCATCAGGAGAGCAGCTTGAAATTGAGAGGAATGGTCCCAGCAGATAAAAGGGCATCTTACTCGATGGTTTTGTTTAATAGTGATCTGTGACATAAGAAACACACTATGTTTCTCAGAAAGCTAAACATAGACTTACATGACCCAGCAATTGCACTCCTAGGGATATACACAAAATAAGCAAAACTGAGGCCTCACGCACATATGCAGAATACACGCAAACCTGTGTTCATAGCAGCATTACTGACAAGAGCCAGAAGGGGAAACAGCCCACGGGCCCTTGCGGTATGTGGTATAGACAAGGTATGCTATGCCCCTGCAATAGAATATTACTCAGCCATGAAAAATAAATGACATTCTGATCCATGCCACAACATGGATGGGCCTTGAAGACATTGTGCTACACAGAGGAAGCCAGACCCCGAAGGACCAATGCTGTATGATTCCCCTCATAGGATACTCCAGAATAGGCAAGCCAGAAAACAGAAGGCAGATGAGTGCGTGCCGGGGGCAGGGGTGGGTGTGGGGATGGGGAGTGATTGCTTAATGGGTGCAGGGTTTTCTTTTAGGGTGATGAATATGTTTTGGAATTTGATAGAAGTGGCAGTTACACAACACTGAAAATATTCTAAATGCCAAAACTATCTTTTTTATAACAGCAATTTTTTACTTTTTTGCATAAAAATTGCTTTTTAGGAAGCTACATAACAATTACTTACACATCTCCTCATTTTTGGGTCTTCAGGGTTTTCACGTTTTGCTGGTATAATTGGACTGTGATGAATACCCTGGTACTAACCATTTTTCACGTTCTCAGTTATCTCTGTTGGATAAACTCTCAGAGTCATTACAGCAGTGAGACTGTGTACTTTAAGGTTTTTTTCCAGCATAGTATTAAGTTGGCTTCCTCAAATGCACTGTCTTAGCCCCTTCAGTAGGATCTTATCATGTTTGTCTTCCCAAGTGCTTGCCAAGAATATTTTGCCAATGTGATGGGAGAAAATTCACCACCTGTGTACTTACGTGATGTGCTGCCAGGGTCTGGGGCTACCCACTGTTTGGCCTTCTTCCTCTTCCTGTTCCCCTTCCCGTTCCCCTTCCCCTCCTCCTTCCTCCTTGTCTTCTTCCCCTTCCCCTCCTCCTTCCTCCTTGTCTTCTTCCTCTTCCTGTTCCCCTTCCCGTTCCCCTTCCCCTCCTCCTCCTTCCTCACCTTCTTCCTCTTCTCCTTCTTCTTCCTTTGCTTCTTCCTCCTCCTCTTCCCCTTCCCCTCCTCCTTCCTCCTTGTCTTCTTCCCCTTCCCCTCCTCCTTCCTCCTTGTCTTCTTCCCCTTCCCCTCCTCCTTCCTCCTTGTCTTCTTCCCCTTCCCCTCCTCCTTCCTCCTTGTCTTCTTCCTCTTCCTGTTCCCCTTCCCGTTCCCCTTCCCCTCCTCCTTCCTCCTTGTCTTCTTCCTCTTCCTGTTCCCCTTCCCGTTCCCCTTCCCCTCCTCCTTCCTCACCTTCTTCCTCTTCTCCTTCTTCTTCCTTTGCTTCTTCCTCTTCCTCTTCCCCTTCCCCTCCTCCTTCCTCCTTGTCTTCTTCCTCTTCCTGTTCCCCTTCCCGTTCCCCTTCCCCTCCTCCTTCCTCCTTGTCTTCTTCCTCTTCCTGTTCCTCTTCCTGTTCCCCTTCCCGTTCCCCTTCCCCTCCTCCTTTCTCCTTGTCTTCTTCCTCTTCCTGTTCCCCTTCCTGTTCCCCTTCCCCTCCTCCTTCCTCCTTGTCTTCTTCCTCTTCCTGTTCCCCTTCCCGTTCCCCTTCCCTTCCTCCTTCCTCCTTCCTCCTTGTCTTCTTCCTCTTCCTGTTCCCCTTCCCGTTCCCCTTCCCCTCCTCCTTCCTCCTTGTCTTCTTCCTCTTCCTGTTCCCCTTCCCGTTCCCCTTCCCCTCCTCCTCCTTCCTCACCTTCTTCCTCACCTTCTTCCTCTTCCTGTTCCCCTTCCCGTTCCCCTTCCCCTCCTCCTTCCTCCTTGTCTTCTTCCTCTTCCTGTTCCCCTTCCCGTTCCCCTTCCCCTCCTCCTCCTTCCTCACCTTCTTCCTCTTCTCCTTCTTCTTCCTTTGCTTCTTCCTCCTCCTCTTCCCCTTCCCCTCCTCCTTCCTCCTTGTCTTCTTCCTCTTCCCCTCGTCCTTCTTCCTCGCCTTCTTCCTCCTCCTCCTCCTCTTCTCCTTGGAATTGTCTGTTCACACTTTTGGTCCCAGTCTCCTAGTGTTTTTAGTATATGAGTAAAGAATATGAGTCTTTGTCCTCAATGCGGAAAACATGTTTGCTAATGGGTGTCACTGGGGCCGACCAGAAGAAAGGCAACAGCACAGAGGCAGAAGAGAAGGATGCCTGGGTGCTCAGGGGCAGAGCACACAGACCCCTGTGTGAGGTCCAGAGAAATGTGGGTGGAGCGGGAGTTGAGACCGAAGCACAGAGCGCCCCCCGCCAGGCTCAGGGCTCGATTGCAAAGTTCCCCTGAGCCAGAGGTAAAGGCCCGTGTCTCTGTGTGTGTGCCTGTGTGTTTAACTGGCCAGCGGCCTATAAACAGTTGTTCTTAATAGAATTTTAATCTCTTTCATCTACGGGAGTGGAAGGCGTTTTTTAGCTTAGTAATTTTCAAAAACACCGATCAGCTTTGAGACTGAATTTCTTGCTTTTCTTTTCTCAGTAGCGGGAGCGTTGGTTACTAAAGACCTAACCCTGACTGCTGGGAATTTTCACTGGGTTAGGGCATTGCTTGGTCTTGTTGTCTAGGTTTCACTACATGTGGGACTGCAGGAGAATCTTAAGCTCTGGGGCCGTCTATAATCTTCTGGGGAGGGAGCGTGGGTGTTAAATAAAGCACATGTGCACACACAGTTTCAATCCTCCAGATGTATGATGTCCTGTAAGATGTGATGGTTCCAGAAAAAGAAGAGCTATGTTTGGTTGAAAGCAGAAAGGCCTTGGCAGCACTCACGGACTCAGCCTCCTCCTGTTTGCACTGCGGCCCATGGCGGGGGTGCCTGTCCTGCTGCTGAGCACTACTCCATCTGAACCCAGCTCACTCCCACCCCAGTGCTGCGTGACGGAGCCCACAGTGTGGAGGAGATGGAGGCTGCAGACATTTATGTTTTCTGGACCATCTCCAAGACAATGTTTAGCATTTAGAGATGTTGAGGGTTTTGGACAGGGTCTAATCTTGCAGCTGAGCCCAGCCCGTGTCAGAGGTGGACTCCAGCACTGGCGGCTCTAGGGCCTGGCGGATGTGACTGGCCTCTCTGGACTTTAATCACCTTCTCTGCTAATCCTACTTCTGTGGGTTGAAAATGCACCCTGAACTCATACAGTGAAGTCCTACCCCCAGTGTTTCAAGGTGTGACCTTAACTGGAAATATGTGCCTAGTTGAGACAATGTTGTCTTGGGGTGCAGTGGCCCCTAACCCAATATGACAGGTGTCCTTATAAAAAGAGGGAGTTTGGACACAGAGAAGAGACTGTGAGCCTGCACAGTGTCAGGACTGGAGTCATGCGGCTCCACACCCAGGAGCCACTCTCTGCCAGGAGAGAGGCCTGGGCAGACGCTTCCCTAGAGCCCTGGGGATAGCATGGCCCAGCTGGCACCTTGAGTTTGGGCTCCAGGCTCCAAAACGAAGAGAATAACTTTCTGTTGCTTACCTCCCAGCGTGTGGTGCTTTGCCACAGCAGCCAGGATTTTCACACACACTGGTGTGCCCATGTGTAGGGCACCTGGCTCGTGGGTGCGCTTAGCCTGGAGCAGCTCCTTCTCCTGCCCAGGTGGTGCTGGGCTGGGGTGGAAGCATCATCCTTAGCTGTGAAAACACAAAAAGTCATGCACAACAAAAAGAGGCCATCACAGGATTTTCCTCTCTTTGCAAAGTTTCACAGCACACACGTTACTGTTTATTTTCCAACCCCTCTTTCTGATCTTGCATGATGCAAATTCCCAGAACCCAAAAAGACTTCTTGAGAAAACACTCCACGACTCGTGGCAGAAAAGGTCGGATTGTTTGAAAATGACTAACGATTAGTTTATAGTTCTTATAATACAGGTTCCATAACAATGGAATTAATCTTTAGAGGAAAAAATTAAAAGGTAGTTTGCTCCCGAGGGAGCTGTGCTGAGGTTTGCACATTAGTTATGATGAGCACTCGCTGGGACGGAAGCAGAACCCCAGGACGCCTCATTGTTTAATCAGGACGGGTAATATCAAGTTGATTAATCCGCATGCTTCCCTCTGCCATCCTAGAAGGGCTGCCGTCCTGCATAATGCCGAGCTTGGTGCTGCCAGGGCTGGGCCTCTCTGAGGTCTGGGGAAGCGGCTGGGCCCCTCTGCGGGGCTGGGGAAGGGGCTGGGGAAGGGGCTGGGCCCCTCTGCGGGGCTGGGGAAGGGGCTGGGCCCCTCTGCGGACATGCGGGAAGGGGCTGGGCCATGCCGAGTGTCACCCTCTCTGCCTTGGGCCACCCTTCTGTTGTCACTTTGCTTGATGCAAGTGCTCACCTGAAAGGTAGCAAACCTGTCAGGATCTAAAAAGTGAAACAGGCCTTTTCCTTCTTCCCACACACGCATGAGATCACTGGTTTCTGTGTCTGATGCCCCAGCCTAAAGGTGAGCCGGCAGGTGGCGGGGGCGGCCGGGCCTGAGAGTTCATGCAGATCTAGCTGGGGCCCCCACCCCCACGTCTGACACCATAGTTGACCTTTAATTCTGAGTCTGAGTAGTTCCTGGGGGACATGCACACCTTTACAGGCACAGGGCGGCTGCTGCACACCCAGGTGGTGGCCCCGCTTTGTCCTTCGTAGAGGAGGGGGTCCCAGATGCTCGCAGAGCTGGGTCCTGCACAGCAGGCTAAAGCCTGAACTTGGGGCTTAGGGTGGTTTAAACAAAACAGCGATGCGGCTGCACTTGCTGCTGCCTACAGTGTTCTGGGTCCCAGCAAAACCCTCCTTTTTCCATTAAAAGGAAATTATGTAAAAGTGTCATCTCTATTTTGGTTTATAGAATTTGTTCTAAGAGGGTGAAAATCCTCGTTGATCCACTTTATGTGCATCAGAAAGTCATTCCTGGAATAAGAATGATGGCTGGGAGGGGCCAGTTAGCGAGGGTTGCCACCTGACCATGTGCTCTGGCCTCCAAAGCATCCCAGGAGCAGCTGCAGAGCCAGTGCCCGAGGTCTCCCCACCCAGAGGCCCCTCACTCCCAGTAAATGCAAGCGTGCATTCTGTATGGAGGTGATGGTTCAGCAGGAGAGGAGAGGCATATGCCTGCGTGTGTTTGCATGTGTGTGTGTGCATGTGCATGTGTGCAGGTGTGTGCATGTGCGTGTGTGGATGTGCGTGTATGTGCATGTGTGTGCATTGGGTGTGCATATGTACATGTGCATGTACGTGTGTGCATGTGTTTGTGTGCATGTACGTGTGTGCATGTGTCCATGTGCGTGTGTGCATGTGTGTGTGCATGTGTACGTGTGTGCATGTGTACATGTGTGTGCACATGTCCGTGTGTGCATGTGTGTACGTGTGCATGTGCATGTGTGTGCGTGTGCATGTGCGTGTGTGTGCGTGTGCGTGTGTGTGTGTACATGTGCGTGTGTGTCCATGTGTGTTGTAAATAACTGAGCTGCAGGACAAAACTGACCTGGCAGGGAAAAATAGTTGCGAATAAAAATATTTTTGTTATTAATCAAGATGTCCTTGGAGATTATAACAAAGAGAAGAACCACAGAAGAACCATTTCAGGAAACCTCACTACCTTTTCTCATTCTGGGATTTGGAATTGTACAGGACATTTCTTGGTCCTCATCTTAATTTGCATAGTCTGACATTTCACTGTCTCCTAATTTTAGCATGTTAGAATAAACATAAAGTGGTAGTTTGGGCAACTTCAAAATTTTATTACAGGGTGACAAAGAAAGCGTGTGTACATCAGCACGCTTTTTCGTTAGCCTTGCCGAGAAATAGAGGTTGCTACTTAAAAACTGCTCATTGGCAACCAAGGATCGTTTACCTGTATTAGTGAAGAAAAGAGACATTTTCTGTCACTCTACCTTGTAAAATAATTAAATAAGGAATCTTGGTGAGCACACTATTATAGCTATTTCATAAAATTTATATTCAGAATTTTACTATTTATAAAATATATTGTCTCACCTGGGTGTTCACAGGGGAGCAAAAAATATATATGTATCTATGCATATATAGTTTTTTAAATGTTGCTTATTTCATTTTATGGAAAACATGGAAAATCTCCTACAACAATAAACATTCATAATATAACAATGTATGAAAACTGCATGTACCACTAAGCCAGTGGCAAGGGCTGCCTCTGAATCTCTGAATATTAGCATATTATAGATGGAAAAAGCTATCCTCTCCCTCATGGGAAAATCTGTTAGCATTTTACCAGCAAATTCTGAAAAGATATACATTTAAAATAAACCTTCATCTTACTTTTGAAAGAAAAGTATAAATATAAAATCTGCTAAGATTCGCCGCCCTTGCGAGGAGCCTCGGCCGCGTGTTGAGATGCTGTGACCTCACCACTCACCTGTGAGTCTTGCTGGAATTTGAGGCCTTAGTTCCACCTCAGGTTAAAATAATTTCTATTTTATATTTTCCACATCTTTTATATTTTCTTTCATAGGATCTTACGTTCATTTCTACATCTCGATTCACTGTCAATAAGAAGTAAAAGGGCCCGAATGTGAGTTGGCTGCCAGTGCATGCGCTGCCTCTGAGGCCATGCAGAGCCGGCTGTTGTCTCCCTCAGCGGCATTTTGGATCTATTGGTTGATAACCAGATGCTTCCTTATTAGCCAAGAGTGCCACAAGTTTTCCCGAATCTAAATGTTGAAAAATCTTGACAGTACTGCCTCTTCCTTTTCTGGTATTTGACTGACACTCATCATATTACATCCTGTGCGTTCCTCATTGCAAAAAAATATGAAGATGATATAATCTTATGACAAAGTCCACCGAAAACACACGTGTCTTGGGACCGCAGTGGTGGTTCCACGTTGGCCGAGGTCCACTCCCTGCTGCAATCACTCGTGGCATCACAGGGAACTCAGAGGCTCCCTCTGAGCGGCTGAGCTTTGCGGGAGAGAACAGGGGCTGGGAAGTCCCTTGGTGTCTAAAAGTCTGAATTGCAGACAACCCCTGTCGTTAACCTGGAACTGAAAATCAGCCTGGGAGCTGGGGACTGGGCCACCTGGGCTGAGGGCAAAGGTCAGCCTGCACCGTGAGCGCAGGACAAAGGCCGAGGGGTGCGGTGGTGGCCTCGGTGACGGGCGTCTCTGGCCGGTTCTCCGTGGAAGGCCACGCCACCTCGCTGATGAGATTCACCCAGACCCTTGACCGAGCATCCGCTGAGGGGTAAAGCGCCTGCGGACGCTATTTCCCATCAGATTTTGTGCTTCCTGTGAGGGGGTGCCTCAGCTCTCACCGTGCAGGCGCGGAGACCCCCACAGGGCCCGCGGCTCCCCCAGCCTCACAGGCCACACCCGCGGGCTCCAGCCCAGGCCCTCCCCTGCACACCGAACGCGGTGACCTTGTGGCTATTTGGGCAAATTTGAGGGGACTGACAGCCTCTTTCATGCAAAGGGGCCATTGGCTCAGGGAGGTTGTGAATGGGACCCCCGGCTCCAACTATAGAGGGTCGAGGGAGGCGTCTAATACGAGCCAGCGGAAGTCCCCACAGTGAAGACGCTCATCCCCGGAGAACTGGGAAGGGACCCTGGGATTTCCTCTACAGATAAGACGCAGCTGCTTCCCACCCTCATCTGGAAAGGTCTGCGTGTGACCCTGCCTGGACGCTGCACAGGCTCCCACGTAACCATTCCGGGGCTGGTTGCCGCCCTGTGGTTAACAAGATCACTTCTGTTTGTTTCCACCTGTGGATATTAATGTGAGCATATTTTAAGTGTATACATTTGGTTACATAAAACCAAATTACAGAAAATTACCTCTATTTTCCTAGGCCCAATCAGCGTCTTTCTTTTTTAACTCCCATGCAGGATAGAAATTGAATGGGGATCTGAGACGTGCGGGATGAGTGGGACTGAGCCTCCTCTGGCGCGTCAGCTCCAGGAAAATGCTGGAGGTGGAGCCGATTACCAACGGGGTCACAGTGGCACCCGCAATGTCTTCAGAAGAAATAGTCCCGTTCCTCCCTGAGCATTTCGGAGCTGCTCTGAGGCCTGGCGAGGCTCCAGAAGGCCCAGTGACCTTCACAAGGTCTGATGTGGGCTCACAGTGTGTGGGGCGGTTTCCAGGCGCTCACAAGGACCGCCTGGTTTCCTCCGGCCCCCTGCCCCCTGCCCCCTCGGGACTTTCCTCTAGGCTGAAGGGTGCTGGCGCAGGCGCTAAGATGTTTATAATAATTTAAGCTTAACGCTCGGAAAATACTTTCTAAGGAGCAAGGAAATGCTTTTTCTGGTTTGTTTCTCACATCTTAGAATCATACTCATCCAGTTAGGGTTACGGTTAGAGGTAGAGTTAGGGTTAGGGTTAGTTGTTCTTTAAAAACATTAGTCTTTTTAAGTAAAATGTGAGTCTTTAAAAAATGCCTTCAGTGACACCGTGGGCTTCAGGGGAGAGGGTCAGTCTGAGTCTCTCACCACGGGCTTGAGACACACACCCCCGCCCCCCGCCATGGCTATGGTGGAATTGTGGGTGAACCTGGGCGTCTTCAAATGTTCTTTTAGTGCGAGGCACTTCAGGGTGGCATGGGCAGCGACTTTCCACAGGCCTGGGGAGCATTTTCTGAAAGCACCTGCTGTGTGGCCCCAGCAATGTCCCTGATGGAGAGAGACACAGGCGAGCACACAGCAGGGACCCCTGGGTGACGGCAGGCAGCTCCAAGGTTCCTTGCCAGCTCCGGAGGCCGCAGCCCTCTAGTGATCACCATCAGACCTTGCTGTATGAGGAGAGCCTGGCTCAGCTGCTTTCTTAAACTCACTTTCAACCAAGCAATGAATAACTGAGGACCCATCGGGAGCCAGCTGGGTGCCGGCCTCTGGCTTGAGGCAGTTTGTATCTGTTCACATCTGCCCTTGTCTATCTGGTGCGACACCCAGCAGGGAAGGGAGGAGGGGAGGGACATGGTCTGGACGCTCCCTGCTCGCTGGCAGGTCATGGTGTGGCAAGGCTGTAGGAAGAGCGGCCTGCTTCCCACAGCTGCACCGCCCAGGCCTTCCTCTCCTTTGCGTCTGCCCATAAGAACTTATCACCATTGCAGGCCCATCAGAAAGACTGTGTTTGAGGTGAAGGAAGGTTTAATACCTTTAAAAAATCCATTTTACAAGATGAGATGGATCCAGATGTGGACCACGGCTCACCACAGGATGACTCCTGCCAGCATTCCCTGCGGACTCTCAAAGGGCGTCCATGCAGTGGCGCGTGTGACACTCCACACAGCAAGGCTCTGCCGCAGGGGTCAGTGCGGAGGGGGAGGCCGCAAAGCTGGGGACAGGCCCGGGGGCCCACAGGGTCCCCACATTCCATGCAGCAAGGCTCTGCCCTTGGGGTCTGTGTGGAGGGGGTGGCGGCGAAGCTGGGGACAGGCCCAGGGGCCCGCAGATGCTCTGCACAGTACCAGCTTCCTACAGCTTGGACTGGATTCAGCGGGGGTCCCGCCTATGCTGGCAAGGCCAGATCAAGGGGTACAATTATGTAAAAGGGGTAAGATGTTGGTTTGAGGGATGAACTGGAAATACTACATCTGCCCGTCCCCTGTCCCCTCCTCCCTTCCTCCTTCCTTTCCATCTTTCCTTCCTCCCTCCCTCTCTCTTCCATCTTACACGCGTGGCTGCACATGTGACGGGGAGCGCGGGAGCCATCCCCACAGGGCAGGGGAGACAGGAAGCTGATAGGCGAGGCCGGACTGTGAAAGGACAGCAGGGCAGGGCATGAGGCAGCCCAGAGCCCAGGCCAAGAGCTGGCAGGAGGCAGGATTGCCTGTGGGATGGGGCAGCAGAGGCAGGGCAGTGGCGGTCTGCAGTGGGAAGGAGGGCGGCTGGGAGAGGCGAGGCTGGCAGGGACGTCCAGAGGCCTCAGCCCAACTGGTCCTGGAATCCCATGGAAAAGTGCTGTTGCGGGGCGGGGGTAGGGGGGTGGTGGCGTTAGCACGATGGCATCCGAATCAAATGTGTGTTCCTTTACGTCCAGGGGGAAGTGGGTCTGGAAGAAGGCCCAGGGCCAGGGCAGGTCACAGAGGCTCTTCCAATGGCCAGGCCAGGGGTTCAGGTGGTGTAGACCTGGAGCAGAGAGACCCCCAGGAGTGGGGAGGAGGACTTTGGGGTGCAGGTGATGGCAGGCACAGGGAGGTTGGGGAGTCATCGCCCATCCTCAGTGCTGTGGATGGAAGCGTCCCCAGAGGCAGAGGAGCAGATGGGGTTTGGCAGGAGGAGGGGAGTTTGTCTTAAGACGTGGAGATGTCCAGTGGTGGATCTGCAGGTGGAAGCTCCGGAGAGAGGCGGGGGCTGAGAGCACAGAGCTGGGCCAGTGGCACTCAGCTAGTACTGAAGCCATGGCAGCCTCGCTGATGCTGGCCCGAGCCGGCCGCGCCTGCACCTCACAGGCTTCCTGCAACCTTACCAGGCGCAGGCCAGGGTCTGCCAGGATATTCTGTCTCGTGGTGCTGCATTTCTTCTGCCCTCCTCCTTAGATGCCTTCCAGCCAAACATCATCAAAGTCTTGAGAATTGTTCAGGAACATTTGGGTCAAAACCCAGTCACAGATCCTAGCCCAGCTGCAAGGGGGTTAGCGTGCAGTAGTATCCTGTGTGGGGAAGAGGCATGGATTTGGTGGATGTCCTGCCTGTCCTTGCCATACCCAAGAGTGGGCCCTATTACCCAAGGGCAGTTGGGGGATAGGAGGTGCGGGGCTTTCCTGGGTGAGGTGAGGTCACAGAATGTGGACAAGGAGAGGGCTTCAAAAAGGGAGGGGCAGGCAGCTCAGAGGTCAGGACAAGGGCAGATACACATCCAGGGGTTTTCATGGAAAAATCAATCTCTTGCAATTTCAAACTGGGCAGCACCTAGGCAAAGCTACCCTTTCACATACTGCATTTGTTTACTCTCCCAGCCTGGTGTGGACTAAACAGAGTCAGTTAGAAAAGTGTTCTGATGCAGTCACAGCTTTCAAGGCCTCAGCTTGCATAATTACAAGGGGCAGGAGCTGAAATTTCATCTGTGCGACATCAGCTCAAAAGGAGCCGAGACTGGAAGAAACCGGGAGCTATGATTTGCACTTTGATAACTTAAGTGAAATAAATCGATGGTTCCAAATGGAGAAAAATGACCAGGTCTATTTCTATAGACTTTAAAGATTATCCAGGTTAGAAATTTCTGCAAATGGGACAAAGATAAAATCAGTTGTTCACTAGTACCTATTTTAACACCTATAAGACAGTGTAAAAATTGGCTTTATCATGTTAATATCTTGCTATAAATTTTGACATTAGTATTGTTCATTTTGAGCACAGACCTGGGCTTGCTGGCTAAAACACAGAGCTCTAGAACAGTTTCCATGAGGATGGGTAAATTAGGGAGTGCCTGTCCCTGCTAGCCCAAGGGCCAGGTTCACCTGCACACTCGGCACATTGCAGGATAGCTGTCAGTTTATTTGTCCTTCTCCCTGTCTGCAAGCCAAGTGCTTCATGCAGGTGTGATACACAGGAGGTGTGCAATAAATGTTGAATAATTGAGCAACTATATTTGCATTATTTTATTTGATTTTCCCAATCATCCTGCAAAAGTGAGAAAGGACAAACGGGATCTTCATTTTACTTTTCTATTTTTTTAAATATTGAACAGGGAGCCTGCGTGTGCCCCAGTTTTACACCTGAGGATGCTGAGGGTGAAAAGTGATTTGCCCGAGTGGGTGGGCATCACAGCTGCCCCTTGACCTTGCGATTCTCTGACTCTCAGGCGCGTCCTTCCCACCCTACTCAGACGCACCCACCCAGTGGCTTCCACCATAATTAAGATTTTCGGATTATTCCAACATATTGCATATTTAAGGCTTATTCCAACATATTGCAATCATATAACTATTAAAAGCCATAAGCATAATTTGCAACATACGTACCCATATCTCACTTGTATTTTGACCATGTGTATGACATGAATAGTGTGTGGATTTTATAGAAGCAGAGGTTTAATGATGCTCATCTGGGTCTCCCACATGGAAGGGCATACTGATAAGTGGGTGGATTCAAAATAATCCAAGTTACTTTATTAGGTTTCCCACTGGGGGATTTTAAAACCTTGCTCATACCGGGGTCTCGGTGTGACCGGTACCCTGCCTGCCTCAGAGTCCTGGATGCAGCCTCACTCTCCCCTCTGCTGCCCCAGATCCGCCCTCCAGAGGAAAACGCCCTGGTCCTAAATATTCATGAGTCTCCACACAAAGTGCCTGTGGCAAGATGTGCTCTTCTCCCTGGGAGCTGATAATCCGGGACCATCATTACCACTGAGAAGACTGTGTGAGTCAGTTTGCCTGAGAGGGCCCTGCTTTTTCACTTGTTGTTGTGATGTAATTGATACGTGTGCCATTGTTCATTTCCAAACATGAGAGTGAGCTTTTATGTGATCACCCTACTTAGAGCTGGCATCTACTGAGTCCTGAAGAGCAGGCACCATTGCGAGTGATGGGCACGTGTTACCTATGGTAATCTTCGAAGAGGGAACGATAGCTTTGCAGTTAACAGCACAGATTCTGGGTCGACCTGCTTGGGGGTGTGGTCCTCACCGGCTGTGGACCTTGAATAAGCTCCTAAACATCTTTATGCTCCATGTCCTTCATCTGCATATGAAGATGCTAATAATAATAATGGCCTCATGTCTTCATTTGCAAGAAGAAAAAAAAAAAGCGCTGCAGCCCCTGAGGCTGGACCAGACAGGAAAGCACACGGAGGGTGTCCTATGGGCTCTAAAGTGCTGCGTAAACACACGCGGTCACCATAACCACCTGACTTTCATCTGTTATTTTGCTTTTTATCTTATTTAATATTTTAAGCTCGTTTCATGTTGAAAATAATGTATGAGGGCTAGAGATATGAGGAATTATTACATGCAATCCCTGTTTTTAAGGTACTTATTATTCATATTTATTTGAGGAGATAGAAAATAAATATGAGAACATTAACGAAAAGAAGGCCCATCATATACCCTGGGGTAGGGTGCTGCTGATGGAAAGAGTGACACAGACTTGGGGGCCAGGAGCTCAGTGGGGACAGTCAGGAGCTGTCCCACAGGGCAGCCAAGAACAGCCTTGGTTGCACATCAGTTCTAGAAAGCAGAGTTTTCTTGCCCACTTCAGACAAGTCTGTGGTTTTATTTTGTATGTGAAAAGAAACCTGTGTTGGATGTACGACTGACTTGGAATTGGAAAATGACTTTGGGCAGTGATGACACAAAATTAAATATAGCTTTTGTAAGGAGAAAAAAGATAGCGTTTACTCCTATAAATCTTACTATACATGAGTCCCCAGGCATTAACTATACACTATATACTAGACATGATTTTTTACATGGGTTGGCTTACTCTGCCTGATATAAATTTATGACTCAGAGGCTGCTTTTGTCTTCAGTTCCCAGATGAAAAACCTGAGTTTCAGAGAGGTTAAGTAACTTCTCCAAGCTGGCAGGGCTGAGATTTGGACTGAGATCGACTGGATCCAGAGTCCTTGTAGTTACAGACACACTCTGCCGCCCTTTGTGAGGACTGAGTAAAATGCAGGCCGTGTGGCTCCTGAGCCCTCGAACATTCTCTATACCCCTGGGAACCTAAACTAACTGCTTTTTCATTGAAATGTCCTGTTTCTTCCCTTATTCTATGAACCTGGGAGTCACTGTCTAACGGGCACCCGCATTGGTTATATAGGGTTACTGTAACAAAGTGCCACAAACGGGGTGGCTCCAAACCACGGAGATGAACCCTCTCACGGTCCTGGAAGCCGGAAGTCTGGAATCAGGGCATCCAAAGGGCCATGCTCCCTCGGAAGCCCCTGGGGAGAGATCCTTTCCCATCTCTTCCACTATCTGGTGGCCCCATAGCCCCAGTGCCCCCATGGCTTGTAGATGCTTCAGTCCGACCTCTGCCTCCATCCTCATGCCTTCTTCCTGTGGGTCTCCTCTCTGTGTCCAACCCGCTCTCCTTATGAGGATACCAGCCCTGTTGGATTAGGGTCTACCCGACTCCTGGATGACCCCCTCTTATCTAATTACATCTGCCATGACCTTATTTCCAAAAAAGTCACATTGTGAAGTTCTAGGGGAGAGAGCCTCAGCATATCTTTTGTAGGGACACAGTTCAACCTGTAACAGCACCCACGAAGAAAAAGCATGGCCCCAGAGAGGGTGGGCTGAGACGTCTGTAGAAATTCTTCAGTATAGGCTCTGACTAAGAAGAACAGAGGTGCTGGCCCTGCAATGGCTGTGAACTATGCTGTTCTTGCATTGCTGTAAATAAATACTGGAGACTGGGTTGTTTACAAAGAAAAGAGGTTTAATTGGCTCATGGTTCTGCAGGCTGTATAAGCATGGTGCTGGCATCTGCTCAGCTTCTGAGAAGGCCTCGGGAAGCTTCCAGTCATGGTGGAAGGTGGAGGGAGAGCAGGCACATCACATAGTGAGAGCAGGAACGAGAGAGAAAGAGAGCAAGAGAGAGAGGAAGGGAGGTGCCACACACTTTAAATGACCAGATCTCATGTGAACTCAGAGCAAGAGCTCACTCATCACCAAGAGGATGGCCCCAGGATCTGTCCCCCATGACCCCATCACCTCCCACCAGGCCCAACTCCAACATTGAGGATTACGTTCCAACATGAGATTTGGGTGGGGAAAACATCCAGACTCTAGCAGGCCACTCAATAGATCAGAACGGACAGTGACTCACTAGCCTGGACAATCAGCCAGCAGGCGGGGGGTGCCCATTCGTGACTGTCTGCCCAACCCAACAGAGATCCCATCAGTCTGGCCGGGTGGCACCTTCAACCCCTGGCCAGGCTGAACACGGCTGAAGGGCAACCCAGGTCTGAGAGGAAGAAGGAAACAGTGGCTCTGTGGGCGCAGCTTTTGCCTTAAGAAGTTCAGCATAGCCCAACCAGCAGTTGGGCACTGCTTTGCGGTAAGTGGACAGACAGAGAGGCCTGGTGGGCTTTGGCATGGCTGACCCCTCATTGCCTAGTGTGTGGCTGTGTCACTGCCTGCTGCCTAGAGAGTGTGAGAACGAAAATAAGAGAGGGTCATCGAGCATCGTGACTGGAATAGGAGGCTTCGGACCCTCTGGGCAGCCCCCTGACGAGAAGCCCCTGCCTTTCTTGGGGTGGGTGGAGCACAGGACGCTGGATTTTAGTCTGAGGAGCTCACATCTCCCCAGCTGCATCGGAACCTGTAAATGTCGGGGTGGGGGAGATTAGCCGACCTTCTTCAAAGAATGAAGAAAACAGCCGCTCTCTGTAGAGCCTGATGTGCCAGGTAGGGCCACAGCAGGCTTTCCAGATCTTCTCTGGGAAAGAACAAAGCATAAATAAGTATAAATACAAATTGCTTTCATTCTCTTGGGCTGTGGTTCTAACTCTGGACTGTAGCATTTGGGTCAGGGAATGCAGGGTCTTGGTAGTTATTCACATGTTGCACAGGATGTCTCCAACGTGGCTGGGAGGTGAAGTTGCTGAATCGTTCAAGTTCCATCTCTTATTTCATCTGGACCCCGTTGTATTTTGGGAGGAAGGCCAAGCCCTGAGCACGGAATTAAACCTCCTGTGACTTGGCCTCCCTCCCCCTTCTCGGCTGTGCTTTAGGTGGGCTGAGGATTACTCTGTCTTTAGTAAAGAAGTTTTCTTTTCCCTTGATGACTTGAACTTAAAAACACAAATCAAAGAGTTGTGCAATTTCCATAGGGACGCATTAGGCAGGAGGAAATTATTCCCATTAGAATCCAGTGAATTTCATGTATATCTAGAATTGCTCTTATAATAAAAAATAAATGTTCTATAAGTGACGGTACCTGGGGAAATCACTCATCCTACATCAGTCGATTTTGTGCTCAGAAGTCAGGTTTCCCAGCCCCCTGTACCTTTCATCTTCCTGCTTCACGATCACTAATTATGTGACTTTATTTCACAGTATCTTATATTTTGTGTGCGTGTGTGTGTGTGTGTGTGTGTTTTTCAAACAACACTTATTTGTGCCTTCAATGGGACTGACTTAGGTTCCTGTCGAGCTCAGGCTGTGGCTCGGTGGGAAGCTAAGTCTGCATCGGCTCACCGCAGAACTTGTGCTTCCTCAAAAGCCCCGGCACACATACACAACAGAAAGAGGCTGTGGCCACAGCAGTTTTGGGAGTGCAAGGGCCGGTTACCCCTCATTTTGGCCGCAGTGGTTTGCTACCATCAGCTTGAGAGAATTTCTTTCTATTGCAAGGTGAGTGACGGTTTAGAGCCAATGTTGGAAAAAATACCCCTGCATGAAGAAAGTAAGAGACAGAGCCTGCATCATCCTTGGTAGGAAGACGATGAAGGTTCAGAAGAGGGTTGCTAAGGGGCTGCTGGGTCACAAAGGTGGGGACGCAGCCGGCCCAGGAGGGGGTAACATGGCTCAGGAAGGGCTGACATCAGCATGCAAGGGGTTGCCCTGTTGTCAACTTGCTGCTGGAATTTAGAGGAAAATAAAGCCGTGGTGTATCTTTTGCTGGTAGTTAACACTGTAAATTAAAATGAGAACCCCAACCCACAATGTGAAACTCTGGAAGTCAGAATGTCTCAGTTGCCTACATACCGGGCCACTGAAATAAAAACCATCTCCCTCTCTCCCTCTCTCAACACATGCACACACACACTCAAAGAAAACAAAAGACTTCGTTAGCAGGTCTTTGCAAAGTTCACAGAATGCCAGCGGGGAGATCCTTTCCACACACGGATATTCCGAGTCTTTGTTTCCTTAGGTGCATTCTGTACAGGGGGGCGGGGGTGCGGGCAGAAAGTACCAGGGAGAAGGGCTCTGGAGCGGCGGATGGAGTTGTCCTAGGCTCTCGGAAGCGAGACACGTTGTCGATTTAAAAACAAATATTGGGTTTCCATTTTTTTCTGAACGGGATAAGGCAATTTCTTTTAGATTGTTTAAACTCTCCCCGCTAGATTGAATGGGGCGGTGGGTATTATTTCTAGATTTAGACGCCGTACGGGTGATAATGCAGCGACTCCCGTCTGTGGCTGGGAGCTGTGGCTGCTCGAGACCCGGAATTCGAAAGGCTCTGCCTCGCCATGGACAGAGACTTCCGTTGTTTTCTTTCCTTTCTCTCCGCAGCGGAGAGGGCTGGAGCGGATTTGGGTTCACATGAAAGTGTGCAGTGTTAACTAGGTGGCATATGGGTGGGGGGACATTCCTGCCTGTCCACTGCAGCCGGGGGGCGCGTCTCCATGGAGATAAGAAGCGAAAGTGCTCCGTGCAGCCTAATTGGTATGCATCCCTGGTTCACGTTCATTGTGCTCCTGCTAATGACAGGGTTGTCTCAGTAATAAGGATGGTGCACTGGAGAAATTTGCTGCCTTGGTATATTTTTCCCTGGCAGAAAACTACTTAGAGACTGTAGTCAGTAAGAAGAGTGACTGGCAGGCTCAAGGGCTGCCCGCAGCATATGGGGGAAGGCTGCTGCTCCGTGCCACATGCATATGCTGCCATTAGACTCCAGCTTTGCGCTTTGTGTGTTCCTGGGCCCGTGCCAGGAAGCCCACCTGCTGCAAGAATACTTGTAAAGCCCAACTCAAAAGTGATTGAAAAGCTGCTGGAATAAACTGTAATAACACAGTAACACAGAGCTTCACAGATGGGACATAATTGCACGCCGAAGTGCACAGCCTCTGCAGTAATGAAAACACGAGCCATTAAATTAAAATCACAAGGGAAAAAACGATAAAAGTCTGTTGATTTTTTTTTTTTAGTTTTATTGCAAAAACTTCAATTTTCCTGCCCTCATTAATCAAATACCATAAAACTATAGCGTTACTTTGTTCTGGTGGAGATTCAGGCAATTAAAATGATGAATGTTGATTAAAATGATGTAACTTTGGTTATTTACTTGCTAGGATAACTTAAACCCTCTGTAACCAGAGCCGCAAGCTACTGACACTCATCTGCGTGTCTGCAGATCGCAAAAGCCTTTGGGCACCTGCTCTGGAAGTTCGTGGAGGAGTCCGTCCAAGTTCGCCCAAGGCCGACGGGGCTATCAAAGAAGAGCTCTGAGTTTCGTGCTCAGTATTGATACATGTGAAGGGTAAATCCTTTCTCCCCGATCAGCCTGCCCTTTTTCTGAAATATTAGTAATTTTCTTTTTCCTTTTTTTTTTTTGGACAATTAAGGGAGACTTGTCCAACTATGTAAACACAGAAAGCACTCGAGCAACAATGCCCTTGTAATTAGCAGCGGGCAGGCCGGCGTCTGGGCTGGCCCGTCAGGCGCGGCGTCAGCTGAAAGGGCCCAGCAGGGCTCTGCGACGTTGGGCTCTCGAGGCCCGGCCGGCAAAGCCCAGTGCGGCATTGTTCGGCTCCTTTCTGTGGGTGGGCCCTACGAGGAGAAAGAAACATTTGTGTCACCCAAGTAAACAGCCTTGAAAAGACTTTCTTTTTTCATTTTTAATTATTCATTTCTTCAGCATTCCTCATGGCAAAGTGGAATGATTCCCACCCATTCAAAAAAAAGAAAAAAAAAAAAAAAAGAAAAAAGAAAGAAAAGAAAAGAAGAAAAAGAAAAGAGAAAATCAGCAGCAATAGGACCAATATATTTTCAATTTACAAACCGAGACAGGTGTGGGGCTTCGTGTCCCCTCCAGCAGGACTGCAGGGAAAAGGAACCCGCGTTTGTCGGTGCAACTTGTTTCCTTTCTTCCCCTTCCCTGAAAAGGACACGGGGGCGATTTCTCTCCTGTGAGTCTCCTTTGCTCCAAGAAGGCCTTGCCAGTCACTAGAGGTGCTAATGAGTCATTCACAAAAACAACACCCTCCCTTTCTCAGCGTCCTCAGCTGAACACTGTCTCTGAAGGAGGGACATTTGCTGCTGGGTGAAAACTCAGAACGATTCAGTGGCAGGTTCAAAACAATAATCATAAGCAGAAGCTGCATCCCTGCCCCGTCCACGGCGGGCAGCACAGGGGAGAACAGCAGGGCGGGAAGCTGCCGTCCAGCCTTTGACTCGGTGCAGATTGGTTATTTTCCCAGGGCATGAGCCTGTCTGTTGGATAGAGTCCTTTTTTTCGGGGGATGGTGGCAGGGCTCACCGGGCAGCCACACTCAGGTGCAGACAAGTAAACAGAGGGCCAGGCGCTCACGGTGCTGCCAGACTACACCACAGGCAGCAGCTTCCTGTGCCTCAGTTTACCAGGGAATGCACTGCCCTCCTGAAGTGCCAATGTCACGACCCCTTTTCTGCACACACCACAACACTCACATTGTATTCCCGTGTAGTCAGCCGGGTGTTATCACTCTGCCACACCCCAACAGTGCCACGTCCTGTACTGTGGGGCCCTAGACATCTTCCCGGAGGTGGGATTTATGTGTTACGCTGGGATTGAGGCACACACGTAAGGCCGGCAAAGGGCTTGCCAAACTGCTCGTGGGATCCTCCTACTCGGACCCATTCTCCTTGGTGACTCAGCAGCCTGTTCCATGTGGCAGGCAGGATCCTGGCTGGGCTCGATGGTCCCTGAGGCGGGTGGGCTGGCCAGCCCCTGCCCAGTGGCCACGGAGGGCATTTGGGCCACAGGAGGGGCAGAGTGTTGAAGTCAGGACAACACTGGGTTGGGGGGGTTCGGTTCTAACTTGAACTTCATCGGGGTGGTGTGTTCGCGTCATGTGGCCGTGTTGTCAGGACAACACTGCGGGGGGCGGGGGGGAATCGGCTGTGACGTGAACTTCATTGGGGTGGCGTGTTCGCGTCACGTGGCCATGTTTGTGTGAGCAGGGCTGCCCTGCACCTCCTCAACATGCTGAGAAGTGGCCGGGGCTGGGATGCGGGCCATGGCTTCACCATGCGACTGCGGCCCATTGCTACGTGCTTCGCGTGCTCTGCCATGGAGCCCAAATGTGGCAAAGTACAGCCCTTTGAACCCTCAAGGCAACATGCAGCAATTTTAAGTGTGAAGGGAGAAGGTTATTCATATTTATGGGGTTTTTCCTCCTTCAGCCAAACAACTGATTCACAAAAAAAAGGCATGGGAAGTGTTTGCTTCTGATGGGATGTCCGTGCACAGCACGTGGGCTCCCCACGGGAATGTGGAAGTGACAGCCAGCAGGTCCCTTCTGAAGCAACACAGGTGGGAGCTCGGTTGCTGTGTGGAAGAAGGCAGCCAGCTACCCAGGGCAGAGGAGGGTTTCTGGAGCCCCTGGGACCGTGGGAGCCCAGGTTCATATTTTCTCACCCTCATCCCTGACGCTGCCCTGCAGCCTGGCCTGCTGTCCTGTCCATGGGTGCCTTTTTGGAAATTTTACCAAACAAGCCAGGTTGAAAGGCACACAAGCAAATGCTCACAGGTACCTGAGAGAGCCTGCTGGGATCAGGGCGCTCAGGAGGCCTGAACACTCCCACACCACACAGCATTACTCTGCACAGGGTTAGAACGCTTCCTCGGGAATCTTGTCATGAGTGCATTTCTCTTGCTTAAAAAAGAGTGACAAGGCTGGGCACACACCAACAGTGCGCAGGCAGCCATGCCGAACCATGTAGGGACATCGGGGTACACTCAGGTCCCTTGCGCCGTAACAGGAACCAAGGGCCGTCCCCTGTAGAAACGTTTCTTGCGTGGTGACCAACGTCTGGTTCTAGATGTTTGCTTTCTCTGCTCTGCGTTCCTTCTCATTCCCAAGCCCAAACTTGGAGGGGATGCTGAGGATGCTGACCGAGCGCAAATGTGGCTGAATTAAGGCAGTTTGTGGGACAACAGAAGTTTGTAGTTTATGATAATTAAACAATGTTCTCTCTTCACATCATAAGACTCTATCTTTGGCGATAGAATTGATTGACTTTCAAATCTGGTTGTTTTTCTCCTCTCTGCCTTAATAAGATGTTCTAAAGGGAAAATGGCTGTTTGTTTTGTGGTAGGATCCTTAAGGGAAGGATTCGAGGCCCTGCAATCCCAAAAGATGCTGTTTCAAGAAAGGAGTAAGCGGCCCTTTCACGGGTCTCCTGGGTCTCCGTGAAGGATTACAAAGAGTTATAGATCTGGGTTTTGCTATGACATTTTACTAGTTTTGGTCAACTGGCCATCTTTTGGCAACACGGGAATTGAGAGGAGAGTTGCTTCAACTTCTTAAAAGGCTCGGACTGATGGGTGTTGTGCATTTCTCAGGTCTGGTAACGTGTCAAACTTGAGACCTTAGGTGTCCAGAAAAAATATGGCCACGGAGGTGTTCAGTCATCTGGTCATTCCTTGTCTCTGGGGGTCTAGAAGATAGTTTGTAGGCCAGGAACAGTGGCTTACGCCTGTAATCCCAGCACTTTGTTAGGCCAAGGCAGGTGGATCACCTGAGGTCAGGAGTTCTAGACCAGCCTGACCAATATGGCGAAACCCTATCTCTATAAAAATACAAAAATTAGTCGGGCATGATGGTGGGCACCTGTAATCCCAGCTGCTTGGGAGGCTGAGGCAGGAGAATCACTTGAACCTGGGAGGCGGAGGTTGCAGTAAGCCAAGATTGCACCATTGCACTCCAGCCTGGGTGACAGAGCGCGACTCCGTCTCACCAACAAAAAAAGAAAATAATTTGTAGAACAAAATCATCTCCTTCTTGGATCTGTTGGGGCCAAACACCTTCAGCTGGGCTGTGCTTCAGACCTTGTTCTTTCCACAGGACCAGGTTCTGCTCAGCCACGAAAGTCAGCGGCATTCTCTGCTCCAGGACCTCTCAGCTGCCGCTTAATGACTTTACCTCAGGCTTTGCGGCTTTTTCCTCTTCTGGCTTCCCCCTTAACAGTTTTCTGCATCCTCGTCTGGGCAGAATCCTCCTAATACCACACTTATTAATGGATTCTAGAAATTTCTGACACTTGGATGAGAAAGCTTTCCACACGGCTTGTTGGCCGTGGGTTTCCGGTGAGTGTGTGGCTCTCCCCAGCGGGCCGGGTGACAGTCTGTGTCCATCCACTGGAAGGTTCTGCTTGGAATCAACTGAGTCACAAACGAAATCCAGAAACGCGTTCTGGGGTCGTGCTTTTATCCGTTGGAGGTGAACACGTGTGGAAAATCAGCCTGGGAAGCCACAGGCCCCCCAGGAGTGATCCACAGTGAGGCTGTGTCCCCTGGTCACCGTCGTCCTGTTCTCTGGTGACAGTGAGGCTGTGTCCCCTGGTCACCATCGTGCTGTTCTCTGATGACAGTGAGGCTGTGTCTCCTGGTCACCGTCGTCCTGTTCTCTGGTGACAGTGAGGCTGTGGCCCCTGGTCACCGTCGTCCTGTTCTCTGGTGACAGTGAGGCTGTGTCTCCTGGTCACCATCATGCTGTTCTCTGATGACAGTCAGGCTGTGTCCCCTGGTCACCGTCGTGCTGTTCTCTGGTGACAGGCTGTGTCCCCTGGTCACCATCGTGCTATTCTCTGATGACAGTGAGGCTGTGTCCCCTGGTCACCATCGTGCTGTTCTCTGATGACAGTGAGGCTGTGTCCCCTGGTCACCATCGTGCTGTTCTCTGGTGACAGTGAGGCTGTGTCTCCTGGTCACCATCGTGCTGTTCTCTGATGACAGTCAGGCTGTGTCCCCTGGTCACCGTCGTGCTGTTCTCTGGTGACAGTGAGGCTGTGTCTCCTGGTCACCATCATGCTGTTCTCTGATGACAGTCAGGCTGTGTCCCCTGGTCACCGTCGTGCTGTTCTCTGGTGACAGTGAGGCTGTGTCTCCTGGTCACCATCGTGCTGTTCTCTGGTGACAGTGAGGCTGTGTCTCCTGGTCACCATCGTGCTGTTCTCTGGTGACAGGCTGTGTCTCCTGGTCACTATCATGCTGTTCTCTGATGACAGTCAGGCTGTGTCCCCTGGTCACCGTCGTGCTGTTCTCTGGTGACAGTGAGGCTGTGGCCCCTGGTCACCATCATGCTGTTCTCTGATGACAGTCAGGCTGTGTCCCCTGGTCACCATCGTGCTGTTCTCTGGTGACAGGCTGTGTCCCCTGGTCACCGTCGTGCTGTTCTCTGGTGACAGTGAGGCTGTGGCCCCTGGTCACTGTCGTCCTGTTCTCTGGTGACAGTGAGGCTGTGTCCCCTGGTCACCATCGTCCTGTTCTCTGGTGACAGGCTGTGGCCCCTGGTCACCGTCGTGCTGTTCTCTGGTGACAGTGAGGCTGTGTCCCCTGGTCACCGTCGTGCTGTTCTCTGGTGACTGAAGCTTGATAACAACTCCTTCTGCCTGGGGGATAACTTCAATCTTGCTCTCAGCTCTGGGTAGGGATCTGCTTAAGAGATAATGTTTGGCTGCTGTAGATCTCATTAAGTCATTAAACATGTTCCCATCCACTGTGGCTCAACAACCAATCTGCTTGATTGCAGTGGCCCAGGCAGCGTGGCAGCCATGCCTGGTGGGGCCCAGCCAGCACGGCCAGCAGCCATCATCCTGCAGGGAGGCCACCCTCGCCCGTGCTTGGAAGGAGCGCCCAGTTGTCGAGAATCAAACCCTTCCACCTTCGGATGTGCTGACAATTCCACTAGAAAGTGGCCAGGGAAACAATAGGCTAGGCGGTACCAGTCACCCAACTTTGCTACCAGTTTAGCAGTTTGGTAGAGCAGAGAAGGAGTTTGAAGACTCCGGCAGCATCAAGAATTTTATCTAAAAAGCCAGCACCTGCCTGGGTGTCATCCCTTCACTGACCAACCTGTGACCATGACAGTGATGGCACCGGGCTGGTCTGTGCACATGTGCTTGTGCCTGTGGGCCTGTGTGCGTGCCTGTGTCAGTCAAAGCAAGGACGAAAGCTCTTTTGGGACGTCTTGATCACAGACACAGCAAAGTCACAGCAATATAACTTCTTATAAAGTGAAGAAAGCCCCCCTTCGTCCTGCCACCCCAGTTACTATGATCTGTTTTGGGTTCTGAGATGGAGGTTCGCTGCAATGTGGGTGTGATGGGTAGTCTGGGGAGCTCTGGCGGTGGGAAGGCCCCCCAGGGATGCCTCAGAATGAGGCCACGGAAGGGCCAGCAGGGAGAGAGGTAACCTTCGGAGGATGTATTCATGTCCGGGAGCTGCTGTCACAAAATACTGCAAACCAGGTGGCCTGAAACAGCAGAAATTTATTCCTTCATGGTTCTGGGGGCCTAGAATCTGAGATCAAAGTGTGGGCAGGCACAGGGGCTCTCTGGCGTCCCTGGGAGGTCCCCTCCTTGTCCTGCCTGACATCTCTGGTGTTCCTTTTCTGGGAGCTGCTCGCTCCAGGCTCTGCCTTTTTCCCCGCAGTCCTCTGACTGCATCTGTGCCCTTACATGGCCTCCTCCTGCCCCACTCCTGTGTGACCTTCTCCTAACTGAGCTGGTCACATCTGCAAAGACCCTGTCTCCAAGGTCCCATTCTGAGGCTGCAGGTGGACATGGAAGTTGGGAGGTCACCGCTCAACCTGGAATGAAGGCAGCCCCTGCACTGGCCCTCCCTGAGCAGGGCCTGAGGGTGTTGGTCCTGGGGCAGGGACCTGGGCGTCGTGCCTGGTGTCCAAGCACCACCTTCACAGCAGGTGCGCTTCTCGTCCTCGTGCTGATGGCCATTCATCTGGAGCTGAAGAGCTCTCACATGGGCTCCATGGAAGGGCAGAGTCAGAAAGGGTGGAAGCACCCGAGATGCTTGCACATGGTGATGGTGACGTTGGGCTGTTGCTTTGCCCACTGTTGCCCTGTCCATGCATGGCCTGCCCTGCTTACAGTCTCTGCTGGCTGTCTCCTCCGGCTCTGACCCTGTCTCCTGCCCCAAATGCCCTCCCTGTCACCTCATCCCTCTGCTTCCTCTCAGTGCCGGCCTCTCCCTCCTCCAGACCTCCACCTGCACTCCCACCAGCCTGTCCGGCAGCTGCCACCTTTTTTTCCCTCAGGTTGGAAGAAACATGGCAGGAGAGAGGGTCCCGGCTCAGCATCGGCAGATCTAGGATGGACTGGCTGGGGGCTGGAGTTGGAGCAGCAGCGAGCGGCACAGGCACAGGCTCTACCTGGGAAGGGAGCGCTTGGAGATTTGTTCCTGGAGTGGACTCACCCGCCGGGACCACAGGTGTGAGCGGAGGCATTAGAGCCCATGCCGTTCCCTTCAATTCTCACCACTGAGAGACACACATACACATTATACCAAATAACCTAGGAATCCAATTCTTATAAAGCAGATGGCAAATCAAAGATTAGGGTGAGGCCCACGCATGGAGCATCGCTGGTGGGGCGGGCAGATGCTGGATGTGTCCCTAGCAATCTTTCTCATTTTTATCCATCATTCTTTATCTTCCAAATCTCATTGTGAGATAGTCCCTAGCACACACAACAAATCGAGGCGTGGAGAGGAGTCGGTAGGAAGGAGCCAGCTGGAGTACTGGTTGCCCGGGCTGCCCGGCTCCACGGAGCCACACTTCTTACCGGAGCTGGGGTGTTTCCCTGTCGGCACTTCCCACAGATTAGGAACCAGGGCTGGAATGCACAGGGCAGGTGTTTCAGGAAGTGCCAGAACTGCTCACTTCACCATCTTGATCCTATGGGGCAGGAACCTGCTTAGGCCCACGCTGGTTCTCAACCTGGTTGTATGGTCCAGCCCTGATCTTCAATGTATTGCTTAAGGCGTGAAAATCGGTCTTTTTGAGCGTGGTAGCAAGTGCCTGTAGTCTCAGCTACTCGGGAGGCTGAGGCAGGAGAATGGCGTGAACCTGGGAGGTAGTGCTTGCAGTGAGCCGAGATCATGCCACTGCACGCCAGCCTAGGTGACAAAGCAAGACTCCGTCAAGAAAAAAAAAATCGGCCTTTCCACAGTTGGTGTGTGGGAGAGGACAGAATAAGTGCATGGGGTCTCTTGGGGTCTCCCTGGCCCTCAGGATCAGGCCTGTTCCTCTTTGTTCAGCCGCCTCAGCTCCCTATAGGGTACTCTGCTTGGGAAAAGACCCCAGAGGGCGCAGCTTACAGTGCAGTGCCTCTCTCCACTGTCAGAGGCAACAAAACCACTGCGGAATCTCTTTGCGGTTCTCTTTGGTCAAGCCAGAACTCAAGGCATATAAGGCTGTGGCAGAGATGTACGCATTCCCGAGATGACTGACCCCAAGGTCATCCCTGAATCAGTGACTCCAGAAACATGCAATCCTGAAAGAAATAGCACAGTGTCTTGGGGTCTGAGCGGGATCTGCAGCCAGTTCTGGAATGGAAGAGTCGCAGCTGTGGATGTTGAGTGGCTTTGTGGTTGGAAAGTCATGGCAGGACCTGACAGTAGCTATAGTGTTGCGGGGCAGTGACCTCTCACCCACCAACCTGTCAAGAGGGCCGCCCGGTGGCCACCCCTGTCACTGAGCTCAAGGCCAGGGAGAGGTGGCTGCAATGCCGCTGAGGTGCTGGAGAGCCCTGTAGGTGGGAATGGCGCTGCTCTCTGCTCTTGTCTCCTCGGACACCCTCCCTGACAAGAGGCAGGCACCAAGAGCCGTGAAGGTCCAAGGATGCAGACACCTCTGGGCCCATCATATACACAGAGCTTGCTGCCTCATTGGCAAGATGATGTGGGGGTTTGGAGATGATTTTTGATCATCTGAGATTATTTTGAACTCAAGAGGCAACATCCTGAGTTTGTCCTACAGTCTCTGATTGGGATGGCACTAAAATATGGGAACCCCCTCATCCCTCTAAATTTCTCCTGATTACTGTGGACCTTTGCATGATGCCAGAGTGAAGACAGAAAAGTAAGACACATAGAGGTATGATCTATGAAGAGTCATGATCCATAAAGAGCTATGATCCATGAAGAGGCATGATCTATGAATAGCTATCATCCATGAAGAGCCATGATTTATGAAGAGTTATCACCCATGAAGAGCTACGATATCTAAAGAGCTATGATCCATGAAGAGGTATGATCCATGAAGAGCTATGATCTCTGAAGAGCCGTGATCCATGAAGAGCTATGATCTCTGAAGAGCCATGATCCATGAAGAGCTATGGTCTATATAGAGTTATGACCTATGAGAAGCCATGATCTCTGAAGAACTGTGATCTGTGAAGAGCTGTGATCCATGAAGAGCCATGATCTGTGAAGAGCTATGGTCTATATAGAGTTATGACCTATGAAAAGCCATGATCTCTGAAGAACTATGATCTATGAAGAACTATGATCCATGAAGAGCTGTGATACATGAAGAGCTATGATCTCTGAAGAACTATGATCCATGAAGAGCTATGACCTCTGAAGAGCCATGATCCATGAAGACCTATGATGTATGTAGAGCTATGACCTCTGAAGAGCCGTGATCCATGAAGGGCTATCATCCATGAAGGGCTATGATCTATGTAGAACTATGATCCATGGAGGGCTATGGTCTATGTAGAGCTATGATCTCTGAAGACCTATGATCTGTGTAGAACTCTGATCCATGAAGGACTATGGTCTATGTAGAGCTATGATCCATGAAGGGCTATGGTCTATGTAGAGCTATGATCTATGAAGACCTATGATCTATGCAGAGCTATGATCCATGAAGGGCTATGGTCTATGTAGAGCTATGATCCATGAAAGGCTATGGTCTATGTAAGAGCTATGATCCATGAAAGGCTATGATCTATGTAGAGCTATGATCCATGAAGGGCTATGGTCTATGCAGAGCTATGATCCATGAAGGACTATGGTCTATGTAAGAGCTATGATCCATGAAAGGGTATGATCTATGTAAAGCTATGATCCATGAAGGGCTATGGTCTATGCAGAGCAATGATCCATGAAGGGCTATGGTCTATGTAGAGCTGTGATCCATGAAGGGCTATGGTCTATGTAGAGCTATGATCCATGAAGGGCTATGGTCTGTGTAGAACTATGATCCATGAAGGGCTATGGTCTACATAGAGCTATGATCCATGAAGGGCTATGATCTATGTGGAACTATGATCCATGAAGGGCTATGGTCTATGCAGAGCTATGATCCATGAAGGGCTATGGTCTATGTAGAGCTATGATCCATGAAGACCTATGATCTATGTAGAGCTATGATCTCTGAAGAGCTGTGATCTAACTGAAGATGTGACAGTCTCTTCTAAGAAACTCAGCAACAATGTAGGGGTTATTCGTTGGCAGTGGGCCTCACAAGACTTATTCCTGAACCTTACAGGAGTGAGAGCTGCAAGAGTTAGCACAGTTCAGAAAGACGGGGCCCACAGAAAGTGAATTTATCTGAGAAGCCTCCGTACAGTGCTGGATCTTGGTGTCCTTACAAGGAGGCGGGAGAGATGCATGGAAGGAAGACAGCACGTGATGATGGAGGCAGAATGGGGTTTTTTAAGCTGCAAGCCAGAAAATATCATGGACTATGGAGCTGTGAGGCTCTGGAGACAGCCTGGCTCTGCCAGCACCTTGACTTCAGACTCTGGCTTCCAGAATTATGGGATTCTAAATATTCGCTACTTTAAGCCACCCAGTTTGCAGTAGTTCCTCACAGCAGCCTCAGCACACAAATCCAGAGTGCTCAGCCTGGTCTCAGGTGCCTAGAATGAAGGAGTCTTACTGAAAGGGAGCAGGAGTTTCCTTAGAAATGGTGTGGGGTCAGGTTTGGAGGGCCTTGGTGGGTGGGCGAAGGGGCCTGGATGCCAAGATGTTCGCAGAGGGAGTATGGGCAAGAATTGCCGAGTGGAGGAGTGTGGGATGAATCGGAAAGACTCAGTGAGGGAGGCTGGCAGAGGGGCTTTGTGAGTCTCTGGAACGGGGCGCTGGGCTCCCCTTAGAATCCACTCCTTTCTTCCAGAAGACACTGGGGATGCTGCTGCGATCCTGAAGCAATGAAGTTCGGGCACCACCCCCTCCCCCACACTGAACACGGCTTCTCCAATAATCCACGACCCCTAGGGGAGAGTAGCAATTTATTTTTCTTTCTTGGCTACAATTAGGCTTCCAACCATGGTGCACCATTCCCGCCGTTGCCTCCATCACAACTTAAGACAATGAGAACGCATTCGGATGAAAGTCACCGATGGCAGCGCTGTTGGGCAGGGCTTTATGCGGGCGCTCAGCCCTGGGTTGGGAGGCCCCTCTTTCTCCAGCAAGACACAAATCTGAATGTGAAATGTCATTAGAGCCTCCTTCCTCTAGTACTGCTTCTTTTTAGAATAACAAAAACACATCAGTGGTAAGTTTCAGTGTTATTTTTAATAAAAGAAAACCCTTTAATTTACATATATTTAAGGCTAAGTAAATGAAAATGCATTATGTTACCACTGTTCTATTGAATAATGAGCCCAGAGGGTTCAGAAGAACAGTTTGCTTTTCAAACCTTGTACACCCCAAGCTCAAGCCTGCCCCTGGGGATAAGGGAGGGGACCAAATGGTATTGATTGTCCGGGGCCACACTGGGATGTTTTATGTGCTGGACTGGCAGTGCCCTGCTTGGAGACTTTGGGGAACAAGTGGGTCCTACATAAAGCTACCGCCCAAGGCCTGGTCATCTACAGCAGCACCTGCAGGGGCTCAGAACCCATCCCCCACAGGCTAGCCCAGAGGCGGCCCTGGGGCAGGCATACCTGACTCTCCCAAAAGCAGTCTTCTAGCCTCGCCTCTCCAACACTGAGGCAGCAGAAGGCCAGGGAAACAAAAGAAATAGCGCACATACTTACATGCATGTGCACACACACAAACACTTGTGCATACATACACACACACAAACACACTTACACACAAATATAGTTCTACATGCATAGACATACAAACACATGCACACACACAGAAACACATACTCACACACACAAATGCACACACACACATGCTCACACACATATACACACATGCACACACACAGAAACATGTGCTCACACACACTGTTAAATGCATATAAATACAAACACACATGCACACACACACGCAAACAGAAACACATGTGCTTACACACACACATACACACTCCTACATGCAAACACACATGCACACGCATGTACAAACATAATATCCTCCCCTATATTTTATGAGAAAAAAAATCCTTGGGATTTAAAATTCAAATTTTTCCCAGACTTCCATCTTGGAGTCTGGCATTCCCTTTCCCACTTAGGTCCCCAAGGAGGCCGTGCTGAAGCCTTGAGTGGTGTCCAGGTGAAGCGTTTAGCACAAACTCGGGCACGCAGAGCCCCAGAAGGAACATCAGGCATCATCACCATTATCATCAACTGTTTCATTAACAAGCATTTACTATGCTCTGCACTTTAACCCTTGTGGTGGTCCAGAATTCATTTTTTAAGAAAAATACTCCAGAGGCCCTGCTTGAGGTAAGAGGATCTGGTCCTGGCTCCAGTGAGATGCCCTCATTTCCGCCGTGGAGTGCAGGCTGGATGTGGGCAGAAGAAACACCTATCCCAGGGTCTCTTGCCTGCCTTCCGTTGCTTCACTGGGATTTTCCCTGGGCAACTTCTGGGTGTGATCCTGAGCTCACAGCGCCGTGTGAACAGTGAGCTGAGACCCAGCCCTTCCCCTGGGGCAGCTTGGCCAGGGCTTCCTAGGGGAGGTGGCTTCTGTCCCAGGCCTGGAAGGGTCCCTGGGCGGTGGCCAGGCAGAGACTGAGCTGAGCAGGGAGCCAGCCACCTGCAGGCTGAGGAGGGTCCAAGTGGCCTGGGGGAGACCCGAGGCTGCCGGCAAAGGCAGGACATTCCTGTGGCCTTTCGGTGACATTACTGCCTCTGTGCAAGGACACACTCTTTTCTCTCTGTTTCTATTTTCTCCAGTTAATCAGGTGACTTAAAAAGAAGCTAGATAACGGTATTGTTTGCATTGACAACATCCTGATGATACTGTCAGGAGAGATGGGGGAAATGTCGCCTTCTGAACCAATAGAGTCATTAGGGAACCCTCTGTCACCTCAGCACCCGGGTTAATTACCACAGAAAACCTGGGAATGGCAGCTATAATTTTTCTCCAGAAAGTGCGGTATTTTTACTCTTGAGGCAATAAAATGCCCATGACAGTGCTTTGAAGGACCTCAATTTACAATCTAACGGTGTGATCATTTTAGCAGAATGACCCTCTGCGCTCCTGTTCAAGGGGCACTATCCTTGTGCATTTGATTAAATTTAGGCTGCAAGTTATGGGCTGGACAAATGAAATCCTCTCCTGTCTCCAGCGGCCCATCACCATCTAGAGCATCTATGAATGGGCACGTTGGCCTACTACAGCATCTCTCTGGGAAATGGAGACTCAACCCGCTGAGGGGGAGGCATCTGCCTGCACATGTGACCGCCTGGGCACGAGCTGATTCTGTTTGGACAGCCATATGCAGACATTTCTCAAACAGCATAAGGCAGCAAGCTGCTGGCTTTCGGCTCACATCAAAATTTTGGCAAGGAAAGCTGTTTAGAGAATTTGGATGGTTGGTTTGATCTTAGATCGTGACAAACCTGTGTGAATCTCATGAAACTGAAAACCACAGCTTGCAGAAGGCAGTCTGCACTGAGAGGCAGAAATGTGTGCGGTAGCATGTTGAACTTTCTCCTGAAGGGACAGACTTCTGTAATAGTGGTCACATCTCTTTATTGTCTTCTTGTTTCTAAAGGAGATGAAACTTGAAATGACTCATTTTAGAGCCTGATTGCTGGAGATGCTGCCCTGAGCTGCCAGGCTGCCCGCTGGAGACAGAGGTGGCATAAGTCTGCAGCCTGATGTTGGAACACTCTTCATCCTTTCCTCTTTCAAGAAAGCCTGTCCTTTAGTTTTGGCTGTAGATTTTTACACGCTGCTCAGAATTGTATAAAATGCAAGGGGCCTGGGAGAAGCGACGTATGACTCTTTCGTTCTTCTGCCTCCTGCCCTGTTGTTCACTCTTTTTGATTTAGACGCTGGCTGGCTGTGCCTGGCCTGGACAAACCCTTACAGGAGCCACGGGGGTTGTGGGAAGTCTTGGACCCAGAGGGCCCTGCCTGGGGTCACGGCGTGCCTCCCAGTCTCAGCACTCAGTTCATTAGTAGGGTGGGCCCAGAGCTGGTGAGCGATGAACAGAAAGGCTGTAGGTAAACAAAGGGCAGAATGCTGGAGGGGCGGCCACGAGGGGAGCTCTGGCTGACCCCCCCAGGGTGTGGGGACCAAAGAGGAGACCTCCGGATTCCCTCCACCCTTGCCTGTCTCTGATTCTCCGGAATTTTACCGAGTATGACTGTGCTTGGATGCCATACGTGGTCTGGCTCTCCTATAGGTGATAAGCTTGGTGAGAACAGGGACCATGCCCTGCGTGTCATGATGTCCCCAGGATAACGCAATGCCTGACCACAAACACCTGCCCCAAGAGGGACGTCAGGTGCTGCCGTGTGGCTCAGCACTGTCGCCTTTCAGCAGCATTCCCTGGGACCCCTGGGCCGATGCTAGAATGTTCTCTGAGGGAACCCAACCCTGAATGTTTTACATTGTGAAGCAGATGACTTATGAGGATGTTTTTGTTTTATCTTAAAAAATTGTCTTATTAGAGATTTATGGAGGTATTTTCCAAACCAAAGGCCAAACGTTCTTCCAACCTCATTCTTTAGGCTGCATGAAGGGATGAGCTCGTGTGGATTAGCGAGGGAATTCCCCCCTCACCTTCCCTTAGGGGGGACATCGTCACTGTCGGAAGCATGATAGAACTGTCAAAAGTACGCGAAATCAGCTATGCAAATGGTGAAACAGAAGTCACAGTTCCCTTTGTTCTGTGACAGGGTAAAAATTTCACATTTTTCATCAAAGAGGAAATAACATTCCAACACTTACACATCTAAATAATTGGGTAAGGTTCCTTCCACACTTCACATAACCCCTGTCTGGCTGTGCAGGGCCAGTCGCTGCCTTAACCAGCATGAACACTGGCCAGGTTTACCTGCCAGCTGCAAACACCATGTTCTCCTGGAGTATGCCAAGCTGTGGAGACGTTTGGGTCTGTCCTTGCAGAGCACAGGCGCTCACAGAGGCCCTTTCACAACCTCTCTAGTTCTAGTTCACTGCCTATGCCAGAAACCTGCCACAGTTTCACAGGAGAGGGGCTGTGGGAGGAGCTGCAGGCTGCAGCCTTGGCCGGAGATGCTATCCACCCCCTGCCTCTCTCTAAATTCCCTAGGTGGTCCCCGTGGAAGGGCGGCTGCTCCGTCAGGAGTCAGCCTGGGGTCTGGGGGAGGCCTAAGGAGGAGACCAGCTGGACCACCATGTCCTCTGCTGTTCCCCGGAGGATGCGGCTTTCCCAGAAGCCCTAGAGTCCTCAGGTCCTCTCCCAGCCACTGTCACTGGGACCCCTGGCAATGCCTGACTGCCAGCCTGCCTGGGGTTCCCCCCTGTACCAAACCAGTCCTGGACACCTGAGTGTCTGCCATGGTCCCACAGAAACTCCACTTCTAGGGGCACTAATGCCTGCAGAAGCAGCTTGAGCAGTTTCTAAACATCAAGAGAATGTCACTGAGCACCGCTGACCCTTGAACAAGGGTCAAAAATCCACACATAACTTTTGACTCCCCCGGAACTTGACTAATAGCCTACTGCTGACTGGAAGGCTTACCAGTAATGTAGACAGTTGGTCACCATATATTTATTATGTTGTATGTATTACATATCATATTCTTACAACAAAGTAAGCCAGAGGGGAAAAGTGTTATTTAAAAAATCTTAAGGAAGGGAAAATACATATACTATTCATTAAGTGGAAGCGGGTCATCCTGCAGGCCTCCATCCTGCCGTCTCCACATGGAGCGGGCTGAGGAGGAGGAGGCACAGCGGGGTCCCTGCACTGTCTTGGGGCGGCAAAGAGGGGAGAAAATCCAGTACAAGTGGGCCCTTCAAACCTGTGCTGCCCAAGGCTCAGCTGGAACTGCACAAAGAACTCCACAAAAATCCCAGACCACACCTTTATCTTTATAGGGGCTGCCTTCAAGAACCAAAATAACACAGGAGTAACAGGAGAAGGTTAAGGAATGTTAATAGGCAGTGTCTCCCCAGAACACCTCAGTCGCAGAGTGGTGGCCGCCCTCCCTCTCCTCTCTCCACTGTCTCCCCAGAACACCTCAGTCACAGAGTGGTGGCCGCCCTCCCTCTCCTCTCTCTGCTCTGTGTCTCCCCAGAACACCTCAGTCGCAGAATGGTGGCCGCCCTCCCTCTCCTCTCTCCACTGTCTCCTCAGAACACCTCAGTCGCAGAGTGGTGGCCACCCTCCCTCTCTTCTCTCCACTGTCTCCCCAGAACACCTCAGTCGCAGAGTGGTGGCCGCCCTCCCTCTCTTCTCTCCACTGTCTCCCCAGAACACCTCAGTCGCAGAGTGGTGGCCGCCCTCCCTCTCCTCTCTCCACTGTCTCCCCAGAACACCTCAGTCGCAGAATGGTGGCCACCCTCCCTCTCCTCTGTCCACTGTCTCCCCAGAACACCTCAGTCGCAGAGTGGTGGCCACCCTCCCTCTCCTCTCTCCACTGTCTCCCCAGAACACCTCAGTCGCAGAGTGGTGGCCACCCTCCCTCTCCGCTCTCTGCTCTGTGTCTCCCCAGAACACCTCAGTCGCAGAATGGTGGCCGCCGTCCCTCTCCTCTCTCCACTGTCTCCCCAGAACACCTCAGTCGCAGAATGGTGGCCGCCGTCCCTCTCCTCTCTCCACTGTCTCCCCAGAACACCTCAGTCGCAGAGTGGTGGCCACCCTCCCTCTCCTCTCTCTGCTCTGTGTCTCCCCAGAACACCTCAGTCGCAGAATGGTGGCCGCCGTCCCTCTCCTCTCTCCACTGTCTCCCCAGAACACCTCAGTCGCAGAATGGTGGCCGCCGTCCCTCTCCTCTCTCCACTGTCTCCCCAGAACACCTCAGTCGCAGAGTGGTGGCCACCCTCCCTCTCCTCTCTCTGCTCTGTGTCTCCCCAGAACACCTCAGTCGCAGAATGGTGGCCGCCGTCCCTCTCCTCTCTCCACTGTCTCCCCAGAACACCTCAGTCGCAGAATGGTGGCCGCCGTCCCTCTCCTCTCTCCACTGTCTCCCCAGAACACCTCAGTCGCAGAATGGTGGCCGCCCTCCCTCTCCTCTCTCCACTGTCTCCCCAGAACACCTCAGTCGCAGAGTGGTGGCCGCCCTCCCTCTCCTCTCTCCACTGTCTCATGAGAACACCTCAGTCGCAGAGTGGTGGCCGCTCTCCCTCTCCTCTCTCCACTGTCTCCCCAGAACACCTCAGTCGCAGAATGGTGGCCTCCCTCCCTCTCCTCTCCCCACTGTCTCCCCAGAACACCTCAGTCGCAGAATGGTGGCCGCCGTCCCTCTCCTCTCTCCACTGTCTCCCCAGAACACCTCAGTCGCAGAATGGTGGCCGCCCTCCCTCTCCTCTCTCCACTGTCTCCCCAGAACACCTCAGTCGCAGAGTGGTGGCCGCCCTCCCTCTCCTCTCTCTGCTCTGTGTCTCCCCAGAACACCTCAGTCGCAGAATGGTGGCCGCCGTCCCTCTCCTCTCTCCACTGTCTCCTCAGAACACCTCAGTCGCAGAGTGGTGGCCGCCCTCCCTCTCCTCTCTCCACTGTCTCATCAGAACACCTCAGTCGCAGAATGGTGGCCACCGTCCCTCTCCTCTCTCCACTGTCTCCCCAGAACACCTCAGTCGCGGAATGGTGGCCGCCCTCCCTCTCCTCTCTCCACTGTCTCCCCAGAACACCTCAGTCGCAGAGTGGTGGCCTCCCTCCCTCTCCTCTCTCCACTGTCTCCCCAGAACACCTCAGTCGCAGAATGGTAGCCGCCCTCCCTCTCCTCTCTCCACTGTCTCCCCAGAACACCTCAGTCGCAGAGTGGTGGCCACCCTCCCTCTCCTCTCTCTGCTCTGTGTCTCCCCAGAACACCTCAGTCGCAGAATGGTGGCCGCCGTCCCTCTCCTCTCTCCACTGTCTCCCCAGAACACCTCAGTCGCAGAGTGGTGGCCGCCCTCCCTCTCCTCTCTCCGCTGTCTCCTCAGAACACCTCAGTCGCAGAGTGGTGGCCACCCTCCCTCTCCTCTCTCCACTGTCTCCCCAGAACACCTCAGTCGCAGAATGGTGGCCTCCCTCCCTCTCCTCTCTCCACTGTCTCCCCAGAACACCTCAGTCGCAGAATGGTGGCCTCCCTCCCTCTCCTCTCTCCACTGTCTCCCCAGAACACCTCAGTCGCAGAGTGGTGGCCGCCCTCCCTCTCCTCTCTCTGCTCTGTGTCTCCCCAGAACACCTCAGTCGCAGAATGGTGGCCGCCGTCCCTCTCCTCTCTCTGCTCTGTGTCTCCCCAGAACACCTCAGTCGCAGAATGCTGGCCGCCCTCCCTCTCCTCTCTCCACTGTCTCCTCAGAACACCTCAGTCGCAGAGTGGTGGCCGCCCTCCCTCTCCTCTCTCCACTGTCTCATCAGAACACCTCAGTCGCAGAGTGGCGGCCGCCGTCCCTCTCCTCTCTCGACTGTTTCATCAGAACACCTCAGTCGCAGAATGGCGGCCGCCCTCCCTCTCCTCTCTCCACTGTCTCATCAGAACACCTCAGTCGCAGAATGGTGGCCGCCCTCCCTCTCCTCTCTCTGCTCTGTGTCTCCCCAGAACACCTCAGTCGCAGAGTGGTGGCCGCCCTCCCTCTCCTCTCTCCACTGTCTCCCCAGAACACCTCAGTCGCAGAATGGTAGCCGCCCTCCCTTTCCTCTCTCCACTGTCTCCCCAGAACACCTCAGTCGCAGAATGGTGGCCGCCCTCCCTCCTCTCTCTGCTCTGTGTCTCCCCAGAAAACCTCAGTCGTAGAGTGGTGGCCGCCCTCCCTCTCCTCTCTCCACTGTCTCATGAGAACACCTCAGTCACAGAGTGGTGGCCGCCCTCCCTCTCCTCTCTCCACTGTCTCCCCAGAACACCTCAGTCACAGAGTGGTGGCCGCCCTCCCTCTCCTCTCTCTGCTCTGTGTCTCCCCAGAACACCTCAGTCGCAGAATGGTGGCCGCCCTCCCTCTCCTCTCTCCACTGTCTCCCCAGAACACCTCAGTCGCACAGTGGTGGCCGCCCTCCCTCTCCTCTCTCCACTGTCTCCTCAGAACACCTCAGTCGCAGAGTGGTGGCCACCCTCCCTCTCCTCTCTCCACTGTCTCCCCAGAACACCTCAGTCGCAGAATGGTGGCCTCCCTCCCTCTCCTCTCTCCACTGTCTCCCCAGAACACCTGAGTCACAGAATGTTGGCCTCCCTCCCTCTCCTCTCTCCACTGTCTCCCCAGAACACCTCAGTCGCAGAGTGGTGGCCGCCCTCCCTCTCCTCTCTCCACTGTCTCATGAGAACACCTCAGTCGCAGAGTGGTGGCCGCCCTCCCTCTCCTCTCTCCACTGTCTCCCCAGAACACCTCAGTCACAGAGTGGTGGCCGCCCTCCCTCTCCTCTCTCTGCTCTGTGTCTCCCCAGAACACCTCAGTCGCAGAATGGTGGCCGCCCTCCCTCTCCTCTCTCCACTGTCTCCCCAGAACACCTCAGTCGCAGAGTGGTGGCCGCCCTCCCTCTCCTCTCTCCACTGTCTCCCCAGAACACCTCAGTCGCCGAGTGGTGGCCGCCCTCCCTCTCCTCTCTCCACTGTCTCCCCAGAACACCTCAGTCGCAGAGTGGTGGCCACCCTCCCTCTCATCTCTCTGCTCTGTGTCTCCCCAGAACACCTCAGTTGCAGAGTGGTGGCCGCCCTCCCCCTCCTCTCTCCACTGTCTCCCCAGAACACCTCAGTCGCAGAATGGTGGCCGCCCTCCCTCTCCTCTCTCTGCTCTGTGTCTCCCCAGAACACCTCAGTCGCAGAGTGGTGGCCATCTTCCCTCTCCTCTCTCCACTGTCTCCCCAGAACACCTCAGTCGCAGAATGGTGGCCACCCTCCCTCCTCTCTCTGCTCTGTGTCTCCCCAGAACACCTCAGTCGTAGAGTGGTGGCCGCCCTCCCTCTCCTCTCTCCACTGTCTCATGAGAACACCTCAGTCGCAGAGTGGTGGCCGCCCTCCCTCTCCTCTCTCTGCTCTGTGTCTCCCCAGAACACCTCAGTCGCAGAATGGTGGCCGCCCTCCCTCTCCTCTCTCCACTGTCTCCTCAGAACACCTCAGTCGCAGAGTGGTGGCCGCCCTCCCTCTCTTCTCTCCACTGTCTCCCCAGAACACCTCAGTCGCAGAGTGGTGGCCGCCCTCCCTCTCCTCTCTCCACTGTCTCCCCAGAACACCTCAGTCGCAGAATGGTGGCCATCTTCCCTCTCCTCTCTCCACTGTCTCCCCAGAACACCTCAGTCACAGAGTGGTGGCCGCCCTCCCTCTCTTCTCTCCACTGTCTCCCCAGAACACCTCAGTCGCAGAGTGGTGGCCGTCCTCCCTCTCTTCTCTCCACTGTCTCCCCAGAACACCTCAGTCGCAGAGTGGTGGCCGCCCTCCCTCTCTTCTCTCCACTGTCTCCCCAGAATACCTCAGTCGCAGAGTGGTGGCCGCCCTCCCTCTCCTCTCTCCACTGTCTCATGAGAACACCTCAGTCGCAGAGTGGTGGCCGCCCTCCCTCTCCTCTCTCCACTGTCTCCCCAGAACACCTCAGTCACAGAGTGGTGGCCGCCCTCCCTCTCCTCTCTCTGCTCTGTGTCTCCCCAGAACACCTCAGTCGCAGAGTGGTGGCCGCCCTCCCTCTCCTCTCTCCACTGTCTCATGAGAACACCTCAGTCGCAGAGTGGTGGCCGCCCTCCCTCTCCTCTCTCCACTGTCTCCCCAGAACACCTCAGTCACAGAGTGGTGGCCGCCCTCCCTCTCCTCTCTCTGCTCTGTGTCTCCCCAGAACACCTCAGTCGCAGAATGGTGGCCGCCCTCCCTCTCCTCTCTCCACTGTCTCCCCAGAACACCTCAGTCGCAGAGTGGTGGCCGCCCTCCCTCTCCTCTCTCCACTGTCTCCCCAGAACACCTCAGTCGCAGAGTGGTGGCCGCCCTCCCTCTCCTCTCTCCACTGTCTCCCCAGAACACCTCAGTCGCAGAGTGGTGGCCGCCCTCCCTCTCCTCTCTCCACTGTCTCCCCAGAACACCTCAGTCGCAGAGTGGTGGCCACCCTCCCTCTCCTCTCTCTGCTCTGTGTCTCCCCAGAACACCTCAGTTGCAGAGTGGTGGCCGCCCTCCCTCTCCTCTCTCCACTGTCTCCCCAGAACACCTCAGTCACAGAGTGGTGGCCGCCCTCCCTCTCCTCTCTCTGCTCTGTGTCTCCCCAGAACACCTCAGTCGCAGAATGGTGGCCGCCCTCCCTCTCCTCTCTCCACTGTCTCCTCAGAACACCTCAGTCGCAGAGTGGTGGCCGCCCTCCCTCTCTTCTCTCCACTGTCTCCCCAGAACACCTCAGTCGCAGAGTGGTGGCCGCCCTCCCTCTCCTCTCTCCACTGTCTCCCCAGAACACCTCAGTCGCAGAATGGTGGCCATCTTCCCTCTCCTCTCTCCACTGTCTCCCCAGAACACCTCAGTCACAGAGTGGTGGCCGCCCTCCCTCTCTTCTCTCCACTGTCTCCCCAGAACACCTCAGTCGCAGAGTGGTGGCCGCCCTCCCTCTCTTCTCTCTACTGTCTCCCCAGAACACCTCAGTCGCAGAGTGGTGGCCGCCCTCCCTCTCTTCTCTCCACTGTCTCCCCAGAATACCTCAGTCGTAGAGTGGTGGCCGCCCTCCCTCTCCTCTCTCCACTGTCTCCCCAGAACACCTCAGTCACAGAGTGGTGGCCGCCCTCCCTCTCCTCTCTCCACTGTCTCCCCAGAACACCTCAGTCACAGAGTGGTGGCCGCTCTCCCTCTCCTCTCTCTGCTCTGTGTCTCCCCAGAACACCTCAGTCGCAGAGTGGTGGCCGCCCTCCCTCTCTTCTCTCCACTGTCTCCCCAGAACACCTCAGTCGCAGAGTGGTGGCTGCCCTCCCTCTCTTCTCTCCACTGTCTCCCCAGAACACCTCAGTCGCAGAGTGGTGGCCGCCCTCCCTCTCCTCTCTCCACCGTCTCCCCAGAACACCTCAGTCGCAGAATGGTGGCCACCCTCCCTCTCCTCTGTCCACCGTCTCCCCAGAACACCTCAGTCGCAGAGTGGTGGCCACCCTCCCTCTCCTCTCTCCACTGTCTCCCCAGAACACCTCAGTCGCAGAGTGGTGGCCGCCCTCCCTCTCCTCTCTCCACTGTCTCCCCAGAACACCTCAGTCGCAGAGTGGTGGCCACCCTCCCTCTCCTCTCTCCACTGTCTCCCCAGAACACCTCAGTCGCAGAGTGGTGGCCACCCTCCCTCTCCTCTCTCCACTGTCCACTCAGAACACCTCAGTCGCAGAGTGGTGCTGCCCTCCCTCTCCTCTCTCTGCTCTCTGTCTCCTCAGAACACCTCAGTCGCAGACTGGTGGCTGCTCTCCCTCCACTCTCTCCGCTCTCTGTCACCCGTCCCCACCCCTCACACCGTGGAGAGAAAAAAGTAGAACAGAGTGATATTGTTGGAGATGTTTGCCCCCTTCAAATCCCATGTTGTGATGTCGCCTCAGTGCTGGATGGGCCCAGTGGGAGGTGTTGGGGTCACGGAGCAAGTCCCTCTGTGGGCTTGGTGTCCTTCTGTGGTAATGAGTGAGTCCTCGCTCTGATAGTTCACATAAGTGCTGGGGGTTTGAAAGAGCCTGGTACCTCCCCATAGCTCTCTCGCTCTCATGTGGGGCACTGGCTCCTTTTCCTTGTCTGCCATGGGCGAAACCTTCCTGAGGCCTCCCCAGAAGCAAATGCTGGTGCCATGCTTCTTATACGGCCTGCAGAACCGTAAGCCAAATAAACCTCTTTTAATTATCAAGTACCCAGCCTTGGGTATTCCTTTACAGCAACACAAAATGGACTAACAGCAGAAGGCAGAAATCAGCCCCAGTGGATGGAAGAACATTCTAGAAGAACAGAGGTTAGGGCAGAGTCCCAGGGAGTTTTGGTTTTCCCTTTCTCTCCCCATAACAAAGGCAGGAAGCCAGGAGGAGAGGGGAGCCCCATTATCCAGGCAGCAAACCTACCTCTGGACGTCACAGACTCTTCTCTACCACAGGGACCCCCAAAGGAGAAGAGGGCCTCCTGCCATCCTGCCCCACTGCTGGTGCCCACACGGCTGCCAGTGGTCCTGGGAGAACACAGGGCAATGCCCGCCCCGCCCCAGGCCCTCTCCCTCCTTTGTGGCTACAGGCCCAGAACACAGAAGCTACTGCTTCTGTTGGGAGGAAACGGGATCCCCCCTCATCTCACACCTCCTGCCGGGCAATGTGTTGCAGAAAACAGAACAAAACAGGGTAGCCAGCCAGGCCTGCAGGGCTGTACCTCCAGTCTGGGCATCGGAGGGCAGGTAGCATTGGAAGCAAAGACAGAGATTTTCAGGGGGCCACAAGGTGTTGGGAGGTCAGAGTCCTGGGCACTTAGGGGCTGTTGGAGCTGTGTTCTCTCTCCACTGCTGACCGTGGTCCTTGTCAAAGCCCCAGGCACACCCAAGGGGCCTCAGTCTTCCCATCTGTGCAGCGAGTGTCATTACAAGACGATTTGCAGAAAGGAGTGTGAGCAATCCTGTGAATATTTGCAGCTGCATAAATAATGAATGACGACAGAGGCAAACCTTCGTACACATGTTACCCTTCATGTGATTTTACCGGGAAGGGAATGGCCGGAGCTTTGTGCTTTGGGGAGAGTAAACTAGGTTTACTTCCTCAAGGATTTCATCCACTTGCGCTTCACCCATTCCTTCCTGTGTCTGTGCGTGAATCGGAGAGTTGCGGCATGCCAGGCCTGGCTTATGTCCCTGCTTTCCTGGAATCTCCACCAAGCTCATTTTCTGACAGTGTTGCCCATGGGCCACCTATGTCAGGGTCCCCTGGAAACATCTCATAATGCAGACGCCTGACCCCTGCCTCAGACTGGCTAAGTCAGAGCCTTGGAGGTGGTGCTGAGGAACCTGCATTTCCACAAACTCCCCGGTGATGCTGCTGCACACTAACGTTTGGGACCCGCTAGTCAAGGAAGGCTGTTTCTGGCCAGGGGTGTCTACAGGCCCGTGTTGTAGAGCGGGTACGCCAAGGCTCTCTCCACAGCTCCGTCTTGGCTGGGGGTGTTTGCATCTGAATCAGCTGTGGAACTTGCTCCAAATAGTGGTGCCCAGGTACCTGCCTGGAGATTCTGATTCCTGATGTCTGGCAAGAACCTGGGCACCTCATTTTTATCAAGCCCCCCAGGCATCTCAGATTCAAACAAGGAAAACCACTGCAGACTAAAAGTCCCGTGAAACTGCACTAGACTAAAAGCCCCATGAAAGTACCCTCAAGTGAGTCTCAGGGGAACTCATGGTCTCCGCTGCTGAAGAGATCAAGTCTAGCTGAGATGCACGGATTTGTTTCAGGCCATGTAGTTACTGAGGGGCCTGGCTGGAAGGCAGGTGTCCGGAGCCAAATCCGCCACCTCCCAGCCCTGCAGAAGGCCTCTCTGCCTCCCTTCCTCTCCCTCCCTCCGCAGAGCCAAATCCACCACCTCCCAGCCCTGCAGAAGGCCTCTCTGCCTCCCTGCAACCTCCCAGCCCTGCAGAAGGCTTCTCTGCCTCCCTTCCTCTCCCTTCCTCCACAGAGCCAAATCCGCCACCTCCCAGCACTGCAGAAGGCCTCTCTGCCTCCCTTCCTCTCCCTCCCTCCAGAGCCAAATCTGTTACCGCCCAGTCCTGCAAAAGGCCTGTCTGCCTCCCTTCCTCTCCCTGCCTCCAGAGCCTGGCCAGCCGACCTCCCAGCTCCAAGGCCTCCCTCCCGGCTGGCTGTGAGATGGGGAGGCTGATGTGTATAAACTACAGGACTGGCTTTGTTTCTGGCTGAGAAATTAGTTGTAAACACATATCTCTTCAACCAACAGGGCCTTCTGTGTGCCCAGAACTCTTTTAGGTGATGGAGATGTAGAGCTGAGATGTACCAAGTCCCTGCTGGGCCAGAGCACAGGGGTAAGAGAAACAGAGATGGCATGGAACTCAGGGCCAACCCAGAGAGGATGCATTACACTTCAGAAGTCCATGGAGATTTGCAGAGAAGTTGCCAAGATGCTACAGTCAGTTCCTGTGTAATCCACACCATTTCCAAGCTGTTAAGCTCTTACATTAGGATGATACATTTGACTTAACTAAGGGACCATTGTTGATACTTTGTTATTAACTAAAATTCACACTTTTCTACTTTCCTTCTTTTTGATGTAAATGTCCTTTTTCTATTTCAGGATGCCGTCCACTTTTTCTTAAAACGTTGCAATTGCTGAGTTGCCAGGCACTATGTTAAATGCTTCACGTGCATGTTTAAAAACTTTATGCCTTCAAGGCCCTGACTTGGGAACATTAGTGACTTGCTCAAAGATGAACCCTGATATGCCTCAGAGCTGAATGCGAAGCCCACGTTTGTCTTGGTCCAGGGCGCACATTCTTAGTACTGTGCTGCTGCTTCTTCTTGGGAGGGTGCAGAGGTGACCAGGGAGGCTGTGGTGTTGATGGTGCTCCCAGTGCAGAACCCCCAATGCAGGACCCCCAGTGCAGGATCCCCAATGCAGGACCCCCAATGCAGGATCCCCAATGCAGGATCCCCTGTGCAGAGACCCAAATGCGGAACCCCTAGTGCAGAACGCCCAATGTAAGACCCAAATGCAGAACCCACAGTGCAGAATCCCAAATGTGGGACCCCAATACGGAACCCAAATGCAGGACCCCAAATGCAGGACCCCAATGCAGAACCCCAATGTAGGACCCCTAGTGCAGGGCCCCAAATGTGGGACCCCAGTGCACAACCCCCAATGCAGAACCCCAACGCATATCCCCCAATGCAGGGCCCCAAATGCAGGACCCCCAGTGCCTACAGACGGCTGTCTTCTCTGTGTCCACATATGGTCTCCCACTGTGTGTCTGTGTCCTAATCTCCTCCCATTAGGATGCCCACCTCTCAGAACTGGATCAAGGTCCACCCCAATGACATCATTTTACCTTCATCGCCTCAGTAATGACCCAATCTCCAAATACAGTGGCATTCTTAGGTATTGTGGCTTAGGACTTCAACACATGAATTTCAAGGGAATACAGTCTAGCCCAGCACAGCAGCCTTCCCTGTCCTGGCCCCGACAAGTGATAGCAGGAAAAGGGGTGTTTTGGAACCCAAGAGGGGGCTGCATTTTGCCCTGAGGCTGCAAGTCAATACCATCAGAAATTGTGGCTTCATCCTCATGACTTTGGTTGTCTTGATCAACCACATCTTATGAATAAGAACATCACTTTCTATTTTCAAATGTCTAAAAATAGCCTCCATGTTATTTTCTTTTTAGGCTTTCTATACATTTTTCATAACTTATAAGAAGCTTAAATCATTAAATGTTTTCAAAATCAGAAAAATTGTCCTGATGAATTTAGAGCCTCGGTCATTTTAAATCACTCTACGTATGCCTTTCTCGGGGCTGTGTTTAGGAGGCAGGCTCTCCTGGTGGGAGTCTTCCAGTTCCTGTGCCTCCTTCTGACCCCTTCCTGTCATCCACCTTCCACGGATCTCGGCAGGGAAACCTTTCCCACAATTAAGGTGCGCTGAGAGGATCCATCTGCTTTGTGTGATCTTGTCAGAGATGTGGCACTATAATCCAGCTGTTGATTGAAATCTAATTCCCGTTCACTTTTCCCGGCCTGGGTGAGGCCAGTTGCCTGTTTTCCACCTTCCTTCCCTGTTCTGTACCTGCTACCTGATCAGAGATGACGGCATAATTGATTTCCAAGCCTTTGCTGAGGCCTTGAAATTGCCTTTGTTGGTGGTTGGTTGAGGTTGTCAGATGTTGGGGATGAAGGAAAAGCCACGTCAGGATTCTTTCTGCCCAACAGGTGGGTTCCCGGCTGCAGAAGGCAGCTCCCCATGGGCAGCTGGGGATGATGGTCACAGCCAGGGAATCGTCACACATGACACATGGTTACTGGTGTTTTCATGTGACATCATCCCCCTTCTATCTTGGAGCATCTTCTGGAAAATGCCTTGTTCTGATGCATATGATGAAGAAGAAGGCCCTGTGGATTCTCCTTGTAATGACTCGGGGCTTCTAAAGATAATCTATGAAGCGGAATTTCTGTTGACTTTGATCCTTTTTGGTGGTAACTACTAAGATGGAGGCTGAGCTGGCTTCAATGTCTCACAGCTGGTGCGCAGAGCTAAATGACAACTGAAATACGTCAAATATGCATCCCTCCTCTGGCCTCCTTCCCACTTTTAGGACGTGATCACGTGACTACCTTGAAAGGGAGGGGCTGGTTTATACGAACGTCTTCTTCCGCCTGGGCTTCCGCGTGTGCCATCTCCTTTCCCCTTTACCACCTGCTGCACCTTGCAGAGGATTTTCTAGACGCAGAGCTTTAGTAAGTGCCCAGGGCTGGACAGGCTGTGAGTGGTGCATGTGGGATTCACTGCCACACGCGTTCTCCTTCCGTCACACCCTCCTCCTGAACTGAGCACGGATCCAGCTGGACAGCCCTCGGCTTATATGGCTTTACAAATAGCTGTTTCAGAAAGAAGCCTGGACCGGCCAAAAGGGCCTTCGTGTACCAGGCAAACTGACTAACTCTGGATGTACGGACTCTTTTTTTTCTCCTAAGGGTGATATTTTGGGACCTTTTCTTTAAATGGCTTGCCAGGGCTGGGTTCCAGGAATACAGATTCTGAGACACATATTGAGATGTAGGAAGTTTGTTGGGGATTCTCCTCTGCATGGGAGAGAGGAGGGCAGAACTGGGCACAGGGGCTGTTGAACGGCAGGCTGGGAAGACTGAGGTCCCTGCCAGCCCCACGAGGAAACCTGGGGCAGGGGCACCCTACAGTGGGGTCACCCTCGGTCCTACACCATCAGCTGAGGGACCCTCCCCCTAGGGTAGGCTGAGGGAGAGGCATTAGTGCCACTGTGGGGCTGTCTTGGGGTTAGGACCACCTGCCTAGCCGCTCACACGCTCCTGTCCCATGTCCACGCATGATAGAGTGTCTGGACCCCGTGCCCCTGCCTGTCCCCAACTCATGCCGTTCTGATGACGCTGTCACTCGTTGTCTGCTGACAAGTGCTCAGTCTCTGCCGAGGCCCTGCAGCGTGTCCCAGGCCTTTTGCAAGTGGCACGTGGTTCTTTAAAGTAGCGGCCAGCATGGCCTTGCTGTGGGACCCTTAAGGCCTAGGGGGAGCCTCCCTCTGGCTGGCTGAAAACTCAACATGACATTTTCCCACCAGGTGTTCCTTTAGGTCTGCAGTGTCTTCCAGGCCAGAGGGCAAGGAGAGGGCCACTTACACCGCCCCCAGGCCCCCTGCATGCCCTTGTCCTTCTCTGGGTCCCGACCACAGCTGGGAGCTTCTCCTGTCACTGGGTATATGTTGAAACCACATTCAGAGGCTGCAGCATGAGGCCTCTATGGCCCAAAGACGACCCCTGTGGTTCCACTGGAGGTGGTGGAGGTGGAGGATGATGACTTCGTCTTTGTTTTGGAGGCCATCCCAGTGTAGCTGCACTAATGTGGTGGCCCCTGACCCTTCTGGGGCTGACCTCCCGCCCTTGGAGAGCTTGCATCTAGCACGCCTCTCACGTCTGGCCCTTGAAGTCTGATGACCTTGACCCACCAGCACAGGGGGCCAAGGGGATGTTCTATGGAGAGCTGGGACATGGGGGTCCCTGAGGACGGAAGGCAGGGGGTTCACACACCCCTGCAGCGAGACCACAAAGGCATCCCACATCTCCCATCGGTGTCACTGTTTCTGGTCCTACTTCCTGTGAGAGATGGGAACCCACGTGCTTTTCAGGTCAACGCTGGTCCCACATCCCCGACGCCACGGGACCCTTCCAGCACAGATGCCAGGGCAGGCGCAGGCAGCACCCAGGCATGCACTGTTGGGTTGGTTATTGCTCCAGGCTTCCTGGTGAGCTACTTGGAGATGTGGCAGGATGGCCCGTGCACCCTTTAGGCTCTTCTGGAATTCATCTGTGGCTTGCTCATCCATTTGGCAAGGGGACAACTTTGAGGCTTCTATCTGACTCTCTTCATGCTGAGGGCTCTTACCCCATGGGCCATTCCAATCTCACAGAACATTTCCACTCCAGGTGTACAGCTAGGAACTGAGAAGACAGCCATCATCCAGGTCTGTGGGGCCAGATGGGGTGGGACTCCATTTATTACCCAGTTCCCAGCAGGCCCACCCAGACATCGATGTCTGCAGACATTGATATTAAACTACACCCCGTGCCTCTAAATGTCTGCATGCTCCCTCTACCTGAGGCACAGTGACCCCAGCAATGGCTGAAGGTCCACTTTGACAGGGTGGAGAATGAATCACTGTATACCTTGCATGAATCACCATTGTCCAAGCCACGGAGGCGTGGCTTGGACACGTCACAGCAGTTGGTCTAGCTGGAATCAGCCCAGCACATAACAACAGCTTAATGGGGCTGCTTGGTCACCTCATGACCGAACCCTGAAGGAGTCAGGAAATGTCAAGTTGACCTGTTTTGGAGTTTTTTTTAGTTAAACTCTTTAAGATCATTGGTGTATGCTGCCCACACCTGTCCACCAGGGGACACTAGGAACTCAAGATACACTAACGAGTCTGTGCCCTGTCTTAAGGAAGCTGGCTAGGAGGTTCTAGCACTCTCTCTCTTTCCCACTGCACCTCGGGTGTCCCCATCCCAGCCATCACTGGCTGTAAGGAAGCTGGCTAGGAGGTTCTAGCACTCTCTGTCTTTCCCACTGCACCTCGGGTGTCCCCATCCCAGCCATCACTGGCTGCACCTGCACAGCCTCCATGACAGCATGAGGAGGACGTGGGAGGGGTGAAGGTGGCACCTCCAGGGCTGCCGCTGTTCTAACTCCAGTGATAACAGAGCATCTCCTGGTCAGCCCCTTCGTCCTCATTACCCAAACCTGGCTCTTCCCCGGTGGCACTTCCTGCCCCGCGTTTCCAGCTGCAGCTCCTCCAGGCCTCCTTGGCGATCCATTTTTGAGGAGCCTTCCTCCCTAGAGATGAGGGTGCTGCTTGCCTAGTTTGAGGTTCTGGCAAGCATTTTGAAAAGGATCTTTCCGATTGTTCTGTTCCTTTAAACTTTTAATTTTCAATTGCCACTGACCCTGAAGAAAGCAGAGGTCCTGAAAAGCGAGAGACCCAGGGGCGTGGGTTTCCACTGCAAAAAGTGCAGCGAAAATGTTTGGAATCACCGAAGACAATTAAGTGTCAGGCAGGACTGTATTAACCAGGCCATCGGGTCTCAATTTAAAATGGGAATGGTGTTTCTGTTTGAGGGATCTTGTGTATAAACATATCAACCTAGTTAAATTTGTTAGCTCGTACCTTGAATTTTGGCTTCCAAATGTAGCTATTTGACCAACTGGGGAAGTTTCTTAGAGGATATGGGATTTGAACTGGCCTTTTGGGAGAGACTGGGTGAGTGTGGGGCGGTGGGAAGTTCCGAATGGGGACAGCACCGAGCACAGCCCAGGTGGGAGAGCAGGGCAAGGGTTTGGGAAACAGACTCACTGGCCATCGCTTGCCTCCTGGCCTTGGCTTTCTAAGCAGACAGGCAAAGTGGGACTGCCAAGATGTCTGTTTCTTGTTTACAATAAGGTTTTCTCTGTGGTGTTTGGCTGTTTCCTTATTGCTTAACGTTCATCGGATACGAGGATTGAGGGTGGGAGATGCCCTATAATCACAGAAGCTCTGGCTCTCGTCAGTTACACACGTGCATCTGTATAAGAAAGGTTGCACAAAGCTGCACTGGTGCGGGGGCGAGAGCCATGGCTGAGTCGCCCAGTGCTAGTGCACTGGCCTGGGTGTGCTCAGCATGCAGATAAATGCAGACATTTTGAATGAACATGTCACACGCATGCACACATGTGCACACATAACACAACATGTACACATGCATCTAGACGTTTGTACAGCTATGATCTGGAGTTAGTAGAGAGCCTCTGATAATAAGTTGTCCATATTTAGCTGTAATCTGGAGTCAATATTCCGTAGGTCACTGCCGCTCAAGCCTGAGTGTGTGTGCAAGTCCCCAGGCACCTGGGTAGAATGCAGATTCTGATTCAAGGGGCTTGGAGGGGCGTGACATTCTGTGTTTCCAAGCAAGCTCCCGGGAGATGTTGAGCTGCTAGTTCGTGGGCCACACTTTGAGTAGCAAGGCTCTGTGCCTATTAGCGAGCGAGCTCTGCTGGCAGTCACTGATGTCCTCTGCCTGCTGCAGAGGAGGAGCCTGGTTATCAGAGCCGCCGCCTGGGTGTGACCCATCCTCCCTGAAGATGCTGCCCTCTCCCTGGCAGGTCTGAGGCTTGCCCACTGGTGTGCAGCTGGAGCATCTTAGTGGCTCGAGTCCACCATTGACCCTTGGCCAACTGGGCAACCCCTCTATTCTTGACCCCTGCAGGGCCTCTGGCTCTCTGTTGGGTGCTTTGTGTTGGGGAGTCACCGGCAGCCCCTAAGGGATGCATCCCGTCTGGTGCTAGGATCCCACAGCGCTGAGGCTGAAGGCTGTGGTCTCTGCTTTAGTGACTCTGCAGCCCTTGTCTTCATTTAGGATTCCCTAGAAGCTGACCGGAGACAGGACTTGAGTGTGGGCTCCTCCGGGAGGGCAGGTTAAAGGCACGAGCGCTGAGCCTGTCACCCTCCTGTGCTCCTGAGTGAGGAGAATCGCCAGCTTCCCAGACGTCCAAGTCGGAAAATGCTTTCTTTCACTAAACATGTCCAATCAGCCTCAATTCTACTCCTAAGGAGCCCCCGGCTGCTACTTCTCGGAGCCCTCACCACAGCTGCTCCGGGCACTGCCACCCTCTCCTGGCCCCTGTGCATTTCCTAACTGACCTCTGCCCATCTCTCCTCCCCCCACCACCAGAGTGACCACCTGAAAACGTGAACTTATCACTCTTCTGTGCAGAAAGCATCCAGTGTCTTCTCCCTGCCCTTGGGATAAAGTCGGAGGCCTTCAGTGGCTCTTACGCTATAGAACCTGGTCCTGCCTCCTCAAACCTGAGCCACGCAGTCACCCTCTCTCCAGCCAAAATAGTAACAAAATGACAGCGACTTATGATCGATTTTATTATACTATGCTCATTATATAAGTTGTATGATGTATTAAAAAGAAATTTAATAGACATGTATTATAGGAGGCATTTGAATAGGAATGATTTATAGAAATGAACCCCATCTATTAATTTCTTACTAAGTATCAGGTACTGAGCTGAGCTCTTCTCAAATATCTCATTAAACCTTCACACAGCTGAGTGATGCAGCCGTGATTATCTTCCTCATACAGGTGGACACTTTGACGTGGAAAAGGGTTTCAATTGCACAAGGCCACACAGCTAATAAATAGAAGGGTTTGTTTCCATCCACAAGTCTCAAAATCATCCAGTGGAATGGATCTCCAAATTCTATGTAGCCACTACGTGTGTGTGTCTGTGTGTGTCTCTGTGTGTGTACGTGTGTGTCTATGTGTTTCTGTGTATCTCTGTGTGTCTGTGTCCATGTGTGTCGGTGTGTACATCTCTTTGTGTGTCTGTGTGTGTCAGTCTGTGTGTCTGTTTCTGTGTGAGTCCCTGTGTGTCTGTGTGTGTCTCCGTGTGTGTCTGTTTCTGGATGTGTATGAGTCTATGTGTGTCTGTGTCTGTTTGTGTGTGTCCATGTCTGTCCGTGTCTGTCTGTGTATGTTTCTGTCTGTGTCTGTTTCTGTGTGTGTGTCTGTGTGCATCTGTCTGTGTCTGTGTCTATTTCTGTGATTTCTGTGTGTGTGTCTGTGTGTGTCTATCTGTGTCTGTGTTTGTGTGTGTATGTCCATGTCTGTCTGTCTGTGTATGTTTCTGCGTGTGTGTCTGTTTCTGTATGTGTGTCCCTTTGTGTCTGTGTGTGTCTCCATGGGTGTCTGTGTGTCTGTGTGTGTGTGTCCATGTGTGTCTGTGTATGTGTCCGTGTGTGTTTCAGTGTCTGTTTCTGTGTGTCCAAGTCTATGTTTCTGTGTGTGTCTGTGTGTCTGTCTGTGTGTCTGTGTCTATGTCTGTTTCTGTGTATATGTCCATGTGTGTCTGTGTGTGTCTGTATCTGTGTTTGTGTGTGTGTCCATGTCTGTCTGTCTATGTTTCTGTGTGTGTGTCTCTGTGTGTCTGTCTGCGTCTGTTTCTGTGTGTGTGTGTCCATGTGTGTGTCTCCATGTGTGTCTGTGTGTCTGTTTCTGTGTGTGTGTCCATGTGTATCTGTGTTCGTGTGTGTGTCTGTCTGTGTGTGTGTCTGTGTGTTTGTGTGTCTGTTTGTGTGTGTCTGTGTGTTTGTGTGTCTCTCTGTTTCTGTGTGTGTGTCTGTGTGTGTGTCTGTTTGTGTGTGTCTGTGTGTTTGTGTGTCTCTCTGTTTCTGTGTGTGTGTCTGTGTGTTTGTGTGTCTGTCTGTTTCTGTGTGTGTGTCTGTGTGTTTGTGTGTCTGTTTCTGTGTGTGTGTCTGTGTGTTTGTGTGTCTGTTTCTGTATGTGTGTCTGTGTGTTTGTGTCTGTCTGTTTCTGTGTGTCCATGTGTGTCTGTGTGTGTGTTTGTGTGTGTCCATGTGTGTCTGTGTGTGTCTGTGTCAGGGGCAGGCACATCTGGTGTGTTGTTCTGAGAAGATGGGAACACCTTGGGATGCGAGGCAGGTTTGTGCAGCCCCACCCTGCAAGGCGATGTCTCCATCCTGGATGGAGGTTTCTGCCATCAGCCTCCATGCAGAGCCAGGCGTCTCCCCAGGTTGCCTTATTTGACCCACGATGATTTAAATATCTGTGGTCTACATTCCATGGGGAATTAGTTTTCATAACTGGGTGGAGTTTAAGCTACTTAGGATTTAAGTGATGCTTACTTGCTCTAGGTGATCTGGTTGAATGGTGTCAATCTAAGAGTGAGAATCAGGGCTGGGCACGGTGGCTCAAGCCAGCAGTCCCAGCCACTCAGGAGGCTGAGGTGGGAGGATCACTTGGGTCCTGGGGTCCAAGGCTGCAGTGAGCTCTGATTGCACCACTGCACTCCAGCCTGGGTGACAGAGCAAGACCCTGTCTCAAAATACATACATACATAAATAAAATTAGAGAATCTTATTTGCTTTAAAAATGATGAAACTGAAATATCTGATTTGACATTCACAACCCACAAGTTTGAAGGAGAAAAATCCCATTAGCTTTTGCTCTCTTGACAGGAAAAGTAGATTATGCAGCCTGTCAGATCTTTCTAGATCACCCATTTTTCCTGAACCAGCAAGCTGACGTCATAAGCCATGGCAAAGTGTCCCTGCTGCTGGCCTGTCACCTGATGCACTCGTGCTGCTCAATGGCACAATGAGTATTTTGTCCAAATCAATATTTTTCAGAGATCCTAACTAAACAATGCAATATTTTTACGGGTCTTCTTATATCAGCACAGGGGTTTCTGCATATTTGGTAAACAACAGGAAGATTACAGCTCTTAAACTGTGAATTTTATTTGAGGTAACCGTCAATGGAACTTTTCTGCTTGTCTCAGTAAATCTTAGGAGTTCTCTACAATCAAATTCCCAGGTCTCTCTCATAGGGGCTTTGTAGGTAAAAGTGAAAAGTGATTCAAACATATGTGAGTTCAAAGTGAATTGTATAAATCATGACAAGGTAGGAGAAAGGTGTGTTACATAGCAGGAAAAAAAAGTGTCTTTGGAAATATGTGAGAAACTTTTTCTTTCCTTCACTCCCAGCCTCAACTTATAAACAAACTCTTCTCATATCTATTCTACCCTCAGAAAGAGCAAATTTCCAGGTGCAAGGAGTGGAGAAGTACAAAACTGATTTGTAAAACAAAGGAATTAGTATAGAAAAAAAACTTGCTTAAAAAAACAGAATTAACTGATGCTATTTTGTACTTGGAAAAGCCTATAATAAAGATGCATCAATTAGACACCTCCGTTATGATTGATGGGAGGACGTGCATATTATTTCTATTTACGATTCTCACAAGCTGCTTCTCACTGCCTTCCATCTTCCACAAACAAAGGGTACCTCTTCCTACGCTCACTGTCTCTCTTCTTAAATGTGAGAGGTGTGTGATGGGACTTGCTGGCTTTTTGGTTCCTTCCTGAAAGAAGGCGAATATAGGCCATGGGATGGTGATACATCTTCTCCTCTGTCTTTCTTTCTTCTCTTATTTTCATTGCAGTAAACTTCGGTGCACACAGTTTCCTCAGTTTCAAGGTGCTTCTCCCTACAACCACCCCAATCCCATTTCTTCTAAGTAGCCCCTGGTTGGGAAGTCCTTTGAGAACACCCAGCCTCTCTTGTACCTGCAGCGGGCTCCCCACCTTGCAGACAGCAGGTGCTTGGAGCTTGCTGGTGAGTCAGAGGGAGAAGCAGAGGTGGAAAAGGAACCTGACCAGGGCAGGTCCTGCCCGGGCTCCCTGCCTCTGCTGCCAGGGGCTGCGCAGCCCTTCGGGGTAATGTGCATGGGCAGAGCTCCCAGGAGCAGCCTCTGTCCTCATCTGCTCTAGTGTTCAAAGTCTGCCTTCTTCCTTTCAAAAATATCTTCATCAATCTTACCTGTCTTTCTAATTTTTTTTTTGTTGGTTTAGCATTTATTTTCTGTTCCTAAATCCTAATCTCACTTGTTCTTATTCTTTTTCACTTTACAACTAGTGGGTTTTAGACTTTTATCTTAATCTTCCCTCTCCTTCACCTTTGGAGCTTTTTACTTCAGTGGTTTTCAGATTTAACTTTTATTTAAATCTCATCAACTATATCTTCTTTTCAACACTTACTTCTTTTTAAAGGATTTTACCCCACATGGGTTGATGGCAAGGGTTTGGAATCAGACAGTTCAAACTGGAAGCTGGGGAAGCTGTCTCCTCACCGGGGTCTGGCTGCGTGCATCTGTAGGATGGACACATGAACAGCACTTGTATCATGGAGATGCTATCATAAGGAACATCATGCATCTGTCCATGGTGAGCACTTAAAAATTGTTGTGCATTGTTAAGGTTGTAATTTTTGTCATCATCATTTTGGGATTTTGATACTTTTGCTTTTATTTTCTGCTTTTTTAATTGCTAAACTTAATCTTATTAAAATATCATTACAAAATAGATCATAAAAAATACCATAAAATAAATACACAAATTAAAAAAATAAAACTAGAAATTATCGATTCACCACTCAGCTTGAAATCACAGAATGTCAGTGTCTACACAGCTCCCCCAGTCTCCCACATTATATAGCTCCTCCCCTCCTGCAGAGGGAGCCACTGCTATCCTGTGTGTGCAGCCGCCCGCTTGTCTTTAGAGTTTCAGCAGATGATACATTCTTAACAACACACTAAATAGCATTGATTGTTTGCTGACCTCAATATGACTGACTTCAACCATATATATAATTATTCTTTATAATTCTGTGACCCATTTTGTTCAGTCAACATTGTATTTTTGAGAGTCATTCCTTCACTGCTATTTAACACTGTTCTTTCATCCCTTTGGAGGCCATAGATACGTGGGTTTCGTGCAGTGCTGTTGGTTTTGGTTTCCTGATCATAAACAGGGCTTTCAGGACTTTCTTGTGCTTGTGTTATTGCACATGTGTGGTGGTTCCTTCAGAGTGGTGTGGCCAGTTCCTCAGCATGAGCCTGTGCAACACTGGTAGGCGATGACAAATAGTGTGTCAAATTTCCTCCCGCTCTGATGGTGTAAAAGAGATGCAGCTGCTCTGCCTCTGTGAATATTGAATATCATCAGACTTTATATTTTAATTCATCCAGTAAGTATGAATGGGATTTCACTGTGGCTTAGCTTTGCATTTACCAGGTTAGTACAGGAGACAATGTGTCCTATATTCACTGGTACCTCATATTTTTCTTCCTGTTCAGTGTTGGCTCTGATCTTTTATTCATTTTTCTAAGACATTGATGGTCTTCTTCTGATTGATTGCTTCAGAGTTCTTCCTAGAGTCTGGATATTATTTCTTTGATGGTTATGTGTGGCAGTATCTTTGTGGTGAACAGAAGTTCTAAGTATTAATGCAGTTGAATTATCCATCTTTTCTGCTGTTTTGTAGTTTTCATGTCTTTATTTAAAAAATAAACTTTCTTTACCTAAAATATACAAAGTTGGTATCCTATATTTTCTTCTAAATTAAAAAAAATCATTTCACATATAAACTACTAGTGCATTGTTTTGTATATGGTGTAATGGTGTGAGGTAGGGAGGCCCAATTCTTGGCTTCATTAGGCTACTAGTTGTCCCTTTCTTTCTTCAGTCACCCGCAATGCCAGCTCTGTTAGAAATTAAGTTTCTATATATGTGTGGGTCTGTTTCTAAATTCTATATTCTGTTACATTTGTTTGTCAGTCGAGTGCCAATACCATGCCATCTGGATTACCAGAACTGTATAAAAAGTCTCAACATCTGGCATATTTTTTTTCTATTTGGGGCTGTTAATATAATAATGTCATTTTTAATGCAAGGGAAACATGAAAGTCCTATAATAAACTCAATTTGGACCTAGATTCCATTTGCTTCAAATGTTGTGAGTATTTTTGCATTTGTGTTTATGAGTGCTTTTGTTCATGTATGAGACTGGCTTGTCATCTTAAATTATTCTTGATTTTGATAACAATATAATACATGAATTTGAGAAATATTTACTCTATCTTCTCTGGAACAGTGTTGTGGTGAAATTGTACAATGCTTGGTAAAATTCAACTGTAAAATCATCTGTTATTTTCTCTGAAGGTAGATTTTAAATATTGATTCAAAGTATTTAATGATTATAGGACCATTTGGTTCTTTTTGCATTAGTTTAGATAACTTGTGCTATGTAGGAATTTGTCATTTTCATATTTTTTCACATTGGTTGGCTTAAATTTGTTTCTGATAACCCTAGGATATTTTAAAAATTTTTGTTGTATGTTCATTATTGCCAGCTTTTTAATGTGTGTAATGTATATTTGACTTTTATCCTTTTTAACCTCGGTTATATGCCAGATATTTATTAATTTTATTAGTCTTTGTCAAAGAACCAAATTTTGGCTTTGTTGATTCTTTCTCCCATTTCTTTGTTTTCAACTACATAATATTTTGTTCTAATTTTCTCTTTTTTACTTTGTTGGGTCTATTCTCTTAATCTTGTAGTTCATTAACTTCTAGATTTTTTCTTTTCTAATATAATAATTTAAGACTATAAATTTGCCTTGTATTATGACTTTGGCTGCATCCTGTAATTCTTCATACCTAGTAATTTTCTTGCTCAGCCCTAAGTATTTACCAGTTTTCACTATAAATGCTGTTTTGACTTCTGAGATTTTTGGAAATGTATTTTGTACTTCACAAATATACAGATTTGTTTTAAAATTATTTTGTTAATTTTGAGCTTCATACATTATATTGAGTTTAGAGTGCTACCGATTCTAAAAAGTATTTTGATTTCAGAAATCCTAAAATGTGGATAAAAAATGACAACAGCAAGTATAAGAAGTCACTGATTTTAAGACATATCACAACTTAAAGACACTAAAAATAGAAAAAGAAAATTGGATCTTAGAATCTAAAAAATTTGGGTGCAGTTAGAAACTATGTGTCTGTTATAGTAATTTGCTAAGACATGTTGCAATTGACCTTATATTCTAGTATACGGTCAGTATTTGTAAATATTCCTTGAGTGGAAGAAAATCACATTTTATTCTCTACTTCTATATATTTCTACTACATCAACCTCTTTAATAGTAGTATTCAAATATTTTATATCCTGACTGATTTTTGTCTGCTTGGTCTTTCAAATATTTACAGAGGTGTTTTTAAAATCTACTATATGATACTAGATTTACCAATATTTTTATAATTTTATCTATTTTTGTTTTATATATGTTGAAGCTATGTTAATAAGAATAAAAATGTTTAGAATTATTACACTTTCCTAGTGAACTGAGCCTTCTGTCAATATATAGTAATCTCTTTTAAAACAAAAAAATCTTTAGTAGGGCCTTTTGTCTTTTTTTTTTTCCTTCCAACTGATACTAATATATCTATCATCTGTACCAGCTTTTTAAGTTATTTGTTTGAAATGTATTTTCCATCTTTTTGCATTTTACCTGTCTATGCCTTTCTGTTTTAGATAGAGCTCTTCTAAATGGCATACAGCTGGAACTTTTAAAATCCAGACTAATAACCATAATATTTAAATTAGGAAGTTTATTCATTTATATTTATCATGAGTACTGGTGTATTTGGACTCCTTTCTACTATTTTATTTCATGCATTCTATTTGTCCTGCATTTTCCAGGTTTTCTTCCCCTTCTGTTCTTACCTTCTTTTAAATTGATTGAGACTTTTTTCCTCCCTATCTTATTTTGCAATTCAATTTGGAAGTAATATATTCTATTTCTATGATGTTATTGATTATCCTAGAAATATTAAGAAGCTATGGCCACTTAACAAAGTCTACTGCTAATATTTACCCTCTTCACAAATAATGCAGGAAATATAGTGTTCTTTCAGTATAAATTATATGTTGTATATATAACTTAGTTCTATCTTGTTATTTTTAACCACACAAATTATATGTTATTATTTCCATGGCTAATGCTTGTTTAGACTTATTCACACATTTACCATTTTGTGTGCTAAACATTTCTTCTTGCATCTCAGACATTTTTTTCTGGAATCCTTTCTCTCTTCATAGTGTGTGCCCTATAAAATTCCTTTAATAAAGATCAATCATAGTTTTAAAAATGTCTTTAGTTCATCATCATTTTCAAAAATACAATTAGCTGATAGACAATTTCAAGTCAACATCTTTTTTTCTGTTTTTTTGAAGATATTATTCCACTGCCTTCCAGCTTCTCCTATAACTATTGAGAAGCCAGCTACCTTTCTAATTATTGTTTAATTTTAGGAAATCTACTTTTTCCTTGATAATCATTTTTAAATATCTTTTTTATCATTTATATTTGGCAGTATTACTAGGTTGTAGCTAAATTCAGTGGATTTTAAATTTCCCTTCTTGGGATTTATTGGTCTCCCTAGTATGAAAATTTATGCCTTTTAAAAGTAATAAAACCTTCCATCATTATCTTTTCAAATATTGTCTCTCAATCTATTTTTCCTCCTAGAATTCTGATAGAAAATATATTTAATATTATAGTAATTTATATATTTAACTTTTATTTTTCTTACATTTTTCTGATATTTTCTCATATTATTCTACATCTCTTAAACTGTATTTTATGTTTTCTGCTTTTTTTCTATTTTCTCCATTCTGCATAAGTTATTGGGAATTGAAGTGTATCTTCCAATCATATAATTCTCTCTTCAGCTGTATCTAGTTGGCTGCTTAGCCTTTCTTTTAAAGTTTCTATTTTCGATTAGTAATATTTTTCATTCTTTTAAAAATCTCTTTGATTCTAGGTCACTGCTCTACATATGGTCAAACAATATTCAAGCTAGTATTTGTCCACTTCATTCATCATTATATTCATTATTGCCTGTGAAAAAATATGTTAGGAAGAGTATAAAGTGGCTGTTTAATATATTATTTACCTTTCCTTGATCCTAGACTTTTCGGGCAGAAGTTGATCAAGGCATGTGTTACACTAGCTTGATGTAAATTCATAGATATTTATGCTTAAACCCACCTTGTGCACTAACACTACTTTGAATTGTGGCCAGTTTGTCAATTTAGGTAAGAATTCCAGTGGTCAAAAACAAAACTGTGTTATAGATCCCTTCTCAAATTATCAGTTAATAACTAGACCCTGGTTTTATATGAGTTAGGTGATTACCTCCGTGACAGAGAGAATAGAAATACAAATATTCTCTCATTGTCTTTCATCTGGTAGCATTTTCTAACAAACCCTGACCTCAACTGATGTGAAGCTATTTATAATCCCTATTCCATTTGATATTCATACACTTTACTGTGGAAATATTAACGTTCAATGATAGTCTCCTGCCTGAGATCCCTTGGCATATAATATAATATATGGTATTTTACAAAACTCCAGTAGACTGTTCTAAAATCTGGAATTTATAAATTCTGAAAAACAAGTTCTAAAATCTGGAGGTTATGAATTCTGAAAAACAACTGGGTCTGGGGATTTCAGATAAGAATTTGTGGTCCTGTAATACTTATGTCATTGTGTTCTGGAAAGGATTAAATAAAATATGGCATAGTTCTTAATATAATGTGTTTGGCACATAGTAAACTCTGAATAAATCATAATTACAGTTGTTGTTGAGTCTATTCAGATGTTTCCCCGATTATTGTACTTCATAAAGTGGTTCTGGGGACAAAGAGACAGAAAATATGGATTTGACACTTTAATATGTATATGATGTTTTATCTTCCACATATTTAGGGTGAAAGCTAGAAGGACACATTGAAAGCTTGTTAGGCAGCAATGTAGGTTAGAGCCAGCAGGACTGAGAACTTAGATCTGAATTACTTGGTGGGGAGGGAAGGCAATAGGAATGTAAAACAATTCCTCAGGCAATCACACTCCATCCAGGGAGGTGAGAACTGTGTTGAAGATTACTGGGGCAGAGTGGGTTCATAGCTTTCTAGCAGGAGGACTGAATCTAAGGGACTAAGCAGGAGGTAATAGGGCAGGGATTTTTTTTTTTCTTAATCAAATGGGCAAATATCTTCAAAGATTATACTAAAAGCTGTCAGGTTTGAGGAACTGAAAAATAGCCCTTTGTTATTCCTAAGCAATTTGGCAATATTTATCAACACTCTGAAGAATGTCAGCACCCTTTAACCTACTTTCTCCACTTCTATAATTTAGTTCCAAAGAAATAATGCAAAATGAAAAAAAAATCTTATGCAGGAACATGTTCATTACCACCCTGTAAGACGTAATAGAGACAAGCTAGTAAATACTTGTTCATGATGGGATGGTTAAGTCATAGTATATCTGATTTATGGACTATTACAAAGCCATCCAAAAATAATGCTTGTGAAGCATTTTTTTTTTAACTACATGGAACATGCTGGTGATAAAATGTTAAGTGAAAAGCAGGATACAACATTTTATGTAATGCATGTTCTCAGAATTACGTAAAACACACATTCATAGAAAAATAATGGAAGAAAGAGCTAAATAATATTTATGGTGTGTGTGTGTGTGTGTGTGTGTATGTAATAATCAGATTACAATTTTTTTTAAATCCTCTCTCTGGTTTTGTATTTTACATTACGATAATGAATTAACTTCTTAATTAAAAAAGCAGCAATAAGAAAAAAGTCAGATGTGGACAAAGTAGAGTCCACAATGAAAGTGTTGCAGCAAAAGCAGGCCGCAGCCAGACTGGGGCGGGGGGTGACGAAGGTGGGGGCCCAGCCACTGTGCAGGGCTGTAGGGCAGAGTTGTGACAAGCAACAACCAAACACACCCTGGTTTGGAAAGTCCAAGGGAATGCCGATGGAGGGAGTGTGTGGGCCTTGGCATCCAGGAAAGGCACCTGCAGGAGCGTGACCACTGAAAATGCACCCCGCCTGGATGCAGAGTCCGCACTGTCTCCACAGAGACACTGCCTCAGCCTTCCTGCAATTAGGGAAACCAGGCTGCATTTGGACAGATGGTGGCATTCAGGACACAGTATTAGAACATTCTGATCATTTGTGAATTAAATACTTGTGTGTCCTCCTACTCCCTTACTGTCTCACCTATGTGGAATGATTTTCTGCTGTGGAGATGCATGGGGTTAAGAGCACAGGTTTCTGGTGTCGGGTGGATCTGAGTTCTAATTCTACTGCTCACTGCTGCCAAATGGCTTCCTAACCTCTCCAAACCTCAGTTTCCTCATTTGGAATGGACTGTGTGTATTGACTGGCTGTTGTGGGATGAAGTGAAACAATGCGAGGATCTCAACCAAATGCCTGAGACCACACAGGTGTTCACAGGAACAGAGCTGTTAGCTCTGGTACAAGCGTGAGCGAGCCATTCACACCTGTCACCCAGCAGGCATGGCGAGCCATTCACACCTATCACCCAGCAGGCATGGGAAGCCACTCACACCTATCACCCAGCAGGCATGGCGAGCCGTTCACACCTATCACCCAGCAGGCATGGCGAGCCGTTCACACCTATCACCCAGCAGGCATGGGAAGCCACTCACACCTATCACCCAGCAGGCATGGGAAGCCACTCACACCTATCACCCAGCAGGCATGGCGAGCCACTCACACCTATCACCCAGCAGGCATGGCGAGCCGTTCACACCTATCACCCAGCAGGCATGGCGAGCCGTTCACACCTATCACCCAGCAGGCATGGCGAGCCATTCACACCTATCACCCAGCAGGCATGGGAATCTGCTCACACCTATCACCCAGCAGGCATGGGAATCTGCTCACACCTATCACCCAGCAGGCATGGCGAGCCGTTCACACCTATCACCCAGCAGGCATGGCAAGGCATTCACACCTATCACCCAGAAGGCATGGCGAGCCATTCACACCTATCACCCAGCAGGCATGGCGAGCCGTTCACACCTATCACCCAGCAGGCATGGTGAGCCGTTCACACCTATCACCCAGCAGGCATGGTGAGCCGTTCACACCTATCACCCAGCAGGCATGGTGAGCCGTTCACACCTATCACCCAGCAGGTATGGTGAGCCGTTCACACCTATCACCCAGCAGGCATGGTGAGCCGTTCACACCTATCACCCAGCAGGCATGGCTGCTGTCATTTAGAAACACGAGAAGCAACACAGTTCTCAGTGTATGGAAACACCTTCTCATGGGGCTCTCTACAGTTAGGTGCTCTGCCTCAAGGGTTCCCATTCCTGAGCATGGCTCCTTCTGGGGGCTGACGGTGGGGGTGCATGCCACTTCTGCATCCCTGCCCCGTGTCTGCACTGCTTGGCTTCCCCAGACTGGGCAAGTTACTGAAACGAAGCACAGAATTAAGGCCTTGAGCCCTGCCTCATGGGCTCTTTTTCTGTTTTCTTCAGAATAAAATGAAGAAATGATAGGTAGGGAGGGAGAGAGAGAGAGAGAGAGAGAATATAGTGCAAACAGTTTTGTACCTTAGCTTGTGAAAACCTGTAAAGCTATGACCAGATCTCATTGCTTCCAGTTGGTGCCTTCATCCATTTTCAGACTGGTTTGTCTTTGGCCACTTGGTGTTAGGGATGAAAGTAATTCCATGCTGCTCATTGACATATGCTTTCATTCCATAATCACAGGATGAGGGATAAAGGATACCTTTTAGGGATATTGAGGCATCAGTTAAGTCAAGGAGCCCATTCAGCCCCTTGTCTCCTGCGTAGGAAGGAGGATGGTGAGAGCACGATGTCACGGTCTTGTCTGGCACCAGGACCCTGTTACTTCTCCGTAACTTATGAGATATGTGGTTTATAGATGCCGTAGTATAGAAATTTAAAAATGTGTTTAAATAGTAGTCATTTTCTCTATAACTTTTCCTCGTATTGAACTGCACTATGGCCCACTCAGGTGTATTGGAGGACAAAACCATGAACTGGACTCACGGCTGGGTGAGGAAATTTATGAAGGGCAGGTCTCGAGTTCTTGCCTAAACCCCAACTTATGTTTATTCCATTATTCCTTGAATCTCACAACTAGAGGTGAATCAAAGTTTCTGGGGAGGGCTGAAGCTTATACAATCTAGTCCCCATTAAGAAAAAAATAATGAAATATTAATATAAAATAGCCAGGACTCTTCCTGGTTGCTTAGAAGGGGGCACATGTGCGAGAGGTCTGAGGTTTCAGCTTGAGGGTCTTCATGAAGACCTGGGATGACTAGGTGTCACCCTGCCCAAGTGCGCTCAGAGCTGCTTTGGGCAGTGGCGCGGGCCTGTCCTTCTGGGGCTTCTCTTTCCATGAAAGCTACGAGAGATCCTGCAGCGCTCTGCCTTCTACACTGCATCCTGCTCCTGGTCCGCAGTGGGTACATCAGCTGAATTCACCAGGGCAGGTTTAGCAGAGTCTGCGAGAAATAGACATTTTTTTTTTCTTCCCAGGGAAAATACAATAGGTTTTAGCATTCTTGGGAGAAGATTGCAGTTGTAAGAGGTGTTGTTTTCTGAATATAGCTGTAAGCCCACCTGTTGATAATTAGGAAACAGACGGTCTTGAGCAGGGGTGGGGGAGAGAGGCCACACTTCTGCAGGGAAGAAGAAACAGGCGGTGACACTCCCCAAAGTCACTTCCATATTTATTCTGACTTCCATAAATATTTTCCTCTGTTTTCTCTTCTCCCTTTCTGCATATTTGTTGCACTGTCTTGTCATTATTTTAAAAAGAGTGAAAAGGGCAGAAAGGGAAATAGGAGAAAGGAAGTGACGGAGGAGGCTTCACACACAGTCCCCAACAATGGCAGCGATGGAGCAGGCTTCACACACGGTCCCCATCAATGGCAGCGATGGAGCAGGCTTCACATACACACAGTCCCCATCAATGGCAGCAATGGAGCAGGCCTCACATACACACAGTCCCCATCAATGGCAGCAATGGAGCAGGCTTCACACACAGTCCCCATCAATGGCAGCGATGGAGCAGGCTTCACACACACAGTCCCCATCAATGGCAGTGATGGAGCAGGCTTCACACACACAGTCCCCATCAATGGCAGCGATGGAGCAGGCTTCACACATACAGAGTCCCCATCAATGGCAGTGATGGAGCAGGCCTCACACACGCACAGTCCCCATCAATGGCAGCGATGGAGCAGGCTTCACACATAGTCCCCATCAATGGCAGCGATGGAGCAGGCTTCACACACACAGTCCCCATCAATGGCAGCGATGGAGCAGGCCTCAACACGCACAGTCCCCATCAATGGCAGTGATGGAGCAGGCCTCACACACGCACAGTCCCCATCAATGGCAGCAATGGAGCAGGCTTCACACACACACAGTCCCCATCAATGGCAGTGATGCAGCAGGCTTCACACACACAGTCCCCATCGATGGCAGCAATGGAGCAGGCTTCACACACACAGTCCCCATCAATGGCAGCGATGGAGCAGGCTTCACACACACACAGTCCCCATCAATGGCAGCGATGGAGCAGGCTTCACACACACACAGTCCCCATCAATGGCAGCAATGGAGCAGGCTTCACACACAGTCCCCATTGACGGCAGCAATGGAGCAGGCCTCACACACGCACAGTCCCCATCAATGGCAGTGATGGAGCAGGCTTCACACACACACAGTCCCCATCAATGGCAGCGATGGAGCAGGCTTCACATACACGCAGTCCCCATCAATGGCAGCGATGCAGCAGGCTTCACACACGCACAGTGCCCATCAATGGCAGCAATGGAGCAGGCTTCACACACAGTCCCCATCAATGGCAGCGATGGAGCAGGCTTCACACACGCACAGTCCCCATCAATGGCAGTGATGCAGCAGGCTTCACACACAGTCCCCATCAATGGCAGCAATGGAGCAGGCTTCACACACAGTCCCCATCGATGGCAGTGATGGAGCAGGCTTCACACACGCACAGTCCCCATCAATGGCAGTGATGCAGCAGGCTTCACACACACAGTCCCCATCAATGGCAGCGATGGAGCAGGCTTCACACACGCACAGTCCCCATCAATGGCAGCGATGGAGCAGGCTTCACACACTCACAGTCCCCATCAATGGCAGCGATGGAGCAGGCTTCACACACAGTCCCCATCAATGGCAGCGATGGAGCAGGCTTCACACACGCACAGTCCCCATCAATGGCAGTGATGCAGCAGGCTTCACACACACAGTCCCCATCAATGGCAGCGATGGAGCAGGCTTCACACACGCACAGTCCCCATCAATGGCAGCGATGGAGCAGGCTTCACACATACAGAGTCCCCATCAATGGCAGTGATGGAGCAGGCCTCACACACGCACAGTCCCCATCAATGGCAGCGATGGAGCAGGCTTCACACATAGTCCCCATCAATGGCAGCGATGGAGCAGGCTTCACACACACAGTCCCCATCAATGGCAGCGATGGAGCAGGCCTCAACACGCACAGTCCCCATCAATGGCAGTGATGGAGCAGGCCTCACACACGCACAGTCCCCATCAATGGCAGCAATGGAGCAGGCTTCACACACACACAGTCCCCATCAATGGCAGTGATGCAGCAGGCTTCACACACACAGTCCCCATCGATGGCAGCAATGGAGCAGGCTTCACACACACAGTCCCCATCAATGGCAGCGATGGAGCAGGCTTCACACACACACAGTCCCCATCAATGGCAGCGATGGAGCAGGCTTCACACACACACAGTCCCCATCAATGGCAGCAATGGAGCAGGCTTCACACACAGTCCCCATTGACGGCAGCAATGGAGCAGGCCTCACACACGCACAGTCCCCATCAATGGCAGTGATGGAGCAGGCTTCACACACACACAGTCCCCATCAATGGCAGCGATGGAGCAGGCTTCACATACACGCAGTCCCCATCAATGGCAGCGATGCAGCAGGCTTCACACACGCACAGTGCCCATCAATGGCAGCAATGGAGCAGGCTTCACACACAGTCCCCATCAATGGCAGCGATGGAGCAGGCTTCACACACGCACAGTCCCCATCAATGGCAGTGATGCAGCAGGCTTCACACACAGTCCCCATCAATGGCAGCAATGGAGCAGGCTTCACACACAGTCCCCATCGATGGCAGTGATGGAGCAGGCTTCACACACGCACAGTCCCCATCAATGGCAGTGATGCAGCAGGCTTCACACACACAGTCCCCATCAATGGCAGCGATGGAGCAGGCTTCACACACGCACAGTCCCCATCAATGGCAGCGATGGAGCAGGCTTCACACACTCACAGTCCCCATCAATGGCAGCGATGGAGCAGGCTTCACACACAGTCCCCATCAATGGCAGCGATGGAGCAGGCTTCACACACGCACAGTCCCCATCAATGGCAGTGATGCAGCAGGCTTCACACACACAGTCCCCATCAATGGCAGCGATGGAGCAGGCTTCACACACGCACAGTCCCCATCAATAGCAGTGATGCAGCAGGCTTCACACACACAGTCCCCATCAATGGCAGCGATGGAGCAGGCCTCACACACAGTCCCCATCAATGGCAGCGATGGAGCAGGCTTCACACACACACAGTCCCCATCAATGGCAGCGATGGAGCAGGCTTCACACACACACAGTCCCCATCAATGGCAATGATGGAGCAGGCTTCACACACGCACAGTCCCCATCAATGGCAGCGATGGAGCAGCTTCACACACAGTCCCCATCAATGGCAGCAATGGAGCAGGCTTCACACACGCACAGTCCCCATCAATGGCAGCGATGGAGCAGGCTTCACACACAGTCCCCATCAATGGCAGCGATGGAGCAGGCTTCACACACACACAGTCCCCATCAATGTGGGGAGCGTGACCAGCCACAAATGCCAGATTCTTCTAAAAAGTATAACACAAGGGTGTTTGTTCTACCAGTTTTCTAAACATGATAGAAGTTTGGCTGTACTGCTTTTACCCTATTTAAACATGAAAACGGGGCTTTTTCCCAGTGTCGGGTGGAGCCCGTGCTGGCCTGAGTCCCTCTGAAGCACCTGAGGAGTGAAGTGGGGGCCAAGCCTGGAGGAGGGTCTGTGCATGGAGGTTCCACTCAGGAAAGTGGCACGGGGGGGCTCCAGGTCCAAACCCCCGGTGCAGGCCCAGGACAAGGCCTAGGGAGCCACTGGCCCCCTGACTGGAAGGGGACTGCTGGGGGGCAGGGAGGCTCACTCTGTTCTGTGTTGAAGCCCAGTGCCCGGCCCCAGCCTGGTGCAGAGCAGACCTGACTCAGTATTTGTTAAGTGCTAGATTCTGGAATGATCAGGGCAGGATGGGAAGGGGACTTCAGTAGGCAGAGTTGAACCCGGAGAGAGAGAATTAAAAACAAAAGAGGTGAGTGAAGGAGCCGGTCTCTTCCTCCCTCTCCCAGGAGAAAATGAGTTCTGCCATGAATACCACGCCCAGGGGAGGCTGCCCATGCTGACCAGCTGCCTCTCTCAGCTGAAGGAAGGGGATGGAGCAGCCTAGGAAGGTTGACATTTGCATCAAAAGCAGCTGGGATAGTGTAACAATGGGCTGGCACCAAGTTTCCCAAATGTTTCACCTTCAATTATTTGTCTGCTCCTCTGTGCCCAAAGCTTCTTATTCTAACTCAACTGTAATGCATGGCATGTCAGGGCAGGGCATCACTGGTCCCCCACCATGGGCCACTTTGCTGGGCACCATTACATGCACCACTGCAACGAGAGGGAACTCTGAGTTTACTCGTCCATTCTCACACTGCTCTAAAGGAATACCTGAAACTGGGTGATTTATAAAGAAAAGAGGTTTAACTGACTCACAGTTCTGCAGGCTGTACAGGAGGCGTGACTGGGGAGGTCTCAGGAAACTTTAAGCATGGCAGAAGGTGAAGAGGGAGAAGGCACGTCTTCACATAGCCAAAGCAGGAGGAAGAGAGAGAAGGGGGAGGTGCCACACACTTTTAAACAACCAAATGTCATGAGAACTCACTCAGGATCACAAGAACTGCAAGGGGAAACTCCGCCTCCATGATCCTATCACCTCCCACCAGGCCCCTCCTTCAACACTGGGGATTACAATTAGACATGAGATTTGGACGGGGACACAGATCCAGACCATATCACTGAGTAACTGAGATATTTCATGGAGATAGAGGTAACCCATCAGCTGAGCTAGAGCCCAAGGGACCACCACCACCGCACCCTGGAATTAAGCTGAGAGGGAAAGGGCTTCCAGTTCAACCCTCTATGTTCAAATTCACAGTCTAAGTCATGTCTCAATATGCTGCGTCCTAACCCAAAATGCGTTTGGAGAGATTTCCTCATAGTTTAAAAGAAAAAAAAAGTTCAATATGATCATTCTAATTGGAAAAGTAAATGCATGTGGATTATAGGAATGTGCATATTTTAAGGAAAAACAAGAATCATAATGTATGTAAAATCTTGTATTCTGCATTTTTCACTTAGCATTTCATTGTGAGAATTTTTCCATATCATTAAGCACTTCTCTAAAATGATTTTGAATATTATCCAATGGTCCTTGAAAATATGCATGGTTATTAATTTTGAGTTGATTTATTTTAAACTATTCTCTTGATGAATGTTGAATGTTTTCCTCCAGGCTTATTTTTTTTTAATTGCAATTTATATCTTAGTAAATCCTTCATATCTGTTTCTGATTATTTCCATAGACGGAAGAATGATAAAGCAGAATTGCAGATCCAAAGGAGGTAACCATTTCTGAGGCATCTGAGACACGTTGGAAGTCTGCACTCCGGAAGTTATACACAAATGGGCACACTCATGGACAAGGTATGTGTGATTCTTGATGCTTATCTCCACTTGACAATTGGAGTATTGTGAATTTCTGAAGTCTTTCCCCTTTTGGCCATTAAAAAAATGGTAGCTGGTATCAGGTTGTGTTTGTTTGCCTGTGAGTGAGGGTACACTGCTTTCTTGAGGGAACTGGCTGTGTATTGGTCTGCCTTTCTGAACTATTTGTATCCATAGACCATTCTTCCATAGAGATGTTTTTTCTTATTGATTTACAAGTGGTCTTTACATATTGAGATATTTAATGGCCTTTGAGTACTGCATATATTTTAAATGTTTTCCCCAATTTGCCATTTGCCTCTATTTTTTAATATTAAAAAGTATAAAAATTTTAGGTTGTCAAGTCCATCAAATTTTTCCTTAGTGTTTTATCTTTGATGTCATGTTTACAAAATCTGTCTTCACATCGGATCTCTACACATGTGACATTTCTTTCTATAGTTGTTTAAGATTTCCTTGTTCTTCATCTGGAGTAGATTTAGATGTATGGTATGAGTACAAGTGCCAACATGTATTTATTTATTGTTTATAATTAAATAACTATTCCAGCAGAATTTATTGAATAATCCAGTCTTTCTCCACTGATTTAAAATACATTTTTACATTAAAGAATAATGCATAGTTCAGTTCTATTTCTGCTTCTCTGTCTCTGCCATTGAACTCCTATCTCATCACCTGTCAGCGCCACAAGTCTGAGTCAGTATGGCCTGATACAGCTTGTTTTCAAATGAAGCAGAAGGATATCCCTTCATTATTTTTCTTACTCATTTGTACTTCCATATCCAGTTTAATATAACTTAGTTTAGTTTGCAAAATTATGTTGACTTTTTACTGGAATTTCATTCAATGTATTAAATAATTTAGGGTGAATTGACATCTTTGCAATATACACAATGACTTTACTATCTAGGATTATGACATGCTTATTTACTTTATATCTGCTTCCTTCATAAATATTTGCTTGATAAAGATATATTTTTCATAACATTTATTTCAATATATCTTCATGTGATATGGTTATTCTGAACAACTTTTTCACTGATGATATATAAGAATTATATCAATTTTTGTATATGTATTCTGCTAAGTGCATCTAGATTGACACAATAGTTAACCTTACTTTGCAAGTTATTTATTGAGAGAGAGGTAGAGGAGAAAAATCTTACTATTAAAAATAATGATAATTTCGCCTTACAAAGTTTTAGATTTTACTTATCTCCTTGAAATGCTTGGGATCAAGTCATCATAATTAATGCAAAAGGAAAAGTAATATTAAAGGATGTTTCATGGACTCTACCATACACAGGACATCCTTTAAAGCCTGCTGCGTCCTTGGGGTGAATTTTTGTTATCTGTATTTCCCGTTCACTCAGATGCTTGTTCTGATATTCTTGTGTGGAATGTGACCTTACCTTGAAGGGGGAATGAGAGAGAGAGAGGGAGAAAGGAGGGAGAGAGGGAGAGAGGAGCTGGATACATTTATTTAATGTTACTGTTTTTTAGGGGAAAGGGGAGTAAAAGAGATGGGTCCTTATTGTTCTGTTTGTGGAGAACTCTGCAGTAAATCAGATGGGTCCTTATTATCCTGTTCGTGGAGAACTCTGTGCAGTAAGTCAGATGGGTCCTTATTGTCCTGTTCGTGGAGAACTCTGTGCAGTAAGTCAGATGGGTCCTTATTGTCCCGTTCGTGGAGAACTCTGTGCAGTAAGTCAGATGGGTCCTTATTGTCCCGTTCGTGGAGAACTCCGTGCAGTAAGTCAGATGGGTCCTTATTATCCTGTTCGTGGAGAACTCCGTGCAGTAAGTCAGATGGGTCCTTATTGTCCTGTTCGTGGAGAACTCCGTGCAGTAAGTCAGATGGGTCCTTATTGTCCTGTTCGTGGAGAACTCCGTGCAGTAAGTCAGATGGGTCCTTATTGTCCTGTTCGTGGAGAACTCCGTGCAGTAAGTCAGATGGGTCCTTATTGTCCTGTTCGTGGAGAACTCCGTGCAGTAAGTCAGATGGGTCCTTATTGTCCTGTTCGTGGAGAACTCTGCAGTAAGTCAGATCTGCAGTGCACACAGCACAGCCTTTCCGAAAGCAAAGGTGAAGACTGTTGGGTTTTCTTTAGTCTCCAAGGCATCGACATGCTCGGAGCATGTGTTTTATCTTTTGGTTTTGAGCCAAAAGTTGTAGGTGTTAATTGAAAACCTCCTAACAGTGTTAAAGCAGAGTTTTAAGGCGGGTGGATTTGAGCACTGACCTTGAGCCTGGGCACCTAAATCAATTGTTTTTCCTACATTGGCAACTCTGTGTGAAGCACCGTCCCCGATGCCTGGCACATTGCAGGTGGCCCATAGCTCCTGGCTGTGGGGTGGCCTCTCTCCAGTGCTTGCTGCCTTCCAGGTACGCGGTGGGACTGCAGTGCTGGCCCACTTTAGGTGAGGCAGGCTGGGTGGCAGATGTTGCTGCCACGTGGAAGACTTGCTTTTTGGCCCAAGGCCCTCTAGGACTCTGCTCTCCTCTGGGAGAAGCTGGCCATGCTTGGAATGCCGCTGCTTCACAGGCCTGGGGTAAGGGACCCCCCACTCTACCCCACCCCGATGAGCTCCTGTGGACACATGCCGTGGGCAAAGCCAAGGCTTCCTGTGGTGCTCTCTGGGATGCTGACCATCCGTCGTGGTGGCAGCCAGCTGCCTATCTGACTGATGCATGTATCGGAGATTTTAACCAAATCCATGAAAGCCCCAATCCAGGAAAGCCCCGATTCACCTTCTGGGAGGAAGAGCTCCCATGGCTTTGTCAGCGAGGTAGACAGAAGGGTCCCCCAAAGATGTCTTTGCCCTGGTTCCTGGAACGTGTGAAAATGTGTTACCTGGCAAATGCGGCTTTGCAGATGTGATTAAGGTTAGGAGTACAAGATAGGGGCATTCCCTTGGATGCTGCAGTGGACCCAAGAGAAGCGTGGGAGCTCTAACAATCACCTGGAGACCGGAGGCAGAAGGGAAGCTCAGAGACAGGAGGGTCGGGACTGCACCCATTGTTCCTGGCTTGGAGGCTGCAGGAGGCTGTGGGCCAGGGGAGTGGGCAGCTGCAGGTGGTGCTGTGCATGGCCCCAGTGGGGGGCCAGCAAGGAAACAGGATGTCAAACCCATATCTGCAGTGGCTACACTCTGCCAGCCACCCCAGTGAGCCTGGAAGCGAATTCCCCCCTTGAGGTTCCGGGTCACAGCCTGCCCACCAGGTCTCTATTTCCACCTGGGGGACCCAGAGCAGGGAGACCATCTGAGCCATCAGACTTTCCACCACTAGAAGCATGCGGTGAGCAGTCTGCCTCGCTCTAAGGCACCGTTTGTGGGAATCTGCAACAGCACCCACAGAAAACAAAAGCCGACTCCCGTCAGTGCGCTGATCTCCGCGACGCATGTCGTTGTCCTTTAGAGTCCAGTACTTTAGAGCTGAGAGGCAGGGAGGCCACCGTGAGGTTTTCTTTCTCGAGGAGACAATTTTCACAGCTGTGCGGCAGATGGAGGGGGCGTTGCAGATGGAAAGACTGGCTGGGAGGGGACTGCGGAGCCCAGGGTAGGGCCAGGGTTCGGGGTCCAGTGGTAGCAGTGGAGAAGGAGCAGGACGAGCAAAACCGCCACCTGTCCTGGCAGGAGAGATGGCAGCGGGGCAGCAGGTGGCGGCCAGCAGGATGCAGGGAATCATCACCCTTTCCCTCCGAGCACTCACTTTCACACTAAACACTCTCACCCCAGACACATCAACCCAGGAGGTCATTTTCTTGGGTGCACCTTGCCTGGGTCACTGATGTTAGAAGGACCTAGAGCCCAGATGAGGGTCAGGCACCCATTTAGGCTGTGTTTTTAGAGAAACTGCCAGAGGGCTAAACTTAGAGAAAATATTGCAATCAACAGAGGGGGAAGAAGGTGTTCTGGCCATGGGCAGACTCTGCCCAAGTGAGGCATGGTGGCAAGAGAAGCTCCACTGACTTCTGCTGGGGACATTTTTCTCTCCCATTAGGGGTCCCTGATCCACCCAATGGCAAATGCTGCCTCCTCTCTGTGCTCTGATGTCGCTGGACTGCTCCGACATACCCACCCTGTTTAGGTGAAATCACAGTTGAGCCTGCAGCCCTTAAGCCCTTTCCTATAGGACAGATGAATGGACGGTGCTGACAGAGTTGCCTCGCTCTCTGTGCCAAGCCTCATGCTGGGGTTTGCGCTCACTGCTTGCAGATTCGTGGCCCCCACTGCCTTCCTGCTGTGGCTTCTGTGGACCTCTCTACCTGGAATGCTGTTCCCTCCCTAGGGCAAGCCCAGCATAACACTGAGCTCTGATTCTGCACCGTTCCTCCCAGGAAGCCTTCCCTAACATCCCAGCCGCATGAGGGGTCCAGCCAGGCCTGCAGCTGGACACAGCCACCAAGTGGGCTAGGCAAGGCCAGCCAAGGGGCCACCCAGTCAGCCCACATCTTTGTAAGAATTGACAGATCCTTCTCAGCTGCTCTGTTTTGGGGACGGGTCGTTAGGGAGCAAATCCTAACCGACACCATGGTCTCAACTCTGGGGAGAGAACGACGTGGATGAGCTGATGACTGGGGTGGTCTGAGCTGTTGGAATTGTGGCAAGATGACATCATTGACTTTCTGGAGGGTTTTCTCCCACTAGCTGATCCCCGAGGCTCCATCAGAAGCACAAATGAATCAGAAACACATGGCTTGGCAGCCAGGTGTCTCTCAGGGTGCGTGCAGGGCTACAGGTGAGACATTAAGCAGGGTGGTAATGATGATGGTGCTGACCTTGCTGGTGGAGTATCAGGCGCGCTCTGTGACTCTGTCATAAGCATCTCACTCTGCAGTGTAAATGGGACTGGACTGCAAAGCTTTGCAGCAGCCAGGTACTGTGCAGAGGCGCTGGTGCTGGGATGCTGTAGCACCCCAGCCTGGACCATCCTTATTCTCCAGGTTGAAGGCTGTGGGAACCCTGGCACAGCAGGCGACATCTTCAGCCTTGAAGAGTGGGAAGGGGAAGGTGTGTGCTGTATCCAGCTCTTTCTACCCCTCCTAGAGAAGGCGCTGCCTGAGCTGGGTTCAGGCGGGTCCTGGGGGAGCAGTGGGTTCTCTACTCTCAGAAGCAATTCACGCTTTTAAAGCCAATTAATAACTGATGAGATGAACAGTGCCTGCAAAGGACCTGAAGGTCCATTTCCATTCCACAAACCTTACATCAGGAATAGTGTTCAGCTCTGCAGCCCAGAGGATGAATGAGGCCTCTGGGGAGTTCAAGCCCTAATGGGGAGAGTTAATTTGTTATGCTCAGTCTCTTTGCATTAGAAAGGTAATAAATACGTGCATGTTTAAAAGCTACCTAAGCATATTACACTGGAGAAGGAAGGCCTTGCTTAGATTGGCCTTTTCCAGAAGAGTTTTAAATTTTGACCCAAGGCTGCACCCAGCTCTGGAACCTAAGGTTTGAGTCTGTGCTAAGCTTGTTCAGTGTGATGAGCTACCTAAGCAGGTCACAGGCCACATGACATTACACTGACCTGGGACTCGAGGGCAGGGAAAGTCCAGCCTCAGAATGGCAGCAGTTGAGGCAGATGTGGGGTATGGGGTTGCTGATTTGTCTTCTTAGCATAGCAACAAAGACATTTTGTGTTTCTATGCACTGCTGGATCTGAACCCCGTGCTCTGAAAAGCTGAGGTGCTCCAGGGTGAACCCCTGCACTGGCTGTCCGGGGGCAGATCCATCCAGATCCCACCCTGTGGCTGGAGAACCAAAGGGCAGCCAGTGCCTTGGCCCTTGTCTCCGCAGCCCCACGAGGAAGTTATTCAGGTTGGAAAAGACAATTAAATTAGGAAAACTTGATCGGGGTGGGGGCCTGAGCACTTTCCCCCAAGCTGCATCATGAGGCGCCTGGCTGGTCCGCACACTCAGGTGCAGGTCCTGCTGGCCTCTGCCCCGGCCACTGTCTAGTCACCTCTTCCAGCAGGCGAGGCGGGGTGGCAGGTGGCTGGCCTCCTCCTGGAGGCATTCCCGCGGTGTCTGTTGGTGTCGCAGGCATCACTGCACTGGGACTCCCACCCACCAGGCTTCCTGCTTCCTGTGGTGGCTGACTGCATGTGTGTTTTCATCTTTTGAAAATTCCTTGTTGTGTCCATTTCCTGGGGCTGCTGTCACCACCACAGACTGGGCAGTGCTCTGCAGTCTTCGGTAGTTCTGGAGGCCAGAAGTCCCAGACCAGGGGCTTGGCACGGCTGTGCTCCCACGTGGACCTGCAGGAGAGGACCCTTCTTGTGCCTTCCAGTCTCCGTGCTGCTGGCAGGTCTTAGAATTCCCTGCCTTGCAGAAGCATTGCCCTGGCATCCCCCTCCATCTTCACGGGCATTCTTTTTTTTTTTTTTTTTTTTTTTGAGATGGAGTCTCACTCTCTTGCCCAGGCTGGAGTGCAGTGGCACGATCTTAGCTCACTGCAAGCTCCGCCTCCCGGGTTCATGCCATTCTCCTGCCTCAGCCTCCCTAGTAGCTGGGACTACAGGCGCCCGCCACCACGCCCAGCTAATTTTTTGTGTGTGTATTTAGTAGAGATGGGTTTTCACCGTATTAGCCAGGATGGTCTCGATCTCCTGACCTCGTGATCCACCCACCTCGACCTCCCAAAGTGCTGGGATTACAGGCGTGAGCCACCGCACTCAGCCTCCTTCTCTTCTTATAAGGAGAGGCCACGCTGGATGCAAGGCCCCCACTCCAGTGTGACCTCACCTCAACTAATTACATCTGCAAATACTCCATTTCCAGATAATGTCACTGTCTTAGGGCATTTGTGCTGCTGTCACAGAATGCCATGGACTGGGTAATTGATAAAGAACAGACACTTCTTTCACACAGTTCTGGAGGCTGGAAGTCCAAGATCCAGGTGTGGGCACCTGGTGTCCGGTGGGGGCCCTCTTGCTGCGTCTCATGTGTCAATGAGGAATGGAGATGAGCTCCTGGTAAAGCCCATTCATAAGGACACCTGATCCCTCCAGGAGGAAAAAGCCCTCTGGGCCAAATCGCCTCTAAAAGGGCCTGCCTCTCAATCCCATCACATTGCCAACACCTGCATTGGAGGCGGAGGAGACACACTCAAACCATAGCAGTCGCATTCACAGGAACCAGGAAGGACGTGGGTGTGGGAGGACATGACTCCGTCCAGGGCACATGTTAATCCATCTCTTCAGGCTGTGGCTTTAGGTCAGCTGTGCACTTAGTCTTCCTTCGTGTGACTGGGGTGTGGGGGATGGATGATGCTTTGGGCAGCAGAGTGGGGGATGAGTCCACACTGTTTGGCTCTCCCTCCTTCCCAGTGCTCCCCTCACCACCAGCACTGCTTTGCTCTGCCTTTCCACAGTGCCCCCGATTGTTTCAGCCCTGTACCTGCACATACATTCCTTCCAGCTTTCTATTGCTACCCTGGCCTTATTGTCTGGATCAAATGAAGTACCTTCTGACTGATCAGCATTTTCTGCTGAGATGAATTAGTCAACGAGTTACGGCAGGGGTATGCAGCGAGAGAGAAATTAACTCCCCAAATCTGCATCTTATGTAGGTAATATCTATCCCCCAAATTTGCAGCAACAGTAGTTAAGGCAACTAATTCCTATAAACCCCCAAATAAGTTGTGGCTATCATGACTTATTCCCAGTCCCATAACAGATGGCTGGAGGTGTTCCGGGTGGGACAGTTCTTCTCCAGGTGGTGACTCAGGGATCCAAAGCTCTTCTGTCCTATGATCTATCATCCTCTATAGGTTGTTCCTAAGGGCACCAAGATGTTGCCTCTATTCCAGTCAAGTGGAAAGGGGGAAGATCATGGAGGAGGACATGTGGAAGGTGAAAGTCACCTATTTTTATGTTCCATTGTACCTGCTATGGAAGGCCCTATACACCAGGAGAGGTGGTGTTGAACAAGATAGATCTTACCCTGTCCTCATGGAGCTTACAGTCTGGCTGGATTAGTGTCACAATTAGTTCAATTGCTCAAGTCAAAATTCCATGAATGCCAGTTTTCTCTCATTTTTTCTCAATCTAGTTTGTAGCTGGAATTTCAAATATCCAGCCAAAAATCTTCATCACAATAGCATGAAGTTCAACATATTCTTTCTCTCAGTGTCTCTTCAATCCATTGTCTTGTTGCCACCAGAATGACTACAGCAGCCTCCAGGCCAATCTTGCCTCTTTTATTGACTGTTTTCAACTCTGCCCCATCTCACCAGCAGAGCCACACTAATAAACTATAAAGCACACTAATAAACTATAAAGCTCTGGTTTCCTATACAATGATTTTTCTGGTTCTTACCAGATAAGGTCCAAATGCCTTAGAATAGAATCCAAGATCCTCTGGAGGCGGGCCTCTGTCAACGTCTACATCCTTGTCCCTCAACACCGCCTCTCACCTCTCTCCTTCCAGCCCTGTACACACCACCCCCATTCCCACAAAACACTCTTGGATGCACCACCTTGCTCGTTCTCTCTGTGCCCTCAGATGGAATATGGTCCCTCTGTCTTACCTTCTTGGTGAATTCCAATTACGCCTTTAGTTTTATTTTAGTTTTTATTTTATTTATTTATTTATTTATTTATTTATTTATTTATTTATTTTTGAAGATGGAGTCTCACTGTCGCCTAGGCTAGAGTGCAGTGGTGTGATCTTGGCTCACTGCAACCTCCGCCTCCCAGGTTCAAGCAATTCTCCTGCCTCGGCCTCCCGAGTACCTGGGACTACAGATGCACACTGCCACACTCGGCTAATTTTTTGTATTTCGGTAGATACAGGGTTTCACCGTGTTGCCCAGGCTGGTCTTGAACTCCTGAGCTCAAGCAATCTGCCCACCTTGACCTCCCAAAGAGCTAGGATTACAGGTGTGAGCCACTGCACCCGGCCTACTTTTTATTTTTATCAAATAGTAAGCATGCATGTAGTTAAAGAGTTAAGTCATTCTCTAGCATTTGTACAAATCATAAAAATCCCTTGCCTCCCCTACTCTCATTTATCCCTCCTTAGACACAAGCACTTTGAACTTTTCTCTCTGATTCTTTTGGTATTACCTCCACATTTCTAAATAAAGGTGTTTAGATTGCTATTCCTTGGAGTTCTGTTTCAGGCATTTATTTGTTGAGTTCATACTGTGGAAAAGTGAGTTAGCTTTCTTCCACCATCCACCACCATCCTCCCAGTATTACAGTGCTACCTTATTTTAGAAATGTTTACATGGCTGTATCTATGTAATGTAATTCACAGTTAGTACATGCAGTGTGCCATGATTGCATTTCCTTCCTGCACAAATATCCTGGAATTGATCATTGTTTTTTTAATTGCTTTGTTTTCTATGTACTTATAACTAATTACAATCCAAACTCTTCTCTATTATCTAATTCTTCAATACTTTCATGTAGACCCGATATTTTATCATTTTCATCTTCTTGAAGAACCCCTCCTTGAGCCTCTAAGCTTTTCTCATCTAGAGTTGTTTCCAGTTTCTCCTTTGGCACATATGGCTTCCTGGGATCTCACACCACATTATCTGGTGATTCCCTTTGCCTTTCTCTTGTATTGTATCACTTGTTTCCTGGAATGTGTATTTCTCCCATTTCTGATTCACTCCCTCTTTTTGATGGAGCATGTCCTTCTGTAGCTTTCTGATAAGATGTACATAAGAGGTAAATTTTTTGAGAACTTTCATGTCTGAAGGTAATCTCTATCTTCTTTTAAATTTGAGATTTGGGATAGATGTAGAAGGCCCAGCAGAAAACAGTTTTCTTCCAGGGTTGTGAAGGCATTTCTCTACTGTCCTCCAGTTTCCTTGATTACTGTTGAAAAGGATGATGTTGTTCTGATCCTTGATGTATGTGATCTTATTTCTTTTTTCCTATGTTTAGGAACTCCACTGAGCAACACTCTGATGCGGATCTGTATTCATCCATTGTTCTGGGCAATTGATGGGCTTCTTTAATTTGGAAAATCATGTCCTAGAAATTTGCTGGAATTATTCTATTGATTATTTCCTCCTCTTTGTTTTCACTGTTACCTCTAGAACTCCTGTCATTTGGTCATTGGACTTCCTATACTAATGCTGTGATGTTATCATCTTCCTTTCCTATTTTCTATTTCTATACTCCTATTTCTATTTTCTATTTCTTTGTTTATTTGCTCTACATTTTCAGAGGTTCATTTCACTTTATTTTCCACTTTCACTTTTGAGATTTGCATTTCTGCCATCATATATTTAATTTCAGTCCAAATGGTCCTTTTTATAGCTTTCTGTTCTTGTTTCTTTGATATAATATTGTCTCTTATCTCTCTAAAGAATTAATGGTAGTTTCTATAAAGTTTGCTTCTTCCTATGTGGTCTCTGATTTATTTTTTAATTTTTATTTATTTATTTATTTATTTATTTGAGACAGAGTCTTGCTCTGTTGCCCAGGCTGGAGTGCAACGGCGTGATCTCAGCTCACTGCAACCTCCACCTCCCAGGTTCAAGTGATTCTCCTGCTTCAGCCTCCTGAGTAGCTGGAATTACAGGTGCACACCACCATGGCCAGCTAATTTTTGTTTTTTTGGGGTTTTTTTGTTTTTTTTTTTTGTATTTTTAGTAGAGACAGGGTTTCACTATGTTGGTCATGCTGGTCTTGAACTCCTGACCTCAAGTGATCCGCCCACCTCGGCCTCCCAAAGTGCTGGGATTACAGGCGTGAGCCACTGCACCCTGCCTGGTCTCTGATTTATCTAAGAAAATGTGTTTCTGTTTGTTGGTTTCTATCTCTGCAGTTCATATTTGAGCTTTTGCTCCTGTGTCTGATGCCATTTGGTTCTTTGCTCATATTTAAGAAAGAAGCACTAAAAGGTCAACTGGACACTCCAGGCCAGGTTTTGATGATTGTGAGATTTACTGAGGGGAAGTCAACTACTCCTTTAAGTTGAGGGACTTCAATGTCAGTAATTTTAGGTCATTTTTCTTTATCAATTCAGATGCTACATGCTTTCATCTGGATTGCATAACCCTGACAGCTTTGTTATGAGGACCAAGCAAGGCAAAGAGCTGAAGACATCAACGCTCACTGACCGTTTCCCGTTTCCATGGTCGTGCCCCTATGTGCAACTGCACTGCAGTCCCCTGCTTTACCCTGCAGAGGTCACATCTCTGGCCTCCTGCTGGGTGGCAAGGAGAGCATCTTCCCACCTGCATGCATTGGAAATGGAGATCTAGGAATCTGACCACTTCTAAAGAGATTTTTGATCCATCTGCCTGCTTTTATTTCAATTTGATTTACAGCTCTCAAAGGTCCCTGGCACTGGCGTCACTGGCCTTTGGGAGCCTGTCCTGTGGTGTCAGCTACAACAGCTCTCCCCACTGCTGGCCCAGCTGCAGCCTTCCCTGGTCTTCCAAATTCATTGTCAATCATCTGTCTACTCTCCAGCTTCCAAAATTGTGTTATTGCTCTTTCCTTCCCTTTTCTCTTTATGCTGGTGGGTTTGTACCTTTAAAAGAAGCCCTGTACTATCTTGGTGGGGGTTCAGAGCCCCGTTCAATCTGCCAACTCTACAGGAACAAAGCACAGCCTCACCCTCCTTAGATATCTCCCAGTCACCTGGCAAAATCAACCACTTCATCCTTTTATTGTCACCTCTGACTTTAATCACGCTGTCTAGGTTCTATCCCCAACTAGACAAAATGCTCCTTGAAGGCAGAGACAGAGTCGATTTATTTATCCCCAGCACCAGTACAGTGCTTGGCATTCAATCCATCACTCACTCATCAAACGTTATGTAATGCATGTTATATATGTGAACATATTGGGAATTCAGAGAGAAATGAGACATGGTTCCTGATATTGAAAGGTTTGCTTCAGCATTGCAAGGTTGTGGGTAAAAACATATGTGAAACATATCATTCAAATAACATATGTGTATGTGAATATACATGTGTCTATTTATATGCACATATACATGTTGAAACATATAACAGTCAATAAACTTTGTCTAACAACTGATGCAGTCGTTTGAATACTGACCCCGCTTCCAGAAGCATAAGCGGCTAATGAGTGGGACCTTTGCTCCCTTGTCATAGTTACCATCCCGTTACACAGTGTAACAATGTCATATGTGAAATACATATGTGTTTGCTCATTAATCCATTGTCTGTACCTTTTGAGAAGACAGAAACAAAGGTGAAGTAAAGTTGTGTAGCCAAAGTTATTTCTTTGTTGATTAAATTCCATGCTGCATGTAGGAATCAGGTCTGATTCACCCTTTTCCCTCTCCACACCAAGCACATAATTTTCTCCCCATGGACAATACATGCTAAACATTGAATAAATATTGAATACATGGATAAACGGATGGATGGATGGATGGATGGATGGATGGGTGAATAGATGCTAGATGGGTGGGTGAGTGATGGATGATGGACAGATAGACTTCGAATTTGAACTAAAGATCTTGAAGTAGGGGCAGCTTTATGAAAATTAAGCAACATGATGTCCTAGGATACATTTGGTAAACCCTAAAATTATGTGCGTAAATTATTCCTGTGAGATTTATATTCTTTATACTTCACCTCTTCTTGAAAACATTCTGAGGCTCCTGTGAGGTCTTCGTTCCAGTGGATTTTGATTCTGGTGGGTCTGACCCGCCAACATGGACAAAATGGGTTGGTGATCCCTGTCCACCATCTGCCCTCTGCTGTTTTGTCTGGACCCCAAGAACATGCAGTGGGAAAACGGGCCAACACTCCACTCACCCTTCATCCCACAGCACCGAAGTGTCCTCAGAGAGGACTGCAGAAAAATCAGAGTTTTATTTATTAATCATTTCTATTTTATTCTTTATCTTATTATATGTCTGATATTTTCAGCTAATGTTAACTCCAAAATTCATCTTGTCTGAAAGAAAGGAAATCCTTAGGAACACTAGGCAATTTTGAGTGTTTAAACGATAGGCTGGATTAACCACACCGAGTCCCCGGCCAAAGGAGGGGAGTGGAGAGCTGTGCAGTCTTCTGCATCCTTGACCTCTAGACCAGTGGTTCTCTGTGGTTCTCAACCGGGGTGGGGCTGGTTCACCCCAGGGGAATTTGACAATATGTGAATAAATGTTTGATTGTCACTGCTGGGACACGGGGGTGTTTGGTGTCTGGTGTGCCAAAGGCAGGAATGTTCTGAAGCATTTCAGATGCATGAGATTTCGCCCTCCCTCCACCCCAAATACACACACACAGAATTGTCTGGTCCAAAATATCACTAGAGCAGGTGCAGAGAAACCCTGGTCCAGAGGCAGTAGAAACAGCCAAGGGCCTGAGAGGATCGTGAGTCACAGAAAAGAAAGGAAGATTTTAGTGAGAAAGTGACACATAGCACACTGAACTTTTAAGGATCTCCAATGATTAATCTGCCCCCTCTCCTTGGGTAACCCCAGATGAGTGGAACAACGTGTCTGGGACTGCCACTCCTTCATTTCTCTTAGGGACTGACTTACTGCTAAATCCTGCAATCGAATAAGACTAAACAGAAATGCCCTCTTGCTGGAGCAAAATATCAAGTTCACAGAAGGCTATTTGGGGAAGAAAAAATCAAGAGCCATGTTGCTGGTGGCCTCCTTGAAGAGGAAAAGCCAAGTCATTCTGCTGCAGCCGTCGCACACTTTGGGTGTCTGGAGTTGTCTGATTAAACTTGCCTTTCTAGTTAGAGAAATCTGCCTTACTGTCCATTGATAACTTCCTTTGAGAATCATTACTGTAATTAACTCACTGTCCAAGGACTGGAGTAAAATGCTTGGATTTTAAACGGGGAGGGGGGGAGAATGACCATATTTTACCAAAAATCTAAAGTAGGTAATAAAATGTTAAGTGGTACAAGGAGGGCTTCCAAGGGACTCTTGGACAGGTGAGAGAAACCGGGTATGGCTTTAATTGGCTCTTTAATGATTCCCTATTTCTGTCTTCTGCCTTTTTTTTTTTTTTTTTCCTGAGGGGGGAAAACCCCTTAAAACAGAAAGGTTAATCTAACTCTACATTTTAAGCTTTTAAAGGCTCCATTACAAGACTGATTATGCGAAAAGAAACATACCTGGCGCACTGCAGCTTCTAGACGCATGTAATGATTCACTTAAAACACCGTGGTCAGGATTCTCTCACATTATTTCTATGTAAATTGGATGCTTCACAATTACTATAATATGTGTGAAATTTCACTTATTATTTCTTTTAACATAGAAACTTTTATCACTTAACTCACTGGACAGAATATTTGAGCCATTTACAATCATTAGAGCATTTTTGTTTGGTCAAACCCTTATGGGATTATACTTCGGAAAAGACAGAGTGAATTATATTCATTACAAGAAAACAGCAATTTTAAATATATAAGGGGCACCAGGAAACTTTTCATTTTAGTGCAAATTCAATATTATATCTTACTTCTTTTTACAGCGGGGTAAGCCTTTTATCTTTAAGCAATTTATAAAACCCAGCAGGTAATGGGAGTGAGTCGTGCAGGGAGAGATGAGTCTGATAGATAAATACACACTTTGGAGACAGACGGAAGATGTGATATCCTTGGATTTAAGGTAATAGCTTTGTACTTTGGAAGTTTTTCCTTGTGATCTTGGTGGAGGTTACAGATTGTTTACTCACGTCTCCCGAGATCGGCGTGGAGCGTTTATCCAAACTCTCCACCCTCAGCCCCCCAGTGCCCTCCTTCCACAGCTGGGCAGACGCCCGGGCTGGCCTGTGAGTGAGCTGGAGTGACGTGCCCTCCCTTGGAAAATGAACACTCAACCCACCTCTGCGGGGCCAGCTGGCTGCTCATGGGCCCTCACTTTGAAGAACATAGAATTGTTTCACATAGATTTGAGGAAGAAAAACAAAATCAGAAAAGAGAAGAGGTATTCCTAGCTATTAAGCTGATTTCTTTTTGCATTGAGGGGCCTTGTTTGTGAATCTAACACATGAGAAAAACACAACTCGGCATCTTTGGAAGAACGTCTTCTGCCTTAGTCATTTGGGATGCTTTTCTTTTGGCAGAAAACAAAATAAACAAAACAAAACAAAAAGACCAGCAATTAAATGGAGCTCTGCACAGATACATCCTGAATGTTAAGACAAAGTATAGGTATGTTTGTTTTTAATAAGTGATTGAGGAAATTAAATTTAGACCTTGATTAATGTCTAGCTATATAAACACATCAAAATTATTGAGGCAGGTTTATTTTATTTTTCATGTTTTTTGTGTTATTTTAAAATGAGGTGATTTCTGAGTGACATAAGATATTTATTTCCCAAATTTTCTTCTCCAAACTATTCTCTTTAACCATTAAAGACAAGACGGAAACTTTCAATTCTTTTGAGAGCACTTACATATGGAATAAGAATTATTATTTTTATTTGGATTGTGATTATCTTTTTTTAGCTGTATTCCTCAAAAAGAAGATATTTACATCCCCCCAGAAATCGAATACAAAAGTTATAATTTCTCTATTTATGTAGTGTTACTTCACATTTTGTTAGTAATCTTTTTAGACGTATATAGGAAATTGAAATATGCCACGTGATATGTAAACCCAGAGCTGCATATTTGTCTGTATTTGTGTGTGAGAGAGAGAGACAGAGAGAGGGGGGAGGAGAGAGAGAGAGAGAGAAATTTAGAAAAGAATAGTTAATAATATTGTGCTTTTTCATCTGGAAGTTAACTTGTATAGACACTATTGGAATGATATTAATGCTATTAATAGTCAAACATATAATGGGTCCAACTTTGTCCTATAGGTAGATGTTTATTTGTAAATAAAACATGGAGCCTGAAATTCAAGGTCATGCCATGCTCGAGGGAAGAACAGTAGAGGAAGGCAGGCAGGCAGTCCGGGGGGCCGCACCCTACCTCAGCACGCGGGAGGGAAGAGAGCGTTGGCAAAGCCCCCAGTTCCCCCAGCCGGATGGCAGCCACAAGCTGCAGGTACCACGCACACGGGCAACTTAGGTCATAGGACTGCGGGTCTTGTAGGCTCAGGAATGAAGGACATGCACACACACGCATACACAAGTAGCATAATTCCTGCAGATGCCTGGGAGAAAGGCAGCTACCAAGTACCGGATAAAGTACGCTCGATACATAGTAGGCGAAATAAAATGTATAAACATTGTATATTCATTCTTCCTTTGCTCTTCGGTAGAAATGAATGCGTTGGAGACATTGAGACTGTCTGCAGACTTCCAAATAGGGGTAGACACCCTAAGAGAATTCAAGAAAGAAACCTGAGGGACGGACACTGCCTACCCCCTTTAGGTTCAATTATTAGAGCAGACTATTTTATACATTTTAAACTGATAATGTATTCATAGCTAAAGCAGAGGAAAACCCGGTGCATTTTTTATTCCTTTTTTTTCAGCCTGCATATTTTCAAAGACCTCCTATAGTTAACATTATAATATAGTTAGTTGCTACAAATAATCGGGGGTGATTATAGGAAAACTGTCAGTGTCTGCTCACGGTCTGAAAAGGCTGCAGCAAATAGCTTTTCTCTTTGCCATGGAGACTGGGGCCTGTTTTTACGGTTACTCTGGAAACCGGAGGCTTTCTGTTGTTCGTCCTTTTCAGTTACTTCAGCTATTAAACCCTCCGGTTGAGACAAAAGGAAGGAGGTATGCAGACACTTCCTCGGAGAGAAAAGCTCTGGGCCTAAGAACAGCAAAACTCAGGATGAGAGAGAAAAGCGGTGTCTGTGGGTCTGGCGTTTTTCTCAGGGAGGTGGCCGTCCTGCACTCTCTGGGAAGCTGCCTTTGAACCTTAGAATCTGGAACCAGGTTAGGGCGGCGCTGCCCCTCCCTCCTCCTCGGTCCTTCCCTCCCCAAAAGATGAAACGTGCGCCCGCTGTGGCTGACGCCCCAGAAGTGGAGCCTCGCGCGGCGCCCACGACCTCACCACTCCCAGCACCCAAAGTTCCTTCTGGCTGCACAGATACAAGCCCAGCACCTTTCAGCACAAACGCGGTGCTCAGCCGCCTCGAGAGCATAAGTTTCGGATCCCCGAAAACAATGTGATGTTTTTACAATGCACATTCGCACGTGGAGAGACTGTGTGCATTTTATTTTGCTTTAAGAAATTGGAGCCAAAAATCATTAATATCTCCGTTACACGAATGGATCCAATAATAACCTAAAAAGATGAAAGACATTGAGTTGTCAAATATTTTACAGAAAAGTGGAAAAAGTAATTTGGAATATGAAGTTATAAACAGAATCCTGGGTTATGGGCAAGCTAGATGGGTTCCTCTCTTCCTTTTTGTTTGTTTGTTTGTTTGTTTCTTTTTCTTCCAAATAGGAACGCTTTTTCACGTTTGGTAATTCTTTATTGCTGCCAGCATTTATGTTCATCTCGCCTTTTGGTTAAAGTGTTCTCTCCAGGGAAAGGAATTCTCCCTGGAAGAAACAGCTCACGAACTAGTCCCCAGATAATACGCTTCCCAACAGAGTGGTCCGTCCTGGCCTTGCCGGGGTCACACCGAGTAAAGCGAAACACGGCGCGGGCCCCGTGGCGATAAACTAAACTAGTCTCAGTCAGCAAAGTATTCAGTTATCTTCCATTTGAACAATTAAATGCGTCACCCAAAAATCCCCACAACTGTTCTCCCTCCATCTGCCCAGTACCAAGGGTCCGCCCTGTCAGCAGAGTTAAGACTAAAACACTGGGTCTTAAAAGGAGCAAGCAAATTAATAACAGTTGATAGTTGTTAACGAGAAGCAGCGTTAAGAAAAAGAGGGGGAGAAAGAACTCTTTTTCGCCTGCTCACTGCTGTGCAGAGGTTTTAGTTATTTCAGATGGAAATGCAGAGCAGTGAAATGGCCAGCAGGCCGCACCCCTCCCTCCCCGTCCGCCTTGGGCGCAACGGAGAGCTCCCGTGCCAGGCGGCTCCCACGGAACAGCTGGCGTTTGGCCGGGCAGGAGGGCACCTCACGCACCAGGAGCCGCTCTGCCCTCTCAGTTCTGGCACATGGAAAACTGCAATAACAGAAACTTTGCAGCGAAATAAAAATCGCAAAGCCCGTCCCCCTGGGAGGCCGTCGCCGGCCCCGTCGGTGATGCTCTGGGGTGGCAATGTCTTCCGAGTGGCCCTATCCTCGCAGGATTCGGATTCTCAGCGGTGGACAACAAAGGATTCAAGATGGCAGCAGCGCTGCACAGAAAGCCGGTGCAATTTCCAATAGTCCTGGTCCATCCTCAGACTAAATCCTGTTGATTTCTCTCCGAGTGAAAATTCTATGAGAAGTGCATGAAAGGCTACTGGCCCTCATTAAACGTATATTTAAAGAGATTTCTGATCCCAAATGGGTGCCATTAAGAATTTCTAACCATCATAAAAGTAGCTTTGGATCTGGAATAAGTATAAGGAGACTAACAAAACGGTCCATTGCCCCCCACCCCAATTTATGTTTGTCTTTTGGATAATGCCATTCATTCATTCAGTTATTCTCGCGATAGTGATTCAGTGCCTGCAATGCGTTAGACCCTTTTACTGGTGCTGGAAAGATGTCATGAGCAAACTCAGGACGTGTTTGGGAGGGCTCTTTTCAGATGCTGCGCAGGGGCTGCACGGCCGTCTCCATGTGTCCTGAAGGAGCAAAGGCAGGGAGAAGTTCCCCTTGATTAACCTCTCATCATGATGTAGTGAAAATTAGACTGACCCAGGAAGATTGCACTTGTTACATATTCCTTTTCTCTTCCAGTTGTCTCTGATCCATCAGGATGAGAAAATCCCACCCTGTGTAGAGGCTGCGTTTTCTCAGTCCCACATGAAGTTGCGATGCCTGTGTAGCTGTTTTTGCCCTGATGACGATGCTATGTTTTGGGTGAACTTTGGCTTGAGGCTTATGGCTCGCTGTACACGTTTTCACCTTGATATCATGCCAGACACCAGCCTTCTAAATATTCCTTTTGTTTTGGCCTCATTATTAGAATTGTAATTGAATTTTAGTCAACTATAAGTAAATTAGTATTTTCTGTAACTTTGTCAAAGTACATTGTTTCCCTAAGTGAATTTGGTGGCTGCTTCAGAGATGCACATAAATTCTTAATTTGAATTTTTTACTATTGTTTGAAAATGGTTATGCAATATGTATGTCCTTTGTGTAATGTCAGACATAACTCTAGGGGTTTATATATTAAAGGCTGCCATCTTTTATAAATTGCTATTTAAAAGTGAATTGTTGCTCCTTTGAAAGTAGAGTTTTCCAAATGCTATAGCTTGTCATGTATCAGCCCAAATGCCAGATTCGTGCTGTAATTTTGTATCAAGTTCAACCTTCCATTAAGAGGAATTCCATGGACTTGTGTGTGTTGAGGAATGCCTCAGACTGAGTAGTCATCTTCCTATGCCACAAATGCCAAGTTCCAATAGAATCCCACTTACTCTGTTATGTTGTTCCTGGTTACCCCAGCTAAAAGTGAACTTTTTCTATCTGATTCTTAGCAGTTACTTCCTGTAAAGCTAATTTGACAGCTAAGGCTATTGTGTCTATAGTAGACACTAAAATAGTCTTTAGGTTGGGTGCAGTGGCTCACACCTGTAATCCCAGCACTTTGGGAGGCTGAGGCAGGAGGATCACTTGAGGTCAGAAGTTCGAGACCAGCCTGGCCAACATGGCAAAACCCCATCTTTACTAGAAATACAAAAGATTAGCCAGGCATGGTGGCAGGCACCTGTCATCCCAGCTACTCGAGAGGCTGAGGCAGGAGGATCGCTTGAACCTGGGAGGCAGAGGTTGCAGTGAGCTGAGATTGTGCCACTGCACTCCAGCCTGCACGACAGAGTGAGACTCGGTCTCAAAATAAATAAGTAAGTAATCTTTAGATTTTATTGTAATTTCAGTTCTCATTATTTTATGTCTCATCTTCCTAACTAGACATTAACTCCTTGAGGGCAAGGCTCCTATTCCAAGCCTGTCCGTGCCTCCTTCCACCCCTATCCCCATCTCCATCCCCAGTACGTGGTGTTCTGCCCTGCTCAAAATATTTCTTGTTGTTGTTGAGGTTGACTCATCAATACTAGCTGACATGCATGCCTGAATTGAAATCACTTCTAATTTTAGAGGACAACAGGTTGGCGCTGTAGCCCAGCCCTCCCCACAGAGGCGTGAAAGCAATCACACGGATGCTGCTTCTGGTCTACCATGTCTGTGGGTGACAGATGACTAATTGGCACTCGGGAAGACTTGTAGGAGAATGTGCCTAGGACAGACCCAGAAATACTGTGGCCCAAAGTCTTGCAGTGCAGGGAGCCAGGAATGGCCAGGTTGGCCGGGGATCTGTCCTGGAGCGTGGGACTCATCCACTGTGTGAGCGTTTCCTTTGGGGTTGCTCTTTGCTCCCCTTCCCTTTCTCCACTCCCATTTTCCTGCTATGCTGACACTCACGCTAAGCGGAACTTTCGGCTTCATCCGTCTAACCTGGTCCTTTATGGTGCAGACCCCCAACACGTCAGAAACCCAGCACCTCGCATTAAAGGGTTGATTCGTAATGGGGGAAGAAGTGGCAGATTCTGCAGGTCTTTGATTTTAGTTGCATATTAAATAATATGATGCTCTCTGGGACAATAGGGCTTTTCGGAAAATACAGACACAGTTTATGAAGATTTTTAAAATTATATTTTAAATAGAATCCTGTATTTCCTCCTGGCTTTATAACTTGTGCAAAATATATCAAAAAATATACAAAGTGAATGAAAAACCCTGAAAGCCACAGATGTGCAGGATTAATCTGTATATTTTTATGCAAAGACCATTTTATGCCAGGACAGACAATAAACACATCCTTTTCCCTCCTCTCCAGTCTATTATTTGAACAGCTTCAGTACCCAGAAATTGTGTGCATTAATAGGTTGGTTGATCTAGTGGTTTATTCATTTGTCTGTTTGAGCCATAGACAATTGTTGGGGGGAAGCTCTGTAGGGAGATTGCCTTTGATGATTTTGTAAATACTTTGTTTATGTAAGTTTTATTTATTTGTGGGAAAGTACACAGTTTTCCAAAAGCCTCTTTTAGGTCAGAAATACTAGAAAAGAAGCGTCAGATATGAGAAGAGAAGGTCAATTTAAGGCTCCGAAGTCAATTCCCAAATGAAATGTTATCCCAGGAACATGCACATGTGTGGAATGATAGAATGGAATTTGCCCAATATCTTACCTGGTCTGAATACTTTCTAGAGAATTGCTGTTAGTACACAAAAGTCTAGACCTTTGCCCCCAAACACTTTCTGGGTCTCTCTGACTTGTCACTTCACCGAATGCTTTTGGGCCCCTTTCCCCTGATTTCTGACAGTGTCCCTCATCATGCGCTCACACACACACACACACACACAGGCATGCACCCACATTCAAAAAACAAAAACAGCAAAAGGGATACTCAGGCAGCTTGCTCCGAGCAGGAGCCGGCCAGCACATTCAAGGTGAACGTTCTGAGACTGCATTTACGGCCCCGGAGTTTTGAAGGCAGGGGCTGTATCTGCACCACCATGGAGGAGCTGGGCTCTGTGTCCCCCACCGACCCACTGGAAAGCAGAGGCGGGGGCAGGTGCAAGAGGACACACCCGCCCTTTGACTCCACATAACTAGCACTTGAAGAGATGCGCAGGTCTGCAGCTCTTTCCCACAATTAAACAAGAAAGCTAGAAGAGGAGGCTAGGTCGATTCTAAACAAAGCCTAGGTAAGGGGGAGTTTCGGTGACAGCTGTTTTATGTAGCTGGCAGTCACAGCGCTGCACGCAACGCTTTGAAAAGGACAAAGAGTTTTCTTCATGTTTACACTTTTTATTACTACATAAGATTAGGTCTGTTGCACACACAGAAGAGAACGTCATTTTATTTTACACAAATCAGCTACTTAAAGTAAATTGAGATATATAGAATTTACCAATGAAATGAGTGATTTGATGTGAATAAAAGAGGTGGTGTGTTGTAAATCAACACTGACAGCCAAATGGGGAAAATTGACAGAGCACTGTAATCACTCCCAACATCCACTAAAGTTATTGATCCAGAACCTCTATAATCCCCTTCACATAACACAAGCAATTTCATATAATACCTGTAATAACGGCACATTCAACTCAAGTAGCCATCTGAAGCATTGCATGTAATGGTGAAGCAGGCCTCCGCTGAGTAAGTGTAACAACTAGAGCACAAAGCGCCAGTGCCTCTTGCCTTTCACAGGTAACAGCCTCCGATAAGAGCTAGTTTAGAAGATAAACAGTTCCTGATGCCAAGGAAAATGAGCTATTAATTGCTGGCTTGCTAAATATGTTGTAAAAGACGGTGAGTGGTGGATGCAACATGGGGAGAATTTAACTGGATTTGGGGGTTGATAAACTTCTTAGGTTATCCACACGCCTGCTATCTGATGTTAATTACAACAGAGGGAAGACAGCTGACGGGCGTTTAGCTGCTGGGTCATTACATCCTTCCCAGGTGTCTTTCCCATGCAATGTTCCTCCAGTTTTACAAGCTCCTTCTCGCACTGATGGATTATTCCGCAGCCTTATCAAAGCTTTGCCAGCTCCTCATTAATATATAGAGCAAGCCGCACTGTTCTATATATCATTGTCTTCCTCTTGGGGAGGGCTAATCAGTCAGCCATTATCAACCAGTCAGCAGAAGGCAGGCAATCAGACCTGACAGCAAAGAATCATGGGAGATCAGGGAAGGTTAAATGAGGCTGACAGTTGTGATAATGATGATTATACTATAAATTAAGATATGATGATAAAGGAGAATAAAAGACACAATCTGAAGCAATATTTGGTTTAACATGTCTCTCTTTTTCGTTACTGTTAAATGGCCATAACATTTATCACACCGAACAAGAATGGACGTTTAACTACCATGATAAAATGGGACAGCATCAGATTGAAAACCCAACAAGTTGTGATTACAATGTCAGGCACTTTTCCACTGGTTGAGAAAAAAACGGGAGATAGAGCATATGTTATAATCATTCATGCATTATTCTGTAGAATGAAAAGAAAATAGATCTGTTTTAGAAATGTCTTTCAGCCTTCTAGATGGAAAACCAAAGGAAACAGTTAATATATTCTTCTGCTTCCAAGATCATTTTTATCAATGAAACAATAGGAAGTTAAGTGATAGTTCCTCCCATCATGCCTTCTCTCCGAAAGTGTATGTTTATTAGTAGCTGATTCAAAGACTGCAAAGGGAGCTCTGTGAATGTCTCCTTCCCTGTTGAATTTTGAAATAAAGGCAGCTAAAATCAACCAAATAGTTCCTGCGTGTGACTTTTCATAGGCTTACACTAAAGCAAAAGTGAGTCACCATTTACTCTGCTTTCAAAAATTAAGGCGTAAAATACCAATGCAGCTAAACAGATTATTAAATTGCTTTTACTAATACATTTCTTTAGGTATAGAGACTGTAAGCTTTGAAACCTAAAAGAGATTTTGATAGCTCCGCGTGGAAAAAAATGGAAAAATGGGGTCATATGTTGCTCTACAAACTCACATGTTGAATCTTGTCGTTTCTAACCTTTAAGCTTACTACACGTACAAAGACTGCCACTGTTATCCACAAACAGCATATGATTTTCACAAGACTTAGGCAATACCTGTGCATTATTATGTTCCTGTTCCTATGGGCAGGCCAACAGATGATATATTAGGAATTCCACAGTTCAATTTGCATCCACCGAAAGGACAACTTGGGTTCTTGATCTTGTTTTCAATTTTCTAGTAAAATCAGGGGTGGAGGAAAAAGAAGCCCCTTAATTCTCATTCATTTCCTTTGAAAATTTGTCTTTTAGCTGGAAAAGGAAAAAAACAATTAGAGTTGAAAATATTCCACTTTGCCCTTTTCTTGTTTTTAAATTTCAGAAGCTAGGACGTTGGAAGAATAAAAAGTTAGTGGTTCTTTCAGCTGCATCTGATATTCATGGGTGCCCAGGCGAGATCTCAGGTTGGATATATATATTTTTTTTTTGCAACTAATTTTTGCCATTTAACCAGGGTTTCTCAACCTCGGCACCGCTGACAAGTAATTCTTAGTTGATGCAGGGAGCTGTCCATCCTGACCATAGTCGGACATTCGGCAGCATCCCTGGGCTCTGTGTTCACCAGATGCCGGTAGCACTCCGTGCCCCCACAGCGTGACAACTGAAAGGGCGGGGGGGCATCTCCAGTTGAGAACATTGATTTCAGCCAATGCAGTTAGCATATAGCTAAACGGACATTATTATCTCTGGCTCTGGGACATCTTCCCAGTGAGGTCAGGGGTCGCCCTTCCATGGTGTGGCACAGGAAAAACGGGCTCCAGCACGTGGCTGTCAACGAACCTATGGCCAGTGCACTTCAAAGCAGCATAGTTACTACCTGATTTCTACTATTTAGCAGCGGAATGAAAAGTCTCCGTGTTTATCTAGATGTGAAAGGAAGTTGCCAGGCATGCTTTATAAACCTGTCAGTCGGTCAACAACACTTAAGTCAATCCCACGGTCTGGCACTGAAGTTTGCCCTTAGGTAGCACCAAGAAGGTAGTTCTGAGGACTCAAAGAAGGGCCAAGGACACGTTCCAGCATTTGGGTAAAAGGCATTTCCTGTATATCTGTTAATTGCGATCTAGGACCATCTACTCACATGCCGTGTGTATCAAATTTTCATCATGAAGTTGCACATTTTACACGTAAGCATTCATGGTCAAAGATCACTTTGCCGCCTTCCCTGGAAGGCTTATTGCTTCAGAATCGCATCCACGGTCTTTATGAAGATGGGGGTTGTGCTCGGCCATTTATCCTCCCTGTGATCAGGCTTGCACGAGGCTTTTATTAAACAGGCGGAGCTGTCTGGCTTCGTGCTCCACGGCCTTCCCTGGGGCTCCTGGCAGATCGAGTGCACGCCAAGGGCTCGGTCTGGGGAGGACAGGGCAGTGATCGTCTGGACTTAAGATATTTTGAGATGGTGTCTTTCTCCCAAGACATGGGGTGTGCCTGGTGGGGGCTGGAGACAGAGAATCTGGAATGTGAGCTCGGCTCTCTTTGGGGGCATTTTGGTGGAGCAGAGTTCTCTGTCTGGGTAGCAGCCCTCCCTGTCATGGGTATTTCGAGGTCATCTCCACCACCATCTGCACGCATGCAAATGGTAGAACATAATTTATGAAGGACTTAAGATTTAGGGTCCTGCACAATGAAAACCAAAACAGCTTCCTTATTCCTGGTGAAAGGAGTCGTAGATGAGTTTCAGGTGCCTTCAAAACAGCCAGGATGCGGACACGCGCCCGGCGGCCGCCTTCTGGCTCGCAGAGGCTCAGAGAGCTCTCTCAATCCATTTACAGTCTGGCACTCGGATGTGCGGTTATCATTTGGCGGTCGGTTCTAATTTTGGCACATAAGCCGCAGGCAGGAAAATATCTTGCTCCTTAGTCCATTTTATTAACTTTGTTTTGTTCGCTTGAGCCTAGCACTGTATTAGCCTCTGAATAATCACAGCCGTACAGGTAGCTCCCAGAGAGTGAATGAGAGGCTTTTCCAAGGGCCCTGCTCCCTGCAGAAATGATTTGTACCTCTGGCTGATTGTCACTAACAGAAAATGAGAACGAGGAAAATTCAATGCAAAGTAATGTGTTCTGTACAATTACTGGATTAATAATTTTATTCCATTACTGTGTGGGGAGAGAGGACATCAGCCTGAAGATCTGCAATTCTAGGATATTTCTAAGCGTCCTGTTAAAAGAGTGAGCAAGGGTCAGGAAACTTAATTATGCTATAACTAGATAGAAATTGCCAAGTGATAAAAAGAAACATCCAGACAGATTCAGCAGGAAATTACAGCTTTAATAATATAGTATAATGCCTACTTCTATACAATTATTGGAGAGACCCTGAATGGTTCAGAATAACAGGCTTAGGTTTCTAGTAACTACCAAAAAACCCCCCACTAAAAATGACATTTTGCTTCTTGCTGTAAATATTTTTTCCAAAAAAAAAAAAGCATTATTTGATCATCAAAAATCTTATACTCACTTGCGACCGGATACTATGGTCACAGTGACTTTTTGGAGTGATGAAAGGGTTAGATTATAAGGGGTAATTTATATTTGCAAATTAAATTTCCAGAGTCATAATTTTAAGTAAAAAAAAAAGTCTACTGCATTTAGTCTTTCAGAAAAAAAAAAAAAAAACTAAACTATAAAACAAACCACATCCTGTCCCCTCTGAGCTCATGTGGAGGTTTATGGGGGGAACAGTTTACTTCAATATATGCCTGGGGAGGGGGAGATTAAAGAGGAGGAGTGTTGATATTAATAAGTGCAGACGCCTGATAGCGATTCCATGACTTCAGAAATGAGGAAGGGAGAACTTTCTAAAGGTCAGGATAAGCCAGGCCTAAAGCGAAGAAGCTATGTTTTGCAAACACGACAAGCTGTTTTAAATATCAGAGCCTCACCATTCACAGACACTGGCACGTGGTGCTGCGACCCTCCTCCTCGTTGTGTTTGGCCCTTTTTTCCTCTCTTATGGGGAGGAAAAGCCATTTCTTGTGCTCGCCCAGGAGAGCCCAATGTTTCATTTTGTATTCTAAGGACGCAGATTAATCAGCCGGCTCCCTTACCCAGAGATGGCCATTCTGCCCAGAAATCTGCATATCTGCATATGGCTGTTCTTCTCCGAATTTAATTTCCTACAGGAACTGATATTAATCACCCTGTTTAAACAGAGGGGATTTGGGGTCTATACAAATGTGACATTTTTTTTCCTTGCAGAACTTGCAGACTATTTTCCCTTTTTTTCCCAATTTAAAGGGACAATAGCTTTAGTAGCTTAATCCTAAAGAGTTGCTGCTATTGCATTTTATTTTTATTTGACTGTTGATTATTTGGAAGGTAACAGTGAACACAGATTTCACTTCTTAGACTTGAGAAAAGTGTTCAATTGATTTGGAAGTAGAAAGTCCCCTGCATTTCAGCGATGATGACTTGGGTTTTCTGTGAGAAGTCCCTTTATCTCTCAGGCTAAAGCAAGGAGAGACGCACAGCAAGAACAACAAAACCTTCTAAATAGCCTCGCAGCATCCTTGGCGGATTATGTGTAGGAAAGTTAAATTCACTGGTGGCCGGTGTCCCTGCCAGGGTTATCTGGCATATTTTATTCGGTCTGCGTGCAGTGTGGGGGTGGCCGGGGCAGAAGTGTGAGACAGACGATCAGGCGCTGAGAAAAATGAGCAGTGTGTGTGGCTCGTGCCAGCTGGAAGCAGGGGTCGCAGTGGTGACCAGGAGAGGCACCGCTCTTGTGGAAACGGAGGATGCTGTCTGGGGTTTCGTTGAGACTCATGCCTTGGCCTCTCTTGGCCACAGAGGTTAATTTGGGTTGGTGTTTCTTCCGCTGGGCCACGTGCGGTGGCCTTGGAGACCATGTGGGCAGGGAGCGGGGACAGGTTTGACAGGCGTGTTCCATGGCAGAGAAGCTGTGCTGGGCCTGGTGGCCTCCTGCCCCAGCAGGAGGGCCTCTGCTTGGACTGAAGCGAGGCCAGGGGCTGGGTGGCTCGCTCCCACAGAGGTCAGAAGCTGGGTTTTGGATGTTTAGTGCTTGCCGCCATGATTAGCAACCCCTTAGGTTGAGAGGCATACCCGGGGCAGCATCCTCCTTTACCTCCCACAAGGTCAGAAGGAGCCTTCCAGAAGGGATCAGAACTTCCACAGCTCCAAGTTCTTGCCACCAGCGGCCGTGTCCCTTACAAACCAAGGCAGAGGCAAAAATGAAACCGTATTCTCTTCTTGCTCTACTAAAAACATGGCGTTTCTCTCATTAAATAACTTCCTCCTCAAATTCATGTATGCCACAAAATGGCAACTTGGAGCTGGTTTCGGAGTCACCCCAATGAAATGTTTGTGGCGCGAGTGAGACATGCGTCAGGCGTGGGATGCAAAGGCCTGCCACGGAGGCGGAGATTGTGGGATTCCTGCCATTCTCCCCGAACACCTAGGCTGCTGGATTTCCCTTGCCCATTGTAAATCACAAGGGTATCACCCCAGGCACACAGCGGCTTAGATTGTTTATCTGCTTGGGCTAATAGCATTTTATTTGAAGTCTTAAAAGTCCCAAGTGGCTTAAAAGGGCATTATTACACGGCTTCACGTTTTATTGCAAAATGACGAGGTCCCACTTCTTTTCCTTGGCTTTGAAGTCTTAATGCTGCCTGGCTGTCAGGGCCGCGTCTTTTCTAGTTTAAACTTTAAGCAGGATCCCCTTGAAACAAGACTCTTTCTTCTGCAAGGAGTGAGGACCAGTTAACAACTTGTGAAAATATTGTTCCCAAGACAGTAAAGTGGCCGTCACCGGTGTGGTGCAGCTCACTAGTTGGTGTATTGCCAACCAGTCAGAGAAAGGCAATAACCAGTTTGATGATGCGTTTCTAATTCAGGGAGTATATCTGACAATATTGATGGATACTCATTTTCTGCTAATTATTTAAAAGAAAAACATTTCCCATTGCCTACACTCTACCCTGACATATATGCATGCACAGGAAAGGTGTTGGAAAGTTGCAACTTTCTTGGAGTAATCAATACCTTCATTCATTAAAAAACAAAAACTGCATCCCAATGTTGGCACAGCTTCAAGCAGAGTTCCAGCCTGAGGAGTGTGTGCAGGGCTCGGGGCAGACACAGCCCGGAGGGAGGGAGGGGTAGTGGAGGAACAGCCCACCTACCGTTGGCACCTTTAACCGTAGGACCAGAACCCGACACAGGTGTCGAGGAAGCAGAGCTGGCAGTGAGCGTTAGCCTGGCCTGGCCTCTGCAGAGTTGCCCGGCCATCCTGTGCGTGTGTAGACAGAAAACACCTGTGATCACAGAGCAGAGGTAGTGAGGAACACGTAAAGGAAGCTCTTTCCCATTGGGTTACAGACCAAAAGTTGAACTGGTTGGTCTGAGAAAGTCAAGGAGTGTGTGTGTGTGTGCGCGTGCACACACATGTGCACACACGTATGGGTGTGCATGTGTGTATTTGTGTATGTGTGTGTGTACTGTGTGTATATGTGTGTGTCTGTGCATGTGGTATCCATGTGTGTATATGAATGTGTGTGTGTGTGCATGTAGCGTCTGTGCACTTATATGGATGTGTGTATATGAATGTGTGTGTGTGCATGTGGTGACCGTGTGCACATATGGATGTGCATGTTTTTGTGTGTGTGCATGTGGTGTCCATGTACATATATGTATGTGATTGTGTGTATATGTGGTGTCTGTGTGTATTTGTCCACGTGCATGTAATGACCACATGCATATATGTTTGTGTATGTGGTGTCCATGTGCATATGTAAATGTGTGTGGTTGTGTGTGCATGTGTTGTCTGTGTATGTATATGTGTGTAATTGTGTGTGTGCGCATGTGGTGTCCATGTGCATATATAGATGTGATAGTGTGTGTGCATGTGATGTCCATGTGTGTATATGGATGTGTGTGTGTGCGTGTGTGGTGTCCATGTGCATATATGGATGTGTGTGATTGTGTGCATGTGATGTCCATGTGTGTTTATGGATGCATGTGTGTGTGCATATGGTATCCATGTGTGTATATGGTGGTGTGTAATTTGTGCATGTGGTGTCCATGTGCATATATGGATGTGTGTGATTGTGTGTGTATGTGCATGTGATGTCCAGCTGTGTATATGGATGTGTGTGATTGTGTGTGTGCACATGGTGTCCAGCTGTGTATATGGATGTGTGTGATTGTGTGCACGTGGCATCCAGCTGTGTATATGGATGTGTGTGATTGTGTGTGTGCACATGGTGTCCAGCTGTGTATATGGATGTGTGTGATTGTGTGTGCGCACATGGTGTCCAGCTGTGTATATGGATGTGTGTGATTGTGTGCATGTGGTGTCCAGCTGTGTATATGGATGTGTGTGATTGTGTGTGTGCACGTGGCATCCAGCTGTGTATATGGATGTTTGTGATCGTGTGTGTGCACGTGGTGTCCAGCTGTGTATATGGATGTGTGTGATTGTGTGCATGTGGTGTCCAGTTGTGTATATGGATGTGTGTGTCCATGTGCATGTAGTGTCCATGTGCGTATAAGGATGTGTGTGATTGTGTGTGCATGTGGCATGTGTATGCGCACATGTTTGTGCTTCTGCGTGTACACATATGTGTGTGATGTGTGCATGTGTGTACTTCAGGATTAGATTAATGTACATTATCTCCCATGTCACATTTTCTAGAGAAGCTCCCTGGGTCTTCAGCTGGGTGCTGTAGGAATAGCCACCAAGGAGCATTTCTCTAATACCTGGGACTTTCCTGGGGTACATCCACCCTCACCATGTGGCTGGCACTCCCTGGAGCTGTGTGGCTCAGCAGTCCCGCTTAAAAAACCAAATATCAAGGAAATGAGCTCCCGGCTCCACACTGAGGACTCTTTCTTGATATTTGCAGTGGCACCTGTGGGTAAAATTTGACTCTAATTGGAGCTGCAATGTTTGAAGCCACGCTGAGCTCCTGGGGCAGCAGAGGATCTGGGGGCTTTCTGGAGCCTTGATATCCTGGTAGTAGTCTCTGAGTCCACCCCACAGACCCCTCTCTGGGTAACGACAGCCCTCTGGGGTCCGTTCCATTCATCCAACCCGTACTGAACGGTCTTCATTTGCCTGGATCAGTGGGATCCAGACACAAGGGTGGCCCCGGCCCAGGAACTGCTCGAGCAGCAGGGCGTCTCCTCTGCGGCTGAGCTCTGAGGTGCTGGATGCACCTTCCAGCTGGGTGGTTCCACTGTCAGCCGCAGAACCGGCTGCTACATCTCAGGAGAGCTGGCGTTCCTCGTGCCCTTCCCCTGTGCCAGGTATGACGCTGAAGCTGGCTGTGGGTTGCCTCGCTCCATTCCCACAGCAAGCCTATTTCACAGAAAAAGAAATGGAAGTTCTAGCAGTTTAAGTGATTTCCTTAATTAGCTAGAAAGTGGCAGAACATGGATTCGAACTGAGGCCAGTGACATCACAGCCTGGCATCACTTGTGACCACGTTCCCTCTCCATTTGTTGTTGAAAATTTAGTGCAGATGTGGAAAAGTAAGATTCTTGGGGGAATCTCATTGTCGACCCAGACAAAACTTGAGTGATGTTCTTTGCCGATCCACACATCGCTGACTGGCTCGCCGTGTCGTGGCCGTGCATTTAAACCTTCATCCCAGCCCTCCGTGTGCAGGGAGGGGGACAAAGATTATTCCCGCCCCCACAGTGAGGGTAAATAAGAGCAGCATCTTTGAACATCAGTCCTCTGGTATGTGCGAAATAGGCATTGGCATAGAGATTCCACGGTGCCCAGGGCATTGTTCCTTCTTAGGAAACCAGGGGTAGCACCATCAAGAGCTGCAGACACACAGAGCTGTGCTTTGCTTTTATTTCCTTTTTTGCCATGCAATTCTATTTATTTCATCCAGAAGTCACTAGATAGCCCACTCTACAGATACTAGTGTAGGGGAGATGTTTGTCAGAAGAAAGGTAATTGACGGTAAATGTCAAATAGTAAATCCTATCTGGTTATTACCCAGCGTATTAGCTATGTAAGTAGCTTAACAATTACAGCTGTGATTGACGAGGTGGGAACCAAAATCCTAAACATCAACTGCCAGAAGGGTAATTATAACACATTAGCACCTGCTTAGACAAGATTGACAACTCCAGTCTAACATCTGCTTAATATCACTTTCATACTTTTCATGCATTTTCTTCCCTTTTGAATGGAGCAACATAAGATTTCCTGGAGGATAACAAAAACCCCACATCCATGTGATTCATCCACGGTCCTACAGCAGCTCCTTGTCTTTGGTCATGGTTTCCTGCTGACACATTTACAACTGAGTGAAATGCAGAGAAACGGGCTTTAGGGGACCAGGCAGGCACAGTTGTGGTACATTCTAGCAAAACATTCCTGTCAAACCAACGCATTGAAAGAAATCCCAAAATGTAATGTTTAGTTAGTTGGTTGACAACAAACAGTAGGAATACATATATATATATATATATATATATATATATATATATATATATACACATATATATGTGTATATATATATATATATACACATATATATGTGTATATATATATATATACACATATATATGTGTATATATATATGTGTGTGTGTGTGTGTGTGTATTTTAAGTATGCCTTTCTTAAATATATCGAGACATATCTAAGAGAAGCATATTTATATACTATAGGGCTTTATATGCCTATATATCTCTCAGATTGAAATGTACGAGAGTGGTCTCCATTCGCACAATTACAGCTGGGGAGCAGCATTAGCAGTCCTCGGAGACAGCACATTCTTGCCCAGGGGCTCATGCGGACCCAGGTGGCAGAGACAAAGGGCCACAGCACAGCCCTGCCTCCCCCTTCTGCACAGAAACACCTGAGCAGCACGTTGAAAAAAGGAGCTGGGTCATTTTCTGGCTGGGCTATATTTCTCTGGAGCTAAAAGGCATAGAGTTCTTGCCCATATATTAGAATGAGGGTTAGAAATTCCTTTTAGTGGCTTCCTACCACCTAAGCAATTGTTCTTCATTGTCTGATGAAAATTGTTTTGTTGTTCAATATTCTCACTTTCGTTTCCTAGGGTAGGGGCCCAGGGAAGATTATTTCTGCCTGATAATATTATAATCACATGGTTAACCTTTCTGACTTAGCTGGGTGAATCCACATGAATTCCCAGTGAGGGGGCATTAGACAGACGACCACAGGATCAAACATGCAGGAAGCAGATTCTTCTCAGAGGGGCATATTTATTCAGTAATTTAAAAATATACATCCAGCTGGGCATGGTGGCCTATGCCTGTAATCCCAGCACTTTGGGAGGCTGAGGCAGGAGGATCACTTGAGGCTAAGAGTTCAAGTGAGACTCCATCTCAAAATAAAATAAAAAATAATAAAAAATTAAATTAAACATAGCTGGGTATAGCGGCTCATGCCTGTAGTCCCAGCTACTTGGGAGGGAGGCTGAGGGTAGAGGATCACTCAAGTCCAGGAGTTAAAGGTTATAATAGCTATAATGGCAGCACTGCGCTCCAGCCTGGGTGATAGACCATGACTCTATCTCAAAAAACTAATCATTAAAATAAAATAATGCATTCATTTATCTATTCACCCCATCACTCATATATTCTTTTATTTAACAAACTTTATTGAGCATCTGTTATGCATCGGACCCTCAGCCATAGCTGGACAGGCGTTCAAAGAAGTGAGCATAAAAGCTGATTTCTAATAGTGTGAATTCTGAAAAGGAAGGCAACATGTCAACAAATAACCACAGCTTGATGGAGAGATACTACATGGAGTTATTAGAACTCATTTGGACCATGGAAGGCTTCGCAGGAGAGAAATTTGAGCTGGATCTTAGAGAAGGAAGATGACTTTCTTCAGGTGTTTAGAAGTTGGTGGGATTGGGGATCAGTATTCCAGGGAGAAGGAACAACCTCTAAAAAGGCGCTGACGTTCAATTAAGTCAACTGCATGCTCAGAAAATACCAAGAAGCCTCGCCTGGCCTGTGTTTCAGGAATGCCCTGCAGTTGACGAGGAAGCTGCGGGGACGTCCGGGGCTCTGGGGTCTCTTCCTGTCCAGGAGAAGCCATGAGAGCACTTTAAAGCAGATGAGAACTGGCCCAAGCTGCGTTTTCTAAGCTTTACGCTGGGTGCCACGTGCAGATCTGTTTCAGGAAAAAGCTGAGGTCGGAGGAGCGGACCTTGTGGAAATCCAGAGGGGAAGGTGTATGCGGCAGTGTGCAGAGGGGCGGGGGACGGAAGCAGGGCGCCGACGCAGGGGGCTTGGGGACAGATGGAAGCTGGGAAGTGCACAGTGTACGGGAGAGAAGATTCTGGAATTATCCCCCGTCTTGGCTGCTGGATGAAGAGCAGTGTGTCAACAGGCCAGAGACCAAGCAGTGGTTTGGGATGGAAGAGAGAGTTTGGTTTTGGACACGTCGAGCTCATTGGTTTGTTTCCTTTTTTGCTTAATATATAATGATTAATTCTTGCTCTTAATGGAAACAGTAAGTTTGAAAACCTAAAAACTCATGGTTTAGTGCCAACGTTGTAAACAGGTCATTTGTTTCTTAGAAATGGAGGCCACAAGACTACCCGGTGGGTCGTTCTCCTTCTGGATGTGAGAACACAGGACACGGGAACTGACCTGAGAGGTGGTGCCTGGAAAGCCAGGACAGATCCGATGGTGTCCTGTGCCCGAGGGCCGTGGTCAGGGCCTTCCGTGTGGGACACGTGTGGGAGCATGTCTTGGCTTCAGCTCATCCGTCCTGTCGTTTCTGCGGGAGGCTCAGGAGCCCACCCCTCCCCGAAGGCATTGCCGCTCCTCTCAGTCACAGGGCACAGGGCCCTAGAACATAAGGCACCACCCACCTGATTCCCACTCATCCAATCCTCGCTCAACAGACACTTATTGAGCACTTGCTGTATGCCAGGCATGCTTCCAGGCACTGGGAACTCAACAGTGGAGGAAACAGACAAGACGGTGCCTTCCTGGACTTGTCTGACATGGGGGCAGGGAAATTGACAGGCAATCGGCAGATGTGAGAGCCACGCTCCAGGGGGTCACAAGGTCATGAGCACAAGACAGCGTGAGGGATGGGGTACCTGGGGAGGGGTTGCCACCTCATGCTGGGATGTCCAGGTGGCTTTGGAGAGGACCTGAAGGAGGACAGCTTTGGAGAGGAGCTGAAGGAGGACAGCAAAGGAGCCATGTGGTTCCCACACCCAGAAGGTGCCCTCCTTGAGGTCCTTTGTGTTAGTCGGATGCAGGGGAGCACAGGCTCTCTGGACAGCAGCCTCTGACTGGCTTAGCCTGGTCTAGGCCCTGAGTGGGGGTCTTCGTGTCCAGCTGTGATCTGGTCCCTGTCCCTAAGGAGTTTACCACATATGAGGAGAAACAATCATAGAACCGAAATACAAATGAGGCACGTGTTTCCTGGGGAGGAGGGGCTGGGGGACCCTGCAGCCGAGACCCCCAGTGTCATCTGGGCAGTCAGAAACCATAGCCTTGGAAAGTGCTGTCCTGACTGAATCCTGAGAGATGAGTAGGACTTAGTGAGGCAAACGAGTCATTTCCCTCACACGTTTGGTTTCTGAAACCTTGATTTTAAAAAAATCACCACAATCAAATAAATCATCTTTACAGTAGTGGTCAAACTGATAGCATAATAGCAGCCCTTGTGAGTGTGAGTCGGCATTTATAGGATAGGGACTGGATTTGCAAGCACAAAAATGAGTTCGTGCAATAACAAAGCCTTGCCTTGTGCTTGCTCTCCTCTCGAAATTATGCCGTTCTATTGGAGAAGAACATACCTAGTGAATAATTAAAGGAAAGGATTTGGTATGCAGATGCTATTAATAATCTTTATGTTAAGAAGGCATTCATTAAATAAGTCCCTGACATTCTGAGGGCACAGTTTTGCTGGAATAAGGATTGCCCAAGAGTGGGTATGGATTCCTAGATCAGTCCGGATAAAAGATACAAAGGAGGGGCACTGCCTTGATTGGAGAGTCACAACATCCAGGCTAATTCTCCAGGAATTCGCCTCTGGACCTGGGAACACAGGACGCGGGAACTCACCTGGGCAGTGGTGTCTGGGAAGCAGGGGCGGATCCGGTGGCATCCTGAACCAAGAGCCATGGACAGGGCCCTCTGTGAGGGACACGCATGGGAGCGGGTCTCAGCTTCAGTCATGGTGGGCTGCCTTTGTCTACATGCACGGGGCCCTCCAGGGTTGCTTCGGGTGGTGCTCTCTTCTGGAAATCATGGAGCCTCCTCCCAGGGAAGCTGATTATGGAGGAGGCAGCAGGTGTGAGCTCCCGGAAATGCGGCTTCTTGGGAAGGAGGCTGAGTTGTGGAGCCAGCACCTCCCAACCTCTGATTCTTCCTCTGCCCAAAGGGTGCCTTTGCCTGGTGGTAGACGTGCCCTCAGCTCAGCCAAGTCCGTGGTGCTGAAAGAGAAAATGTAGACTTAAACAGACCTGCACTCCATCCAGACGCACAGAGTGAACATGCGTCTTAGGACACGGAGTGTGTTGTCTATATTTAAAAAATACATGTGAGGCCAGGCGTGGTGGCTCACGCCTGTAATCCCAGCACTTTGGGAGGCCGAGGTGGGAGGATCACCTGAGATCAGGAGTTCAAGGCCAGCCTAGCCAACATGGTGACACCCCGTCTCTATTAAAACCACAAAAATTAGCCAGGAATGGTGGTGGGCACCTGTAATCCAAGCTACTCTGGGGGCTGAGGCAGGAGAATCGTTTGAACCCGAGAGGCAGAGGTTGCAGTGAGCCGAGATTGTGGACCCAGGCACTCCAGCCTGGGTGACACAGCAAGACTCCATCTCAAAAAACAAAAACAAAAAAACAAAAGAACCGTGGTTACCTCTTGCCTCTTTTTCTCTTTAGTAGCTCTATCCTTCATGCTTCATTTCTGCTTTCAGTTATGTTATCAACAAGTGGTCCTGCTTCAAATCGTGTGCACTCGGTTTTTGGCTATTCATACTGGGCATGGTAGAAATCCAAGAGGTTGCTAAAAGTGAAAGAAACAATGGCTCATGAAAGCTAAACAGAATCCTCTCTTAGATTTGAGAGAGTAAGAAATTAGATTTGGGGGACATGAACTGTACAGACCCCCTGTTGTGCAAGGAACCATGACTCCCTAGCAAAGACCCCACGGAGCTCAGCGTTGCGGAAGCCTGTGTCGTGCACATCTGTGCCGCTGAGTAGAGGTGATGAACGGCGTCCACACTCGTCCTCATCTTCACACTGAAAGTACTCTCTGGATGTTGCTTTACTGTGTTGGGTGTGTAGTTTGCAGGTATGCAGCAAGTGAGATGCAGAAATTAGTAAAATGTTGACTATGATAACAAAGATGACGGTCAGGATTGCTATTACTAAAAACGTACACAGCAAGTAAAGAATCTGGCCAAGGCGGACATTGTCAGGACAGTAATGGAGGCGCAGTGGGACCCTCTCTTTTCTAGACGGCTACTTCTGTACACATGGAAATGCTGCTATTTTAGGAACAACAACTCCATATTGGGAGGGGATAATGCCAAGAAATCAATACCAGCTCTAATTGAAGCTACTGCTGCCGACAGCTGCCCCTCTCTTATGGCAGTTATCTCTGAGAAGAGATCCCACTCATGATCCTGTCTCTGAGGGAGAAGATCGGGAGCCCTCCAGGTGGATCCCTGCAACCTCCTGTCTGCCCCAGCAGTGGCCAAAATGGTCTGTGAAGGTGTGCGGCGTGGAGTGTGCTGGCCAGCTAGAGGCTGAGCCTCAGAGGATCTGCAGAGGGACAGTGGTGGACATGGGGGTGGTGAGATCCCGCATTTGTCCAGGAGAAGAATAGAGATGATATAGAAAAGGAGTATGAGAAAGAAATACATAAGTAGGTTCTTCCAAAAACAGCAGCTGCCTTTAAATGCAAGGGAAGACCCCGTCCGCTCGGGTGGCCACATAAATTCCCCTTCTTTGGACTCCACTGGAGCTTGGGGTTTCCTGTTCCTTACCCCTCCCACCCCTGGCTCTCAGCCGGCTGCCTCCCATCTCCCCAAGAGCATGTGGGGAGAAGGCGGGAGGGAGGAGCTCTGAGTGACAGCATCCACATCCCGCCTGAGGTCTCCTCCTGCCGCTGCCACAGAACGTGCGCTTGGCTACAACCCCATCCTCTCCCTGACCTGACACACTGCCGTGTTCTGACTCATAAATCGCCCTCATTTCTTCTTCTGCCCAGTAACTGTGGTGAACTGTACAGGCTCTCCCTGAGAAGTGGATGTCCTCAGCCTGCAATGCCCTGTGTCTGTGTATGACCCTATTTCCCGTACGAGGAAGGGTGGAACATCTGAGGGGCCTAGAGGTGCTACCTGTGCTGTGCTGTAGAAATGGTCACACACCCAGGGCTAACGAGGAGACAGCCACACAGTGGGATTCAGGAGAACCTGCCCACGGGTTCCCTCCTCACTCCACCGTCCTCTGCTAACCACGGATCTGTCCTCAACCCTACAGTTTTCCCTTTCCCAAAACATCCTATAAATAGAATCTTGCAGCATTGCAGCCTTTTGAAATTAGGTTCTTTCACTTAGCAAAATGAGTTCAAGATTTATCCATTTGTAGCATGAGTCAACTTTGTGCCTTTTTATAACTACTATCAACATTCATGTAAAACTACTATCAAATTCAGTCTTTTTTGTGAAAATAAAAGTTTTGAGATTCACCTGGGCAAATACCTAGAACTGGGATTGCTGGTTGTATTGCTCATGTATATTGAACTGCATAGGAAACTATCAAACTGTTTTAGAAAGTGGCTGTAAACATTCTCATGAGCAATGAATGAGAATTTCCATTTCTCTGCATCCTTGTCAGCAATTGCTGTTGTTAGCTTTTACATTTTTATTCATTTCTTTTTATTTTAATTATTCCAATTGATGTGTAGTTAGCAGTATCTCATTGTGGTTTGGATTTGCATTTCCTTAATGACAGCTGATGTTGGGCATGTTTTTATAAAGGTATTTGCCATTGATATATCTTCTTTAGTAAAGTATCTGATGAGATCTTTTGTCTATTTGTTATTGGGTTGTTTTCTTATGGTTGAGTTTCAAATATTCTTTATATATTCTGGATATAATTTATTCAACAGATATGTGACTTATACATATATTCTATCAGGCCTGTAGCTTGTATTTTTATTCTCTTAATAAGTATTTTTCACAGAAGATAAATTTTTAATTTTGATGAAATACAATTTACCCATTTCTTTTTTATGGATCATGCTTTTGGTGTCGTATCTTGAAACACGTCATAAACTGTGGGTCAAACAGGTTTTCTTCTAGAAGTTTTATCATTTTACATTTTACATTTAGGGATATGATCTGCTTTGAGATACATTTTTGGATAAAGTATAAAGTGTATGTGAAGGTGTATTTATTTGCATAGGAATGTTCAATATTTCAAACATTTTTAAAATGATATTTTCTCCACTGTTGCTGCCACTTTGCACAAAATCAGTTGGCTATATTTTTATGGGTCTATTTCTGGACCCTATCCTGGTCCATTGATCTATGTGTCTATTCTTTTGTTAATACCACCCTATCATGATTACTATACCATGATGGGAAGCACTGAAATTGGGTAATGTGAGGTCTTCTTTGTCAGAATCATCTTGGCTATTCTAGCTGCTTTGCCTTTGTACATAAATTTTAGAATCAACTTGTCAATATCTACAAAAAAACTTGCAGAGGTTGTGTTTAATCTATAGATCAAATTGGAGAGAACTAACATCTTAACAGTCAGTTTTCTGCTCCAAGAACATAGTATGTCTTTTCATTTATTTATAAAGGAAATGACCTTGATTTCTTTCATTGGTGTTTTAAGTTATTTGTGACATACAAATCCTGAACATATTTTATTAGATGTATACTTATGTACTTCCTTTGGGGATGTTATTTTTAAATAGTTTTTTTTTTTATTTCAAATTCTAATTGTTTATTGGTGGTATCAAGAGCTCAGCTGAGCTGGAGAGACCTCAGCCACCAGGCATAGAGTAGCCTCCTAAGACAGCAAGCCACGTTATGAAGGCAGGACAGAGTCAGGCCTGTAACCACACACATAGTTGAGCAAGAGGCTAAATGTGAGAAGTGCTGGCTCCCTGGGTTCTAGCTTTGCCTGTAGAATGGCATAAGGAGAGGGTCAGATAATGCAGATGTGGAGGTCACCTCCCAGCCCAGGGACCCTAAACAACATGTTCCTGTTGTTTATGTACCTGAGGACTCGGAGAGAAGGAGAAAGGGGAAGGAAGGGCTCAGAGTGGAAAAGATTGAATGCTGAGAGTGGGGAAAAGCATCTTCCAGGTTCCCCCCTCCTCCCTCCAGATAGGGCTACCTGGGCTGAAAATGCAAATCTTCATGAGGGTGGCTGGCTGGGGGCTGAGACATTGAAGGCAACTTCCCTGAGAACCTGCAGCACTGGCTGGCTGTGCACTGAGCCCACTGTGTGGAGGGCAGAGTCTCCCTGGGCCTGCCAGGTGGAGCCTTTGTCACTGCCCATGGCTGCCCCTGAGGGATTACACAGAGGAGTTTGGCTGGGAACTGGACACCTCCGCTGGTAGGAAGACGATTGGCTTTGCATGCTGCATTGGGTCCTGTGACTTTGCTCCACTCACCTCTTAGTTCTTAGTAGTTTTTGCTCTTAGTAGATTTTACAGATAAAAAAAATTATACATGGATAATTCATGGCATCTGCAAATAGAAGCAATGTTATTTCTTCCTTTCCAATCTGCAGGCCTTGTGTTTCTTTTTCTTGCCCCATTACACTGTGTAAAACAACATGATATTGAATAGGAGTGATGAGGGTAAAGAGCTTAACCTGGTCCCCATCTTAAGGGAAAGAATCAAGGGCTGCATCATCTCTATGATGTCAGGTGTAGGTTACAGAAGGTGCCCTTTATTAAGATGACAGAAGCTCCCTTCTACTGCGTCTTTACTGTGAGTCTAGGTCATGAGTATTCCCTTTTGTTGATTGCTTTTTCTGCATGGATTAAGATGATCATATTGTTTTTCTTTCATGGTCTGTTCATATGGTAAATTATATGGAAGGATTTTCCAGTGTTGAACTAGCCTTGAATTCCTGGGATGGACCACAGTGAGTTGTGTTCCACTATCCTTCTTATATATTGCTAGTTTCCATTGCCTGTTTTCTGTTTTTCACATCTGAATTTATTTCTTGTTTCCTTCGTTCCATATTCTCTTGTGTTAATTTGGCATATTTTCATGAGTTCATTTAACCTCCTTTATTGACGAGTTACTTATACCTCTTTTAAAAAATTTTTAGCAGTTGTCCTAGGGCTTAAAATATCTATCAATCTACTTTTACATAATTGTATACCCATTTTTGTAGCATACCAGGGCCTTTCAACAAAATATTACTAATTCCTCCCTTCCCTCCTATGTGCTATTTTGTTATAACATTGGCTTTTACAGATGCTACAAACACATGACACATTGCTATTTTTTTCTTTAGACCAGGGATCAGCAGCATTTTTATTAAAGGATCAGACATTAAATATTTTAGGCTTTCCAGGCCATATAGCATCTCTTGCAACTACTCAATTTTGTTGTGAATGGAAACAAGCATGGGTCATATGGAAGCGAGTGGGTGTGAGTGGGTGTGTGAGTGGGTGTGAGTGGGTGTGTGAGTGGGTGTGAGAGTGGGTGTGAGCGGGTGTGTGAGTGGGTGTGTGGGTGTGAGTGGGTGTGAAACTGGGTGTGAGCAGGTGTGAGCGGGTGCAAGTGGGTGTGAGCGGGTGCGAGTGGGTGTGAGTCGGTGTGAGTGGGTGTGGAGGGTTGTGAGTGGCTGTCAGACTGGGTGTGAGCAGGTGTGAGCAGGTGTGAATGGGTGAGAGTGGGTGTGAGCGGGTGTGTGTGGGTGTGAGTGGGTGAGCGTGGGTGTGACTGCTTTCCAGTAAAGTTTCGTTTCCAGAGACAGGTGGGCCAGATTCGACCAGCAGGGCCCTGCTTTAGACTTTATCTTTTAGATAAGGTAAAACATGAATTTAAATTCACCTTCACTTCATCTGTTTCTAGCATTCTTCATTTCTTTTTGCAGATCCAAGTTTTAGTCTGATGATATATTCGTTCTGACTCAAAAATTTTTAACTTTTTTTTTGTAGAGTACATCTGCTGATACTGAATTTCCTCCAGTGTTTTTGTTTGTTTTTTGTGTTTGAGAACGTGTTTCTCCTTCATTTTTGAAACGTGAAGTATTTCTCTGAGTATAGAATTCTGGATAAAGCATTTTTCTTTCTCCTGCAGTTTCCAGGCATCGCCCACTGTCTTCTTCCTTCTGGCCTCTGGGTTCTCCTTGTCTAAGGTATCTTCTTTCTCCGGCTGCCTTGAAGATTTTCTCTATGTCTTTTGTCTTCAGCAGTTTAATATGATATCTGCACTGGGTTTTTTGTGTTTTTTGCTCTTTTGTGTGTGTGTGTATTATCTTACTTGATGTTCTCTGAGTTTATTGGATCTGTGTTTGGTGTTTGCCCCTAATTTCTAAGAAGTCTTGGCCATTATCACATCCAGCATTTCTTCTGCCCCGTTCTCGCTTCTCCTTCTGGTTTTCCAGTTGTGCACACTTGGGATGCTCGATGTGGCCCCCAGCTCTTGGATGTTCTGTTCTGGTTGGGGTTTTTTTGTTTGTCTGTTTTGCTTTTTCTTATTCTTTTTACTTTTGTATTTTAACTTAGGTAATTTCTCTGACCCATGTTCGGGTTTGCTGACTCTTCCACGCCTGTGTCAAATCCACAGATGCATCTTTCAAGCACTCTTCATCTCTGTTACAGTGTTTGTTTTATTTCTAGCATTTCCATTTGATTTTTTCTCATACTTTCCATCTCTTCACTGAAATTCCCATTTGATATTGCATGTGACCCATTTTTTCTGTTAAAGCCTTTAACATACTAATTATAGTTATTTTAAATTCCGTGACAGATAGTTCCAACAACCGCTTCATATCAGAGTCGAGTTCTGATGATTGCTCCCTCAGGAATGTGCTGGCTTTCCTTGTCTTTTTATGCATCTCATTTTTTTTTGTTTTTTTGTTTTGTTTGTTTTTTTTCCAAGCCTCATGCCTGGAGGTCAGCAGAGGATGAGAAGGCTTCAGGCCTGGACATGGGCCTGCCTTCTTCCTGCCAGGCCTGCAGTGTGAGGCCTGCGTCAGCCTGCTGAGGACCTGGGGGTTGTAATTTACTGTTGCTGCACCTACTCTCAGCACACCTGGGATTCATGTTCCCACGAGGTCACTTGGGGAGGCGCTGGTGGGGAAGGATGGTGGGCAGAGGATGTCTGCCTGGGTTCAGGTTCAAGCACTCCCTCCCCTTGGCTCTGCCCCAGGGCTGGTGCCTGGCAGCACAGCCCCTTCCTGCCCCCTCCAAGCAGGGTTCTCAGTATTGCACTGTTGTTTGTAACTGGAAGCTGTGAGTGGTAGGGTGGAGGTGGTTTCTGCTGTGATTATGCTCATTCCTGGTGACCCATCTCCCTGGGTTTGGCCTCTCAGGGCTCCTGACACTCCCCCCAGTAGCAGTTGTGGATGGAGAGCTTCACCCTGCCCCTCCCCAGGAGTAGCTTCTCTAGTTCTGCTCCTTTGTGCATGTCTGATCAGGAACAAGGACAGTTTGTGTTTTCTCCAGATTGTCTTCATGGTCTTGCACCCCCTGAAGGAATATGTGAAACCTCATGTTGTGTTCTAGAACAGAGCTTCTGGAACTCTGATGTGTGTCCTGTTCACTCTGGAGTCTGTTGAACTGCAGGCTGATTGAGCAGGTCTGGATCCTGCACTCTATACAAGCTCCTGGGTGATTGAGGGGGCCTGGATCCTGCACTCTGTACAAGCTCCTGGGTGATTGATGGGGCCTGGATCCTGCACTCCATACAAGCTCCTGGGTGATTGATGGGGCCTGGATCCTGCACTCCACACAAGCTCCTAGGTGCTGCTGCTGCTGCTTCTCCCTGGGCCACACTTTAAATATAAGGCTCTAGAGGAGCTGAATGAAAATGCACAAAACCACATTTTATTATTTTCTAGAATTGTTTATCTCTTCATTTTTTAATAAAAGGCACTAGCTCAGTTTATAAGTCTCAAGTTAGTGTCATCCAATATGCTCTCCTGACCTTAGCCCAAGGATTTCCCTGCAGTGCCACGAGGGCAGGAGCCCAGCCCACCAGCCTGGACAGGGCCTGGAACAGAAGCTCAATATTTTCAGTTAATGAGTCTGTGAACAACTAGGATGGAAAGAGAGAGATGAGCTGAGAAGGTAGGCACGACCTCAACCTGCGCAATGAAATCCCACTTCCTTCCTGGTTACTTTGTAAGCAGGAAACCATCACTACGAGTTGGCGAGCTCCACACGGCGCACCAGGCAATCCTGAGCACTGCAGATGCTCTGTGTGGAACGCAGGAAGACAGTGGCACTATCGTTTCATCCTTCTTCCTTCCATTTTCTCTCCTGACCCAGCCCCCACTGTATCCACCCAAATAACAGAGGACAGATTTGCGCACAAGGGCTGGGACAGTGTCTGACACACCTTGCTAGGATGGCCTGATATTTCTCAGAGGCTAAATACTCCCTGCCTGAAGACCCCTCAAAGTGTGGGAGCCCCCGGCATAGAGTCAGCCACACCAGGGAGCCTCTGCGTGGCTCTTCTTGTGGGTATCTCTTGGTTCTTGTGTGTATTCAGCTCTCTCATTTCCCAGCCAAACCCCGGGGACAGTCCTGGTAAATCTTTGTGGGAGGGCCAGGATAGGCTTGGCAGTGCTCTTGGCCTTTCCTGATCTGGCCCTGCCACACCCTCCCAGAGATGTCCAGTGGGACCTCACCTTCTACATCTCATGTTGCTGTGCTCACAATTCGTAGCACCAAGAAAACCGTATTTGTATGCTTTCATTAACTCTCTTCTCCTACTACTATAATATTTTTGGGTATTCACTAAAATGGGAAAATAAGTAGATTATACTGTTCTGATTTCCTACTTGATAGAACAGTCTAGGGAAAACTGACCTCCATTCACTGACCCTTGATATTTCCCTTAATGTTTTTTTCAATGAAACTTGGTAATCTACTTGATTTCAGAACTGTGAGCATAAAGTCACCCTCTGAGAATATTGTGACCCTCCAATAAAAAGAGCATAATGTGTACTAACCCACTTCATCTCCTCACTTACCCATTCAGCCAACCTCACCAAGCACACATGGACGTACAAGGCTCTGAGACAAGACGAGGCTATTCAATGATGACTGCAGTGTCGTCTCTTCTGCTAATGACTTGCGATCTGTTGGGATCCACAAACACTGCTCATATGTGACCCAAGATCTAAATGAAGTAGTTTGGGAGTGAGAGAAGGGAGCGAGCAGATGGACCAAAAGCGTTTGGAAGGTGCAAGCGAGCCATGACTGTTGAGGCATCCCATCCCTTCTGGGAGAAGGCTGCCTTTAGTCGAATGGGGATTAAGTTCTAATCATACAGGGGAGGGCAAAGGATGTCATGTTCTGAGATGATCATAGCTCTGCTCTTCTGGTCTACTTGTGTGCTGCGTGGCACTCACTCATCTTCGTGTTGACTCATTTATATACCAGAACAATCCTATGTGGCCTTTGCTATACTGGAATTTAATTCAATGGTGTTTCATTTACAATTGTCAGGTCTATGGCCATAATCCAGTTTGGCCTATAGTGTTCTTTTGCTGTTATATTTTCATTAGATTTTAATGCCAGGAAATTGATGAGTTAATGGTATAATTGGGGAGCTTTCCATCTAAGCATGCGGGACCTAGAAATTTCCTCCTCTCATTGCCGCAAAATGCGCAAACCCCTCAAATCAAATCGACTACATGGCTTTGCTTGCACCAGTGCTGATGTGGTGTTTACCTCTCTGCATTTTCACACGTGCTTCATCCACATCCCCGTGCACATGTATAGAGGGCTTGTTTAGTTTTGGTAGGATGATTCCAGCGGACAAGAAATCTGCTGTTATTTTGTATTTCTTTTATTATTGTTGTTGTAACTTTTTTTTTTTTTTGAGATGGAGTCTCTCACTGTTGCCCAGGCTGGATGCAATGGTGTGATCTCAGTTCACTGCAACCTCTGCCTCCCAGGTTCACCTGATTCTCCTGCCTCAGCCTCCTGAGTAGCTGGGATTACAGGTGCCTGCCACCTGTAATTTTTTGTATTTTTAGTAGAGACAGGGTTTCACTATGTTGGCCAGACTGGTCTCGAACTCCTGATCTTGTGATCTGCCCACCTCGGCCTCCCAAAGTGGTGTGATTACAGGCGTGAGCCACCGCTCCCAGCCTGTTGTTACCTTTTATAGTACCCGAGCCAAGTACTGAATATGCATTGCTTTAACTAATGTAGCATTTTTCCAGAACAAGTTAAGTTCCAAGAAATAATCCAATAGTGACAAAAGAAACGCCATGAGGACTTCTCCTACATCCTACCATTCAGATGTCCCCATTGTTGGAGCTGTGGTGGGAGAGAACATGGCCCCTGGAGGTGACAGGTTTGGGAACAGTCCCTGGTCACCTTATTTAAAGTCTTCCCTAAAAACAGTGCTTACAGCTTAGTTTGCCAAATGCAGTCACAGAAATAACGTCTTTGGATTTTAAGACACCCTTGAGTTAGGCAGTCCCTAACCCCTGCATTGCATAGGCTGGAAATCTGGCTCAGAGAGGGGGAATGGTTCCTCACATCTACCTTATGAAGCTCCTATGGGGGCAGCTGTTGCGGAAGGTGGTGTGAGCTTCTCAAGGTCATACGGTTGTTAGTAACAGTAAGTCACTGGCAGAGCAAATGCTTGGGAGCAGCAGGAGAACGGCTGCTGCCTGCCCAGACGTTGGTCTTTGTGCCCTGCCCTGGCCCCCTCCTGGGCCATCCTGTGAACAGGGCACTCAGGGGCTTTGCTAGCTCTGAGAGGAAGCAGGGTCTGGTGCTGCTGCCAGCATGGTTCACAGGGTGTTCAGGACATAGGAAGATGTCCAGGGTGTCTCAGAGCCCACAGCAGTCACAGGAGGGCCCGCTCAGTGCACCTTCTGGGAGAGAAGCAACCACATGTCACTATTTTTTTTTTTTTTTTTTTTTTGGAGACAGGGTCTCACTCTGTCACCCAAGCTGGAGTGCAATGGTGTGATCATGGCTCATGGCAGCCCTGACCTCCCAAGATCACATGATCCTCTTGCCTCAGCCTCCCAAGTAGCTGGGACCACAGGCAGGTGCCACCACACCTGGCTAATTTTTGAAAAATTGTTTGTAGAGATGGCGTCTTGCCATGTTGCCCAAGCTGGTCTCAAACTCCTGCACTCAAGCCATCCCTGCACCTCAGCCTCCCAAAGTGTTGGGATTACAGGCATGAGCCACTGCACCCAGACTCCTGCTCTTAAAATGCCATTATTCATAGGCAACAGCTGCAGAATAGATAAGTGAGACTTCATCAAAATCAAAACCTGCTATGCATCAAGGACACAACAAACACAGTAAGACAGAGTCAACAGAGGCAACCCAGGGAGGGGAGGAAATATGTGCAAATCATATACCTGATTGGGGTTAATATCCAGAATATGTAAAGAAATACAACTCAACAACAAAACACAACTCAACTACAGAAGGGGCACAGCATGTGAACAGACATTTATCCAAAGAAGATACATAAATGGCCAGTAAGCACAGGACAAGTTACCCTACAGCACCCCGCCCTGGGGAAGTGCAGACCAGAGCCCCATGAGATGCCACCTCACACCTGCAGGGATGGCAATTATAAAACGAAACAAAACAAAGTGTTACCAATGGAGGGTGTCCAGGTTCTTGGTGTTTTGAACAAAGAATTGGACAAAACACACAAAGCAACAAAGCAACAGCATATATTTATTGAAATGAAAGTACACTCCACAGAGTGGGAACAGGCTCTAGCAAGCAGCTTAAGAGCACCAGTTACAGAATTTTCTGGGATTTAAATACCCTCTAGAAGTTTCCCGTTGGTTACTTGGTTTACACCCTATGCAAATGAGGTAGTGGCCCACAACCTGTCTGATTGGCTGCAGAAGGTGACCAATCAGAGGCTGAAGTGGAGTTACAAAGTTACACATGAAGACTTGGCCTGTGACCAGTCTGATCAGTTTCAGGAGGGGACCAATCAGAGGTACTTTCATTTTTCATCTGCAATGCAGAAAAAGGGTGGGGGGGTGTTGCAAAGGGAGTAGCCTCTGATCCTTTGGCCACTTTGGGTTTGGAGAGGTGCAGTTTTTCTTTTGATTCTGTTCTAGGAAGTCAGTGTGAATCGGCCTTAGGTTCCCTGCCTCCAGACCCTATTCTGCCTCAAAAGAAAATAACAAGTGTTGGGAGCATAGGGAGAAACAGGACCCCTGTGCTCTGTCAGTGGGGATATAAAATGGTGCCATTGTTATGGAAGGCAGTATGGCGGCTCCCTAGAAAATCAAGCATGGGCCAGGCACGGTGGCTCACGCCTGTAATCCTAACACTTTGAGAGGCTGAAGTGGGCAGATCACGAGGTCAGGAGATGGAGACCATCCTGGCTAACAGGATGAAACCCTGTCTCTACTAAAAATACAAAAAATTAGCCAGGTGTAGTGGCACACGCCTGTAGTCCCAGTGACTCAGGAGGCTGAGCCAGGGGAATTGCTTGAACCTGGGACGCGTAGGTTGCAGTGAGCTGAGGTCGCGCCACTGCGCTCTAGCCTGGGTGACAGAGTGAGAAAAAAAAAAGAAAAAAAAAAAAGCATAGAATTAGCACACGACCCAGAAATTCCCGTACTGAGTCCATGTCCAAAACACATAAAAGCAGGATCTCAGGCTAATATTTGTTCCTAGGAGCACTATTCAGAATCGCCAAAACATAGAAACAACCCAAATGAACAGATAAACTAAGGGTGAAATGTCCGTGCAATGGCAGGAGATTCGGACACACGCGACAGCATGGAGGAACCCGGAGGATGTTACATGACATGAAATAAGCCAGCGATGAAAGGACAGAAACTGCATGATTTCACTTACATGACAGACCTAGAGTCGGCAAATTCATAGCGATGGAGAGTAGCCGGGGGGCTGCCCGGGGCTGGGGGAGGGAATGGGGAGTGAGTGTTGAACGGGGACAGAGTTTCAGGTTGGGAAGATGAGAAAGTTCTGGAGATGGTGGTGGTGATGGCAACACAACAATGTGAGTGTGCTTAATGCCTCTGCCTGTGCACTTAAACGTGGGTCAGATGGTGAATATTATGTTATGTGTATTTTACCGCAATTCAAAAAAATATCTTGATGCTGCTGGCTATTGGGCATGCCTTCTCAAAATAAGACACCCATATCTTGCCACCACAAGGCTTTTTCTTGGGTGATTGCACTTCATCTCTTATTAAAAATAGAAAAGAAGGAAAACATAGGATAGAGAAGATTCTCAGGTTATTTTGCTCAGATTTTTTTCTAAGATATCCTAAGAGTTGCCTCAGACATGGATTATTGCTTTTGGTATGGAAAATATATAAATATGTGATAGAATCTTGGGTTGGAAGGAACCCTAGGAGGTCATGCTACATCTTCTTCAGTCTGCAGATACCATATCACTTCAATTACCCCAGGTGGAAGAGAATTTATTCTTCTTAGGAAAAAGATCTCTTCTCACCCATTTCAATTGTAAGCTTTTCACTGACAGGAGAATGTTCTTTCTAGCTCCTCCAACAGTCGCTTTGTTCAAAAGAGCATCTGCAGAGGACCTGCCTTGACCACGCTCTCTCCTGGGCAGATGGAGGCCCAGGGCAAATGAAGCAACATCTTCCTCATCACTCACAGGCCCAGGAGGGGCAGGCACAGCTCTGTTGACTTCCATCTTCTCTTCCAACCCCATGGTCAGGGAGAGCTCCAGGCATGTGTATCTACAAGATGAGAGACCAAAGCTCACCTCACTGCCTTCCCCTCCCCTCTTTCCTTCCTGCTTCCTTCCAGGCATCTTTTCTCATAGTGCGGTGTTCTCTGGAGCCCTCCTGTGTGAGCCTGGGTTCCTTTGGAGCCCCCCATGTGACCTTTTGGTACCCTCCCACGTCCACCTGTTCCCCTTTTGCTGTGTACCTTGCAACAGAACCCTGTCTTCTAGAAAGGCTTTGTCAGTTTTAAAAAGAATGGAGTCGCTGCATATGTGATGCAGTTATTACAATAAAATTGGACTGGTATTCTGCTGCACTAGAGCACTTCTAGAATTTACCAGATGTGCCACTTTTATCTTCAATTCCAGAGGTCTCCTAACCTTCAGAGGCAGTCAGACACTAGAATCACAGCACAGTCGGCCTTTCGATTGGGATCCACCGTCCGCTGGACAGTACAGCCAACAGACATCTGGCTTACAGACTGGGGAGAATGCAGGTCGCTGACAACCTGCAGATTGTTCTTTCCAGGGTTAATATCCATCTGCATTATTGCATTATCTAATCACTGATCAAAAAATGTTTAGCTGGAACTGGAACTGGTTCTTTGGGTGACACAGCAGTTGATCCTCCTGGTGTGTCACTTTATTTATTGCTCCATTGATAACTGTTCTCTCCAGTCCATGTGTTAATCTACCTGGAGGGTTCCCACAGGCACACCTCTGAGGTGGATCAGGCACCATTCTGTAGACAAAGACACTGAGGCTCAAAGACATTATTTTCCCAAATAAGACCACCCATGTGTTTGGACTCCAGCTACATGATACCGTTACAGAGTCAATACAGGCATGGGAATTCCAGGGCTAGAATAAGGTCAGGGATACAGTTGGGCCTCCTGTGAGGGACATGGGGCCAGAGCCAACAGGGAGGACAAGATCAGTTCCCTTCCTGGCCCTCCTGAATGTGTGGCACCCATGTCTCCCCATTACTTGTCTGGCTGAGCTGATGGTCCTAACTGTTGGAAGGAAATCCAGAAGAGTAGATATTGATGTAAAGATTAAGTGGAATGCCATTATAATATGCAGCCTATAGTTGAACTGTTTAATCTATCATTGCTATCTGTCACATTGCTCGATGACTGAAAGCAATTGCATTACCAATCTATAAAGCTGGAGTCGCTCCCTGGGTGATAATTGACCAGATTTGTATTTCTATTCATGGGGTTTTTAAAAGGAGGTAAAAGTGGGTTGTGTCCAAGTATAGCATTTGATTGTGTTAATAAATGTGATAATCAGGTTTGAATGTACAACAAAGTGCCTCCCACAAGTAGCGTGGAAGCCCACGCCACTGGGGGCCTGTAACCTTATAAAACCCCAGGCCATTGTCCCTAAATTACTGCATTTATTATACAAGGATTATTTCAACTGTACCCACTGGAATTATTTGTTCTAAAAGAAACTTTTAAGTGAAGAGTCATTTAAGAAAAACACATTCTGCTTCTTCTACCCCTACCCTCCCTGTCAATCAGTGCCCTGGGAATTGGAGCACAACTGGGTTGAACTCCCCAGAATCACAGGAGGGGCTTTCTGGACTCTCGGTGGAGATCTGCAGTACAGGCTTGTCTGGGTCTCAGCAGCGCAGCCACTGAACCCCGCCTGGGTGGGGGCTAGGCTCTAGCAGGTGGAGGCCCTGGTCCCCCTGGCTCCAGAGACATTGCTCGGCTCGTGACACCTTGACTGTTTTACCTGGGACTCAAGCCAACTGTTCACCCAGCAGAGGACCTGAAATGGGCCTGTCCTGCGGTGAAAGGCGCCAGGTGTCAGAGCAGCCAGACCCTGGCTTAGTGTTCTTGTGGCCGCTCGCACACACTCCCTCTGGGGAGGCCCTCCAGGCTCTGGATACCAGCAAGGTATCTAAGCCTTCCTCATGTCTCCATCTGCAGAGAGAAGCCCAGGCTACCCACCGTGCATGCTTCCTGTGAGGGTTCCAGATACCTCCAGCAAAGCAGTCAGCTCTCAAAACAACCACGCCAATACCAGGAATAGTTATTAATATTTATAATATTGACTGCAAGTTTCTTCCTCAGGTTTTGAAATTTGGAAGTCCAATTTCCAACTAGGATACAGCAGAAGTGTGCAATCAAAGTGGGTTATGTGGGAGGAGCTGAGTCTGGTTCTTTGACGTTGATCCTCGTGTGGTCTTGGAATCACCCTTGTGGGTTCAGGTGTCACTGCCTGAGGGCTGGGGAAGGAGCCCCGAGGAGGAAGCTGCTAGCGCATTGACAGTCTGTCATCTCACAGCTTGGCCTGTTGGGATGGTGATCGCTAGAGGCCTTTGTCACATAGCACGAGCATGTTTGCAGACACCACCGACACCCCCAGAGCATCTGCAACTACTTCCTTTACATAAACACCTGCCTTCCTGAGAGCCCGTCCACCCCTCCACCCTGAGTCTCATCACCACCCTGCAGCCCGCACTGGCTTCCAGGGAAAGACCCTCGAGGCCTTTCTGGAGGTTAAGGGCAATGAATTCATCAGCTGCAATTGCCATCTTCAACCTTTGTGCTGCCTTCTTAGGAGGCCTGAGAGCTGCAGGACAGCCTGTCTGACCTGTGGGCTGGCTTAGGCTCTGCTCCCACCTCACTTTGCTCTCTGTTCAGACTCATCTGAGAGCAAATGGCAAATAACTGGAGAACACTTTGCAGCCTCCTGCGGGGGCCCCTCCCGCCATGCAGGGAGCGCAGAACGCAGGGCCTTTTTGGCAACTGATCTCCTGTCTCTATTTCTATGGCTCCTATCACCATGGTATCCAAGATCCCTGCAGGCATGAGGCTAAAAACAGAACCCGGGGGTGGGGGAGTGTGCCCTTGCTGACTTCACAGTTATGTTCTTCAGGGAACAAACTAAAAGCAGAACACTGGCTCCCTCCTCCCCACTGGGCACCCCAGAAGTCTGCCTTTCAGGCCTTAGGGTGCAGGGGCGGTGGGTGTGCCCTTTGAAGAGGGAGAGCGACCCAGGCCTGGCAACCCCAGCCTGGTGTCACTTAGGACCTGCTCAGAACCTGGGTACCTGGATTCCCACACCGTCCACATGCATGTAGGGTTGGCCAAGAGGCCAGACGCTGTGCTGGGCCGGGGGGAACAGAATGAAGAAGACAGCCCCCGTCCTCAAGCAGACGGCAGGTCATCTGAATCGAGCCTCACAGGAAGCCATGGCTGAGTCAGGGTGAAATATGCCGAGTAACTGGCAGAGCGGCTGCAAATGTGTTAGACGGCCAGGGAGGGATTCCACATGGCTTCATAGAGGGAGTGCTCCTGGCTGGGCTGGGTTGGGCCTGAGAAACCGAACAAGACTTTGGCAAGCAGAAATTGCTATGGAGTGAGTGGGTAGCCTCCTGGGACATCAGGGCATCACAGATGCAGCCTCCACGCCCCACCTCGGGGTGCGCCTTTCAGCAAGCAATTAAAGAGCTCTCCCTGCCAGGTGCTGAAGATGCAAATAATGGTGGAGCTAGGTCGGGGGTCATGGGAGGCCCTAGTGTGGGCTTGGTTCTAGGCAATGTGGGGCCAAGGAAGATTGTATTCAGGGATGTCACTGACCAAAGCTTTTTTAGTGTTTCATGTGTGGGAATTCAATCATCAAATATTCTTCCTGTGATGTGGATGTGTTTCCAGCAACAGATTAGCGGTTAACATTACACACAGCAATGTCTTTCTGCGTACTGTATGCACTCATGGAAATTCAGTTTAGTTCTCTCAGGTGAGAAGGCCGGGCTCTAGGCAAATTCTACTTCATAGTTCTTTATGGTTTACAAAGCATTTCAGACCCGTAGTTTGGTGGATTCCGGGTGATGTGGCTGGCAGGTGGGTATCCCCAGCTGCTGTGTGGTGGTACAGACCCCCGTTTGACCAATGTCCTCCTCTGTGAGTCGAGGGCATATGAGGGCAGCCCACGCAGCAGCACTGGCAGGATCTAGGGGCTCACACTGTGCTGGGAAGGAAGGGAACCTCATTCTGAGTTGGCCAAGCTGGGACTTGTCAGGTTGTGCCCACGCCCTGCGATCCAAGCCTCTGCCATGACGTCACACCTTGCAGATGACCTTGGACTCTGCAGCCCTCCATATTCCCTCATGGAAAGCTAGTCATGTTCTTCACTAGCTTTTGGAGGAAGGTTTTACAGACTGGGGAGCCTCCTTCTGAATTGGCCAAGCTGGGGCTTCCAGGCTGTGCCCATGCCCTGTGATCCAGGGCTCTGCCTTGAAGTCATGCCCTGCAAATGACCTTGGACTCTACGACCCTCCATGTTCCCTCGTGGGAAGCTAGTCATGTTCTTCACTAGCTTTTGGAGGAAGGTTTTGTGGACTTGTTCCCCTAATGCTACATAATTGTACTTTATACTTTCATGTTTTAACCTTGGAGCGTTTGCTAACTGAAAGAATCCACTCTCTGGAAACCACATTTCCTCCTCATTTCACGGTAAAATGGCAAAGTCCTTTCTTTTGTTTCCTAAACACTATCACATGGCAGTCGATTGCTCTTCTTCCTCATAAGATAATTTCAAGTTAGGCAAATATGAAAAGCCATTTCTGTCTCGTCAAAATTCCCTACAAAGGGATTTTGTTGAATCTTTTATAACAACCTTCTTAATGGACTTCTGGGTTGAAACTTGGCCGGTGCAGCCAACCATGTGAAGTTAATTGACGGGCACAGGTTGAATTGTTTCCCTCTTTAAAAAAAGCCAAAGTTCTAACTCCCAGTGCCTGTGACTGTGGCCTTGTTTGGAAATAAGATCTTTACAGATAATCAGGTTAAGTTGAGGTCACTAGGGTGGCCCTGATCCGATAGGACTGCTTTTCTCACGCAGAGAGGAACTGGGGCACAGACATCCACGAAGGAAAGCTGTGGAGATGAGGGAGAGGACAGCCACCTGCAAGTGGAGAGACATCTGGGGCCATCAGGAGCCGGGGAAGAGGCAGAAACAGACGCTCCCTCACGGCCCTCCTAGGACCCAGCCCTGCCAATACCTGCATCTTGGACTTCTGGCCTCCAGAACCCTGAGACAATACATTTGTGTTGTTTTGAGCTACCCGGATTGTGGCACTTTGTTATGGTGGCCCCTGGAAAGAATACACTGACTTAAGTTCAGTGATACGAGCCAGGTTGGCTCAGAGCCAACTGACTCCTTTGGTCACTTAGAAGAACATTTCATCAATGCTTTGTGAATGTATCTCTGTAATGTTTCCATTTAAGAAACCTCCTAAAGCAAAGAAGTGCCCTATCTTCAGAACGCATTGCTGCAGCCTCTTAGAGAAAATGACCACATACAATTATGATCCCCTCGTCAGCCAATCAGCATCCAGCAGGGACAGCACAGGGTGGAAGCTGGAGCTTCCCATGGGCGGTGACAGGGCTGGCTTCTCCAGGACCTTCCCATGGGTGGTGACAGGGCCAGCTTCTCCAGGACCTTCCCATGGGCGGTGACAGGGCCGGCTTCTCCAGGACCTTCCCATGGGCAGTGACAGGTCTGGCTTCTCCAGGACCTTCCCATGGGCGGTGACAGGGCCGGCTTCTCCAGGACCTTCCCATGGGCAGTGACAGGTCTGGCTTCTCCAGGACCTTCCCATGGGCGGTGACAGGGCTGGCTTCTCCAGGACCTTCCCATGGGCAGTGACAGGGTTGGCTTCTTCAGGACCTTCCCATGGGTAGTGACAGGGCCAGCTTCTCTGGGAGCTTCCTGTGGGTGGTGACAGGGCCAGCTTCTCCATGCCTTTAAATTTCTGATCTCTCATCAGTTTAAATATCTCCTATGTGATAGCTTTTCATCAAATCTGGCTATTTTTCTGCCTTTATTCTGGCTTTGTTAAAGCGCTCAACCAGGATCACTTTCAGTTACATGTCTTGGAAAGCCCTGATAATTAGATTTAAATCATAAAATATGGTAATGCATGCAGATAGTAGCAGGATAAAGATTTTAAAGGCAACTTAATGTATTATTGCCTTGGCAGAAACAGTTGAGTGCTGTGTAGCTGATACACTACAGGCTGCCGTGAGGCACAGGAAAGTGAACTAAGGAGAGCCTAAGAATCTACCAGGGCTGTGACTGAGAGGCCAAGGGCTGGGATCGCTGTTAGATCTAAATCAATTATCTTTTAGTTCTTAAAATCTTTCCGAATTTGTTCCTTGCCATGTGCATGTGCCCATTTGGTGCTGCCAAATCTTCCAGCTGTGTATCTACTGAGTGTCTGCTCTCTGGAGTGCACACCATCAGGTGTTGGGGGTGTTTCAGAGTTTCAGCATGACTGAGCTCTCAGGGAAGAGAGACAACAGATGTACAAGTGACGCCTGCTGTGTGTCCTGGAATGCCCACACTCCAGGACACGTGGAGAGAAGGAAGAAGCAACTCACAAAGCAGACCATCTACACCTAGGGGAGTGGACGTGAGCCCTGCTGGGGGCCACACGGTGAGGCATGACCTCCTAAGCATGTCTCTTGCTCCATCTCCCAAGCAAGGAGACGCCACAGCCCCAGGGGCTTTGGGGAGGTGACATAGCCAGGTGAGCAGGTGTTCTGGGGGAAGAAGTGGAGGGACTGTAGGATTAGGAAGATGGCCTGGCACACTGTTCACCACCTTTAACTGAGAAGGACTAGGACCCCTGTGAGGAGATCTGGAAGAATTTTCTATCATCTGGTTATGAAATTTCATGAGAAAAGGCTCATGAGGGTGGGAGACAAGGACAATCACAACTCACACAAAGAGAGAGCCGGGAGAGTGACCGGGGTGGGGGTGTCCAGGTCCCCTTGACTCGGGGCCAGCGCAGGACGGCTGCACATGGTGGCCTCGTGGGGCATGCTGGATGAAGTGGACTCCATCGGTAATTTTGCTGGCCTCCTGGGTGATGTATGGCAGGGAGTCAAGTCATTCTTCTCAAAGAAAATGGGGGAGAGGTGCTCCGTCGGCTTCCTAGTCTGGGAAGATGTTCTGGGCCACTCCACTCACAGGTGTGAACCTGGGGTTAGTGTCATTCATTCATCCCACAAACACTTATGGACCTAAACAAAGAAGGATCTTCGTAGCATCCCACATAGGAACTCAGTTCACCCACACGAGGCCTCCCTTGGCCACTCCACATGAAGTCTTCACCATCCCTGCTGCCCTGTCTCCCTGAGGTCCCTCCACCTGCGGTGAGCTGCAGGATGCCCTGCTCACTGTGTGCCTAGTTACCGCTGGTCACCACCCCACCAGTCAGAGTACAGGGTGCAGGAGGGATGGATCCTTTGTCTTATACACTGATGGGATCCCGGTGCTTAAAACAGGCCCTACCACATAGTAGGGGCTCCACCCATGTTTGTGGAATGAATGAATGACGAATGGGGAGAGAGTTTGGATTCTGCTGCTGACTGAGTGTGCACAGGTGGGGCAGCCTGAGGGAGGGACGCTGAAGCCAGCTGTGGGCCTGCACACCAGCAGGGTCTCTGGTCACGTCAAATTGAACTTCAAATTCAAAGGAACAAATGCTGGTTGTCTTGCCTCATATTTATTAGGTAAACGTTTCCCAATGCATAGCTCTGTTTTGGGAGCAGCTGGACGCATTAGTGGAAGCCATCAACTGCCTCCTGGAATCATTTAACACATCAACATTTTACAGCAGCAAATGGTGGCTTAGAGCAGCAAGTCGGAGCCCTCTAGGATTTCTTTCAAAGCCCTTTTTTCAGCGTCTGTTCAGATTGTCTGACATCCTATTGAGCTAGAAAGGAAAACTTTAGAAAGTCACTTGCACTGATATGCGGATGGGGGACTTCCGTCTTTTTTTTTTTCATGCTTTAAATAAAGAATTGACGATATTGTTTTGATGTGTTAATATCCTGGTTTCTTCTAAATACATTTTCTTCTCTTCCTTTCATGAAAATGATCAGATCTGACCATGTTGCATCCTTAGCAGGTATGCAGGAAGCATGGGGTGACTGGGTGCTCCCTGGGGGCAAGCATGGTCCCCCACGAGTTCCTCAGGATGCCTGGTGTCCCGTGGTCATCTGGGTGAGTGAGGGAGTGAAGCCAGGTGTGAGGAAATGGATGGGTTGTAGGATGTAAGTTACTGAATTCTGGGATTTAAAACAAGTACCTGTGCAGCCTGTAGGACTCAAGCCTTCACTAATTTGCTACACATCTTTCCGTGTTGCCTTCTGACCAAGTGTTAGTCTATAAAATTTCTTTTAATCACACTATGAAACTGAAAAAGGTTTTATCTTTCAGGCATGGCTGTGATTGTTTTGAAATGCCATTCTGTCTCTCTGTTGAGGTTTAATTATCTGTTATGAATAGCATCTGTGGAATTCATGTTGCCCAACTTGTTTTGGAAGAGAAACCATCAAATATTTGGTAGCAAGAAAGCCAAGTGATGATGGTTACATCAATCACACAACTCTGGGCTCTCCCTCTCATCAAAAGACACATTGCACAGCCCATCAGGGAGGAAAACATCCGGGAAATAGGGACCGATGGCTGCCATGCATGGCCTCACTCACTTTATGTGTTTTTTCAGCGATGTTGCCTCATGGTGCACAGACATGTTTACACACATGAACACGCAGGCAGACACACATTCTGGCCTCAATGCCTTCCAGCTCCCGCAGGCACCTGAACTCCGACTGAAATGTTACCTTCCGCTGGAGTTGTGGTCTCTGGAGATTTGCTCCTGCAGCATCAGGGGTCTCCAAACCCAAGGACACTTGTCTCCATGTGGAGGAAGCATTTGAATTTCTCCCCAGCTGCCTGGCCCCTCCCCTTTGAATGATGTTGTTGAACGTTGAGGCTGTAGTCACTTGAAAGTTCCATGGTTTGTGGAAAGTTTGCTGCCTTCTTCTGCGGTGATGTGGGTTGGAACACTGCTTAGCATTCCGCCTCCCCCTTCTCTGACATGGCTCTGTAAGCGCTGTCTCATTAAGAGTAATGTTTTTTCCATCATGGGTATTCTGTTAGAGTTGTTCCATCTCCAAATATGTTTTTTTCCCATATCCACATGTCAATCAGCAACTTGTCTCAAGCTCGAAAATGATAGTCGGGAGAGTTGAAATTGCTAGCAGTTTTAACACCAAAATGTAACCATTCCAGGCTCAGAATGACTGCAGAATAAATAGCTGCATTCAAAATTGGGCCACATTGCAAAGGCAAGTGCCTGGGTTATTCTAGAGTAATCTTGGGCATTGCAAGTCAAGTCAGTCTGGTTTTCTTGAAGGAGTGAGAACCCAGGTTTTTCCACCCAAGGTCTCACTGGCCCAGCAAGCCGAAGCCTTGAGCTCACTTGCTTACGCTCATGTGGACAACTGGATTGGACACACATTTTCACTGGAATTGTGCCCCTACAACTTTTCCAAAGGGAAAATCCCGGGTGTGCATGGATGTGGGGATGGCTTTTATGTGTAGAAACAAGAGGAAGGGATGGCCCGGCGGGCCCGGAGGAGGAAATTTCCTGGGCGAGAGGATTCTGTAGACATGAGGCTGGGCTCCTTTTAATTTGGGGTGGCTCTAGGCCCAGGGACTATGCCTGCTTAGCTTATTCCATAGAAGGTTCTCACAAGGCAAAGTTCAGGTGCTTGGCTTTGCATCTTGAACAGGCTTGGAGGGTGGGCATGACTTCAGGGAGAGACCCAACCACACGTGCAGGTGGCAGGTGGCACCCACATTCCAAAGAGTGGCAGATGGATGTCCAGGCAGGGTCTGTGAGGCAGATGTCAGGGCACAGGGCTTTCCCACAGGTGAGCCCAGGACACTGGAGGTTCTGAGATGGTGGAAATGAAGGCAGTCTAGCGATGGGGATGGGGCCACAGTGCTGATCTACGTGATGCAGGGCTTGGTTTAGAGAAAGTGGGGAGGTGCTTTACCCTCACCTGCAGGACTGGCAGCAGCCAAGACTCAGACAGTATTAGCCCTAGGATGAAATGTAGAAAAGGCCTTCAGAAACAAAGTGCTAATTTAGGGCCTGGAGTCAGGGTCAGTTCTTGACATCCACCTGCTCCCCAGTCCCAGGACAATCTGTTGCAAGCCTGGGTTATGACCCATATTTCGTGGTTTGCAGACCACAGGTATGCCATGGAGGATGACTGAGTTTGATCCTTGGCCCTCAATCTCAGCCCCCCAGCCCAGGACCCTGGCCACCTCTCCTGTCTCAGGCCATCCCTTCTGCAACCACACCCTGCTGACCAGGGACTCAGCCCTCGGGACTGGAGGGTCCCCCCCATGGCTTGGACCCCTTGGATATCACACCAGCTTAGGTGGAACCTGGTTCACCAAGTAGCCTTGGATGCCTCAACATGTAAGACTAGGAATATCCAGAAGTTGCTGGCATCATCAACAGAATAGCTCTTTAAATGTACCATGGCCAGTTCTGAATTTCCTTCCCAGGGCCAGAGCAGAGGGGCTGTGTGGGGAGGGAAGCGCACCATGGCCTCATCCCGGAAGCACCACGGGAAGCGTGGGGCTGGATCTTTGGGTGAGATGTCATTTTGCAAGACGGCTCTTTCCAGAAAGCCCATGCGTGTGTTTCACAACGGGTTGATGTGAATCTGGTGCACTTCTGTGTGTTTCACAGTGGGTTGATGCCACTGGAAGTGTGAATCTGGTGGACTTTCCCTTCTGGTCTACACAGTCTAGAAAGCACAAAGTAAGGAGGGAAAGGGAAGGAGAAAAGTGAGCTATGGAAAACCCAGTGATGACCTAATAATGACAAAGCTGACGGAAGCACAATGACAAGCACAGGAAACACAGGTATGGTTTAGTGCGAAGATTCTGAGAGGATGGGCGCCAATGGGTCTGGCGGCAAACACACCGCAGATCCTCATCATCTTAGAGAGAAGCGACCACCCAGCAGCCCTGTTGGTGAAGGTGCGTCAGGATGAAAGGTTCCCACAGGACTAGTAAGCACAGAAAGGTGTGTGTTTGTGCCGCCTGACTTTGCACTGCCCCAAAGCATCAAGGAAGCCGGGGGGCCAGGCCTGGCTCTTGTCTAAAAGATCCCCTCGGAGACCTGGGGGGCTGGATGTGCCAGGACGGAGGGGCCTCAGCCAGCTGACCCCACCGTGCCCCGCATGGAGGTGCCTCCCTCCTGCATTCCGTCCGCATCCACCTGGGCAGTGGTGGCCCAGGACCTCACACCAGCCCCCGCTGGGGGAGCCTGGAGCCCCTCCCTCTGTGGGAGAAACTCCACTGGGGTGCCGGCCCCGGCAGACAGAACCAGGACAAAGCACACGGGCCACGTGTCCAAAGACAAATAGGACAAAATTGGCATTCTGGTCTCTCCGACACCCTCAGCAAGGCCCAGGTCCGTCCAGTATCGGTATCTTGAAATGGGCACGATTTGTGTACAAATGAAATACAAATCTGAGGTTCATCACTCTCCTGATGAGGCTGTCTCTGTCTTCCCTCTTCCTCTGAGCACAGGCTCCCGGCCTGACCCTGACCTTCTGCAATCATTAAGCTCTTGGCCAGGGCTCTCTGCCTGTACACGCTCTGTCTCTCCTCCCTTCATTTCCTCAGCAGGCCTTTGGGAACAGACCCATTGGAGCTAAGCACACAGTTTTGGACGGGATCTCCTCCAGGCCACCGCCGCCTCATGAGAAAGCGCCGGAATGATCTCAGGTGCATTTTCAGTTACTGATCCCCGTGCAACTGGACTCTGTTTCTTTAAACATGGACAATGGTTCTGGTGCGAGGCTTGATCATTATCTCCCACCTCTGAGTCTCATTCAAGGGGACCACTCGCCTGTCATTATTTTGGCCACATGTCCTTTCCCATTTCTTATCCCTAATCTCATTATCTTCCCTTTTTCTCTGCTTAATTGCATTCAGCACTTACCCCACTTGCGGCTCATCCCTCTGAGTGACACTGTCTCACCTCTGTCTTTGTTGGCTGGCCCTGACGAGCGACTGTCATTATCGGAGGTTCTCGCTGTCCTGGGTGTCTTTTCTCTTAGGACTAAACAGGTCCTTTGCTATCCTTACCCCCTTGCAGCCTCCAGCAGCGCTCAGCACCCATTTCCAGGCTCCATTTCTCTCTCCAGGTCCACAGCGCCTTGTCTCTCCCCTGTCCACATCTGGGCACCTGACGCTATTTCCAGTTGAACATTTTATAAAGCTGTGGAATGGGGATCCCAAGGGTAGTTACTTCTATTTTTATCTTTCATGTCTTCAAAACAAACCAAAGGGAGAAAACCACATTTATTAAGCCATAGTCTATGTCATAAAGCACTGCAAAGCCTTTCATTCTCTGAGCTGATCTCAATTGCCCCTTGTTTTTATTAACCTGGGCTGGTCAGTTTCCCTGAGATGCTATTAACTACAGCGAGAGAGTTCTCCGAGCAGAGGCTGCAGGAGCTTGGCCCCACATGTCACTCCATGTGTGTCTGCCGTGCCTGTGGGTGATGTGCTCACGTGTGTGTGTGTGTGTGTGTGTGTGTGTGTGTGTGTCTTTCTCTGGGTACACTATCTTTATGCAATAGAATGTGGACATGCATTTCTATCCACCAGGAAATACGCCTCATCCAGTTGAAATAAATGAGCCCATGATCCTTATCTTTTCTGTAAGCCCTACATATGGAAGGCATTTGCCGATGACTCCTGAAAGCTGCACATTTCAGCTTCCCTGGTGTTTCCTGCAGGGTCTGGGATGGGTATTGCCTCCATCCACGGGTTCGTCGGCTGCCGAATGTGCTGATTTCCCAGTCCCCCGTATTGACACATTCCTGGCTTCCTTCCCCACCCTTGCTCTTCCTCTGGGAAATGCGTGCATTGCCCTCATCTGCTCCAGCCTGCTTTATGAAGGATCAGAGAAAATATTAATTGATTTTTTAAAAGAAATTAATTTTCGTTGCCATGTTTCAGAATTCTCATTGTCTCCCTGGGTGACCTCTGGCTTTATAAAGTTGCATTAAATTGTGTAACTTTACTTCATGAGGTCTTCTTTTCGTTTCCAAGCATGACTTTCTCACCTTTTTTTTTTATTAAAAAAAAAAAACTGTTTAAACTTCAATCTGAGATGTTTTTCTCATTCCGCTCTGTCCCGGCGCTTTATACTTACAGGTGCCCCTTCCTTAGGATTCATCCTTTCTACCCTGGCTGCTTGTGGATGATAATGCTTAGCATTTATATGTGCTGTTCATCTTCAAATGCTCCACAAACTTGGGGAGGTTTAATTGTCTTGCCCTTTCAGGCACCACTGGATCAGCCACCCGAGGCCCAGACGCAGCCCCAGAGGCTCAGGGAGGACAGTCCCCGCGTCTTGCTGACCTCCTGTCTAATTCTACATGCAAGGGCCTTCTCCGGGAGGGAACGAGGACAGCCGTGTCCTCCAGAGGCTGATGGCAGCACAACTTATGCATTTCATCCCATTAAAACTATAATCGATTCCTAAACCCCACACCCCGGTGCTGTTAGTGGGAAGCGTGGCACACTTCACACAGAAGAAGGCGGAAAACAGGGAGGCTGTGTTGAGCATCCGGCTTGCTTCCTGTGACCAATCAGGCCCGTGGGGAAAACGGGCTTCCTAGAAATACCGGGCAACAATAACTGGGGGCAAGATGCTGTTTTATGCAGCGACCAATTTAACAGTTAAAAATGATCTTTTATGTGGTAGCACTGGGGTGCAATGTCTGTGACAACCTTGTGAATCTTGTTAGAGTCGCTGTAGATGAAGCTGCTGAGAGTCACTGAATAACTTTTCTTATAAAAATTCAGGGCAACATCACAGTTAGAGATGGACAATTAAGAACAGATTGTTGTTTTGGACTGCTTCAGCTTAAGCTTTCCCTAGGGTAGTTTTATTTCTAATAAATTGCATGTCCTCTTTCTGGAATCTTCTGATACCTTCCACCCTAGGACTGTCTTTCCCAGCCTCTAAGGACCATGTTCCTTATATTTCATCCTTATCTCTACTTCTTTTTTTTTTTTTTTTTTTTTTTTTGAGACAGAGTCTCGCTCTGTCACCCAGGCTGGAGTGCAGTGGTGCAATCTCGGCTCACTGAAAGCTCCGCCTCCCAGGTTTACGCCATTCTCCTGCCTCAGCCTCCTGAGTAGCTGGGACTACAGGTGCCCGCCACCACGCCCAGCTAATTTTTTTGTATTTTTAGTAGAGACGGGGTTTCACTGTGTTAGCCAGGAATGGTCTCGATCTCCTGACCTCGTGATCCACCCGCCTCCGCCTCCCAAAGTGCTGGGATTACAGGCGTGAGCCACCGTGCATGGCCTCTTTTTTTTCTTTTTTTGAGATGGAGGCTTGCTCTGTCACCGGGCTGGAGTGCAGTGGCACAGTCTTGGCTCACTGCAACCTCTGCCTCCCGGGTTCAGGTGATTCTCCTGCCTCAGCTTCCCAAGCAGCTGGGACTAGAGGTGCGTGCCACCACACCTGGCTAATTTTTTGTATTTTTAGTAGAGACATGGTTTCACCGTGTTAGCCAGGATGGTCTCGATCTCCGTGATCCGCCTGCCTCAGCCTCCCAAAGTGCTGGGATTACAGGCGTGAGCCACCGCACCAGGCCCTTCTTCTCTATTTCTAAATTTAATCTTTAGGCCTTGAAAATAAGTAAAAACATACAACCCAGCTTCCCAGAAAACCATTTCTAGTGGCTAATTCTATGACACCTCTTGAGCTACATTAAAAACAAGGTTTGGCCAGGTGCGATGACTCACACCTGTAATCCCAGCACTTTGGGTGGCTGAGGATCACTTAAACCCAGGAGTTCAAGACCAGCCTGGGCAATATGGCGAAACCCCATCTCTACTAAAAATACAAAAAATTAGCCAGGTGTGGTGCACCCACCTGTAGTCCTAGCTACTTGGGAGGCTGAGGTGGGAGGATTAGTTGTGCCTGGGAGGTGGAGGCTGCAGTGAGCCGAGATTGGGCCACTGCCCTCCAGCCTGGGCAACAGAGTGAGATTCTGTCTCAATAATAATAATAATAAAGGTTTATTTAATAATCCATCAGCTGAAACCTCAATCCACCAGGGACCATTCATTCCTTTGTAGAGTACGATGATATTGACAAACATATTGATAACTCCGAGGCATGGCAAGTTCTGAAGAGACATCAGAATCATTAAAGAAACAGTAAATTATATTTAGGCAGATTTTATTGCTAACTGTATCTTTATTCTAACAACTTGGAAATTAACAATTCAGTTATAGTATAGCTATGACAAGCTTATTAACCAAAGTTACTTGTATGCCTACCCTACTATGTGAGCTCACTGTATACACTTGAAAAATAAATGACATCATGCTCTTCTTACTTGAATATGTATTTATACAAAGTATGTGGCTATTCCAGGGAAACTGATAAAATGGGAATACGTAGGGCTCAGGAGTTACTGCTGATACTAAGATAATCAGATCTGCATGTCCTAATGGTTTTGTGGCCCTGGAAGGTCACCTAGTTTGCAGGACACAACAATCAGATGAATCATTGCATATGACCTGTGATTAAATTGCTTGCAAAGACTATAAGTGCATTGCAAAGTTTATTGATTTCTCAGAAAATAATAATTATCTTGACCTTGTGACTCTCAAATGGGATTCGATAATTCTTCCCAGAAGAGGCAATGAGAAAAGCAAATGGGCTTTCTCTCCCAAAACGAATTTGCTAAACTTTTCTTTAGGATACTGACTGATCCTATTAACTTGTTGGCCGCACAAGTAATGATGTTGAGATGTTCTTTCCCAGTGAATCTTGATTGGAATAGGATCATCTTTTCGTACAGATTTATCTCCAGAACTACGAATATTTGTGACGAAATGTTCTCAAATTTTAGTCTCATTCAAACTCTCAGATAATATTGAATGCCCAAGCACTGAGGTTTCACTTAAGGGAAAATACAGACACTGTCCAATCTTCATGTCCTATTGGGGGTGCTACTCTAACAGAGTGTGTGTGTGCGTGTACAGGTGTGTGTTGCACACACGTGCATGTTGCTGGTATGAGGGTAAGTCAGGAAGGCAGTTCACAAGCTCGTTTATGATTTCTCCTAAGCAGAAAGAAGAGACAGAAAATAGCTATCTTTGGAGGGATGGAAAAGCAGAAATATAGTTTAGTTACCAATACATAGCCCACCCCAATGGAGTTAGTGCGAAACACTGAATAATTCTACAATGAGTATGCTGGAAGCTGCTGACATGAGGCCCCTGAATTAAAGGAAGAGAGTCTTGTGAGCTGCGTGACAAAGGAACTCAGGTCAGGACGGGCTTTCCAGAGGATGTGCACCTTGACCTGGGATCACAAAGAATCAACAGGAGGCAACAGGGTAACAGTGGAGACCTGCGAAGTGTGTGTCCATGTGTGTGAGTGTGCATGCATGTCTTTGTGTATCTGTGGGGGGAGCATGTGCACATGTGTGGACTCATTCTTGCTCATGTGCATGTGTGTGTTTGCCCATTGTGTGTGTGTGTTTGGCAGGTGTGGGTGTTTGTGTGTGTGTTTGTGTGTTTTTGGCGTATGTGTGTGTGTGTTTGGCAGATGTGTGTGTTTGTCTGCATTTGGCAGGTGTGTGTGTTTGGCAGGTGTTTCTGTGTGTGTTTGACATGTGTTTGCGTGTTTAGCAGGTGTGGGTGTTTCTGTATGTGTGTGTACGTTTGGCAGGTATGTGTGTTTGGCATGTGTGTTTGTGTTTGGCAGGTGTGTGTTAGATGTGTGTGGGGTGTGTATTTGGCGTGTGTGTGTTTTGCAGGTGTGTGTGTTTGGCAGGTATGTGTGTGGGGGTGTGGCATGTTTATGTTTGTGTGTGTGTTTGGCAGGTGTGGGTGTTTGTGTGTGTGTTGTGTGTTTTTTGGCATATGTGTGTGTGTGTTTGGCAGATGTGTGTGTTTGTCTGCATTTGGCAGGTGTGTATGTTTGGCATGTGTGTTTGTGTTTGGCAGGTGTGTGTTAGATGTGTATGGGGTGTGTATTTGGCGTGTGTGTTTTGCAGGTGTGTGTGTTTGGCAGGTATGTGTGGGGGGGTGTGGCATGTTTATGTTTGTGTGTGTGTGTTTGGCAGGTGTGTTTGTGTGTGTTTGGCAGGTGTATGTGGTTGTGTGGCATGTGTTTGTGTTTTTGTGTGTGTTTTTGGCAGGTGTGTGTGTTTGACAGGTGTGTGGGGGGTGTGTTTTGTGTGTTTGTGTGTGTGTGTGTTTGGCAAGTGTGTGTGTGTGTTTGGCAGGTGTGTCTGTGGGTGTGGGTTTGGCATGTGTGTATGTGTGTGTGTTTGGCAGATGTGTGTGTGTGTTTTGCAGTTATGTGTATGTGGGTGTGTGTTTGGAATGTGTGTTTGGAATGTGTGTGTGTGTGTTTGGCATGTGTGTTTGTTTGGCAGGTGTGTGTTTGCGTGTGTGTTTGGCAGGTGAGGTGCATGTGTTTGTCTTTGTGTGCCGTGGTGTGCTTGCACACATTTGTGTGCGTGTGTGTGCATGCATTGTGTGAGTCAGGTGTGTGCTTGTGTGTGTGCTTGTGTGTATGTGTGCATTGTGTGAGTCGGGTGTGTGCATATGTGTGTGTGCGTTGCTTGAGTCGGGTGTGTGCATGTGTGTGTGCATGTGTTGTGTGAGTCGGGTGTGTGCATGCGTGTGTGCGTGTGTTGTGTGAGTCGGGTGTGTGCATGCGTGTGGGTGTGCAGTAGGTGGGGTAATGATCAGGCTGAAGGCTGAGCAGGCACAAGGCTCTGGGGGAGAGCCCTGGTTCCAGCCCTGGGGTCAGAGCAGCAGGGGCCAGAAGGATGGCAGGGGTGAGCACTGCACCCACTGGGCAGGGCAGGGCCACAGAAGGCAGGGCATGGAGGCCATGTGAAGGGCTTGACAGAGTGGATGGATGTCTCCGGAAGCACCTACATGGCCCAGTCAGCGGGATCAGACTCGCATGTGTCAGGGTCACCATGGGTCAGTAAGGAGGACAGATGGGGACGGTGACAGCAGCTGCTTATACACACACATTTAGGAGGACAGGAGTCATAAGGGGAACCTTTAAAAGTAGAGTGAAAAGCAGCCCATTCAGCATGCCTGGTCCCACTGATGAATCCGTTAAAGGGGGACAAGTGCCACACAGAAGCCCACTGGTGTCTCGTGTCTGTGTCCGAGGGACAGAGCCGTTTTGGCCCTATTGCCCAAGTCTGCTTTTCCCATAACCTCGTCTCCACCCGGTTGTCACCCGTGCATGGGCTTGTTGTGGGAGCAGCTTCTCACCGACCTCCTCAGAGTCCCCGTTTCTAAAAGGAGCTGCACCCTTGGAGACCAGAAAACCTGGTGACCGGAACCCTCTGTGGAGGCGAAGGAATGAGGGGTGGCTGGGAGGGGCCATCGCGGCTTGGTGACGTGCACTTTCCCATCCTTACTTTGATCCCTAGAGGACTTTTTGGCCGGTGTCTATGGGTGACAGTCACGAGCACCGCACACCGGGCAGCTTAAACAACAGAAACAACACACAAACAACAGAAACAGCTTAAACAACAGAAACAAACTCTCCGTGATTCTGAGGCTGGAAGTCCCACAGAGCTGGGTCCTTCTGAGGCTCTGAGCCAGGCTGCTGGAGGCCTCCTTCCGGCTGCTGGTGCTGCGGAGCCCCGTGGTCTTCCCCTGCTCATGGAGGAAGCATCACCCCGATGTTTGTCTGCTGTCCCATGACCATCTTCCTGCTCTGTGTGCCTCTCTCCTCTTCTTCTAAGGACACAGTCATACTGGATTAAGAACCCAACTACTCTGGTATGACCCAGCCTGACCAACTGCATCCACAAAGACCCTGTTTCCAAGTGAGCTACTGGGGAGTGGGACTTCAGCGCGTATTTTGGGGAGACACAGTTCCACCCACGACAGCTGGCTTTCTGCTGCTGGAATTCAGGGAGCAGATCCTGGAATGGGGACCCTTTACTGGATGATCTTGACTGAGTTGCTCTAGGCAAACGTGAGAAGAGGAAACAGGCCCTTGTCCTTGAAGAGCTCACAACTAAGGTCCAGACTTAATTTTCTTCCTCAGCACTGGCTACAAGGCTCTGCTCTGTGACATCTGAGGACCTGGCATCCACACGTGGATTTGTCGCCCATCCCCAAGGTGACTCATTACCGTGACTTGACCACAGATGCCCTCCCGTGTGACCTCACAAATGCGTATAGGAGCTTCCTTCAGAGCAAGCTTCGCTACTGTGAACTCGTGAGAACCATGGGCAGCCGTATCTCAGTGGCCCACTGCCATGCACCTACTGCTAGGAGAATTTAAAAAATCAGCATCGGACGTCCCTCCCTGAACGTATCGTGGTCCTCCTGGCTCCACAACCTGTAATAACAGCTCCAGGTGGCTTAAATTCTGTTTTCGGTGGTGGGTTGATAACTGTTCCCTGCCCAGAGATGTAACCGGTGCCGTAATGCCTGTGACCTGCCCTGGCAAAGGCAGACATGTCCACGATGTGACTTCCTGTGTCCTTCTCCTTCCACAGAACCTGCAGGTGCATCTGCACACCTCCCCATTAGATCAGAGTGTCTCCAGGAGGCGTCTGTCTCCATAAGGCGTCTGTGGTTAGCTCATTTGCCCAGGGAGTGATGGGTATGGTAACCAGGAGGACAGTTCAATGACAGGGTTCATCAGCTGCAGGAATAAGGCTCAAAATCACCAGCAATGTGGGGAACTGGAGCTCCGGAGTCCAGCATCTTCCCCGTCAGGTGCTTCTACCTATTTCTTGTCCATCCTGAACCTCCTAGATCTCATCCTTTAATCAAAATTCACAGCAATTAGTGCACAAGCTTCATCGCCATCTGCCTGGCGAAGAGATGCCACCTGTCTGCATGTGAGTTTTACAAGCCAGGAAATGAGGGAACTGGAAAAGCACAGAGCTTTTGAGCTGGGGCCACAGTGGCTGAGACAGGTACAGGTGTGCTGAAGCCGTGTCCTTCCCTTCCCTTCCCCGACATGCTGGACAGGACCTCAAGCAGCCACTAGCCCCACTAGTTAGCTGGAAGCTTCTACAGCTCACTCCAGTGTGTGGGGAAAATATGGTCATTTTTCTGTGTCTGTGGCCTGCAAAAAAGTGCCTTGGAAGAGAGAAGATCAGCATCCCTGTGAGATGAATGCTTTTTATTTAATCCCAAGCTCAAGTCCTGGAGATCTTATTGCAAGATTCCCCAGGTTGTTTACTTCCTATTCGATCCACCCGTAAGTTAAACAGCCATCAGGGATGTACTGTGCGCCAGGTCCCACTCTGGATGCAGGTGCTGCTGGGATTCCCAAAACAGAGGAGTTCTTCTCTAGAGAGACCAACCAGTAAACAAAAGATGATTAGAGCTTCAGATGCGTGCGGTGGAGCTAAGAAGGGCAGTGCAGCCCCCAGCAGCTCAGGAGGAGCAGAGCGCAGCTCTGGGTGGAGTGAGCCCGGCGGGCGCCCTGAGCACTAGCGTGTGATCTGAGACTGGAGCCATGAGGAGTGCTGGGCGCAGACAGCAGCTGAGGTGACAGCATGGGGTAGAAGCCCCAGCAAGTCAAACGTCCCGCGGCAGCAGTCAGCTCCAGGTGTTGGAAGATTGGTAACGAGGCCACTGTCTGCTCGGCTTTTAAAAGCTTCTTGATACTCATCTGATTGCAGAAAGACATTTTTTCCCCTGCCAGAGAGCAACAACTGTGCCAGCAAAATACCTGACACCCACTAAATACACACCTAAGACGTCCTGAGGGATCAGGTGACTGCTGCGGTCACCGAGTGCGTAATCCGTCAGCTGGTTCTGGTCAGGTACTCACTGGCAGCGTTCCGCCTAAGAGGAAAGCGCCCTTCCATGACTGAGTAAATAATGTGCTTGGAAATAGGATTTTGAAATATGGAATTGAGACTGACGATAATAATGTGTATTTGTGACTACTTTTCCTCCTTGACCTAAGAATTTTCTCACTGTCGGATGAAAGCATGAGCATGCTTTACACATCCTCACCGCAAGCCCGCCGGGAAAGTGGCTAATAACGGTAATAGGAGGAATGACGGCACTCAGCATTTGCTGAGCGTGCAACCACGGCCAGGCCACGCGCATGCCCGAGGCAAGGGATACTTCCTGTTCATTAATAAGTTTTAGGTATAGTGGCTATAATAAATATATCAAGCAAATTAATAAATTATCATTCAACAAATTGTCCAGCACCTGCTAAGCGCAGGCCCTGCCTCAGGACGCGGGGAGGGAGCAGCGAACAGAACCGGTAAAATCTCTGTGGTCCCTGAGCTTCCCTCCCTCCAAGCCTCACAACACCCCGGCAAAGAGTTACTGTTCCTATCCCAGATGGAGTTTTCATCTGTCAAATTATAGTAATAGTAATAGAGTTAAAAAATAAATAATAGCAATTATTTAATACTATTATCAAAAATAATAGTAGAGTTACTATTATTTTACAGACAAAAACACGGATCTGGAGATATTAAGGAATGTGCTCAAAGTCACGCATTTACTAACTGGCCACTTTACCAGCCAGTCATGTACCGGGGTCCCTCCCAGCGCCCGGGCGACGAGGCTGTGAGTGGAAGTTACTTTCGGTGCCTCAGGGTAGCTGCATCCACACGCAGAGAGGACGTGGGACTCCTGGCCACCCTCCAGCCCAACCTCACCCCCACGGGAGACGGGGACTACCCCAAGGGACACGAGAGTGAAAATGCACTACCCCATGGCCTCACCCCCACGACCTCACCCCATGACTTCACCCCACGGCCTCAACCCCATGGCCTCACCCCCCAGCCTCACCCCACAGCCTCACCCCCATGGCCTCAACCCCACAGCCTCACCCCCATGGCCTCACCCCACAGCCTCACCCCTATAGCCTCACCCCCACGGTCTCACTCCCCTGGCCTCACCCTACAGCCTCACCCCCATGGCCTCACCCCCATGACCTCACCCCATGACTTCACCCCACGGCCTCACCCCCACGGCCTCACCCCCACGGCCTCAACCCCACGGCCTCACCCCCCAGCCTCACCCCACAGCCTCACCCCCATGGCCTCAACCCCACGGCCTCACCCCATGGTCTCACCCCCCCTGGCCTCACCCCACAGCCTCACCCCTATAGCCTCACCCCCATGGTCTCACTCCCCTGGCCTCACCCCACAGCCTCACCCCCATGGCCTCAACCCCACGGCCTCACCCCCCCAGCCTCACCCCCATGGCCTCAACCCCACGGCCTCACCCCACAGTCTCACCCCCCCGGCCTCACCCCACAGCCTCACCCCCACAGTCTCACCCCCCCCGGCCTCACCCCACAGCCTCACCCCCACGGCCTCAACCCCACGGCCTCACCCCATGGCCTCACCCCCACGGCCTCAACCCCACGGCCTCACCCCACGGCCTCACCCCCACGGCCTCAACCACACGGCCTCACCACCACAGCCTCACCTCAGGGATGCAGGAAGTGAGTGTGAACCGCACACTCATTTTATCGCAAAGACGCAGGAAGTGGGCATGTGCCTCAGTCCAGGGCCCTTGACTTGGACGTGGTGCAGACGGCCCAGGAGTCCAGGAGAAGTGCTGTGAGATTCCACCTGATTCTCTTGCCTCTAGTGCAAAAGCGGCACGTTGCACATCCATCTGCAGTGTGAAAAGAACAAAACCTTTCAAGGGAAACAGACACATCAGATTAACACGCCGAGGAGCCGAGGGAAAGAAGGTGGGCTGTGTGTCACTCCCAGGGACAGCTGCCTGCCTTCCCCTTCGACAGGTGGCCTCTGCCCGTGGACATCTTCTTGTGGGATAATTCACAACCGTTCAGGTTCCCCCGCCTCATTATTCCTGGTAATTAGATACATAGAGAAAACGTGAGCCTTGTGTCTCTCAGGATTCTCCAGGAATTGTGCTTGGGTGAATGGAAGCCATTTCAGCCTGCAGAATGGAGTAGCCAGGAAGCCATGTGGTTGCGAGACACTCTCTGCTCTTGGAGGCAGAGTGCACGGTGAGGCTGGTGCAGGCGCTTTCAGGCATCGGGAGCCGGTGTCCTTGTCCCGCAGAGGCCTATGTGGCCCTGCCGTTCTTTCCCAGCAGCCCTTGCCTGATTCTGCCTGTATCTGTGAGCACACACAGGGTGCCTCCAACTGCGCTGCTGCTCCACACCTTAGGGGCTTAAGCAACGCCTGTTTATGTAGCTCCACACTCTGTGCGTGGGCAGCGTGGCCTGGGATGGGCTCAGGGTCCGCTGGGCCCAGCTGCGCCTCTCACGTGTCTGGTCAGCTGCGGGGGGCCTGGGTCTCTCCGCATCTGCATCTTGGCTGGGACCCCAGGCTGACTCAGCCTCGGGGCCCTGTTCTCCCAGCCTCCAGCCAGCTGGTTTGGCTGTTCACAGGCGGTAGGCAGAAGGTCGCCTGTGAGAGCGGCACACAGGGCCCTGGGTCCTGGGACTGGCACAGGGGACGACTGCCCAGGCGATGTTTGCCCAGGTGGGAGCTGAGGCCTGTGTACACTCAGCAGTGGACACGTCCAGAAGCCAGACGCTGGAGCGTCCTGGAGGGGAGTGGGTGCCCTGATGGGAGTGGGTGCCCGGAGGGGAGTGGGTACCCTGAGGGGAGTGGGTGCCCGGAGGGGAGTGGGTGCCCGGAGAGGAGTGGGTACCCAGAGGGGATTGGGTACCCGGAGGGGAGTGGGTGCTGTGGTGTCTCCCTCCTGTCCCACTCTGTTCTTCTCGCAGCCATGGTGTCTGAAAACACAGTCCCTTGGGCTGCAGCCATCTTCAGGTGGTTGTGTTATTTACATGATACCGTGACCTTTGGTTTCCTGGGGCCATCTTGCCTCTCGTTTTTTTGTTTGTTTGTTTGGTTGGTTGGTTGGTTGGTTGGTTGGTTGGTTGGTTGGTTTTGTTTGTTTGTTTGTTTGTTTTTGAGATGGAGTTTTGCTCTTGTCACCTGGGGTAGAGGGCAGTGGCACGATCCCAGCTCACTGCAACCACCACCTCCCAGGTTTAAGCAATTCTCCCGCCTCAGCCTCCTGAGTTGCTGGGATTACAGGCATGCACCACCGTGCCTGGCTAATTTTTGTATTATTAGTAGAAACTAGGTTTCACCATGTTGGCCAGGCTAACTCCTGATCTCAGGTAATCTGCCCACCTCGCCCTCCCAAAGTGCTGGGATTACTGGAGTGAGCCATCGCTCCCGGCCCACCTCTCTCATCTTGACTGGTTTCAGGACACACTCTGGTGTCCTTGACAGATATTCCTAAAACTTAACCTGATTCCAAGTCCAACAGGCTTTGGCCAAAACCCCCGTAGGCAGATGTATTCAGAATCTGTCAGGTTTCAGAAGAATGCATACATTGGCTACAAATATTGCACAGGGCCTGAATGACCCTTCAAAATCAAACACACCAATATTTCCATGTTAAAATGTCAGGTGTGCACATTTACTGGGGTATAGACTAGAAATAGCCTCCACAGTTCAGCGAGGTTCTGCTGCCTAGTGAGTGGTCAGCTGGCGCGGACCCCAGACACGCGACACCCCATCACCAGCCACCGAATGAACAGCAAGGCCTTTGTTCTCAGGGCCTCCGGGCCTCAGAACTGCAGATAGAGGGTTAGGACCTTTGGAGATTTCCGAAACAGACTGTCAGCTCCTTGAGGGCAGAGGCTGGCTGCGTCCTAGTGCCAGCGTCTCCTCAGTGCTAAGCAGAGTGTCTGAGGCAGAAACGCCCAACAGAAGCTTGGAGGAATGAACCAGCTCGGCTTTGCCTGGAGGGAGCTCCTTCTGCAGGGGGTCAGTCTCTCCTGTCTGAGGCCGATTTTTATTAACTTCACTTTCAGCAAATGACCCTTGTCATTTGGACCTATATTCTCTTCCTTGCTGAGGGCTTAAAGCCCCCTCTGCACATCCCTAAACGTCTGCAGACAGCCACAAAATGAACAAACTGCATGGGATGTTGCATGGGAAAGCAGGGCAGACAATCCAGGGCTAGAGAAGGAGCTGGGAGACCCGGCAGCAAGGAGCTCGATGCCTTCTGGTCTTTCCCAGACCTCACTGATGACAGTGCCACCCGTGGGTCTCTGCCGCACCATCTCTGAACTTCGATATTCAATATCAATCATTCTAAACATCTCCTGAGTGGCCACGGCGGGATGGATAGTATTCTTAGTTCAGGGATTCCCAGTGGAGGGGGAGAACTGCATGTAAATTGATGCTAAAGATGCACATAATTTAAAAGCAGCTTGAACAGATGCTATAGGAATATTCCAGAAGGAGCTATCCCTTCTGCCCTAGGTAATCAGTGATACTTTCTCAAGGAAGTCATTTTAGAACTGGGCTTTAAGGCTTGTACAGGAGTTTGCAAGTCAGGTAAGGGTTGAAAAGTCTTTCCAAGTAGAGAGAAAAACATGTGGAAAGATTTGAAACCAATGTGGATGTTTGAAGCATGGCAGGTACATAGAGACAGTAGCTGGAGGTAGCTAGTTTAATACACAGATTGGAGACAAAATTAGATAAAAATATAAAACATATCTAAGGCTAAGTAAAAATTATTTTTAAGTAATCTGACATCGACTCAGTAAAACTGCCAAGCAACATGAAGAATATAAAAAATATGGGATTGAGTCTTTGTCCCAAATAGCAATAAGTAAAATGCATTCCATGACTCCTATTTGCCAGGAGCTCTTCTATTGCCTGGTTCATATTAGCTCACTTAATCCTCATCAGAATCTAAGGGGTGTGTATAAAAATAATAACAAGCCCTGATGAGCAGATAAGGAAACCGAGGTCCACGGAGGCTAAATAGTTTTCCAAGGTCACATAGATGGTAGATGACCCAGGATCTGAACTGAAGCCTCTGGCTCCAGAATGAACATGATCCTTACCAGGACATTAGCACTGACACCACACCCAGATCCTCCAGGACAAGACACACCACATCATAGATGCCCACTCAACCCCAGAGCAAGAGGACCAATGGTACCAGGGGTGGGGGAGGAAGGAGGGGAATATGGCACCGAACCCCTCAAGCCCGTGCGGGCCATCTCATCCCCGATAGAATCACTGTGTCCTGTTAGTGCAGGTGCATTTTCCCAGAGTCACATGTGAGGTATAACGCCATGAGAAGGTGGTTTACATAAACCACATCATGCTTTTCCTATGGCAATATGTGCGTCTGCGCATGTGGGTGTGTGGATTTGGGAGGTGTTGAGGTGTGTGTTCAGTTGGGACATAGCAGCAAAGAGTGATCCCAAAGAGGGTCCGTAGGGGCCTTGGGGGTGGGGGGTGGGGGAGCATCCACAGTGCATGGTGGTTTCTCTGCCTGTTTTCCTGGTGGCTGAAAACACACATACACTCGGAATCGTGCCGTCTGATGGAACGTCCTGTGACGGTGGCAATATTCCTGTTCCGTGTCCGTCCTGGTTAATACCACACCCAAGGGCCCCGGGTGGGTCTTAGTACTTCAAATGTGGCTACTCAAAATGAAGAAGGCATGTTTAATCGAGTGAAATTTTAATTCAGATTTCAGCGAAAATGATCACCTCAGGCTGCTGTCTGCCACACTGTCTGCCTGACTCTAAAAGGATCCTGTGAGGATGGGACTGTGTTTCCCTCCCCTCTCTTCATCCAGCCCGGGGCTTTCAAGACATATTTATAATAAATGAAGAAATCAAAGGACAAAGCCTAGAGCAACTGTAAGAAGTCCCGAAGCTGTCCCCTCACAACCATCCATAAACACCCTGGAGGGAATCTTTCCCGTATTGAGAATTTACTTTCTAGAGAAAGAGACCCACTCAATGGCAAGGAATATTGTTGTTGCTTGTGGTAGCAGATGATGACCCTGTCCCTCACACGTGTCCCAAAGCCTTTCAGATCTATGCGTATTTCCTATCTGTGCAGCCCCTGGGGGCCGAGAGGTCCTCCGGATGTTCACCAGCAGGGGAGATGGCATCCTGCACACGGTGTCTGCCCTGTGCTCAGAGTCTCCTGGTGGCAAGAACAGCCACCCTGTTCTTGCCGGTTGGCTGCTTTCCATACACCTGCCTCCTCCCCTCCCACCTCTCCAGGATGAGGCCACATCTTTTGCTCAGAGAAAGGCCCCAAGCATCTCTGCCACCCTTGCCCTTTCAGCCACTCCATGCTTTTCTGATTTTATGACGTCTGCTTAAGACGTGGCAGCCCAGCTGACATCTGTCATTGTGGGTAGAACGTACACTGTCATTGTCATTGCTGTCGTAAGAAAAAACATGGTATTGGTTATCCTTTGTGACAAGACCTCACCTGTGTGTAGGGTTGTTTTTGGCCACTGTGCCCCAAGGGAGCTCAGGCAGCAGATACGTCCGGAGCAGCTCGGCCCTCCCTGCCTAGTGGGAGCGGCGGGAGATGGCATGTGCCTCGCAGAGACGGAGTCGCAGGGTGGGCCGTCCGGTGATTGACACGGAGAACAGCCATTGGAGCATCGTCATCACTGGAAGGGCTGGGCCGGCAGAGCCCCATGGTCCCGCCAGTCGTAGTTAAGCGACGATGGGGACACTATGTTCCCAGTGAAAACTGCCAGGCAGGCTGGGCAGATCCCATGTCGGGGATGCCTGGGTGAGAAGGCGGGCTTGGTGCACCCTCACTCAACCAGCCCAGCCCACGTGCCCACCGGCTGCCCTGACAAGAACACCTGGCCCACGGAGTGGGATAAACAGGCCCAGCTATGCTGACTCTCCTAGCACGCTGTCTGTGATGGGCCACCCTGCTTGCGTCCCCAGAAAGCTGGGTCTCCACAGTGGGGTCTGGGGGGAGGAAAAGGGAGGTGGTACCTTCCCAGGGCATTTCTGGGGCCTCCTGCCTGCCCTGGGCTTGTCCCTGCTGCTGGCGTGGCCCAGGGCATCCCAGCCTCGCCTCACCTCCCCTCTTCCTGTGCTGGGTCCGGCCTCCCCCTCCCTCACCACAGCCCACCAAGCCTGCAGAGCTCTGCGAGTGACGGGGGCTCCGTCGGGGTGCTGTGAGGGCCCTCGTGCTCACAATGGCCTGGGTCTGGTGACTGGCAGCTACTTACCCGCAGCTCCCCACTGAGCTATTGGCTAGTGTGCTTGCTCTCTGCAATTTTAAGCTGTTCCTGGCCTGAATATTAATAGGTAAGGTCCAGTATGTGGAAAAAATAATGCCATTTAAACCCCTGAGCATTGAATCTGTATACAGTGAAATGATTCTGAAGTCTCCACAGCAAGCTCTTAATTTAGGGTTAGCTGAGGCATGAGGGTGCAGGTGGTGTTGTTCCCCGCGTCTCTGCCGTGAGGGTGAGGGTGAGGGTGGCGTTGTTCCCCACGTCTCTGGGGTGAGGGTGAGGGCGAGGGCGGCTTTGTTCCCCGCATCTCTGGGGTGAGGGTGAGGGTGGTGTTGTTCCCTGCGTCTCCACCATGAGGGTGAGGGTGAGGGTGAGGGTGGTGTTGTTCTCCGAGTCTCAGGGCACATTCCTGTTTTCTTAATTTGGTGTATATTGGGCTTCACGTCCATGCAGAAGCTGGGAAAGGCCCTATCTCATTCAGAGACAACCTGATCACTGTTCCGCCTTTTCTGTTTATGCTGGATCCAGATACATTCAGGCTATTATGAGACTTTTTTTTCTTAAAGCTTGTCATGAGAGAGGGACAATTTGGAGCCAATTATTCATAACAGATCGTTTCACACATACATATAAAATTATACACAACAGATCAGTTCACACACCTCCACCTGAGATATAAAACAACTCTTGCTTTTATTATTATCTCACTGTGTAATTTTTTAAGGTAAATTATCCAGAATGTAAGAAAACATATTTTGTTTTGTTTTTTTTCTGGTTTAAATAGATTAGATCTTATCTTGCCACCTGCATCATTGATAAGATTAAACTTCAAATGACAAGACGTGTGTCATCAGGGCGAGGACGCTGAATGGGACAGAAGCCAAGGCCGGCCCCCAGTCCCTGCAGTTGAACCTGAGGGCTTCTCCTAAATTCCAGCTTTATTTAATCCTTAAGAAAGTGAATCCTTGGGCCGGTGCAGTAGATCACCCCTGTAATCCCAGCACCTTGGGAGGATGAGACAGGTGGATGACTTGTGGCCAGGAGTTCGAGACCATCCTGGTCAACATGGTGAAACTCTGTCTCTACTAAAAATACAAACATTAACCGGGGTGGTGGTGGGTGCCTGTGATCCCAGCTACTCAGGAGGCTGAGGCAGGAGAATCGATCAAACCCAGGGTGCAGAGGTTGCAGTGAGCTGAGATCACACCACTGCACTCCAGCCTGGGTGCAGGCTGGAGTAAAGAAAAAAAAGTAAAGCAAAGAAAGTGAATCCTTGGATTCCTTGGTTGCGTTGGGGATGCACACAGCAGCCGGACTCATCCCTGTGGATGCTGGCATCTGTCCCCCAGCTGAGGGGGTTGTCAGGCCCCCTTTCTCCCTGCTTCCATCCTCCACCATCCTCCACTCTTCTGAAGGAAGCTGCTGTGCACAGCCCACACTGAAGGTGGAGGATTCTGCTTCTCTCCTTGAAGGTGAAGTAGCTACATAAACTGTTTGGAATTCTGAACAAGACATTTGCCTCTTCTCCAGTTTATTAATTTATTCAATCACTTCTTTATACCCAGCCAGACTTATGGACCTAGGGTCGTTTGCTTGTGATTTCATATCTTAAAACAATTATCCATAAATACTCCCTATGAGGTATGTAACATACACTTTAAAATCATCTTTCGTTCACTGAAACACGGCATGAGTGTGAGAAATGTCTCCTAAATATAGGTATACATTGATTGTATTAAGTTCTTTAGAATGAAACAATATGTAGTTAATGCCACGTAGCCCCTTCCATCATTTCTTTTCTTTTTATATTTTTAATTTAATTGTTGCTTTTGTGACATGGGATCTTGCTGTGCTGTCTAGGCTGGTCTCAAACTCCTGGGCTCAAATGATCCTCCTGCCTCAGCTTCCCACAGTGCTAGGATGACAAGCGTGAGCCACCGTGCCCAGTCCCTTCCCATAATTTCATTTTACTCTGCTCACTAATTTATTCACTCACACCATTAAAACTAATCTTGGGGATATTTTCTTGATATTATCTTTTTCTGACCTATAATTCAGTTGCTCATGTTGGCTCTTGACACTTCTATAAATTAGAAATAAACTGGCAAGACTTGACTTTGTCAGTCCCTGACTCCCACCCACGGTAACGCGTTCTCGATGATGGAATTCAGGAAGGAGCAATCCAGGCGACTCCTTCCTGTGTCTACCTGGGAAGCCCCACTCCAGGCCAGGCGGACTGGCCATCCCGGAACTCACGAGCAAAGAAGTAAATATGGTCATTTTCAGCAGGAGTAATTGCCAGAGAGAAAGCGAAATAGTAATGAGATGGCACTGTGGGAAGGACGATTTTGATGAGGGCAAGGAAAGGTCTTTCTGAGGAGATATTTGTGCTGTTGTATTAATTTCAAAGCCATCATACTATTGAGTCCCAGGAGCAGGTATTGATATATAATTTCTTTATAGTGGCAATTGTAGAAATGCACATAATTTGTTGGTATAGCATAAGTGCTATAGATATTTTCCAGTTATATAATAATTAGCAGCTTTGTAGAGTTTATAGAACTATAGAACTAGTCACAGATCTTACACACGTTATCATGCTTCCTCCTTCACTGACCCTGGGGAAGCGTTCACCCGACTGTTGTCCAGTCTGGGATCCTAGCACTAACCTGAGAACCTTTGTTCCTTGAGTCACGCCATCAACAGCACCAGTCAGTCCATCAGCAGAAATCAGCCCACCCATTTCAAGCTCTGGAGATGCAGAGGTGGACAAGAAGGGCCCCTCCCCTCACAGAGCTTCCAGTCCAGTCAGGAAGGCAGAAATCAAGTAAATGATCCCCCTGTCCACCCATTCATTTGCCCATCCACCTGTCTATTCATCTGCCTGTTCACCTATCCATTCATCCACCCATCTACACATCCACTTGTCCACCTGACCACCCGTCCACCCACCCATTTGTCCACCTGTTCATCCACCCACCCATCCACCTGTCCAGCCATCCCCCCATCCATTTTTTCCACCTGTCCACCCAGCCACCCACCCATCCACCTGTCCACCCGTGCACCTGTCCACTGGTCCACCCATTCATTTGTCCACCTGTCCACCCACCCACATGTCCACCTGTCCACTCACCCACCTGTCCACCTGTCCACTCATCCATTTGTCCACTTGTCCACCCATCCACCCATCTATTTGTCCACCCATCCACCTGTTCACCCATCCACCCGTCCACCCATCCACCTGTCCTCTATCCACCCATCCCCCATCCACCCATCCACCTGTCCACCCATCCATTTGTCCACCCATCCACCCATCCATCAGTTCACTCATCCATTCATCCATCCATCTATTTAGCATACAGATAGAGAGCTGAGAAGGAGGCATCCTGACTGAGGCTGTGTAAAGCAGGAGGACCACCCTGAGGGGGAGATAGGAAAGGCCTTCAGGAAAAAGGGATGCTGGGTGTGAGCCAGACAGGAGAGCAAGAAAATTCCAGGAAGTGGGAACCCCTTTGGGAAGGCTTTTCACCTTTAAGAAACTAAAGGGCCAAGATGGTGAAACATAAAAAGGAGAAGAAAATGGCAGGACCTGGAGCTGGAGGCCACACCCCTCATCCCAAGTGCAGGCCCTGTGTGGCTGGCTCCCTGCTTCCCCTCCAACCACATCTCCTCTCACTGCCCTGACCTGGCTCAACATCCTCCAGGAGCCACGTGGGTGCCACCTTGGTTTTCACCTGCCATCTCCCCAGACACACATGGGCCCATTCCCTCACTCTCTGTCATTGTCCAAACGCCACCTCTCAGGGGGGTCTCCACTCTGCGGTGCCCATCCCCTAGGCCTCCGGGTTCCCGTGTCCAGGTCCACCCTCCCACTACATGAGTCTTCCAACACGCCCTGCGGTTTTCTTATGCCTTGTTTGGTGTCTGACTTCCCTGAAAATGTCGTCTCTACAAGGCAGGGATGCTTCTCTGCTTTGTCCACCAATGTATCCCTGCTGGCTAGAACAGTCATGGTCTCCAGTAAATATTTGTTGACCTAATGCAGTGGAGAACCACTGTAGGATTTTAGGCAGGAGAGGAACGTGGCAAAATTTGCATCATGACAAAGTTCACCATCTGCAATGAGGTGGAGGCTTTGGGTCTGCAATGAGGTGGGCTTTGATGACCATCTGCAATGAGGTGGGCTTTGATGACCAGGCAGGCCTGGAGGCTGCAGAGATAGAGGTGGCCATAGTGAAATTATCACTGTAAAAGGATTTCTCAGGCTTCCAGGCAAAAATAACTTGTGATAAATTAGGTGAACTCTGGGAAAGAAGGCCCAGAATCACAGCAGGAGGTCCCGGCCCCATTGGCTGGTGTGGACCAGCTTCCGAAAGTGCAGCTTTTCACAAGGAGAGGCCACGCATTCAACATGGAGTCCCTTCTGGTGAAGCAAGCCCTGGAAAGCAGAAGCTGAGGACCGTGAGTGTTACCAGAGCCCGCACGTAGCCAGTCCCGATGGTAGTATTGACTTAAAACTTGGGAGGGTTCTAGGAGAGCCCTGCAATTCCTCCCTTCACCCTGCTGTAGGCTCCCTGTAGAGTCCCTTCCCTTTGAGTCAGGGTTGGAATGATGAGCTATCACTCCTGTGATCATGTTAAGTGGCAAAACATTGCAAATGTAATCAAGGCCCCAGATCAGTCGGCTTTAAATTAATCGAGAGAGATGATTTGGTATGGGCCTAGCCTCATCGGGTGAGCCCTTTGAAAGCAGAGCTTTTCTTTGGATTCTCTTGAAAGGAGAAGGTAAATAGCCATGGTGTGAGCCATCTACAGGGAGGGGCATCTCAGAGCTGGGAGTGGCCCCCAGCCCACAGCTCTCAAGAGGACAGGGTCCTCAGCCATCACCCCAATAAGCGGAGATCTGCCAACTGTTCCATGTGATCTTGGAAGCGCACCTGAGACCTGATGAGAATTACAGCCCCAAATGACATTTCGATTGCAGCCGGGGGAGACCTGCCGAGGGTGTGGCTAAGCCTCGGCCACCCACACAGAAGCTCTGAGATGGCACCTGTGGGTTGTTTGTAGCCGCTACATTTGTGGTAATTTGCTGTGCAGCAATGTTACTTCAACAGGCACCCTCTCACCGAACTGACGCTCACACTGATGGCAGCTCAGCATCCGCCAACGTGGTTGCGCCCGACCACACCAGGAGCCACGACACGGGTCCCTACCACGCGCTTGCAGGAAAAAGGCCACTTTCACACAGGGTGTTCCGGATGAAGCACTGAAAGCTTTTAACGTATTAGACCTTGGTCCTGGTGTATTTGTCTCTCCCACATCCCATGTGAAGACGGGGAGTGCAAGCTGTTGCAAACTCAGGGATGGAGGCACAAGTGTGATTGTTCCAGCTGGATCCTGCACTGTCCACTCTCCGTGAAACCCCATCTTTGTCTGAAAGAATGCTTAACGAACGCACACTACTTATTTTCTCCAAAACATCACTTCAAAGAAAATAACTGACGGTATTTGTTGCCAATAATAAATTTCAGCCTTCAAGTGAAAATTAGAGTTTTGGAAAACATACCTGCCACGATGAGCTTGAAATGCTCTCGAACTAAAGACTTTTCTGATGAGATGTGTGGTATTAACAAATGTAATTTTCAAAATATTGTCTAGGCTGGATGCGGTGGCTTACACCCATAATCCCAGTGCTTTGGGAGCCAGAGGCAGTAGGATCACTTGAGCCCAGGAGTTCAAGGCTGCAGTGAGCTATGATCACACAATTGTACCAGTGTACCCTAGCCTCAGCGACAGAGAAAAATCCCATCTCGCTCTCGTGCACGCACTCTCTGTCTCTCTCTGTATATATGTGTGAGTGTGTGTGTATAAAATTTACTGAACCAATACTTTTTAATGATAGTGTCCAAGTACAAAATCATGCATGCAAACAGACTGATGACTTGTGATGTAACAGAGTGAAAAATGGAACTGGTGTGGCTTTAGATTCCACAACTAATCTTATAGCACTGCCATTTTTCAAGTTTTGTTGTAGCCACAAGGAATATCCATAATGATTGGAAAAGGCTATAAAAATATGCATTCCCTTTCCACACACATCTGCCAGAAGCTGGTTTTCTTCCTATACTTCCCCCAAAACAATGTTTTGCAAGAGATTGAAAGAAGCCATTATCATAATTCAGCCAACTTCTATTAAGCCAGATATTAGAGATTTCTAAAAATGTGATGCCATGCTGCTCTTCTCACTCCTTTTCAAACAATACAGTTACTTCCACACAGATGTTCACCAAATTCACAGTAGTTCCACTTAAGATTTTTCAACTTTAGGATGGTTTCAAGTGACACGCTCTCAGTAGAGACCATAGCAGGTGCACCCATAGGACCATTCTGCTTTTTTACTTGCAGCTCAGTATTCGACAAATTATTTGAACTATTCAACACTTTATTATAAAATAGACTTTGTGTGAGATGATTTTGCCCAACTGGAGGCTAACATGGGTGTTCTGAGCACCTTTAAGGTAGGCTGAGCTAAGCCATGATGTTCAGTAGTCTAGGTGTATTAAATGCATTTTCAGCTTATAATTTCAATTCACAATAGTTTTATTAGGACATAACCCCATGAAAAGTCAAGGGGCATCTGTAATGGGTTTATTATTTTTTTTAAAATTAATTTAAAATGAATATTTAAAATTTGTCCTATTTTTAATTTCTACCCTGGTAAATATCAATAGATATATCCTGCAGGGGAAAAGCAAGCATTTTGTTTCTCAGTGATTGTTAATAGTGTAAAAGGTTCTTCAGACAAAAAAGTTTGAAAACCACTGACCTCACCTGACCTCATAGTGCACAGTGTTTGGGGTAGGTGGGGACAGGAATACATTAAGGTTGGTCAGGGAGCCAATTGTTATTTGTTGAATGCATCCCCTCCCAAAAAGTTATGTTGAAGTCCTAACCCACAGAACCTGTGCCTGTGGCCTTATTTGAAATAGAGACTTTACAGAGATCATCAAGTTGAGAGGTGGTCACTACGGCAAGCGCTAATTCCATGTGACTGGTGTCTTAGAAAGAGGGGAATCTGGACACAGGAACACAAAGAAGACAATGCGAAGACACAGGGAGAAGACACCGTCTACCAGCTGAGCAACGCCAAGGCTCGCCGGCCAACACGGGAAGCTGGAAGAGGCAAGACAAAATTCTCCTCAGGGGGTTCAGAGAGGGCAGGGCCCTGTCGACACCTTAATTTTGGACTTCCAGCCTCCAGAACTGTAAGACAATAAATTTCTGTACTAAGCTACCCAGTCTGTGCTTTGATAGGACAGCCCGGGGAATGAAATCTCCACTGCACGTGTGATGGGTACCTATGCCCATGAGTCACTGAGCACTCTACTCCAGTTACTGCTTTCCGCCCTCCAGGATGGCCAGGAAAGGTGGTGTCCTATCCAGGCTGCATGTCAGGAACCTGAGGATGAGAAGGAATCTCTATGCCAATCTCCGTGTTTTCTCTATTTCCCTGTGCAGCCTCCCAGGAAGGTGGGGGTGGTCTGCCCCAGCTCCACGGTGTCACAGGACTAAGACTGACTTTGGCTGAAAACACTCCATTTGCTGATGCAGAGTTTATCCTTTAATTGTGGTGCACATACAAAGGAGGAAATTATTATTTAATCGTATTGGCCAAGTACCTAACCATAAAGTTAGTAACTCTTCATTTTACTGCTGATCATTGAGTGTTGTTGCTGTCCATCAATTTCATCATTGAATATGATAATGCAATTCAACAGGCATCTAGAGTTCCCACTGCACAGTGGAAGAGGGGAGGGGCGGCCAGACAGAGAAGGTGACTGCCAAGATAGAAACACAGATGCGAGGCCCAGGGGATTCGGCAAACGGGTCTGGTTGGAGCAAGCAGGAAACCCAAATGGGAGAGGGGACTTGAGCTGTGCTCAAAGCCTCAGGTGCAGGATGCCAGGAACTGAGAGAAGAACTGACAGAGTCTGGCCTGCTCTGAGTGGCGTCAGGAGACCTCAGAGGGGATCTGCTGACAGTGGGTGGGGGTGTGGCCTGCAGGCACGTAGGACTGGCCCATCGTCAAGCCCTTCACTGTTCTCGTCATGGATACATACCAAGGAGCATCCAAGTTAAGGTGCGTTTCCCTGGAGGTGCACCGGCATCTCTTTTTCTACTCTTTGACTTTTTGGGGATGCCATGCCCCCTCCTCCCAACCCCCAACCTTGGGAACCCAGAATTGTCTATTTTTTTCCTTTTCTTCTTCTAAGAAAATCTGCCTTTCAAGCAAGATTCTGAAAATCTTTTAGATTAATCTGTTAATGATTCTCCTCAGGGGAAGAGAAAATCTCATTTAAAGTGAGTCAAAGGCATGGCTCTCTGAGGACAGACTGCAGCAACCTGGAAGGGGAGGGGCTCCCGTTTCATGGGAAGGGTCTTTTTTCCATCCACAAAGCCACGCAGCCCACCCACGCTGGACACAGGCTGGGAGAAGAAACGCTTCCCCAAGATACGCACAGCTCCTGGGAAATTCTACCTTCTCCACTTTATTCTCACAATTTAGCCTAAGTAGGTAACTCCTGGAATGAAGGTCTTTGGTGCAGAATGACAGAAACAGCCTGGGAAGCGGAACCTGGAGGAGAACAGGAGGGCCACCCAGTGTGAGTCCAAGGCCGGCCACGTGCACTGAGTAGGGTCACGCCCACCCTGTGTGCTCACCGTGGGACCCTCCCTCTCTATTTCAGAACAGGTGAATTGATTAGGAATCCAGAAGTTTGCTCTTCTCCACCTGGCTAACCATGCTCACATGACCTGACCGCGAGGCCCCCCGAGCTTCTCGCAGAGGTCACCGGCCCTCATGCTGCCACCGGTCAGGGCTGTGCTCTGGGGAGACACCCACCCCAGGTCCCGTGCCAGGTGGTGTGCACAGGGTCCGGGCTAGCCGCCCCATGTGCTGCCAGGCCACACGGAGCCAGGCGTTCCGTGATTGTCACAGGGTGGAATGCATGGAAGTAACTTGGCATGGGGGAAATAATAAATAATTGATAAAACTGGAGAAGCTGGTGGATGAGATGATTCTCCTAGTGACTCGTGTTAAGTGCAGGAAATCAAGCCGTCCTTTTGTGCCGTACGGGAGCTGCTCTCACCGTGGGCAAAATCTTTCCACACCTGACAATTAACTTGCAGAAGATTAGTCACCTCTCAGTTATCCAGAGGGCAGGTGACGCCACTGGAGGATTACCTGGGGTTCCCGTTCCTCCTTATGCTGGCGCCTGCCTTCACGCCACCTTCAATGTGAGAGCTAATCCCTCCTTCCTGTGTGCTCCAAGAGTGCTTCATTAACGCACTGCGAACTCTCGATCCAACAACCCCTCCTGTCTCCCTTCCAGGGTGGCCGTGTGGGTAACAGAGGCTGGGAGAAATTAGGGAAACTGCCGAGGTTTACACAGGCCACAGGTTGTCCCCTGAGAACTGACCCCAAATTCTCATCTTTGAGGTTAACACAGACATTTCTCTTGTCTGCTTCCTCTGCACTAAAGACAAGAAAATGAAATTCAAGCCCTGTAATCCAGGTACTTACTAAGTGTTTGCTTTGGAACACATTGATACTCTGTGTTCTGAAGTTTGCCTTTTTAGATTGTCTGTCCATTTCAGCCACCCATCCTCGTTTTGCTGGAGACAGAATTCAGCACTGGCTGTTGGCGTAGCTGCCACATTTTCATCTCGCTTGAAGGAAAATGTTTCCGATGTGCGTGGAGAGCCACAGAGGATGCCGTATCTGCTCAGGAGCATGTTGTCTATCTGTTTGGGGATGAGCTGAAGTTTTGTTCACCGTGAATGGATCCTTCACAGATGACAAAGTCACTGCAGGCTTGATTCAGCCTGATGGCTCAAAGGGCTTCACCAACCTTCGACAGCCTCTAACCAGCCTGGGGATGACACTAAGTGCAGGAATACAGGGTGTGGGCCCCTCCAGCCTCGGAGGGCCTCTTATGGAGGCCAGAGTTCAACTGCTGAAGCCAAAATCAACAGAAACATCAAACCTGCCTTGCACCCCGTACGTCCGAGCATGGTGGTGCTGCCGTCTATGATCCAGACTGAGCGCTCCTGCCCGGCACCCTGTGCGTCCGAGCATGGTGGTGCTGCCGTCTGTGATCCAGGCTGAGCGCTCCTGCCCGGCACCCTGTGCGTCCGAGCATGGTGGTGCTGCCGTCTGTGATCCAGACTGAACGCTCCTGCCCGGCACCCTGTGCGTCCGAGCATGGTGGTGCTGCCGTCTGTGATCCAGGCTGAACGCTCCTGCCCGGCACCCTGTGCGTCCGAGCATGGTGGTGCTGCCGTCTGTGATCCAGGCTGAACGCTCCTGCCCGGCACCCTGTACGTCCGAGCATGGTGGTGCTGCCGTCTGTGATCCAGACTGAGCGCTCCTGCCCGGCACCTGTGCATCCGAGCATGGTGGTGCTGCCGTCTGTGATCCAGGCTGAGCGCTCCTGCCCGGCACCCTGTACGTCCGAGCATGGTGGTGCTGCCGTCTGTGATCCAGGCTGAGCGCTCCTGCCCAGCACCTGTGCATCCGAGCATGGTGGTGCTGCCGTCTGTGATCCAGACTGAACGCTCCTGCCTGGCACCCTGTGCGTCCGAGCATGGTGGTGCTGCCGTCTGTGATCCAGGCTGAGCGCTGAGCTCGGTGGCTATTGCCAGCTCAAGCGCATAACTGCCTTGTCCTCAGTCTGTGGATCTTGGTTAACAAAATCTTTAAGCTCTTGAGGCTTGGGTTCAGCTGGTTTGCTGTGAGTTGAAGTCTGCACTCCTCTCATTTGGCTTGGCTGCGGGGACCCTGGTTAGATAGACCCTGATGCTGCGCACACCTCATTGCAGAGGATGAGATGAGCCCTCCCGTGTGCTTTCCGTATCATCCGAAAAGTCAGTAAATTCTACCCTCAATGAGAAATCTGATTTTAGTTAGTACAAAAGAAAGTTAAATAACCAGGGTGTGGGAAGGCAGCGTGGCTTCTGAGGTCAACAACATGCCTCTGCCCAGGTGTATTTCCCGAGCAATAAGCTTCCTTAATGATCTCAGCCCTGGTGTCTTCCCATCCAGTGACTCAAAATCAATGCAGATCATCTTACCCCAACCCGGCCTCTCATTGACAAGCAGGAACTTCACAGCGGGATGGGAGGTCTCTCTACGGAGTTTCCACATGGGAGTTTCATGGATGGGGACTTTCATGGCCACTGGTGATGCTGGGGAGGCTTCACAGAGAATAGGATTACACGTAATGTTGAAGTAGGGCAGACAATTCTGTTCTTGATGAAACTTTCTAATGCTATTTCAAACCATTGCTGGAAAATGGCAACAGTCTGTAGCCAGGAATGAGAGAAGGAAAAATGTCATCAAAGACCGATCTTGGGCCTTGCAAGAGCCTCAGAAGAGCAGGTGAGGGCAGCAGGAAGAGAGGCGCTGGGAAGCCGAGAGTGAACTGGCATGTGGGGCCCACCACGTGGTGACGTGGGACCCCAGTCAGACCTTCCCAGGATGGAAGGGCACAGCTGGAGGGCGGCACCCAGAACACCAGGGGAAGGATTTTCACGGGGACCGTGGTCCAGACACAGCATGCGCAGCTCAGCGTCCTGATGTGGGGATGACAAGGGCCGATAGTAACTGTAAGGCAGGAAAAGAGGTGCCAGAGGAACGTGACATGTGGGGCCTGTGGTGCAAAGGAAGGGGAAAGCTCCAGGAAACACCAGGAGATTCGCATTTACAGTTAAGCCTGAGAAGTTAGGGAGGAAAGCAGTGGCCACATATTTGCTGTGAATAATAAGAGGAGATGTTTCCATTTGTTTGTCCTAATACCAATGAGCAAATGAAAATCCTGCCAGATGAGATACTTAGTCTTTTTCATGGTGCATGAGTTTCTGGGGGAATCAGTACACACAAGTCCTCCATATCCAGAGACTGGGATGTGAGCGTGTTCCTGAGTGCGGTCCATTTACTGTGTCCTAATAAGAATCCAGCTACTCTTTCAACCCAGCATCAGCCGGACTTCACTCTATACCTGAGGTCGGGGTTGTTTCTTCCCTCTGGTGTGGGGGTGGTGGGCACAGGTTGGGGTGGAAGAGGAGCTGAGGCTGGCAAGGGGAGAGCACAGCTCCAGGAACACAAGCTCCTGATAACTAGTCGTCGGATGAATGAACAGTGCATGACCTAGGAGGTGTCGTAAATATCAAGCTCCGGTTCCTGCACAGTGAGCCGAGACCTGGGAGCTGACGCACAGGACGGACCTTGGCGCTGCTCAGACTCATTTCTGGGCCTTGTCTCCTGCATGCAGAGAAGAGCTGCATTTCTCAGCTAAGCCAGGCTGGGCTGGTGACTGTGGGATGTGGACATGTGTACCTCCTGCATGGACATGTTGAGGACCTGGCGGGTTGGAGTGCCCACATCGCTTTGCTTACCGTCTTGATGATCTGGGAACCATCGGCTGACACGGGGCAGCCATGAGACCAAGGCTTCCAGGGGCTGAGCCAGCGTGGGGAGCACAGCTCCGACGGTTATCTCGGCTCTGAGGTTCTGACCTTGGGGTCACTGCAACATAACCAAAACTACCCTGTAAACTACCCTCACCAAAATAAGACACCTGTTGTCATTCTTCCTTTGGGGAAGACATGTTTGCTGTGAGTTTCTACTGGGCCCATCTGGGGACCAGCCTGAGAGTGGAGGCCTCCCAGAGTACGGTGTTCACAAAAATCTGCAAAGAATGTCTCTGTGGCCCCCTGTGGAAACGGCATTAAGGTCACGACTGCCTGCACCCGGTTCGTGGAGAAACTTGCATATTTCCTCCTGCCTCCACCATGAGTCATGCGTGCACCCAGGGCCTTGCATCGGGCAGAGGGCAGGGGCATTTCACAATGAGGCAGCACGTGACTCACACTGTGGCTCTGGGACCAGAGGGCCCACAGCGCAGGCCGCCTCGTGCATTCTCTCAGACGGCACTAGCCGCGTGGGCAGAATGCGCCCAGGCGTGACCGCTTCCCAGCCCACCAGCCCTGGCACTCTCTGGGCCCGACATGGGGATGTTGGGAGAGAGGATATAGGCACATGCTGCTCAGACCCTGAATACGGCAAAGCGCATTCTCACCCGGGGAAAACGGGGCTCACGTGGAAGAAAGCAAGTGGAGGGTGAAAGCTCTCTATCAAGCTTCCAAATATTGGAGCATGAAGCCAAGTCCCCACACAGCCAGCCTGACTGCCAGTGGCTTCCCAAGGAGAAGAGGCTTCCTGCTGCCTGGACTGAGAGGCGCTCAGTCAGGCGGAGTAAGGGGCAAGGACAGGGCTATCTGGCCCCCATGCTGGCCCCACCGGTGTGCCTTCTTCTCCAGCCTCTGAGGCGGGATCCAGCGCAGTTCAGTTCTGCAGGCACCAAGTGTCCTTGCTTTTCTTTGGATGAGGCTATGGTGTTTCAGGGCTGTGGGTCACTAGAGTACACCTGGGCTTGGCTCTGCCTCCTCTCCCTCTGGCCCTGGACATGGAGATGGGACGCCCGGAGCCCCAGGGACCCGTGGGGTGATGCACACGCACGTCTTCAGTGAGCTGTCAAGAACGCCCTGCATCTGTGCTTATGGCACTCTGAGAGCTCCAGACAGGCTGGAAGCTGCTTCAGGACCCAAATGGCTACCGTCTCCATGAGGCTCCACATGCCCGCAATGGCTTCAGCCACCCCTGCAGAGCCAGGACGCTCTTACGCCCTACAGACAGTCCAACGCCGCCTGCTTGAAAGCGGGGCGTGTGCTGGGCTGTGGCACCAGGCAAGCTTGCCGGGCAGTCCCCAGCAGCTCTTCTCACACCCTGCAGTCTGGTGACACCCACGCTTGGCCAGGCCTTCCTCTGGGGTCCCTGTCATCTGTCCTGAAGAGCAACCTCTACGGAAGCCCTGAGACAACAACGTGGGGGCCACGACGGGACCAGAGGCAAGGCTGTGATCAGCCCTTTTATTCCCAAGTGAGCTCAGGGCTTGAAGTGTGTCACTGTCCAGGACCACATGCTCCGGAGGGGCCCGTGCAGCTGTGGGCACCTGCGCTGTTCCGGACCCACGGGCCTCACCCTGCACCCGGTTCTGCGGGCTCTGGCAGGGTGGGGGTAGCTGCAGGCGGGGTCAGCGCAGCTCCCACCCCGTGCTCTTGTGTTTCGGTGTCACAAACACCGTGCAAACAACGCTGACTCCTGAAAGCTTTTTTTTTTTTTTAATTTCTCTCGTTTCTGTTAAAACGTGACACTCAAATTTGAGATGGGAGCAGAGATCAACAAACCCTGTCAGCGTTGTCAACCCGGGTGTGACAGAGCCGTCTTCCTAAATTGCTGCTGATCTGCCAAAGGCCTCTCTCTCTGCAACCTCCATTGCGCTGTTTGCTCACATACTGTTAACACTTTAGACTTCGCCCTCCGAGGTGTCACTGTGTGCCACTTAGTGCGTAAGGAGAGCCGTGTGAGCAGCCTCCAGCACGCGGATTTGGGGAGCTGGAGAAAGGTGATTAGCTATTCAGGGAGAATAATCTTATTGAGAGTAGTAAGAGCTGCATGAAGAACGCGCTTCCCTTCCCAGGAACAATCTCCTCATTATGTTGTCAAGCTTGCTGTTGAGTTCCCCCCTGTGCCATTAAGAAACCGTTTTCCATGTTAAGAAAGAGATTTCCAGATTGTGATGCTGTTTGCTGATTTTTTTTATTGTTTAAAGAATCTGTATGTATCAAACCAAACATTAAAAAATGACTCATGTGCAACATAATTACTTGCAATGAAGCACGCCGGACCGGCTGGGTGGGGAGGAAGGGGTGCGAGGGGCGCCCGTGGCCAGGCGGGGAGCGGGCGGTGAAGATTAGAATTCCACATCAGCGCGCAACACTTTCACCTCAGCGAAATGCAGTTGCAGATCGATAAGCCTTGATGGGCGAGGAGCGGGCGGAGAGGAGATGCAGCTGCAGGCTTCTGCGTGCGGCAAACATTTCCGCTCCGTCGATGTTCTCCGTGGAAAAGGAGAAACAAGAAGTTGGAGCTGTGCACACATCTGCCCTCCCGGACCCCTCTCCTGGCTGGAAAGGGAAGAATCTCCACAACAGGAAATGGGTCCTCCACCGAGAGGGGCCCCCAGGGCTGTGAGCAGCCCCCCAGGCCCGCCCTGCCCCCCCAGGCCCACCTCTAGTGGGAAGGCGTGAGCGCGGCCGGGCTGGCATTGTTCTTCACTGGCGGGCACGGTGTCTTCCAGCCGTTGTCGACCGGCTAATTTAAACAATGAACAGTAAGGAGCTTTTTCTTAATCTCTGCATGAACCAGGGCACAAGGCGTGGGTGTCACAAGATTTCATGATAACGATTCCCATCAAAACGAGCAACGCTGACGCCAAAGCCCGTGCCCCACGCGGCGTGCACAGCAGTCGGGAGCGGACGCGCCTGCTAGGGCCGCACGTGCTCCTCCTGGTGACTCGGTCGGCGTTTCCTTCGCCACTGCGGGGCTTCAGGCTGATTCTGGCAGATCCTGTAGTTAAGCAATTTGGAACGAATGTGTTGGGGAGCTTTGTCGTGAAACCTCAGGTGTGTTTTACAGAAGTGGGGATTATTGAAGGGGCGTCTTTCTTAGGTAGCAACCTGCATGATAAGGTGACTCCATCTTATCCAAAAACGAAAGTAAGTTTCAAGGCTTAGACTACATTTGCTGGTAGCTTCTGCTTTTTGGAATGTTCCACCAAATACCCAACAGCTCCGAAATAGGCCGTCAGTGATCTGCGCCTCACCGCCCTTGCTGGGCAGGTGCTGGCCGCCGCACAGCTTCACCAGCCTTGGTGTGACTGGCAGGTGGGGGCCCTCAACCTCCAGCAATGGAAACTCGTGATCCCTCAGCCGACTCCTACATCACTTCACTGTAGACACGGTGCCGGGTGCCCTGCACACGGTAGTAACAAGGCAGGTGCGTCCCTTTTCTCGTGAAGAGCTTATCTACCAGTGATAACAGTGCCATGAGGGAGCGAGTGTGCCTGCCTGTGTCTGCAGGGGTGTCCGGGCATCCTGGGGAAAGGAGGCTGCCTGGGAGACAGGGATGGAATGTTGTAGCTGTGGAGGCCAAGTGAGCTGCTTTATAGGACACTGGAGAAGATTTATGTGGCCCAGTGCCTCATCTGCACTTCCCCTAAGAGCTGTTGGAAGCCCCACAATAGAGCCTTGGATAGTTTTCTTTGGCTTAGGATGTTGGTGCTTGAGAGGGAAGCCTGGGTGAGGGGCCTGGTGACCCCCACCCCAGCCCAGGCCACAGAGATGGAGCTCCTGGCACTGCCCAGGGAAGGAAGGGGGTGGACTTTGGAGTAGGATGCCCCCGACATGGTGCCGGGCTGGGTGTCCAAAATCAGGGCCCAGGCAGCATCTCCAATCTCTGACCAGAGTAATGTGCAGAGCCTTTGGCTGGGGCGCAGCAGGGGACAATGGCCTCGATGTGATGGGATGAGAGACTCACCAACATTGACCTCCTCTGTGTGACCCTACAAGAACTTACTGCATGATTATTAGGGCCAAACCCTGCAGCAGGCATTAAGGAAACAAGTACTAATAAAGTGTGTTTTTGTGTGTTCAGGAGGTTGGAAGTAAAGCTTCCTAGGCAGGTGTCAGTGGAGGCAGAACTGAGCCATCTCAAGCAAGGGCTCTGCCGCTCTGAACCTGGGCTCCCGATGATAAAGAATAATAAGCACTTATTGCAGGGTTGTTGGGAGGCTTAGAAGAAAGTGCCTAGTGCAAAGTAGGTGATGAATAATTGTGCATTTTCTTTAATGATTGTGCATTCTTCTTTCAGCGTGCTCACAGTCTGAAAGCGCTGCCTAAATGCTGATTTCCATTTTATTTCTTCCCTCTCTCTCTCTCTTTTTTTTTTTTTTTTTTTTTAAGACAGGGTCTTGCTCTGTCACCCAAGCTGGAACGCCGTGGCACAATCATAGCTCACTGATACCTCAAACTCCTGGGCAATCCTCCCACCTCGGCCTCCCAAACTGCTGGGATTTTAGGCATGAACCACCGCACCCAGCCAGTTTTGCTTTGTTTTGAATGACAGTATATGCATAAAACTCAAAAGGTACAGGAGGGAACCTCCTGGAAATGTATCTTCTAATTTGTCCATTTGTGAAGCTGAGCCCCTTTCTCTTTTTTAATTGGGGGTTGGGACAGAAAGCCAGGCAGGGGGCTTACTGCACATTGAAACCTGAACCTGGGGAGGGGAGGACACTCCCCCAGCAACGTCCCATTGTCTGATTGTATGAATCAGCCATACGCTACCTGATCAGTCTCCTGCTGATAGATTTCTTTCAATATTGCACATTTACCCAATGCTGCAATGGGTATCTTTGAACACGTACATCTTGCACATGAGTCAGTATATGCAAAAGATAAATTTCCTGAAGTGCAATTTTGGATGAAAAGGAATGTTGCATTGACAGGTAATTGACAAATGGCTCTCTGTAGATTCTGTTCTAATACATGCTCTGTCAGACACTGTAAGAAAGTCCATCTCCTACCCCCCACCTCCTTACCAACCCAGTGGCCACCCAACTTTTTGATCTCTGCCCACTTGAGGGTTAAGTCAATGAAATCTTGCTGTAGTTTTAATTTGAGTTTCTCTTTTTATGAGTAAAGTTGAGTTTTCTGTGGAGGAGACATTTGTATTTCCTTTTCTGTGAACTGTCTGCTTGTATTCCTTGGCAATGCATTCTGTTAGATGGCTGGCCTTTTGCTTATTGATTTGTGAAAGCTGTTTATCTATTAGACAAATTAGCACTTTATACTATGAATTCAAATATTTTGATCTATTCATTTATCTTTTCTCTTTGTCTCTATTCCTTTTCATAATTCAAAAATTTCAAATTTTTATGTTGTTAGGCAAAGATTTCTTAGACATTACACCAAAAGAAAAAAATGATAAATTGAATGTCATCAAAATTAAGAACTTCTGGCCTTCAAAAGATACTGTTCAGACAATATAAAGACAAGCCACAGCCTGGAAGAAAATATTTGCAAATCGTATATCTGATAAAAAAGACTTGCATCTAGAGTATGTTAAAAACTCTTAAACTGAATGATAAAAAGACAAATGAGCCAACAAAAAATGGGCAAGAGATTTCAGTAGACAGTTCACCAAAGAAGATGTCATCATGGTAACGTGGCCTTCAAAGGATGCTCGGCATCGTTAGTCACTAGGGAGATGCAGATAAAAACCACAGCAAGATACCACTGCACCCACCAGCATGGCCACAATGATAATAATAAACATACAACAGACAGTAACAGTGTTGGTGAGGACGTGAAGAAATTAGAACTATCAAAAGCTGATGGTGGAGACGGAAAATGGGGCAGCCACTTGCGAAACACCTCAGCAATTTCTCTAACACGTTGAATAGAACTTATCACATGGCCCAGCAATTACAAAGGCTCCCTAGGTGTGGAGCTCAGACAGACCAAGAGGAATGAAGACACATGTCCATACAGTGACGTATGCTTAATGTTCACAGCAGCCCAAATTGCAAAGCACCCAAATGTCCATCAACAGATAACTGGATAAACAAATGGAGGTATATCTGTACAGTAGAATCCTACTCAGGAATGAAAAGGAAAATACTAATGATACTCGCAACAACATGGATACATCTCCAAATAGTTCTACTGAGTGAAAGAAATACGACAAGATAGAGTATACCCTGTGTGATTCTGTTTACAGAACATTCTAGAGAAAGCAAACTAGTCAGTAGTGAGAGAAAGCAGACCAGAGTGCACCTGGGATGGGGGAGCAGGGTGGGGCAGGGTTGGAGGGACAGGTTACAAAGGGCAAGAGCCATGGAGAGTGGCAGATGTGTTTGTTATCTTGATTGCAATGGTGGTTTTACAACTGTATACATATGTAAAAACTATCAAATCATTTGCTTTATATATGTAAGGGTTACTGTATAGCAAATACACCTCAATAAAGCTGTTCAAAAAATGAGAAATATATATATGAAGTAGCAATCTTTTGTTCTATGGATGCTAGGTTTTATGATTTTTTCCTCACTCCAATTATGAAAAAAATTCTACCCTTTTTTCTTCTAGTGTTTTCTGTAAGGCTAGGCAAAGATTTCTTAGGTATGACATCTAAGATTATTTCATTGTTCACATGTATAATTGTTTCCTCTAAAATTTGTTTGGGTATACAGTGTAAACTAGAAATCCAGCTCATTTTCTTCCAGTTGGGCTGACATCACTGCTTAAAAACATTGATCTTTTCTTCACTTATTTAAAATGTCATCTTTATCAGATAGTAAATTCTTTGTGTATTTGCTGCTGTTTCTTGACTTTTTTTATACTTTTGTCTATTTTTCTTCCAATACCACATTGCTTTAATTATTGTAGCTTTTAAAATATGCTCTGGCCGGACGCAGTGGTTTATCCCTGTAACCCCAGCACTTTGGGAGGCCGAGGAGGGTGGATCACCTGAGGTCAGGAGTTCGAGACCAGCCTGGCCAACATGGTGAAACCCCATCTCTACTAAAAGTACAATAATTAGCCAGCCCTGGTGGGGGGCGCCTGTAATCCCAGCTACTCGGGAGGCTGAGACAGGAGAATCGCTTGAACCCGGAAGGTGGAGTTTGCAGTGAGCTGAGATTGCACCACTGCACTCCAGCCTGGGCAATAGAGTGAGATTCTGTCTCAAAAAATAAAAAATAAATAAAAATAGAAATTATATATATATATGCGCTCCAATGTTTAATATGCCAAGGGAAAATCATTTTTACTAATTTTAATTTTCAGAATCTCTATTTTTGCTGACTTACTGTTCTATGTGAAATTCAGAAGCAACATATTTTAGTCAGAAGCTCCTCACTGGCTTTCTTGAAAGGTCATATTGCATTGAGTGCATTAAATGGCATAGATGATCTCACAGAAAATGGACAGCTTCGTAATCTTGTTTGTGGTGAGAAGATTCAAAGTCCTCTCTTCTGGCTGCTTTGAAGTGTGCGGTGCGTCATTGTTAAGCGTCACCCTAACATCCCACAGATCCTCAGGACTCACCGCCCCCCACACAACTGCGACTTCGTCCCCATCCAGCAGCCTCTGTCACACCTTCCTCCACCTCTCCGCTCTGTGTCGCCTGGAACCTCAGATCCCAAGGGCAGCTCTTGCTTTCCAGGGGCCTCGTGGTGTGAGGAGCAGTAGAAAGTGGCTGTAGAGGAGGCCCTGGATGCTCAGAATGTTGGAGCTGGAAGAGACCTGCGTCTTCCAGAATCGAAAAGAAGGAGAACCAGGGGAAAAGAGATCCTGACCTCCAGTGGTTCCATCCAAGACAGGGCTGGGCGGAGGGCCTGGGCTGTAGGGGACAGTGGTGGGTGGGCATCTGTCGACCCCTCCAGTGTCTGGGCTCTGGAGGAGCTTCAAAGCAAACTGGCCTCATCCTCGGCCGAGTCATCCCCTGCTTCCTCCACCACGGTTCCCTCCCTCCACCTCGCCCCCCTCCCTCCACGACACCCCCTCCCTCCACCATTTGTGTGTTGTTTTTCTGTTGTTGACTCCCTGGGGCACTGTCCACACCCACTGATGGAAAGCCTCACAGTAAGGACAGTTGGAGGTGACTTCCACTGGGCCAGAAAGACAAATCCCAGGGCCTTCCTCTGTGCTTACAATAACAGCCAGCATTTACCCACACCTGACTATATGTGAGTCATTCTGTTTAGCTCATTCTGTATCTCGGCAAGTTTGTGAGGTGGGCACGACCGCTGTCCTCATTTTACAGATGAGGAAACTGAGACGCAGAGAGGTGAAGTGGCCAGTAGTTAACTTGGATTTGAACTCAAGGATTTTAGCCCCAGGATCCACTCATCAGAAAGCTTTTTGATCCATTATCACCATTTAAAGTAACAGAAGGAAAGGTTCTGAGGCTGACCAGGAGCAGATGAGCATGGCGGCGAATGTGCTTGGTGCTTTGAGTCTTGGAGGCGGCCTTTCTGGGGGAGGTGGGGGAAGCAGCAGCGGGTGGCCTGCCCCTCACAACTAGAGTGGTCCAGTGCTATGGCTCTGCAAGGCTCATGGCAGCCTCTGTGTCCCTGTATCCTTCTTCCATTTATGGACTTATTTTTCCAATGCTCCAGGAATTGACCTGGGAGTGGATCTGGTCAGCAAAGTAATGACCAACGAAAAGAGCCAGCTATTTGCTGCAAATGGGGATTCTATGGGGTAGAGGGAAAGGGTGCAGAAGCCAGACAGGAGTGGATGGGGACCAGCTTGATTTCTCTGCGTGCTGTACCATGTGGACCCAGCCTGGGATGGGCGAGCAGGATGGGGTGGGGAGACTATAGCCAGGGAGACAAAGAGGCCCCATTCACCTTTGCCAGGGCTTTGCCTATTCTAAGAAGTGGTCTTCCTGAATACAAAAGCTAGAAAGAAAGAAAGGAAAAGAAAAGAATTGGACCAGAGCAAAACCAGACCCTTCTAATTCTCAGAATTGCTGAAACGTCTCAGAAGGTCTCACCAGGCACAGTTCTAATTAATAAGGCATTACACATCATTTCTAGTAGCACTAATCTTGCCCCACGCTATGAAAACCCTGGTTATATAAAGCTCTCAGAGTAAGAAGAGGAGAGAGGTGAAAAGCTCCATTTTCGTACCCTGGCCTCATCACCCATAGAACGCAGATGCTCCCCGCAGCCGCACTCGGCATCACGGAGGCACGGCATGGCTTCTCCAGGGGCTGGCGCCCTCCTGCCTTGCTCTGGGAATGTTTGCTTTGAAAGCTGCAGAATCTGATGAAGTGGGGCTTTCTAGATGGTCCAGCCTCCTTCCCTCTGTCCCCGACACTCTCTGAAGCACACCCACTCCATCATGTCTCCATCCCTTACCCGGAGGAATGAAGGGAGGGAATTAAGTGGATGCAGTGTCTGTCTTTTGTGAGCTACCAAGTCGTGGATCCCAGGTTCTCCTCCATGGGTGAGAACCACAGGAAGATAGAGGTTGGGGGCTCACAGAGACCTTGGGAAGTCCTTAGGCGCCGCCTCTTGTTGACTGGAGCAGAGGGAACCCACAGAACCTCCAGGCTGTGCTGCACCGGGCACTGTCCACGCCTCCCACCAGCTCCTGGGCGCTGTTGCTATTCCTTCCAGCCCATCAAGTCTTGTTCATCGAGAGTGCTCCACAAAGACATCACTGGCTGGGAGGACAAAGGCCTTGGCCATGACCGCTGCCTGTGTGGCTTCACTTCTTTAAGCTGATCCTTCTGTGGAAAGGCTTCATCCCATCCACCCTGCTTTTCTCTGCAAATCAAGGGAGCTTCCACCAGGCTGGGGTGGGCGAAAACACTCCATAAACCAGAAGGTTCCAAATGAGGCCAAGGCAAGCCAGAGGCGTGTACTGAAGTTTCCTGGGAGAGCTCCTGCGTCTCACCAGATCTCACAAGAATTCACTCACGATTTCATGGACAGAACCAGGGGGATGGCACTAAACCATTCATGAGAAATCCTGCCCATAATCCAATCACCTCCCGTCAGGCCACGCCTCCAACACTGGGGATTATATTTCAACCCAGGCTTTAGAGGGGACAACATCCAAGCTATATCATCAGTGGCCCTGGTGGCTTTCGTGGGTGAAATGTCAGCGTGGAAGCGTCTGTGATCACACGTCTGCTCCGGCGACCCCTCCTCAGTCAGCTCCCCCAACCCCCACGACCAGTGTGTCCTTGCCCCTCTCTGCTTTCCTTCCCCGTGGAGTACCCATCCCCACAGGCGAACATGCCTGTGACTTCTCTACAGGGAAGGATGCATTTCCTGGGCAGAACATAAGCTCCAAGAGGGCAGGGAGTTCTGCTGGTGTCCCTGGAAGTGACAGGACCACTGGTATCTGCAGGTGCCTGATAAAGATTGTTAAAGAAAAAGATGGAGGCAGGAATGAGAGGCAGAAGAGAGAAGGAAGAAGAGGAGGGAGGGAGGAGGGAGGGAGGAAGGAGGGAGGGACAAAGAGGCGGGAGGAGAGGAGGGAGAAGAGAAGAGAGGAGGGAGGAAGGAGGGGAGGAGGGCGGAGCAGAGGGAAGAGGAGAAAAGGGAGGGAGGAAGAAAGGAGGGAAGGAAGAGGGAGGGATGGAGGAGAGGGGGGAAGGAGGAAGAATAGAAGAGAGGGAGGGAGGAGAGGAGAGAGGAGGGAGGAGGGAGTGAGGAGGGAGGGAGCAGAGGCCAGCATCTCAGGGGCCAGGCCGGTGGCACCACACACAGGGGGCTCGTGGGAGCAGCTACGCATCAGCGCCCTGCGTGTCAGCCCATTTCAGGGTTCAAGTTCATCGACTCCATCAGGGGACTCCAGTGTGCAATTACAGTCAGAAGTGCTTTTCACTAAGGTACATAATGATTCATGCTGAGAATGTAATTAAAATGTTGTGGTAGTTTAAAAATAATACTCTATTAGGATAATACACCAAAATGGCTAATTCAGAACGAGTGCTTCCCGCTTTGATTGCACTACGGTGAGTTGTGTGCGTCAAATACTTTCATCTAGAACATGATGTATATAAATACATCACTCGGCTATGCACTGGACTCTGGGCGGGTGACATTTGAGAATTTCTTTGCACCGCAGAAGTGTCTGAGAGCAGTATCTCGTGCTGACTCTGGTTTTTGAAGTTCCGGCCTTGGATGCTGCAAAGATCCTCTAAATATCATCTCTGGATGGTCCCTGCAAAGATCGGGGCTGGACACCTGCCTGGCAACCTTTGCCTCTGTCCTTCTGCAAATTGCATGGGTCAGAATTCTGAGTTCTGAAAGTGCACAGAGCCCGCCTGCGCGGGTGAGGAGGGGTCTCCAAGCCCCTCTGGAGCAGCCCCAGAAAGCAGAAGGGGAGTTAGTGCCCAGACCCCTGCCTCCCTCCGGCCCAAGCAGGACAGGTGGGATCTGTCCGAGACAAAAAGACCTGACATTTGCTTCTCTTACTCCCTAGGAGGTCTTGAAACAATGATTCTCTGACTAGCACTGGCTGCAGTGACCAACACACACTGAGACCTTACTCCAATCCAGGCTGTGAACTGGCTGTGTGCGCACTGTCCTGTGGCCGGGTTCAGACACAATTACTGTGCCCTCCTGGGAGTTTCTGACTGGGGAGGTCTGGAGAGGCCAGGGGTAGGGTCTACAGCTCCAGTGACCGCCCGACAGAGGCCCAGGCTGCTGTTCGGGAGCCCCCGGAGAACCTGCTGCCCACACAGCACCTGTGAGACTCCCTCTAAACTGAGGAAGCGCCCAGGCCTTGTAGGGCCCTGTGGAAGTTAGTATTGGTGTTCCTTTGTGCCAATAAAAAAAAAAAGGACAAAGAGTAGGTTGGGAACGTGCTCAGGATCCCACACTGCACGTGACTCCCGGGCCCGAGCCCTCACCTGGCACCCTGCACATGGGCCGAGCATTTCACGTGAGCCGAGGCTGCGTCCTGGGCCAGAGCTGCACGGCTGCCGCAGGGGCTTCCTAGGGTGGCCGCCCCAAGGCTCCACAGGCCAGGAGGCCGAGGCAGCAGACACAGACTCCCTGCAGTTCTAGAGGCCAGAAGTCCAAACTCCAGGGGTAGACAGGCCTGGTTCCTTCTGAGGTCCTGCCAGGAACCTGCTCCAGCCTCTGGAGGTGCTGACTTTCTCAGTGGTCCTCGGCTTGTAGAAGGGTCACCCCCTCTCCGCCTCTGTCATCCCGTGAGTGGCCTGTCCCTGGGTGCCCATCTCTGTGTCTCCACCTCCTCCTCCCATGACACCAGTCCTGTGGGGCTGGGGCTCTCCTGCTGCAGGATGAGCTCGTCTTCACTTCACTGACGATGTCGGCAGCCACCACATCAGCAATATGGGCGCAGTTTCAGGTGGCGGAGATTACAGTTCACCCCACACACCACTGGCCCCTAATCCCTCCTTGCCTCCCCCATCTGCACCCCCATTGGCCGCCTAAGCCTTCCTCTCCTCCCCCACCTGCACCCCCACTGGCCCCCTGAGCCTTCCTCTCCTCCCCGACCTGCACCCCCACTGGCCCCCTGAGGCCTTCCTCTCCTCCCCCACCTGCACCCCCACTGGCCCCCTGAGCCTTCCTCTCCTCCCCGACCTGCACCCCCACTGGCCCCCTGAGCCTTCCTCTCCTCCCCGACCTGCACCCCCACTGGCCCCCTGAGCCTTCCTCTCCTCCCCGACCTGCACCTCCACAGGCCCCTAAACCTTCCTCTCCTCCCCCACCCGCACCTCCACTGGCCCCTAAGCCTTCCTCGCCTTTCCTGCCCATGCCCCACCCACAGCATTGCACAGAGAGGAGGGGTTGCTTCAAGGTCCACACCAGCTGGTCTGGGCCTGCCCTTCCTCCCTGCCCTCCCTTCCCCGCCATGAGATTTGGAGCCTGGGCTCCAGGAAGGGGGCTTGGTGGCCATGCCCTGGCCTTCCCGTGTTTAAGCCCCTGCTGAACTATCTCCTGGGATCCAGGAGGAAGTCAAGGATAAATCCATGACCTTGAAAATCCTCCTGGCACCCGTCCTTTCCTTGGTCAGGGCGAGTGGGCAGCCCAGGATGAGGCCCGGAATCAGCCGAGGGTGGCAGCCGGCTGCGGTCTGGTGTGAGTCCTGGTCTTGTCCGGGCTCCGGGGTATTCATCGTCCTCAGAAGCCAGCTCCCTGGGATTGCAGGACTGAGGTTGCCGCTTCTCCTCACTGACTGCCAGCCAGGGTTGCCCTCAGCAGCTGGAGGCCGGGCACGTGGCTGCCACAGCCGGGCAGCCTCCCCACCACCCAGGAGTCTCTCCTCATGTTACACGGTGGCCGCCCAGCTCGGTGCACATTCAGACCTGATCTCGGGAGTCACATCTTCCTGCAGTTCTCACAGTTCTGCACAGTGGGGGGCTCCTCGTGGGCCCCCTGGAGTCCTGCCTCCTGGGGCTTGAGCTGTGCTGGGAAGGAAGGCATGAGAGTGTCCTGGGAGGGGCTGGGGGAGGGGCCAGGAAAGCAGAGGAAGGATGGTGCCTCTTCTGTTTCTTCGTGTAGTAAGAAGCCTCCAGCCGCACTCTAAGCAAGCTGCTTTCCTCTTAAACCTCGGTCTCCTTGTCTGTGAAACAGGGCCTGACTCCCTCGGGGTTGCTGGGAGCATGAGATCAAGTCCCATGAATCACGGGGCTCGCAGTGGGACTCACTGAACACTCACGGCTGTTGTTTCCATGAACACCACTTGGTGCTGCCCTGGACCTCAGCATGAACGAGGGAGCAGAGGCCCCCATGTGAGCGTGAACGTGGTGCCCAGTGTGGCCCACGTGTGGCCAAGGCCACAGGGAGCACAGGAGCTGGAGGTCACCTTCCCGATTTCCCTCTGCAAGTCCTGACTGGATACCAGCGTTGCTGACCTCTTGGCTGTGTGTTGACTGCATTACTGCGGGTGTCTTGAGCAGGCGCCTTCCTTGTGCCTGGGGCTCTGCACACCAGGTGGCCCCTCGGCACCTGCTCTCAGACTGAGCTCCCCGCATAAGCTCTCCAGCCCCACTGGTCACCTGCTCCCATGCAGCCCTTCACAGCAGAGATGTGGCCGGTGTCCAACCTCAGTCTCTGATGACCACGTCACCACCAGCATTTTCCATCACCCCGGGGCACTACGCTTCACCGTGCCCATTGGTGACTGGCGGGTCCATGTCCACAGCCCCCTTTCTTCTCCCCCCACCCTTTTAATTTAGATTTAATTTCCACGCCTCCCCACCCGCCACCTCCACCACACGCCCGTGTGTGATTGGATCATGGGCCCGTTCCACTGAGGTTTCTGTTTTCCTTGATAGGCGCCCAAAACACTATCTTCTTTCTTGTTCTTTCTTTTTCTCTTCAAGTTAAAATGTACACATATTGAAATAAATCTTAGCTTTAAAGGTTTTGCAGAGACACTCCTGCAATTTGCGTCCCATTGTGACACAGAACAGTTCCATTGCCCAGGAAACGCTTTTTATTTCCACCCACGGGTCCCGGCCGCCCCCAGGAAGGCTCTGTTGTGATTTTGTTCCCTCAGAAGAGTTCGGCCCCCCTAGACTGTCATGGGAATGGGACCTGCCCTGCGTGCGCCTGCGGCTGGGTCCTGACGCTCCATGTGCCGCTCTGAGTGTGAATTCACTCCGGTGGTTAGCGGAGCAGTGGCTTGAGCTGTTTTACTGCTGAGTGCCGTCCTGTTGCTCCCACACACCACCTTCTGTTTGCCATCCTCCTGTTTTGTTTTGTTTTGCTTTGTTTTGTTTTTTTGAGACAGAGTCTCGCTCTGTCGCCCAGGCTGGAGTGCAGTGGCACGATCTCAGCTCACTGTAACCTCCGCCTCCCAGGTTCAAGCGATTCTCCTGCCTCAGCCTCCTGTTAATGGACAATTTGGTTGTTTGGGGACTAGAGTTATTGTTCAGAAAGCAGCTATGCCTCTTCGTGCACAAGCATTTTATAGACCTACATATAGACCAGTATTTTCCTTCCCTCAGATGACACCCAAGAACAGAATTGTTGTCCAAGGCCAGGCGCGTGCTGACTTTGTGCAAAACCACCCAAGGGGTTGCCCCCTGGTGCTCCAACTGGAGGGTTTTGGCCCCTCCACATCTCTGCGGATACTTGGTGCTTTCGGTCTTTTTAATTTTAGACATTCTAGAGGGTGTGTGGCAATATCTCATTCTGGCTTTACTTTTCATTTTCTTGATGACATATGATAACAGCAGTTTCTGAAGACCTTCAAAATCATCTGACAAAAGCTACGACTTAAAATCTCCAAGAGGTTTGGAGCGTGTGTGGGTGAAGAATCGAGCCCCTGGGCTGCACCCCCTCTCAGTGCCCACTCTGGGCGCCCAGGTGTGGACAGGATTCTCCCCTGCTGCGGGCACTGACAGCTCAGCCAGCTCCCCTGTGCCAATATTGACCAGAGAACTCCGTGTGGTGGGCGCTGGGTCAGCCCCACACTCCCGACCCACCAACATTGGGCCCATAATCCAATGCTGGTGGGTCAGCACCATTATCTTAGCCTCTTTATTTCAGTGCTTCTCGTTCTCATACTGCTGAATTCTCTCAGAGAAAAGAAAGAAAAAGTCCTTGCCAGGTGGATGGAGCCTCCCCGGAACGAGCACTCTCACCGGCACCCTCGTTGGCAGGCACTAATGAGCTCCCCGGGTTTCAGGCTCAGCAAAGCAGAGGCAACTAAAGAATGGGTCCCACTGGGTCACGGCCACCCTTCTGCCAGCAAGCACACCAGAAGAAGAAACCATGAGGCCGGCGCCAGGGCCAAGCCCACCTTGCGGTTCCCTGGCACCCTCTTCTGCATCTCCCTGGCACCCAGCCAGCCTGGTTATGGGGTGGGGTGAGCTGGGCCTAGCCTTGGGCATCCACCGTGGCCTCCTCTCCAGCAGTGGCTGGAACCTCTGGAAGAGAGGGGAAGTGCTGTGTTGCCCAGTCTCTGCACTCATGGGGGGTATTTTCATGAAGCTGTATTCAGAGACAAGAAGGGCAGAAGTGAGACTGGTTTCTTTGTTGTTGTTGTTGTTTTGCTTTTTGTTTTTTGTTTTTTTGGTTTTTTTTTGAGAAGGAGTCTTGTTCTGTCACACAGGCTGGAGTGCAGTGGCATGATCTCGGCTCACTGCAACTTCTGCCTCCCAGGTTCAAGCCATTCTCCTGCCTCAGTCTCCCAAGTAGCTGTGATTACAGGCATGTGCCACCAGGCCCAGCTAATTTTTGCATTTTTAGTAGAGACGGGTTTCACCGTGTTGGCCAGGCTGGTCTCAAAATCCTGACCTCAGGTGATCCACCCGCTTCGGCCTCCCAAAGTGCTGGGATTACAGGTGTGAGCCACCTTGCCGGACTGACTGGTTTCTTAGAAATCATTCATTCACACACCTGAGGTAGGTTGAGAAGACTGATGTTCTAGGAGGCATGAGTAGAAATCACGGGGTCTATGGGCTGTGACCTCTGATCATCTGCCTTGCTGCAGGCCTGTCATGGTGGTGGCGCTGACTGTGTGTGAGAGAATATGCTCAGGATGCTTCCATCCCAGACAGAGAGAAACAGAACCAGGAGAATGTCCAAGCTGGGGCCACAGCAGTCAGTGCACACGCCCTGGGGGCTGAAGGGCAGGACATGTGGGATGGGTCCAGGGAGGGTATGGTGCAGGGGCCCGGAATTACAGAGGGGCTGCCCTGCTCTGCCAGATAGCTGAGGGGAAGGGAGGCAGATTCTTGGCAAAAAGTGATGTTTATAATAGCTTCACAGCCCAGGCACTTCTGTCCAAAGGATGGAAAACAGTTTGCAAAAAATAGCCTTCAGGCCAGCGGTCACCTCTGAGCTGTCAGCAAGATTCAGTTCCCCACTGTCCCCCGCCCCCACCCTGCCCACACCTGCTGTGCTTTCTCCAGACTGGCCCAGCAGGCTCCGTTCCTCTGTGTTTCTTCTCCATGTGTGTCTGGTCTTATCCCCTTGGCCTCTCTGGAAAATGCCACCAGCCCAGCCTGACACTCAGATGTCTCTAGGCGCATGGTGGAGGGACTGGGGAATCGTTGCCAGGCTCGTTATTTCTGAAAAGAGCTTTCACTCCTGGGGCGGCCGGGCTGACCACAGAAGCCTGCGCGTGGCACGGCGGAGCAGACCAAGACAGAGGACCGTGGCCACTCCGCTGTCCCAGCCAGTGCTCTGCGGATACAGGGGGCATTCGTGTGTTTTATTTCTGTCTGCTTTGTCTTGGATGGAGAATTTCTGGGTTCAGTTTCAGTTTGTTTTGAAGATGAATGTAGAAAGGAGGAAAAATCAGAGGTCAGAAAAGATGGAGGCAACTCCGCCTGCCCACCAGGCAAACTGCTGTGAAACTTATAAATATTGCACCTCGTTCTCTGTGAAGCGCGCTCTTCTGGGAGGGGCCGTGAGTTCACGGGCACTTTCTGTGCAGTAGGGGACCGACTGGTGCCTTTGGAGAAATCCGTTGTTAAAAGGGAGCTCTCAGGAACTGTGCAGAAATGGGCTTTTTCTACCCCTTCGAGCCGATGTAACACTAAAGAGAGTGGGGGGATAATGGAAGAGGCTTGATCTCTCATCACTTACCTTGAAGGAAATAGAGATTTCTGTGCAGGAGCCAAATTTTTTCAATGAGCAAGTTGACCTCTTTCCTCCATGGAAGGGAAAGACCATTTGACGCCAGGACACAGCCTGGAGCAGCTGTGCTGTTTCATGGGTAGAGGGGGTGGCAGGGGTCCTGGGGGCACCTGCAGGGTGAGGGTGGTGTTCAGAAATGCCATGATGCACCCACTGCTGAGGGCAGGTGGAACCAGAGACACACACCAGGTTGCCCTCACCTCTGAGCCTGCCCTGACCACCCGCGCCCCCCAGCCCGTCTGTCCTGTTCTCTCACACAAGAAAAGACTTTGCCCAGTGCAAAGGGTGGGAGCCCATCCACCTGCTCTTCATTAAGACTAGTAATGACCATCGCCATTGTCCTCACCATCATCATCATCTGCCGAGCGATGCCTGGGCTAAGCACAGCTGATCCTCACCCCAGCCAGGAAGCAGGTAGTGTCAGCCTTATTTTACTACAGAGAATTGAAACTCAGAAACTTGAAGTAACTCTCCTGGGACCACACAGATTTCTAGAGCCAACTGCAGACTCGGGTCAGCCTGCATCAGGAAATGTTGTGTGCAGTCTTCCTCCAGGGAAGCCTACCTGCCCCCCATACCCCTCCGTCTCTCACCTCTCCGTCCCTCCTACCCCCAATTCTCCACTTCTTATGGGTCTTCCTAGGCTCTTTGTTGATGACAACCCCACGGAAAAGCATCCTTTAATATTTATTAATTGATGCCACCCTTAATTCAAAAAGCAGGTGACTCAGAAGGCTCATGTTTCTCTTAGAAAAACTCATGTTTGGAATAGAATTCTTTGTTCTTTCCCTGTGGACCATGGAGCCCAGCTAGGATGCAGGTTGGCTGAGCTTCTGCAAACACACAGGGCCTTCTGATCTGAGGGTGTGAGTCAACGAGATAATTCCACCCACTAATTGTTCATCTTTAAAGGCTGGCCTACAGCTGGGAAAACATTGGCACACACAGGCCCATGGCCACAAGGCGGCTGCAGCCTTTATTCCAGCTCACCTGCTGGGGTGCTGCTGAGAGCCACACTCACTGTCACCTGCCACATGCTAGCTTTCCCAGTCATTCACTCAGAAATTCTTCCACCTGCCTGAGGAGGGGGTACTATTACGCTTCCCATTTTATAGATTAAGAAGTGCAGTAACCTGCCTGGGTTCCCACTGCTGGCGAGCATGTGCTCCCAGGCACCCAGCTGCAAGGCCTGGTGCTGCCGAGGGGGAGCGTGGCAGGAAATGAGACACATCTTATCCCAGAAATACTGGTGAAAAGGTGAAAACTGAATCAACCAACCAATCGGCAACTGTGCCACATACACAGAGAAGCTCCTGGTATGGGGAACTTTTTCCACTGGCTTACATGAGATGGCTGCTGGTTTGGTGCCCTGCACACACAAGCAAGGTCATTACTGACTCCTCAGGAAATTCCCTACACATGAGCCAAGGTCCCCTTTTCCCTCCCATGGAAGATCAATGGCACCCTTCAATCTGCTTGAATCTTGGTAGAAAAGTACCAGAAGCATTAATCATCTTTGTCTACTATAATTTACTTATTCATACTGGTCAGAAAATCCTCCTGCCGCCTCATCTCCTCCTGCTGTTAGATCAGAGAGCAGCTGAGGTCCTGGCTGCCCACCTGCCCTTTCCTCCAGGCTGCACCCTTGGGCATGAGCAGAGGTGCCAGGCTTTAATTTTGATGCCGTCTTTGTAAACAGTGCCTTTTAGGGAATATTTTTCAGCCTGTCTTACTTAGCGCTCACCACCTTGACTCCCGAGTAGCTGAGAACATAGGCATGTGCCACCACGCCTGCCGAAATTTTTAATTTTTTTGTAGAGATGGGGGTCTTGCTACATTGCCCAGGGTGGTTACAAACTCCTGGCTTCAACCACGCCTCCCGCCTCTGCCTCCCAAAGTGCTGGGATTACAGGTGTGAGCTACCATGCCCGGCCTCTTTCTGTTCTTTTTGCCTTTTGGGCTTTCATTTACCCAGTATCACTTTACTCTTTCCTTTATTTTCAGGCTTTTTATTCTATTATTTTAAGTATGTTTCTTGTCCACAGAACAGAGCCTAGGGATTGCCTGTCCCTCTAGACAGTTTCTTCTTTGAACAAAACAAGTCGGCCTGCTGGATTTCGTGACATGGCTAATGACTTTATTGCTGTCATTTTCAAGTTGATTACTGGGTTTTCTTTTCTCTCTATTTTCTGGATTGTCTAGGCACTGCTGTTTCCTTCTGCTGTTCCTGCTGGATTTCAGTTTCTTTGCAGGGTTGGTAATGGTGCCTGCCCTTCGCAATCGTCAGTGTCCATCGTAAGGTTCTGTACCGTTTTATGGAAACTTCGGACCGGGGACTTCCCCGACCCTGGCCAGCCTCAGTCCCATGAGAAGTGGGCTTTACATCACACCTGTTCTCTCCTTCCCACCCATTCCCAGCCTCTTCCAGTGACTTGTGTGACTTTGACTCACCCCTGCCCCAGCCCTGTCATGCTAACTCTTAGATTTTGCAGAATAAATACTTTCATTTCGGGGCCATTATTTTAGACTTTGCTTGCGATTCAATTCAGAAATATTTCCATTTCTGGATTATTTATGTCGCACCTGTATTCTCCCTCCCAGATAAGCCATCACTGCCGCGTGTGCTCACCTGGGCGTGCAGGGTTTGCGGATTTCATGGCTCGCCGCTGCCTCCTCAAACGCTTCCCCAAGAAAGCGTCCCACAATGCTCTCCCCCCGCTTCCACCACTGTGGCACCCCGAGGGTGGGGCTCATGGGCTGTGCGCGTACTTGCCCAGTCCCCAGGTGCCATGTTGCTGGCTCTCTGTGCCACAGAGACAAGCCAGCCTGCTGGATTTCATGACATGGCTAATGACTTTCTTGCTGTCATTTTCAAGTTGATTATTGAGTTTTCTTTTCTCTGTATGTTTTGGGTTGTCTAGGCACTGCTGTTTCCATCTGCTCTTTTTTTTTTTTTTTTTCTTTTTGCCGTTTATTTGTTCTTTACTGCTGCAGCTTTTAGAATTGTTCTCTTCTGGCTAACATGGTAAAACCCCGTCTCTACTAAAAATACAAAAATAAATTAGCCGGGTGTGGTGTCGCACGCCTGTAGTCCGAGCTACTCAGGAGGCTGAGGCAGGAGAATGGTGTAAATCCACAAGGCGGGGCTTGCAGTGAGCCGAGATCACGCCACTGCACTCCAACCTGGGCGACACAGCGAGACTCCATCTCAAAAAGAAATAAAAATAAAAATAAAAAATAAAAAAATAGAATTGTTATCTTCCTCTTCCACCTGGGAGATTTCCCTGAACACCCTGCTAGGAGGCTTTTCTCCTCAGTTCCTCCAGATCTGCTCGCTCCGTCCGGCCTCAGCCTTGGGCTCTCCTGAGAGGTGCTCATAGGCAGCCCCTCCCTCTAGAGCTGCCGTCCTGCAGGGTAGGCCCTGTCCTCTCCTCTCCCACTGCTTCCCATCACGCGCTCTGAGCATCTTTTCTCTCTGATCCACTACAGTGCTCATTTAGGTCTCAACAGAGACCATGCTCTACTTGTGTTTATCTAAGATTTTTTCCAGTAGGAAATCAGGCATTGGCTATAAAGCAAGGCACGTGTGGGACTCAAATCTCTATTCTCCCTGTCCTTGTTCAAGCCACTTGCCCCAGCCTCTGCCTCCAACTGCTGTCTTTGGATGCCCATTCCCGATGCCTGCCTGCTGTGCAGCTGTGGATATGCTGCATGGGCAGCCCTGGTGGGGGGAGTCTGGCCTTGGCAGCCCCTGCCCAGACCCAGTCTGTTCGAGGTCTCCTTGCCCCAAGGCTCAGTAGTAGAGAGCACAGCTACTACCACCTCCCTCATCTCCTGGGCCCAGGAGACCCAGGCCACAGGCACCGTGGCCTCCATCCAGGGGTCTCTGTCCAGCTCCTCTAGGCTGCAACTGTTCCAAGAATCCCCCAGTGCCCATCCCAGCCTCCTGTCAGGTCCAGAGTGGGAGGCAAGAAAGTCCTTCGTTCACTTCTAGGACTCCAGCAGAGCTGAAGCCTACCCTCCTCCAGGCCCACCCCACCCTCCAGCCCACTCCCTCCCAGGCCCACCCCACCCTCCAGCCTACTCACTCCTCCAGGCCCACCCCACCCTCCAGCCCACTCCCTCCCAGGCCCACCCCACCCTCCAGCCCACTCCCTCCCAGGCCCACCCACCGTCCCGCCCACAGGAGCTGCTGGGCTCAGAGAAGCGCAGGCTGAAGCTGGAAGGAGAGGAGACATGCCCAGCCCTCCTGGCTTCCAGAAGCCTGTTGCATGGCTCATTCCACAGGCGCCCTGCACCGCTGGTGTTAATAAGGACAATCACATTAAGGGAGTTCCTGCCAAGGCCTTTCGGAAGTAGTCAGTTACAGCTCCGAATGTTCATTTATTTTCATAATCCCTCGTGGAATTAGGATGCACAGAGTGGCAGATACACGCCTGATGAGTAACAATCACTGCTCCTGACGTTGGTACCATTTTCACGCGCTTGCCCTCTCTGGGCTCTGTGCTAAGTAACCCTACGTTTTAACTACATTCTCCCCCTTAATCTTCATAACATCGGTAAACGTGGCATTATTGTTTTTCTTTTTCAGATGGGAAAATAAATGCCTCAAGAAGCTGCACAGATTGCCCCAAGACTCTCAGGAGGTGAGTGGCCATAGTGGCGTGGGAGCCCAGGTCTGGCGGTTCCAAAGCCTGCTGGGTCTTCGTGGCATATACATGCTTTGCAGCTCTCTGCCTGACAGCTGCCTGTCCCCTGGACTGTGAGGCCCAGGAGGACAGACGTCCTGTGTGTTTTCTTCACCACATGGCCCTGACACGGCCGGCCCAGGGCCCTCTGCAAACACTAGTGAATGAGCAAACCAGCCAACCCACAGAAGAGCTTCTCTTCCATCCTGTAACGACCAGGGCATTCTTCTTCACGATCTCTGGCCACTTGCTGGCTTCGCCCATGAACATGGGATGAGCAGAGGGAGGCGTGGAGACATGGGGGATTAGCGAGTGCTCTGAGGATGATGCCGGCTTGGGTGTCATGGACCCTGGGTCTCATGGGGCAGAGGAAACAGGGGTGGGCTGAGTTCAGAGCAGGAGCTCGGAGAGCTGGCTCAGCCACCTGGCTGGCCCTCCCGTGAGTGGCTTCAGCAGAAGCCCCAGCTCAGCCCCGGGACACTGAATTGGAATGCAGACACCTCCTGGGGCTTTCGAAGGCGGGATCTGCAGACCCCAGAGGGCAGAAAGGGTTGTCATGCTGACAGAAGCCAGCAGGCGTGATGGCAGGAGGAACATAAGCCAGGGCAGCTGGGCAGAGCAAAGGGGGCCCAGCCCAAGCCCACTCTGCAGGCTGAGCCCTTGGAGCCTGTGTGAGGACGTCAGGGTGTGCTGAGCAAAGGTAACCATAAGGCACCGGGGCCTTGCACGGCTCTTTGCACACTCCCCCACCCCCGGGGCATCCATCTGTGTCCATGGGGGCTTCCAGCAGACCCACCCTGGCCAAGGGCCGCCCAGGAGGGGCTGCGCTCTGCAACTCTCATCCCCCACCTGGCACACACTGCCAGTGAAGTGAGTTCATAGGTGAAGGAAGGCGTGTGCATTGAAAGACGGGGATGAAAAAGTTCTATTTTCCAATTGTACTTTTCCTCCCTGAGAGAGAACGTTTTGGAAAGAGAAATGATTGTGATGACAAATGTATCTTAAGATGAGGGCTGGCACGTCTTTCCTCATCAATTTCTATTCTTTGGGTCATTAAACCCTGAAGTGTTAAGTGGAAAGGTGCTCACTGAACTGAGGCGGCCCTTTGGGGCCATGTAGGGGAGGCGATCCCCAGGCCTTCTTAGCGTCCATCGGATAGCAGTGTTTTGTGAAATCTTTGCACATCCACCTACAAAGTGGTTTTTAAAGCGGCCTGCAGTTTTGACGGGACACACTGTCAACCCACGTTCCACCTGCCCTCCAGCCATGCCTGTTTCCCACGGCTCTGGTGTGTCAGCCTTGCACACATCATGTATCCAGAGCCCTCTCTGCCTGCCAGACACAGCCACAGGCAGCAAACATGCCCCAAGCAGCCGCTGTAATGTCTGGACAGAAAGAACATCTGATGGCCACAGAGCTTGGGCCTCCTTTTCTAGTAAAATCCCATGTCCATGTTCCTACAAGCATCCGGTGGTCACCTGGCCGGTGCCTCTGTGGAGCCAGTAAGAAGCAGCAGCTCCCCTCAGTTGAAGCCCCATTTACAATGTGTCAGCCTCACCCCTGCAAGAGGTGCGTGCCCTCCCTTGATGGCTAGGACGGAATCCGGGCCCAGCCCGTCACCTTCCTCCCATGCTTGGGGACCGCTGCCCCCCCACCCCCCCGCCCCCAGGCCTGAGTGGAAGGCGCTTCTGGAGAACGTTCTGTCGGTCTCAAGTCTCCGGTGTCAGCTCCCTTGCTTGAGTTTGAGTTGAATTCCGGGAATGGCTCAGGGCCCGTGTCCCTGCAGCAGCCTGTTCTATGGGTGGTGCTGCATCCTGCAGGCTGGGTGCTCCTGGGGGCTGAGACCTCAGGCTGGCCGCTGACCCCTGACGGCATCCACCACACTGTGTGGGGGCGGTGCTTAGCCAGGCAGGAAGCACCCCCAGAGGATGCTGGAAGGAATGTCCTCACAGCTCACAGGAGACCCTTTGGTTTCCTCAGCCATCCCCCAGAGAAGCCGCAGGCATCATCTTTGGGAGTGGCAGGTGACATCCTAGGGTTTTCCTTGTGTAACCTCAGGCACCTGGAGTCCCGGCTGCTGCTCCATGCCACCCTGAGGCACATACCTATCACCAGTGGGCATGAATGGCCCCTGTGTTTCCCTCCTTTGTAATGTCGGGGCAGGTGGCAGAACGGCCACATCAAGGTCATATCCAAACCCAGGAAGTCCTCAGCACAGCAGAGGCTGACTTCCTGATTCACCTGCTACTGTCTCCTGAGGCCTCAATAAAATAATAGTAAGGAGGTTTTTTTTAAAGGACACAAACGCAGGACAGACAGCTGTGGGAAAGAGGCAATAGGAACACATTTTGGAAGCTGCACAGCAGGTGCTTGAGGAGGGACTGAATTAGCCGAGGCGAGCTGCTGAGAGCTGAGCTGCAGAGGCCATCATGACCGAGGATGTGCATTTATCCTGGGCTCTCAAGGAGGGTAAGGGACAGGGCTCCCAGGGTACCAGGTGGATAGCGGGACTGGGAGTGGCAAGACTATTTCAGAAGCAGGTGCGTGGCCAGGTGTTCCTCCACCCCCAGGTAGCCTGCCACGCCCACCTCAGGTGGAGTCTGGAGGATGGGGAAGAGACTCCAGACTGAGGGCACTGGGCAGAGCCAAGGGCAAGAGGATTCAGGGTTTCTTTGTTGTCACAGGATACGGGGGCTGCCTCTTTTTTTGGGTGGTTTCCCAGGTCACTGGCTGAAAGCACGTCAGACCCCTGGCAGAATGATGAAGGATTCCTTTTTAGGGAGACTTATGGACTCAAAGAAAAAAAAAAAGATTCTAAACACTTCCAGAGATTTAAAAACAAGTAAAGGACTAGAATCAAGTTTTATTAGTCTTCTCAACAGCAATATTTGAAGCCAGGAGGTAATGGAAAATTGTCTTCAAAATTTTATGGGAAAAATAGTTTTCTACTAGAATTTTAACCCAAATGAACAAACTATCAATCAAGACAATTCAGACACACAATTGTTCAATAAACACATCTCTCACTCTTTCATTGAGGCTCTGGGAGATGTACCCCACAAAATGAGAGACAAAGACTTGGGATTCAAGAAACCAAGAATCCAAAATGAAAGAGGCAATGGGAATCCCCAGAGTGAAAGGGAAGGGAAGCTAAGGAATCCGGTGCTGAAGAGGAAGGGAGGCTGCAGGAGGGGCATCTCCCAGGGAAGATGAAAACACAAAGGGCCTTTTGCATTTTGAGAGGAGATTTAAAATTCTCACAGAGAGTTTAGGGCTGAGTTAATGATATGTATATGAAAAATGAATCCAATGAAAAAGCAATTAAGTCCAGGAAAAACAAACTAAAAAAAAATTATTTAAGGAGGAAACTGTATTTATAGTACACTACATGTCTCAGCTGTGAGTGATATTTATACAATGTCATGACATTTAATTGATCTACTGGAATACTGATCTGTTCAGACGTTACAAACAGCAGTGGGTGTGTGGGGGAGGAAAGACCTTGATAACAAGTAGGGACATGGTACAGAGATGCTGAATTCTTATTTTTCATTATATGAAGTCAGTAGCCAAAACTGAACAAAAGAAAGTCGGCAAATAGAAATAGATGAATGCTATTTAGAAATGTGGGGATAAACAGGTGCGGTTTTAGCTTTTAAGTGGATTGCCTCTGGGGACTGGAATGGACACTGCCCTGCAGATCTGTTGGTGGGTTTTTGTGTTTTGTGTGTGTGTGTGTGTGTGTGTAAGATGGAGTCTTGCTCTGTCACCCAGGGTTGAATGCAGTGGCACAATCTCAGCTCACTGCAATCTCTGTCTCTGGGTCCAAGTGATTCTCTTGCCTCAGCCTTCCGAATAGCTGGGATTACAGACATGTGCCACCATACCAGCTACTTTTTGTATTTTTAGTAGAGACAGTTTTCGCCATGTTGGCCAGGCTGGTCTCAAACTCCTGACCTCAAGTGATCCACCCACCTTGGCCTCCCAAAGTGTTGGGATTACAGGTGTGAGCCACCACGCCCAGCCTGTGTTTGAGACTAGTCAAGTGCAGTAGTGAGAAGGGCAGAAAGAGTAGAACCTAATGGAGGTTTATTTTCCTGTTTTTTACTTTTTTAGATACAGGGTCTCACTCTGTTGCCTAGGCTGGAGTGCAGTGGCGAGATCATGGACCACAACAGCCTCAAACTCCTGGCTTCAAGCAGTCCTCCTACTTCAGCCTCCAAGTATCTCGAACAACAGGCGTGTACCACTGCACCCAGCCTGGGCTTTTAACCTATGTACATTAAATGCATAACTGATTTTAAAAAATTTGGCAATTTAAAAAAACAATGAAAGGATATGCTGAGTTTCTGGCACTTTCTGGCATTTTCCAGCATTCATACAATTGATGAGTATGAATAATTCAAGACCAGAAACTGGTATTTTTTTTGCAATTAGGTAAAAAAAAAAAATTAACTGATTTTCACCTCATTATCTAATTATTCCCTATTCCCTAATTATCTGTGTGGACTTCGCAATAATTGGAAATGGTAAAAGATGAGGTAGAAAAGAAGTCAAGATGTATGTGTAATGGGCTGTAGTGCTATTCCTGGTCTTAAATGGGCAACAAGGAAAACTGTCTTTCCCTGAGCAGGGCGTCGGCCCCTCTAAGCTGTATTCTGTATGTAGGTGTCTGAGTGAAAATTCCACTCGGATAGTTTCAATGCATTCATGCTCCATGTAATGCTGTTTGGAATATATATTTAACCAGAAAGGTAATTTCGCCGCCTCCTTTATCTCTGCTTCTTACCTGAAAAGAGAGTTATAGTGTTGAGTCCTGCCCCCTTGAGTTCCTGCCTTGGTCCAACCGAGGACAACACAGGAGCTCTGCAGGAATCACTGGGGTCTGGATCTCAGATGCGGCTGGGTGCTCTTTCTCTCCCGGGTCCCCTCACCCACAGTCACCGCTGTGCACAGTTCCCGGGGAGCAGGGCTGCGGGCCAGGTGCAGCAGGGGCCTGTGTTCATGTGACGCTTGGCATGTCCCCCTCATCCTCAGTGTGCTCAGGGGCCAATCCCAGTCCGTGATGAGGACCGGCATCGGCCCGGGAACACTGGGTCACACTTGTCAGACAAGGACCAGCTTCTCTTTCTGTGCTGGCTCCATTGCCCCAAACTTGAAGGGACAGGACAGGCGTCCCTGACTGTGCGAGGGGTACAGGAGCCCCACACCAGGAGCTTCGCCCACCCCAGGCTCTGCCAGGTACCCGGGACGCCGGCAGGTCCTGAATGTGAGGGGAGGCTGGGGCTGCTGTCCAGGTCCTGTCCCTCCCACCGGCTCAGGGCAGCCTCGCTGCTGCTGGGTGACCCCAGCTACACTCTGGGGGTGACAGAGCAGGGAGCCCCACCTGGGCATCATGGATGTGAGGGGGGAAGGCACCCTAGAACTCAGCCGGCCTCCGTGTGGGGAAGCATCTTTGTTTAAGCAAAGGCTAGTGGGGATCTGATGGGTAAACTGAGGAAACAGCTGTGCTCAAGTCATGAGTAGGGCAGGATCTGCCTCCCCCATGCTAGATGGGGCCTGGGACCCCAGAGCACCAGAAAATGAGTCCAGGCCTCCCCCACGCTGGACAGGCCCTGGGATCCTGGAGCAAAAATTGAGTCCAGGCCTCTCCCATGCTGGATGGGCCCTGGGATCCCGGAGAACACCAGAAAGTGAGTCCAGGCCTGAGTGTAAGGACAAGGACATGAGCCCAGAGGGACAGGACCCTCCTAGGCGCACGGCAAGGTGCACAGGCGGTTAGAACAGGTGCTAGGGAGGGTCCCGCAGCCCCCAGAGCAGGCCAGGCTGCCAGGTGGCTGCCACCTTCCTTCCCCCCAGCACACCAGTTTCTAGCAGGGCTTCTGTGAGCATTTTGGTTCCCCAAGCAGCCCACAGCAGGTTCTGTTCCCAGGCCCTAGAGAGAGCCCATGGCTCTGGTCACCAGGAAAATATGCTCAAAATGAGGCTGTGCTTCCTGTTCTGTGGCTTCAGAGACCTGCACACTGTTTGCCCGATGGCCCCATGTCTGTTGGTGTAGACAGACTCTGTTCTGATTAAAACATCACTCCTGTTCCCTCCAGAGAGCATGTCTTCTCCTCACCCACCACCGCCTCCACCCACAGATCAGGGCTTCTCAAACTGCAGCGCCTGTTAGAACACCCAGCATGGTTTGCTGAGACACAGGGGCTGGGTCCCATCCCTGAGTCGCCATCCAGAGGACGCAGGTGCAACGGAAGAACTCGCTGAGCTTATGAGTTCCCAGGTGATGCTGATGCTGCAGGTCTGGAAGGCCTCCTCTGAGAACCACGGGCCAGGCTCTTACAGAGATCGAACAGTAAGAGATGGCACAAGGGGTCGCAGTGGTCCATAAATAGCCTCAAATTCCGCCAGCATTCAGCTTGATCTTTTCCCTCCTGGTAAACAGGGTTGGAACCCCGACGCCTCCCCCCTCTACCACAGAAAGGCGTGTCTGAGCCCCGCTTGGCCCCCAGGTGCTGTCCTCTGCCCATGTGCGGCCTCAATGCCGTCTCATCTGGACCTTTGTAAAGAAAGCGGTTTTCAATTAGAGCCTGTGCTGTCTGCGCGCCCAGGGCACTCACCCAGGCGGCCGTACGAGAGGCCCATCTCTCAAGGGCCACGGTGAAGCACCCTTGTCCAGATGTCAGCGCAGTCCCGCAGCCGTGGCAGCGCCCACGTCTTGGAGGTAGCATATGTGTTGCAGTGCGAACAGCGTTATGCTTCCCCGCTGGCCAGGTCCTAACTGAGAGACTCAGGGAGCCAATTACCCCTCACTCTCCAGACCACCGTTCCGGGGGAAGGAGGGAGCGCAGGTCCAGTGCTGATGATAAAAACCCAGGAAAAGCAGGCATCATTTCAGCAGATCATGCCTCTTCAGGCAGGCCTTCCTTCTGGCGCTCACTGTTGGATGCAGGGAGGCCGTAGATGTGTCTGGGTCCTCTGGAGGCTGGGAGCCTCCACTATCCTGCAAGTCTGGTCACCAGGCACCCAGCACAGGCCCAGGGCTGCTGCAATGGGACATGCTGTAAAAGTGATTGTAAACAGGGCAGAAAAATGAATAGAAAAATAGAAGGCTTTTCTAGGGTTTGTGTCTAGAAATATGTGACCACAAAATATAAGTCTACAGCATCTCTGCAGAATTGACTTTCGGAGTCACCCAAGAATAAGAAATGTGAGGCATGGTTGGGTGCAGAGGCTCACGCCTGCAATCCCAGCACTTTGTGAGGCCAAGGCGGGTGGATCACCTGAGGTCAGGGATTCGAGACCAGCCTGGCCAACATGGTGAAACCAGGTCTGTACTAAAGATACAAAAATTGACTGGGTGTGGTGGTGTACATCTGTAATCCCAGCTACTCAGGAGGCTGAGGCAGGAGAATCGCTTGAACCCGGGAGGCAGAGGTTGCAGTGAGCTGAGATTGCGCCACTGCACTCCAGCCTGGACTACAGAGTGAGACTCTGTAAACTGGAGGGAGGGAAGGAAGGAGGAAGGGAGGGGGGAAGGAAAGAGAAGAGGAGAGAGGAGAGAGGTGAGAGGAGAGAAGAGAGAAAAAAAAGAGGCAGAGGGAGAGACGGTGTTCCTGGAAGGGCAGAGCCGGGATCCAAATCCCCAGGCACCCTTCCTTCTGCTGCCCTGAAGTCCCAGCCTTCCCTGGGGCGGGGGAGTGAGGGGTGGGCCTCAGAGGCAGGTGTGTTTATAGTCTTCGGAGCACTTTTTTAAAAAATAGCTTTAGTGAATCCCAAAAGCATACACTTTTGTTTGCTTACTAAAACTCAGATTTCAGTGGTTGCAACATAGAATTTGTGTGAGAGGAACCCCTGGCCTCATCCTCCTAGTCTGCCTCTACTGTTTACTTGTAAGACAAACTTAAAGGGAGAGGCAGGAGCATGGCCTGAGGCAGGCGTCTCAGACCCGAGGGCACACGAGGAAGCTCACGGGAGCTGTCAGGGTCAGAGGTGTGACCCTGGAGACCCCACAGAGGGAGTGAGGTAGGCAGGAGGGGGACCCCCTGGGCCCTCCCTGTCCCCTTAGCACCAGCCCCTGTCCCTCTTCATACCCCAGCCCCCCTCCGGTCCCATGTGCCTGGAAGGTCTCCTCTGGCCCATCATCCTCCGGGGGACCTGGGACGTAACCTGTGGGACATTTGCCATCTCGGCAGAGCACATGGCCCACGGCCCAGCCTCTGACCGACCAGGAAGGCAGAAGAGCGTCTGGGGCATGTGGGTCAGCACAGACACGCGCCGGTGAGCAGACAGTTGGGCCTCTCCCCACACAGACTCCTCTCCATGCTAGGCCCAGGGCACTGGCACCCATGCCCAGAGTTTCCCCACCGCTCCTGAACCTGAGGTGGAAGAAGGCAGGAAGCCAGGCCCAAGCCGTCCAGCTGGACAGAAGGACAGCAGCAGACTCAGCCCCTCCCCACTCAGGGCCAGTTCCTGGGGCCCCCGGGGAAGGAAGGCCCAGCCCAAGGGGTGGTGCGTGCCCTCCGACCCGGACGTGCCCCTGGGTTCACAGTTCGGCACAATACCTGCCAAGGGCTGACCCATTAGCAGCCATACAGCGTCCTGCGTACCATTTGGGTTCTTGCCCCGTTTCAGGCCCCCTGAGACGTGTTTGCTCTGAGCTGCTTGCCTTGTGCTGCCCGGTCACCGCTGTGCCACCTCTGCCCAGTGGGCTCTGCTATCCTATCCTTCCCGCCCCGAACCAGACTCTTGTCTGTTAAGTGGGCTGTGGTGTGAGTGGGGACAGATGCTGAGGGCGTGACGGCCACCACTCTCATGGTAGAATCTGGGGTAGCGGCCATCAGAAGGGGAGAGCAGTAAGAGTTCAGGGGTTTCTTCCCATACCCCTCAAGGGACCCCCATGGACAGGAGGGGACATAGAGGAGGGGCCAGGTTTTCCCAGATTTAGTGGGTGGGATGCGGAGGGGGCTGCACCCAGGACGGGGCAGGCCCAGGCAGGAGTTGCATGGACTCGTTCGGTGGCTTCCCAGGGGGGACTCTGGCATCGCTCACCGCCTCGGATTTGCCACCTCAGATTTGCCACAAAAACTGGCTGTGGCTGCCAGTTATGCTTGGGGCCGGACCCCACATTTTTCTGAATCCAACATCCCTGCCATCCCTGTCCCATCCACCAATGGGAGCGAGGGAAGTTTCCAGATCACTCAGAGGAGAGCGGGCATTTGGCCACCACCTGGCCCTACAGGCGGCCTCTACCCACGTGGCTGTGCCTGCTGCATCCACACTGCTCATGGGACGCTCTCACTCAGGCCTGGAACACTCTCTGTATCCCCTGCTCGCTGGGCCCTCTCTCTTAGAAAGTGCCAGATACCACTTTGAGTGCGACCCCCTAAGCCTCCACTGCCCCCATGCCTGCTGGGTGCGTGCCACAAGCCTCGGCTCCCCGTTCCGCCCGCGCCTGCCCACCCGGGCCCTGGCCCATCCTTGGGTCCCGGGCAGCGCGTTTGTCCGCCTCTCCCCGAATTGCCTGAAGGCAGAGGCTGTGCTGTGTCTGCAAAACAAAAACAGAGCCCTGCTCCCGCCTGAGTGAGCCCCGCTCCCACTGCTCTCCTGCGCCTTCCCCTCCTCACAGTGCCCGGCCTTGCTGTCTGCCCACCTTGACCCACCCGTGTGTTCTGTGGGGTCCGTGGTCTGGACTTCGCAGAGCTGCCGGCCCCTCACAGAGGCTCGAGTCACCCCTCTCCCTGCACACGTTGCACTTCCCTTGATTCAAAATCGGCAGCGACATCACATTCCACTCGGATTAAAAGCAAAATCCGCAGCACTGGCTTGTGACCCATGCAGTCTGCACGGTCGGCTTCCCTCCTGGCTTATCTCCTGCCGTCTCCTCTTCACCAAGTGGCTCTGGCCACCCATCCGTGCCCCAGTCAAGGCCAGCCCACCTCAGACTCACTCCCTCCTGCCCACGAGCCTGGGCTCCAGGGTCCTCCCATGAAGGAGTCCTCCCTGGTCTCTCCATGAATCCAATGCCCCCAGTCAGCACCCCCTGCCCTCTGGCTCACCGTGGACATTCTACACGCAGACGTGGCATGGCTGTCCCTGCTGTCCATCCTCTCACCAGCACAAACTCGGTGCCACACAGGGATCTCGATAACCAGGCCTTTCTGAACAAATTTACCATCACCCTCCACCATGGTGCTTCAACTGTCAGGCTGAATGTGCCAGTGATGCGTTATGATCATCAGCACGGATGATTTCTGTGTGTGCCATGCATGACGTGTGGTTCTATGACATTACACCTGTCCGCTGTGAGCCAGGGCTGACACAGGCCTGCATCTGGCCTAAACCATCCTCACATCCAAGTACTGCTTTCTGTGGGGTTTTCCTGCTCAGTTCCAGTCTGTCTCTGAGCCTAGCATCCCAGTCCACAGAGGAAGAAACGGGTTGAGAGAGACCAGAAGCTTGCCCGAGATAACACAACTGACCACCACAAAGCTAAGGGAAGACAGACCCAGACCGTTTATCGCTGTGCTACCACGGGAGTGCCTGATGTGACAGGTCTCGCGTCAATATCTCTTTACGCTTAGAATCTGAGATTGTGGAGTTAATGTACTTCTGTGAAGCTGCACTTTATATGGAGTGTCTCAAAGAGTACAGTTGCAAAAATTATTAGAGTGTTCGGCTCATAGGATATCATTCAGTGTTGCCCAGCTGCGGTGGTGATCGTTTATTAGTAGTGAAAACATTCTCCTAGTTGTTCAGAATCATCTCTGGACTGATAAGTATACCATATAAATATTTTATAGGTGTAATTCAATTAATCTCCACAGGAAAATTTCTGTTGGATGCATGTAAGCATACTGTTTAAATTGTGCGTCTTCATTCCTTCCACTCCAGTGACTGAGACTGTGGAGAACAGACTCTCAAAACTGCAGCAAAGCGCTTATTCTTTTTTTATCACCTGTCAAATTATTACTGTGACGCCCATACTTGGTGGTGAAACATTGTGATCCACAGCTATCTAGTAACGAGACGCCAAGTGTGAGTTGTGCATTGAGTTTAGGTAATGTACCAGAAAACATGGCATGAAAACACTAATTTTCTCAATATATATTAGTAGTCACGGTGTTTACCAATGAGAAGTGAAGATGTTTTTAAACAGAGTTTGTTAACTCAAAGTCTCAGCCAGGCTGCATGCCCCTGTTCTCTAGCTTGTGTTAGAATTGAGGGCGGGGGTCTCCCCAAGGCTGGCAGGGTGTTGGCCACACCACTCAAGCCCACATGTGCCAGGGAATGTCCTAGGCCATATGGACTCAGCCTCGAACGTAGCCATGGCATACTGCCCAGGCACTGCCAGCATCCCTAGCATTGGGTCGGACGTGAATAGCTCCTCTCCTTTTCTCCAGCCCTTGTCTATGCAGCCTTCTGCCAGCCATGCACACCCAACTTTGGAAGGGGGACCTCCATACCCAGGCACCCTTGAGCCAGGCATGCTACTGAAGGAGAGCAGTGAGCTATTATTAAAAATGCGTGTCAAGCTGTTGAGCAAGGAGCTAGTTTAATTTAATTTATCTGGCCTATAAAAATAAAATAAAAAGGAATGCATGCTATGTTATTAGCAGCCTTAGATGACACCAGCATTCAAACATTTCATTATCTTATTATTGAACAGCGTCTCCAGCAAGGGCCTCTTTGTCTCTTTTGCTATTCTTAGGAAACCTATTCTTCAGTTTTAAGGAATAACTGTTGTCTAAGAGCCTGAAGAAAAGATGGTATCGTGTGGATTCTAAAAGTGGTTGATCTGAATGTGGTCCATGAAGAGCTCACTCCAGCTTTGCCCCCTTTGCCTCTCTGCTGGGCTCCTCCCCAGCTTTCTGTGCTGTGGTTAGTCCCTGATATTTAGTGGGTTCCATTCTCGTACCTTTTAAAATAACCCTCCTGAGCCAACAGGGACAGGGAAGGGGGTCAAACCTGGAACGTGTCCTCTGGCTGCCAAGGGCGGCCGACCCATCGCAGGAGCACGCGTGTGCTGATTGTCCTCGGGATTTTGACTGCCGGTGCCGTGTTTCATATTCAAATTAAAGGGGTGGGGAAGACCTGGGCCTTTGATCTCAGACTGACACATACCTACCAACACTCAAGTGGGTGCAGAGTGACCAGCACTGCGTCAGCGGCAGCTCTCTGCACTCTGGTACCTGGTACAAGCATTAATTCAACAACCACATTTAAAAGCAGTTGTTCAAAGGCCCTGTGGATGGTAGAATGAGGCATTCAGCCCCGAAGAGCACTTCAGCCAGTGCAGGGTCACAGCGGAGTGGCCCTGTCAGTGCAGAACCCAGGGAACCGCGTCGGTTCAGATGGAGGGGCGTCTGCTTCAGCTTTCCTTATTTACATTTATAGCTAATTATTGCGACTTCATAATGATGCCCTGAGGACCCAAAGAACTGGGTCAGGCTGGAAGATATCTAAAGGGTTTGATCGGGAGGGCGAAGAGAATTCTATCTCAATGGAATTTAATAAATGAAGTACATTTTATACACCTATAATGTATTATTATAATAAAACTTTACGCAGGCTTTTTTGGTATGTGTGTAGAACATTTTGAATTTATCAAAAATCCTAAAGAAGAACAAAACACCATTCCTAACCTCAATCCCAGAGAGAAATCACTGTTAATGGTACGGCCCTTCCTTGAGGCATTTCTACCGTAAACATCCTACAGTTCCTGAAAGTCCTCAGTTCTGCAAAATTTCTATGGCAAAATAGGGTTGGGACAGACCCTCAAAATCTATGGAACTTTGTAACTAGAGCCCTAACCCAAACCACAGAATGCAAATGTCTCTCCAGGGGACATTTGGCAATGTCTGGATACTTTTTCAGTTGTCACAGCTGGGGAAGTATGCCTGGGTGGACAGCAGGGATGCTGCTAAATGCCCCACAGCGCACAGGGCAGCCCTTGAAAAGTGCCCATCTGACACACACAGAGTGCCCATCGTCCACCACGCAGAGACAGAGAAACCCAGCCTGCCTTCCCTCCTGAAGGACCCAACAAAACCTCACCTTCTCTATAATGTGCCACTCATGCTTCCCTCCCCATCTGCCCCATTATTGATTCATTTGTTCCTGTTGTCATTTGGTCATTTGCAGACATATCTTGAGTAGCCATTTGAGTAGCCGAAATGCTACAGATGTGAGCATGTTGTGGCCCCATAGAGAGTCCCATAGTCTAGAGAAGAAGCCAGCATCAACCATACCAACAACATCAACTATACCAACAGCATCAACCAAACTGACAACATCAACCATACCAACAGCATCAACCAAACTGACAACATCAACCATACCAACAGCATCAACCAAACTGACAACATCAACCATACCAACATCATCAACCAAACTGACAACATCAACCATACCAACATCATCAACCATACCAACAACATCAGCCATACCAACAGCATCAACTATACTAACAACATCAACCATACCAACACCAACTGCATCAACCACACCAACACCAACAGCATCAACCATACTAACAGCATCAACCATACCAACAGCATCAACCAAACCAACACCAACAGAATCAACCATACCAACAACATCAACCATACCAACATCATCAACCATACCAACAACATCAGCCATACCAACAGCATCAACTATACTAACAACATCAACCATACCAACACCAACTGCATCAACCACACCAACACCAACAGCATCAACCATACCAACAACATCAACCAAACCAACACCAACAGCATCAACCATACTAACAGAATCAACCATACCAACAGCATCAACCAAACCAACACCAACAGAATCAACCATACCAACAACATCAACCATACCAACAGCATCCACCATACCAACAACATCAACCATACTAACAGCATCAACCATACCAACACCAACAGCATCAACCATACCAACACCAACAGCATCACATACCAACATCATCAACCATACCAACAACATCAGCCATACTAACAGCATCAACTATACCAACAACATCAACCATACCAACACCAACAGCATCAACCATACCAACACCAACAGCATCAACCATACCAACACCAACAGCATCAACCATACCAATACCAACAGCATCGACCTTACCAACACCAACAGCATCAACCATACCAACATCATCAACCCTACCAACACCAACAGCATCAACCATACCAACATCATCAACCATACCAACACCAACAGCATCAACCATACCAACACCAACAGCATCAACCATACCAACACCAACAACATCAACCATACCAACACCAACAGCATCAACCATACCAACAGCATCAACCATACCAACAACATCAACCATACCAACAACATCAGCCATACCAACAGCATCAACTATACCAACAACCTCAACCATACCAACAGCATCAACCATACCAACAACATCAGCCATACCAACACCAACAGCATCAACCATACCAAAAACATCAGCCATACCAACACCAACAGCATCAACCATACCAAAAACATCAGCCATACTGACAGCATCAACTATACCAACAGCATCAACCATACCAACACCAACAGCATCAACCATACCAACAGCATCAACCATACTAACAGCATCAACCATACCAACAGCATCAACCATACCAACAGCATCAACCATACTAACAGCATCAACTATACCAACAGCATCAGTGTACTTTGTGTCCATTAACTGATGTAATTTTACCACCACTGCATCAGAAAGTCCAAATATAATTTTATTTTACAGATGCAGAATTTGGCACATAGACAATTACAATAGATCAGAGTACCAATATTGGCACGTCAATAATGCTGTAGGATTATAGCAAGTATTCATTGAATTCTTTCCATGCCTAGAGCTGTGGGTAACACTGGGAGCACAAACACTGACTTTTGAATGACATATTTCACGACAGCAAGAGGTTGTTTTAACATCATATGCCAAAATCCAAATAAAATTTATTTTGTAATGTTTATGTTTTAAAAATCATTTTTCAAAAACCTGACATTTTATTTTTAAAGGATAAAAATATTGCTAATTGCCTTTATATTGATCTGTGGTTTCTGAAAAAAAAGTGGCATGTGTAATTGTCCCATAAAAGCATTTTAAAAGAAATGACAACATGTAAATTAAAATCTATCCCCTGAGGACATCAGCAGAAGCAATAAATTGATAGTGATGAATTTTGTTTCTCTCATCTCAAGTTTCTAGGGATATTTTTCATGCTATATCAATGATAATGAAAAAAAGAAAATTAACATTTCAGGTTATAAAAATTATTTTCCTGAGAGTCAGTGCCACAATGTGAGTGTTTATTTTTACATAACTGTTTAGGCGTATGGTGGGGAGGTGGGATTAGGTAGCAATAAACATACAGAAAAGAACCTTATCAGCACTTTCCAACATGGTAGCCACTAGCCACATGTGGCTTTTTAAATTTAAATTTGAATTTAACTTATTCAAAATCAAATACAATTAAAAACTCAATTCTTCTTCCTCACTGGCCACGTTTCAGGTGCTCAACAGCCCTGTGTGGTTGGCGGCCACCGTCGTGCACGGGGTAGATGTACGGCATTTCTGTCGTCACATAAAGGCCTCTCGACAGAGCCGTCCTGGGTACAACACCATCCTGGCTACAGAGCCGTCCCAGATACAGAGCCATCCCGGACACAGAGGTGTCCCGGGTACAGCGCCATCCCGGATACAGAGTCATCCCGGGCACAGAGCCTTCCTGGGTACAGAACTGTCCTGGGTACAGCGCCATTCCGGGTACAGAGCCGTCCCTGGTACAGAGCCATCCCTCATACAGAGCTGTCCCAGACACAGAGGCGTCCCAGGTACAGAGCCGTCCCGCGTACAGAGCCGTCCCGGATACAGAGCCATCCCGGATACAGAGCCGTCCTGGGTACAGAGCCTTCACGGGTACAGAACTGTCCTGGACACAGAGCCGTCCCAGGTACAGAGCCGTCCTGGGTACAGAGCCGTCCTGGGTACAGAGCCGTCCCAGGTACAACACCATCCTGCGTACAGAGCCATCCCGGATACAGAGCCGTCCTGGGTACAGAGTCTTCATGGGTACAGAACTGTCCTGGATACAGAGCCGTCCCGGGTACAGAGCCGTCCTGGGTACAGAGCCGTCCCGGGTACAGAGCCGTCCTGGGTACAACACCATCCTGCGTACAGAGCCGTCCCGGATACAGAGCCGTCCTGGGTACGGAGTCTTCATGGGTACAGGACTATCCTGGATACAGCGCCATTCGGGGTACAGAGCCATCCTGGGTGGGTCTCCGTGCTTTCAGTTGTCATCGGGCAGCAGCATCAGGTCTGGAATGCATCTCTGGCCCTTCATCTAGCCAGCCATTGTGTGTCAGAAGCATCCTCTTGTGTCAAATGCCATTTTTGAGATTATAAACATTGTGTCAGGTTTGATGCCTTCAGAGAAAATTACTCAGACTTTATATAAATATGTGTTCAAATATGGTTTTGAGAAGTTCGCTGACTCAGACCCCGCGAACTGTTAGGAGGTCCCTAAGACCCTGCAGCTGTGTCCCAGGGTACAAGGGTGGTCCCACACAGTGTCTGTGGGGCGGAGCTGGACGGATCCCATCTCCACGTGTCTCCATCTCCAGCTCTAGTGTGACAACTGACTTAGGAACCAAACACCACTGCCATGCAGATGAGTCAAAACCCATGGGCTCTGCAAAGATTCCACAGGTTCTGGGTGGACATGGTATGGCCTTGCTAAAACAGGACATGGAACCAAAAGCAGGAGTCCCTTCCTTTAGGAAATGCCAGGGTCAGAACAAATAAGCTGACCTGGAATCGCTGCCCAGTAAGAAAGGAAGATCTGTTTCAGCCAACAGCTGCCCACTCCCTTCTGGACCTAAAGGTCCTCTGTTGAAGCTGTCAGGCCTCAGAGTCAGGGCACGTTGGCATCTCCCGGGGCATTTACCTGCACTGCCAAGGGAGTGATTCGTGAGTACTAAGAGGAGGTGCCCGCTCTCGCCGCGGGGTCCAGACCATTTCCGATGGATGGGGCGGAGGTTGCCTGCACTTCCTAGTGCTGTCTGCGGTCAGGCTTCCAGCTGCAGCAAGCCCCGGTGGGACCCACAGCCTTGAATTATGAAAATCACAGGCGCAGGACGCAGCCTCCATGCTGCAGAATGGGCACATGCTTTGTGCAGTGGTGACTTTCACACCAGACTGCGTGTGTGCCCTGTGTGGGTGTTCTTGGAGTGTGCCACGGGCCGTGTACCCTGCGTGGGTGTGCACAGGGTGTGCCACGGGCTGCGTGCCCCGCGTGGGTGTGCACGGGGTGTGCTGCCTGCATGCAGCTGCTGGCTGCTACCATTCTGCTCTTGTTTTGTTCCTTACAACCTCTTTGCACTGAAACCCAGATGCAAGTGAAATGGTCACAAAAGAAGTATCTGGGTTAAATGCGTGCTAAACAGGTTTAAAATTACAGCTCATTGTTTGGAAGCAGATGCAAGCCTCAAACAAATGCAAAACATCAATGCAGATGCAAACGGGAGGGCAATTTGAAAATTCAATCCTAAGTGCCTGATACTGTCAGGGGCGAACTGGGCTGGCTTCCCTGGGGGCCTTCGGCCGGAAGGGCCGGCCCCAGGAAGGACAGTGAGGGAGCCGTCTGCTCAGTGAGGGAGGGGTTGATAAGAGCAAAATCCACACCGCTCTTTGGCTTCCTTACAGTTCTCTAATTTCTCAAACAGCGTTAATGATATTTCTGATATCTTGGGAATGCCAAGAATAAAATGAGCTTCAAGCACATTCCTGTGATTTCCTTTGTGAGTAACTTTACGAGGGTGCCCAGAAGGGTTTTCTTTCTCCATACACCCAGAAGCTTCCATGCTTTCAGCAAGGAATGACCCACATTTAATCTTGGGTTGGGTTCATACACATTTCCTCTTTGTTTCCTCCCTGGATATGTTTTGCACGCCAGTGTTGCTCGCATGATTCGCAAGTCCCTAATAACAGGCTCATATTTATGCAGTCGGCCCTCAAGCCTGGCTTCATACGCAAATGCATGGGACATAATACCTGTATTTTATGATGACAACACCGATTATAGAACCTGGATCTGCTGTCCTGGAGTATTCCTGGCAAGTTCTCTGTTTTATAACTGCCCTATGGAGGCAGGGATCTAATGTTGATTGTTACGCGCTTGGCATTTTAATAAGCACTTGACTCTTGTCTCTAGGGGGTAGATATTGTTCCTTTTACTGACCAGTTAGGGCGGTGCAACTTGAGACAGGAAGCAGCTTGCCCAGGGGACCCTGAGTGAGAAGCAGAGCCCCTCCCCTTCACCCAACCCAAACCCAGATCTGAGGCGGTCGCATCACACTGACGGCTCTGCCCACCTGGAAGGAAAGGGTTCACACCACACCATCGGCAACTCATTCTTTTTTGTTTTCAGTGTTTTAGTGTCAAGTCAATATTTGAAAAAAATAGAAGAGGTCATGTTTTACTTTTGCTATGTGACTTTTGATTAATCGAATGCTTCCTTTTTTATTTTTTAATTTTTTAATTGACAAAATTGCATATATTGTATACAACATGTTGTTTTGAAATATACATATATTGTGAAATGTTTAAATAGGCTAATTATATGCATGGTCTCACATACCATTTTGTGTAGGAGAACACTTAAAATCTACTCAGTAATTTTCAAGAATATAATACATTGTTACTAACAATGTAGTCACCACCGTTGTACAATAGATCTCTTGAACTTGTTCTTCCTGTCTAGCTGAAAGTTTGTACCCTTTGACTAACATCTCTCCAGCACCTCACCCCCCTACCCACCGCCCCACCCCACAATCCCTCCACCCCAGTCCCTGGTAACCACCATTCTATCCTCTGCTTCTGTGACTTCAACTCTTTTAGCTTCAACAAGTGAGATTGTGCAGTATTGGTCTTTGTGCAGTTGGCTTATTTCACTTAATATAATGTCCTTCTGGTTCATCCATGCTGTCTCAAGTGAGAGGATCTCCTTCTTTAAGGCTGAATAATATTCCATTGTGTATGTGCCACATTTTCTTTATCCATTCATCCCTTGAAGGACACATAGGTTGATTCTATATTGGCTATATTGGCACTATTCAAGTGCTGCAGGGAATGTGGGGGTGCAGACAGCTCTTAGACTTACTCCAATTCCTGTGGGTATATGCCTGCCTTTGGGACTGCTGAATCATATGGTGGTTGTATTTTTAGTTTTTGAGGAATCTCCATACTGTTCTCCATCATGGCTGTAGTAATTTACATTCCCACCGACAGGGTACAAGAGTCCCCTTTTCTCTGCATCCTCACCAAAACTTGTTATCTTTCGTCTTTGACAATGGCATTCTAACAGGTGGGAGGTGATGTGGCATTGTGGTTTTAATGTACATTTCTCTGATGATAAGTGATTTTGAGCATTTTTCATATACCTGTTGGACATTTGTCTGTCTTCTTTTGAGAAATGTCTATTCAGCTCTTTTGATCACTTTCTAATTGGGCTATTTATTTTCTTACTGTTGAGTTGTTTGAAGTTCTTTCATATCTTGGCACTAGCCACTTATCAGATGTGTGGTTTGCAGGTACATTTCCCATCTGTAGGCTGTCTCTTCACTCTGCTGATTGTTTCCTTTGCCATGAAGAAGCTTTTTATTAATATTTTGATGAAATCTCATTTGTCTTTGTTGAATTTGCTTCCTGTGCTTTTGGGGTCATATCCAAAAAATCGTTGCCCAGATTAATGTCATGGAGCTTTTTCCTCTAGGTTTTCTTTTAGTAGTTTCACAGCTTCAGATCTTATGTTGAAATGCTTAATCCATTCAAGTTGATATTTATATATGGTGTGAGGTAAGGATGCAATTTCATTCTTCTGCATGTAGATATTCAGTTATCCCAACACCATGACATATATTCTTATTCCATGTAAGCTCCATAACTTTGCCATAACTTTGCCAAAAATACTGAAACTTAGCTCTCAGACCAATGGACTGCTTTAAATTATCTTCCCCTTTGCTACTTATTACAGTTTAATATAAAGAGAAATCTTAAAATACCTAAGTGCTGCTTAAAAACATAAACCTCCCTACCATTTGTAGATTATTCATACATCTCCTCTTCTTGGGGAGATGGAGGGAAGAGGTGGGTTCTAGAAGGCACTCTTCCCCAGCTATCTTCTGCTAATAGCAGGCTCCTGATTATCAAGCTGGAAGTGGAAGGGGCTGTGATGCTGTCAAAACTTATAAACTATTAGCTTCTTAATGATAATATATACTATCTTCTACTATTATACACAATAATATATACTAGTGAGTTTCCTATATATATTGACTATTTCATTTAACACCACACTACCAACATTTTACTTATTCAATACCTATTTAAGATTCTACTGCATGCCAGGCACCCTTCTAGGTGCAGAACATACAGCAGTGAACTGTGTCCTGTTGTATTAAAAGGGGAAGATGGACACTAGCGAATCAACAAGCATGAGGACAGTAGATGTACACACAGGTTTAGGCACCACTGGAAAATTCAAAATAATGTAAGGCTCACATTTTCTCTATGTGTGTGTATATATATCACATTTTCTCTGTGTGTGTGTATATATATACACATATATATACATATATACTTATATAATATATACGTATATACATATATACATATATACATATATACGTATATACATATATACACACATATATACACATATATACATATATACATGTATATATACACGTATAAATACATATATACGTATATACATATATACACACATATATACACATATATGCATATATACATGTATATATACACGTATATATACATATATACGTGTATATATACACACGTATATATACATATACGTGTGTATATACACACATATATACATGTGTGTATATACACACATATATACATGTGTATATATACACACATATATACATGTGTATATATACACACATATATACGTGTATATATACACACATATATACGTGTGTATATACACACATATATACGTGTGTATATACACACATATACGTGTATATATACACACATATATACATGTGTATATATACACACATATATACATGTGTATATATACACACATATATACATGTGTATATACACACATATATACACATATATACATATATAAATATATACACATATATACATATATACACACACATATGTACATCTACTTGTATGTATATGTATATACACTAGTATATATTATTGTGTATAATAGTAGCAGATATTATAGAGAGAGAGATGAGAGAGAGAGAGGTGGGATTTTGCTATGTTGCCCAGGTTGGTCTTGAATTCCTGACCTCAAGCAATCCTCTTGCTTCAGTCTCCTGAGTAGCTGGGACTATAGGTGTGATCCATCACACTGACTTCACACTATATTTTTAAACGTATGGCCTTGATCTCAAGAGGCAACAGTGCTTTTCCATTTCTATTTAACTACAAAGCCTCCCAAAGTACTGCTCTTTGTACTGACCAGTTAGGGCAGTGCAACTTGAGACAGGAAGCAACTTGCCCAGGGGACCCTGAGTGGGAAGCCTGGCCTCGCCCTACTGGCTCTGACCTGGTGTTTGCCCATCACTGTATCCATGAACCAAGTCAGCCTTCCCGACATCGACTGGCTTTAAAAAAGCATCTGATAAAAATATGGTTACTTTTATTACCAAGAAAAATGTTAAAATAGGCTGAGCATGGTGGCTCATGCCTGTTACGCTAGTACTTTGGAAGGCTAAGGCAGGCAGATTGCTTGAGCTCAGGAGTTCAAGACCAGCCTGGACAACATGGAAAAATCCCATCTCCACAAAAAATTAGCCAGGCATAGGGGCCTATAGTCCCAGCTACATGAGGAGCTGAGACAGGATGATCGCTTGAGCCTGGGGGGTCACGGCTGCAGTGAGCCAAAATCATGCCCCTGCACTCCAGCGTGGGTGACAAAGAGAGACCCTGTTTCAAAAGAAAAAAAGAAAAAGAAAAATGTTAAAATACATATGGACATAAAACTGTATATTACTATAAAAAGCACATTTTCTACTGTAGCCCGAGTGAATATGTTACCCCTATGCTGAGTGCTGTCATAACTTGCTTCCAAATGCTGAGCTTTTATTGTTTCAGTGTTCTTCTTCACAAAATTACCTCAGCTTTCTATGTGCTTAGTAACTGCTTTCTGGGCGAGTATTGCTTTGGGGTGCATTACCATGTGCTAGGAACAAGGAGAAAGTGTACCCTTCCCCACCCTCCTGCCCTGTGGTGCCCGTGTCCGGTGAACCTGGGTAGGCCCCTAGGCAGGCGAGGGGAGTGTGGGTGCCCGGGAGGCTGGCCTCCAGCGACACTGTTCCCTCCCCAGGGTTGTCTCCAAGGGCTGTTCCAAGGGTGCATGAAAACATTCCAATAGTTCTTGGAAAGAAAACAAATACATTCTACAAAATCTTTTAAAAAAACAATCTTTAAGGGATGCAGCCAGTCACTGCAGGATTCGCGCTGCCTCTGCTCTGCCACAACCACGAAACGTGTTTTCCTTCCGAGGAAAAAACCAAGGTGATTGGAAGTCAGCTTCACCCCATTCTTCTTGCCTTAATTTCAAGGCACCTTGAAGAAAAAAATAGACACCCTCCTCTCTGTGAAAGGAAAATCTTGGGGCACCAAATTACTAAGCCAAAGCGAAAAGTCCAGCTGGGAACTGTTCAGGGCAAACCTGCCTTCCATTCTATTCAAAGTCATCCCTCTGCTCACTGAGATAGAGGCATATCTGATTGTCTGCTTTGGAAAGGCTAATCAGAAACTCAAAAGAATGTAACTGTTTGTCTCTCACCTTCCTGTGACCTGGAAGCCCCCTCCCTGCTTTGAGTTGTCCCCCCCTTTCCGGATGGAACCAATGTACTTCTTACATGTATTGATTGCTGTCTCATGTCTCCCTAAAATGTATAAAATCAAGCTGTGCCCCGACCACCTTGCGCACCTGTCGTCAGGACTTTCTGAGACTGTGTCATAGGTGCATCCTCAACCTTGGCAAAATAAACTTTCTCAATTAACTGAGACCTGTCTCAGATTATCAGACTTTACACCCCAAAATATCATTTATTTGTATGCAGAAGATCTCTAACTGGAGGAAAAGCATCCCTCTGTGTAACAGACACAGAAACAGCATTTGTGGGGTCAGATTACCATGAGACCAATCCCATTCCACTTTCAGTTTCCCAAACATTTACAGAGAGACTGCTAATTACCCTAGCACTGGTCGGCTAGTACATCTCCCCTTAAAAATAAAAGTATAACAGGATAAAAACATGGTTAAAAATTGGTTGAATTAATTGCTAAACATCTTTAACAATGTTGGAAGCACAGCCAATGTTGAAGACAGGATTTGGCTTCCTGGTCTAAAAACCAATATTGATTCCACTTGCCTGCACTTACCAAAGACATCTTTTCGTGGAGAAACATTCCCATATGTGAAAACTTTTGGAAGCTAAAGTTCGTTAAATTCCCTTGGACCCAGGTGGAGAGGGAGCAGCTTCCCTTGGACCCAGGTGGAGAGGGAGCACCTTCAGGCACCGGCACCAGGGGGTCTCCCTGACTTCGCTGCCTGCACCAGTACCTCCCTCTCCGCTCTTGATCAAGACCACAGTGTTGAGTCCCAGCACTTTGGGAAGCTGAGGCAGGAGGGTCACTTAAGACCAGGAGTTTGAAAACAGCCTGGGCAACAAAATTAGACCCTATCTCTACAAAAACAAAAAATTAGCCAGGCACAGTGGTGTGCACCTGTGATTCCAGCTCTATGGAGGCTGAGGCAGGAGGATTGACCTTGGGAGGTCGAGGCTGCAGTGAGCTGTGATCACACCACTGCACTCCAGCCTGGATGATGGAGTAAGACCCTGTTTCAAAAAAAAAGAAAAAAGGCCATGATGTTGGGCATGTCCTCTGCAGGGAGGTTACTGCCCAGTGTGTTCTCGGTTGCCAAACAGGGCTGGCTCATGGTTCCTTTGGAAATGCTACGGCCCACAGGGCTCACGTGACCTCGAATGTATTGCCCATGAAGCCACCGAGGATGGGCATGTGCTGCTGCTCCAGCTCAGGCCTTGGTGCAGACCACACTGCCCTTGAAGGGAAGGGCTGCTGGCTTCCAGGTAACAGTGCCAAGTCCGGGAGATGCTAAACTCATGGACTAGGGGACTGAGGAAGGCTTACCCCTGGGGGGCAGCTGCATGTTTTCTCTCCCCCTGAAACACAACACAGGGAGGAACAGAAATTCCTGCTGTGACAAAAAAAAAAAAAAAAAAAAAAAAAAAAAAGTACCTCAATAGGAAACGGGCTCCAAATCCAGTGAATTTGAAAGATACAAGAGTGTTCTCTTCATGGGACCCTAAAAACCAGTTTCTCCACACCTTGGATGTTTAAAATGCAAAGTTACCTGAAAAAAGCAACTTGCAGGGTAAAGCTGTGCTTTGAATTCAGAAGTGTGAGGTTCAGGACGATTTAGAGCAGGGGTCTCCAGTCCCTGGGTTCCCACCCGTGAGCTGTTAGGAACTGGGCCGCGTGTCAGGAGGTGGGCGGTGGGCAAGTGAGTGAAGCTTCGTCTGTATTTACAGCTGCTCCCATCACTCTCATGACCACCTAAGCTCCGCCTCCTGTCAGATGAGCAGCAGATTAGATTCTCACAGGAGTGCAAACCCTACTGTGAACAGCACATGGAGGGCTCTAGGTTGTGGGCTCCTTATGAGAATCTAATGCCTCATCCTCTGAGGTGGAACATCCCAACACCATCCCCCCACCACCCCACCCCCCATCTGTGGAGAAATTGTCTTCCACAAAACTGGTCCCTGGTGCCAAAAAGGTTGGGGGCTGCTGATTTAGAATGTGGATGTGGTGACATCAACCCGCTGGTTTCAGTCTGACAGCGTGGTGGAGCACCTGATGTAATCCACGTCTGCAGAGAAGACGGGGCACGCGTGGGTGTGAATTGCCCCCTCCCAGCAATTCACAGGCAATTCCAGGCGCGTCCTGGAGCGGGCTGGGGCTGTGGGCCTGATGTGTGGGCCTGCTGTGCCTCGGTTTCCTCACGGTGTGGAGGAGTGCCACTGTTTCTGTTTCTGGGGCTGGGCAGCCCTTTGCAACCCTCCAAAGCGACTCTTCCTGGTCGTGACAGTCTAAACACTGGAAGAAAACCACTGGAAACGTATTTCCCGTATTAGTGAAATTACGATTTTTCACAAAAGAGAGTTGGGCCCTCAGGGCCATGAAGACAATGTGACACTGTGCTGTTCTGCGTCCTATTAAATCCAAAAGGGGTCTTTTGTGAACCTTTCTCCTGTCGTCACCAGGGGAAACTGGAGCACGGTTAAATTCGTGAGGCTGTTTGCTGTGTACACAATGCTAAGCAGAAAATTGAAACCTAGGATTACTGGAGAAGAGACATTGTAGCCAGCAGTACAGCTGCATTATTTCTTCTTTATTAAGTCCAGACATGATAAAGAGCCCCGCTCCTCCCTGGGGTGTGGACAAGTGGATGTCTAGAACCCTTGCAGGCAACTATTATCTTGATAAATAGCCTGGTGGACGCACAGCCTCCCGTGTCCCCGCCTCAGAGCGCGGGAGTGCAGGTCCCATCCCACAAACAGCACTTGAGCCATCACGAACGAGGGCACACAATACATCCAGGTATTAGTCACACAACTCGGGTCTAAGGGAGAAAGGCTGAGACGCCACGAGAGGTTAATCAATAGCAACCCCACCTGGAAAACGTGTTTTCAAAAACATCTTCACTTCCCACACTCCATTTTCCATTAGCAGAGAGCAGATGGAGCTCAGACGTCGGCCGTGTTGAACTTAGCCCAGGAAGGCGGTGGAGAGGGAGGATTTCTGGGAATCAGCAAGGTACAAGGCCTTCCATTTACATGTGGGTTCAGGCTGCAAGGAGCGCCCAGAGACTCCAACTTGCTCTGGGATGAAGGCCGTCTCTCCAGTCTCCTGTTCAGTGAGAAGCTCCTTCGGTTCCTGTAATTATCTTGTCCTTGAAATGGCCTCACTCTTGCTCCCAGGTGAAGCCGTGGACAGCAGGCATGGGGGGTTAGTATCAGAGAGGGGGCATCGGCCTCCCCAGGGCCGGGATGAGTCAGGTAGACACAAGGACCCCACACAAATAGGTCAATGTCATCGAAGAAAAGCACCAGCTCAGCACAACTCACAGCTCAACAGCAAACCATCCCAAAGCCTCGGGCTCCTTATTCGACCACGGGAATAAAAACAGCAGCCTGGTGGGGGTGCCAAATGCTTCCATGGCTTTGTGGAGCTGTGTGGGCTGCAGCTGCTCATGGCTCCGCTGCACCCCGTGTCAGACACTTGACATCTAGCACGGTGGGGCATGGGGATGGAGCAGCTTTGATGGAGAGGGGCCACAGAGACCATCTTGGCCAGAGGTTTCCTGTGTGGGTGACTCTGCCTCCTGCGGGCATTTGGGACTGGGGGTGGAGGGCATTTGGGACTGGCGGTGGACTAGGGCTCCTGGACACGGTGGATGGAATCAGGATGCTGAAGGGCCTGTGATCTGGGGCCAACCCTGGCCAAAATGCCAGCTGAGCAAACCAGGAGCAAACCTCTGTATTTTACATGGGAGAAACTGAGGCTCGGGGAAGTACAGTGAAGATCCAGAAAGAGAGCAGCTTTGGAGAGCGGACGGAGGGCACGAGGGCACCCAGATGGAGAGGGGCTGGGGCTCACACCCTGCAAACGCAGGGTCCTGAGCCCACACACCTGATTCATTGTTGTTATTTGGGGCATTTCTGAGACAGAGTCTCGCTCTGTTACCCAGGCTGGAATGCAGTGGCGCGATCACAGCTCACCGCAGCCTGGACCTCCTGAGCTCCAGGGACTCTCCCACCTCAGCCTCCCAGGTAGCTGGGACCACGGACACGTGACACCACGCCTGAATAATTTTTTGTTTTTATTGTAGAGATAGGGTCTCCCTATGTTGCCCAGGCTGGTCTCAAACTCCTGGGATCCAGCGATCCTCCTGCCTCACCTCCCAAAGTGCTGGCATTACAGGTGTGAGCCACCGCGCCCGGCCACCACGTGTCTTGTGAGGGGGTCTTACCACCCCCATATTAGTCACAGAACTGAGGCTGGAGATGTAGCTAATTTTACCGCATCACACAGCTGCGAAGGGCAGAGTGTGGATCTAAAGTCCCTGCTCCTTTCACCAGGGCAGACACACTTCAAAGAAGCTCTTCCTGCCTCGGTGTTTGCTCACAGCCCAGGCTTGTTTTTAAAGTAAGGCAGCAATTTCCTAAACCACCGGAAGCACTGGGACAGGGGAGTTGTGGTAAATTATGTGATCAAACATGATCAGGAAATATGGCCTAGTGTATCCCCCTTGGATATTTTAAAAAAAAAATCCATAAATGTGCTGATTCGTCTACAGTGAAGGCTTCATGTAATTAGTGTTTTCACTCATCCTGTTAATAGTGAAAAGTGCTAGGAGAAACCTGAGTGCCCACCGTGCCAGTCAGCACTGACTCAGCCACAAGGAACAGCAAAGCTGAACATGGGTGCACACACACCAGTGAGTTTTTCTCACAGCACCAGAGGTCCTGAGGCTGCGGCACTGGCATCTAGACAGCCTGGGGGCCCTGACCCTGCAAATCTTCTGAGCCTCCTCATGGCTACAAGAGGGCTGCAGCGTTGCCACTGTCTCCATGCCATCCACTTGCAAGGCAGGAACGGGGGACATGGCCAAGGGGGATGGAAGGTGAGGTGGGCAAGGTGCTGGCCACTTCCTGCATTGGATGGGACAGAGGGCTGGGCAGTGCTCCTGCCAGAGAGCAGGTGCTGCAGAGCATCACAGCCTCGCAGCAAGAGCCATGGAGGCGGGGACAGTGATGACAACCCCAGTCCCTCTTCCCATGGAATGTATAGGGGGTATGAGGTATTGTTAGTTCTAGATTTCTATAACTTACTCTATGTGTATATTTATGGCTACCCGACCTGTACATTATGTATGTTATTTCTATTTGTAGGCGAGACATTGAACATATTACAAAGCACAGGCGATGTGGTCACAGGCTGCAGACTCCCTTGGTCTCCACCTTGGTGGTGGGGAGGGTGCTCAGTGTGTCTTCTGAAGCAGGAGCCCCCCAGGGCACTCCCATGAGTTTTGGTGGAAAGTCTAGAAATGGGGTTCCTGCGGTGCTTCTTCTTTGGGGTTCTCTAAAGGCTGTGCAGGTGGAACTATGCTGTGTCAACTGTCAGCGATGAGCTGTGGCTGAAGGAAAGGCGGGGGACACAGCCCTGCTGCTGCCCTGGAGGCCCTGGTGTGGAGGCCCCAGTGTGGAGGCTGCTGCCCTGGAGGCCCAGGTATGGAGGCCACGGGGCTGATCCAAGAGGAGGCTCTCAGCTGCCCGAGGCCCTGATTGCACCCGGCAGGAGCCGAGGGCATCCTGTTGTTTGGAGCCAGATGAGACCCCCTATCCTTCCGGGGGTCTGTGGTGCCAAGACAAAGTGGGACCACACCTGAGGCTAATGTGCACGCCCAGTGCTGCCTGGGGAGTCAGGGGATGCACAGGGCCACAACCAGGCCGGCCCCAGTGGCAATTCATCCTGGCTGAGCCCCCCGTCACCTCCTCCTGCAGTCTCTCTCCTCTTCCTTCCCCAGCTGCCCACTGAGGGCATCGCCTGCCAGTCCCGGGAAATCCACCCCAGACCAGGAGGAAGGGCAGGAAGATAAGTGGCTCTGAGTGTTGGGAACAACACAAGGATGAGCCTTCAGTTTCACTTTGTTATACAACTTGACTGTTCATACATGTTACATGCATTTCTAGTGATGCATAGGATGGAGTGTGACTGTTCATACATGTTACATACATGCATTTCTAGTGATGCATAGGATGGAGTGTGACTGTTCATACATGTTACATACATGCATTTCTAGTGATGCATAGGACAGGGCGTGGGACTGTTCATACATGTTGCATATATGCATTTCCAGTGATGCATAGGACAGGGCGTGGGACTGTTCATACATGTTACATGCATTTCTAGTGATGCATAGGACACAGAGTGGAGGAGCAGGTTTCCTGAGGGAATCGGGAGTCCTCTGGAATCTGGAACTCTGCTCTGGCTGTGCTGTGGTGAAGGTGCCACTGGGCATCCCGGGGGCATTTCCAGCCGTCGTTAGGGGAGTTTCCAGTGGTGGTTAGGGATGGGGAACGAGGAACATCTCTGGTGGTCATTAGGAGGCGGGGGGATGTCTCTGGTGGTCCTTAGGGGATGGGGGAACGTCTCTGGCGGGCGTTAGGGGACAAGGAACAGGGGACGTCTCTGGTAGTCGTTAGGGGATGGGGGATGTCTATGGCGGGTGTTGGGGGATGGGGGGATGTATCTGGCAGTTGTTAGGGGACGGGGGGACATCTCTGGTGGGCGTTAGGGGATGGGGAGATGTCTCTGGCGGTCGTTAGGGGGCGGGGGGATGTCTCTGGTGGTCCTTAGAGGATGGGGGGACGTCTCTGGCGGGTGTTAGGGGATGGGGAGATGTCTCTGGTGGTCGTTAGGGGAGGGAGGACCTATCTAGTGGTCATTAGAAAGACATCACAGCAGGCGTAGCTTGAGATGTTGATCTGGGAGTCATCAGTCCGGGAAAGCCTCTAGGCTGCCGTAGCACAGAGTGGGGTCTTAACCACAGAAATGCATTTTCTCCTGATTCTGGAGGCTGGGAGTCTGAGGCTGGGAGTCTGAGGCCGGGTGTGGGCAGGACGAGTTTTCCTGAGGCCTTTCTCCCCCGTGTGTGGACGCCGTCTTCTTCTGGGGGCCTCCACCCGCCGTCCCTGTGTGCGTGTCTGTGTCCCAATCTTCTTCTCTTGTAAAGGAAACGAGTCCAGCTGGATTAGGGCCCACCTCCATGCCCTCATTTTTCATTAATTACCTCTTTAAGGCCCTATCTCCAAACCATCACATTCTGAAGTGTGGGGCCTAGGGCTTCGGCGTGTTAACTGTGGGAGACGTGATTCAGCTGTGACAGTGTCTAGTGCCACGGAACGGGTGGACACGGGGCTTGGAGAAGCAGCCTTTGCGGGGCCTTGTTCACTGGGACACTTTGCACGTCATCGCCTTGGTGCTTCCGGCACCCCTGTCTCCTACGTCCTCGGAAACGGGCGGGTCACACGCCACGTCCTGAGAAGCTCTTGAGCAGCGCTGCATGGAGCTCACCTCGATTCCTCCTTCCTCCGTCTTGCTCTGGGGAGGAGGCTTTGCTCTCCATTGGCTTGAAAATTTATTTCTTGATTTACCCCCTCCAATCTCAGGAAGTCCCCGAATCTATCGGAATCACAAGGCCACCCTGGGAACTGTGGCTGCCAGACTCTTCACCCTGCTTGGCTGTCGGAGGCCTCTGTATTCCCTGCCCTGGGAGGGACACGCGGGAAAGATCTGGGGCCCCCGCGTGCCAGCTCCCAGTGTGGCTGGAGGGCAAGGGCAGGTCCCCGTCCTCACGCTCCCTGTAGAAAGAGCCGCTGCACCCCCGTGACCGCTCCATGCTGGGGGCAGAGCTGGCGAGAAGCTCGAAAGTAGGGGACTGGGCCTGGTGCAGGGGGTCACGCCTGTAATCCCAGCACTTTGGGAGGCCAAGGCAGGTGGATCATGAGGTCAGGAGTTCAAGACCAGCCTGGCCAAGATGGTGAAACCTTGCCTCTACTAAAAATACAAAAATTAGCCAGGCACAGTGGCAGGTGCCTGTAATGCCTGCTACTCAGGAGGCTGAGGCAGGAGAATTGCTTAAACCCAGGAGGGGGAGGTTGCAGTGAGCCGAGATCGCACCACTGCATTCCAGCCTGGGAGAGAGAGCAAGACTCTGTCTCAAAAAAAAAAAAAAAGAAAGAAAGAAAGTACGGGACTGGAGGTTACAGCTGCCTGGGAGGCAGCCTGCAGGCACAGCTGATTCGCCGTTCGCAGTATGGTTATGGTCTATAAGGACCCCTCAGACACTGCATTAGCAGATCCCAAGCCATTTCTCCAGGGGAAATGCGGGGTGAGGTTCCTGTGGGCCTCTGGTGAGCCAATCAATATATAACCTGACTTGCATGTGTCTGCTTAAAGACACCTTATTCAATGCACTGTTGATTCATTAACACTGAACCTGCGCCCAGCAGCACCACGGCTGCCGCCTGAATGAAGCTCCCCTAAGGCCCCCCAGCCTCTTCTGCTCAGGACACAAGACAGCACCAGGCACAGGGCCATTCCAAACAGCAAAGTCACCGGCGAAGAGCACCAAGTGTGGAAAGCTGGGCACTACGGAGGCCTCGGCCCTGTTTACAGTAAGCGCTGAAATGGGGGGGCAGCATGCCCTGGCTGTCAGCGGGAGGGGCACACGCATGGCTCAGGTTCTCCTCCACTCTGCCCACCTCTGCAGATGGCCACGAGTCATTTTAGTGGGCAGGTGAATTCACAAATACAGAACCCGTGAATACTGGGGATCCGCTAAATACATGTCCTAGGAGATCAGAGACTTCTCCAAAGGCAGGCAGCCTAGCAGCAGGTCTTGGAGAGGAGGCTCCGGTTCACGCCCTGGCCCTGCTCTGTGGCTATGTGGCCTTGCTAAGGTTATTAACCTCTCAGCACTTCACTGTCCCTGTCTGTAAGATGGAGTGATTTACGTAACTCCAGGACACAGTGTCAAAGTGAGGTCTGAGTGGCATCATGCCTACAAAGCGTGCCTGGTGCCTGAAGCAGCCTCACTTCTGCCAATGTTAATTGCTGTTATTGTGCTGTTTTGTTATCGTCACCCCCTGCAGAACCTCAGGCTCACCTAAGGGAGAGGACTTGCTGACTGCAGTGTCCGGGGTGCTTCCAGGCCTAGGCAGGCGCTTACTGAAGACGAAGTATCTGATGTTTCTGAAGCCTGAATTCAAGGACAAAGCAAATTGCTCCTCTTCTTATTTAATCTGTACATCTTCAGGCTGCACATTTTCCTATTCGAGATCTGAACTAAATATAGAGAGCCTGTTTCTAAATTTAGTACGATGAATCTCTCTGTTCAATTCTGGAGCTTTTCACTGTCACCAACCAGCACTCCCCACAGAGGTTTAATGATGCAGGCCTTTGATGTGAGCTGAGAGAAAGTGCCCTGTATCAGGGCTGCAGTCTGGGAACAGGAGGGGAGGGAAAAGGCCCTGAGACCCTCTGCAGAGAGGACAGGGAGAGACGAAGTCACAAGGGAGGAGCTCTCCTACCTGGTATTTGACTCTCCCTGGTTTCTCCCAGAGGAAAGGTCATGTGAACCACGGTGGGAAAAGGGGCAATAACCAAAGAATCAAAAATAATGATGCATATTTGGTGAGAAGGTGACATGGGCTAGAACAACTCTGATTTGTCCTGGAGAGACATGGAAATTGGCATGAATTTAGTAACAGGCTGAGGCAAACAATTAGCCTTTGGGAAGGGAACTAATCACGCACTCATTGGGAAAAGTACTTACCAGTTATAATTAGGATTAGCACCTAAAAAAAAATGAAAAGAAAGAACGGAACTAGAGCTGGTGTGATAGACATATGGTCTACAGGAATCCAAAACCTTCCCTGATTTCTGCTTTATCATTCTTTGGGGGGCAGGGTGGTCCTTACTCTCATGGTGCAGAATGGCTGCTGATGCTCCAACCATCAAGTCATGTTCCCAGCAGCAGGATGGAGGGGATAAGAAAAATGGTGTACTCCTTCCCTTTTCAAGAGACTACTCTGAGATCTCATGGAACACACAACTTCTGCTTACACCTCATTGGAAAAAACTTGGTCACATGGTCACATATAATTGCAGAGAAGACCAGGAAATAGTGTAGCAATGTGCTCAGTGAAAAATCATGGTTTAGTTAATTTTGGAAAAAACGGAAAAGGATATTTGGAAGGTAAATGGATGTTTAGAAAGAAGGGACATGGATATTTGGAATGGTACATCAGGCATTCCCCAGAATGAATACGTAACTAGGTGAGCATTCACAACCCTCTGAGAAGGAATATGACAACTGCCTTAGAATCATCCGCAGTCGAGTCTTTGTGGGAGTTAGAGGAGAAAAACTAGGAATGTGGCTGTCAGAAAATATCTGCAGTGACACCCTCTAGGTAAATCAGTGACCACAATGGCACCATGCAGTGGGGAGGGGATTGGCCTTCCAAACAGGATATTGAATTATCGTATTGGTTAAAAGAAGGATGAGGGAGGGGTTGACCTGTTATGGAATTGGTCATGGGAAAATTGCTCCCCAGGAGTAATTAGTGTGCTGCCTAGAGAGGCTGCTTTCAAAAGAGAGGCCATCCTTACACTTGCTCAGTGGACCTGAGCCCCCAAGGACAGCCCGTCTTACACAGGTGCGCACCGCACACGTTGAGGAGGGTTGCACTGCCTCAGCGTCCAGGCGCGATCCACCGTGTGCTTCCATCAGCGTTAAAAATGACCTGAGAGAGAAGACATAGAGATTACCAGAAAAAGCACAATCAGGATTTCCTGCAGTGTTCAAGCTCTGTGGGGAGAACGATGGAAGTGGAGGGAAAGAAGGATACGGGGGTAGGACACGCAGACGCAGGAAGAGGGCATCGGCAAGATGCGGGAGCGAAACCCTCCACAGGCAGGAACGCACAGCCCTCTGGTGCACCAAGCCCTCAGGCTTTTCTTCCTCTGCCGCTTTCCTCTGCTCTCACTGCCCTCCTAGTTGGGCTTAGACTAGTGCTATGCTGGGAAATATTTAAAATCCAGCCCAGGGAGTGGGGTTGCTGATTTGCAGCATTGGCCAATTTCTGTGGTGTAAATGCTCCCTGGAGGCAGATTTCCTGCAGCCAGTGTGGCGTCACTGAACTCGGAGCTGAAAAGAGTCACACAGTAACCGCCATGGTGCAGCAGTTCAGCCTTCCAGACAGCATGATTCAAAATATCCTCAATACCAGCCCAGGCAACCTGGTGAAACCCTGTCTCTACAAAGAACACAGAAATTAGCCAGGCGTGGTAGCACATGCCTGTAGTCCCAGCTCCTTGGGAGGATCGCTGGAGCCTGGGAGGCAGAGGTGGCACTGAGCTGAGATGTTGCCACCGCCCTCCAGCCTGGGCAGCAGAGTGAGACCCTGTCTCAAAAAAAATAAATAACCTCAAGACCACAGATAGCAGTAAAGTGCTCTAATATCATCAGGAGGTGATGCTTTCTGAATGTTAACCTTTTTGAAAAAAAACACCATTTATTTAATGTAAGGTTGTATGGCTTGATCTTTATTTTTAATAATGGTGAAGTTCTGATGAGAGGCTTGGCTGCTCTGACAGCTTCAGAAATACCTGTTCATTGGTGCCTTATGAATGTGTGTTCACTTATGTATCATTATGTCTGAAGAAATGACATTCTTACTCCATGGGTGAGCCCTCTTCTCCACGGCATTAAAGTGTCATTTGTAACTTAACCTCTTGTTAACGAGGAGATACATGAACTTGTTGCCAAAATGACTTTTTGACTCTCACTGCCTTCGGTCTTCTCTCTGCAGGCGCTGCTATCACCACAGCGCAGCCCGATTGCGGCTGGCGTGTGCCTGAGCTGGCTGTCCCTCTGGCCACATGTCCGGTGCTACACGGTCTTCAAGGGTGTGTGGGGCTGGGCAGCATCCGCCAGGCCCAGGCCCCGGGAACTGAAGGTGTTTCCTCCACGTCAGCCTCTGCACCTCCTAAGCACACACCAGCTGCAGGTGCCGGGAGTCAGTGCCTGAGACACCTGAGGACGCCTCCTCCTTGAAGGCTGGAGTCGACTGACTGCATCTTGTACTGATTTTGCGGGGATTTCTGGTCTTTTTTATCCAATGCACGCTGGTCCCCGCCGCTGCTGGAGTGAGGCTGGTTGTCTCTGAGTGGGCTCTGCACCCTCACAGCAGGCATCCTGACCCCTTTCTTGCCCACTCCAAGCTCACCATGCTGGATCCCGCACCACAGACAGCCCCGAGGCCGCGCTCACCAGACCAGATGGCCAGCTCGCCATTTCTACCTTTCGGTGTCCAGGAGTTTTTCTTTTGTCTTTACTTGTTTATTGAGGAATGAAGAGTCAATGAAGACTGATCAAGACACTGCCTTGAAAGGGTTTCATGGGCAAAGAACAAAAGCAAATCAAAGGGTTCATCCAGGCAAGGGGCTGACGCTCTTCCCCTGTTGGGGAGGAGGAACAGATGAGGGCGGGGAGGACACAGCCCAGGACTCACAAGGCCCTGCCGTCCACATTTCCTGAGAACTGCGAAGCATCGTGCAGCCACGAGTTTCCCCAGACACCAGCACCCATCCCCAGGCCTGTGGGTCAGTGATTCTAGCTCATCTGATGGGCCGTCCATAGGGAAGGGATGGGCCGTCCATGGGGAAGGGATGGGCCCGCAGACCTGCCTGTTTGGCTGATTGAAGTGGGACCTCTTTCACGACGAACGCCAGATGGAAATTCATCACAGCAAATGCCTAAGTTTTGAGAACAATATATTTATAGTGAGCTGATTAGATATCAGATGCACCTTTTCTCAACAAGTCGTTCTCTCACCAGTCTGATTTCTAACCTCCTGAAGAGCAAAACCTGTCACCGACCCAGGAGCAGCAGGCAGAAGAGAAATTCCAAAACATCCTGAAGAGCAAGAGGCTCTGTGGAAAATACCAGGGCTTGTGCAGGCCGGGGAGCTCACCGCCCTGGGCCAGAAGCCCCTCACCTGGAGGCAGCGGGTGCTGCCCTGAGTCAGGGCCCACAGGAGGCTTCTGGGCACAGACACACCCTGCAGAGAGGGTCCTGCTGGAACGCTTTGACATTTCTAGGATCTAGACTGTCCACGGGGAGAGACCAGGAGGGCATGAGAAATACGCTGAGTTGGGGCCGGGTGCATTGGCTCATGCCTGTCATCCTAGCACTTTGGGAGGCCAAGATGGGTGGAGGCTAGGAGTTTGAGACCAGCTTGGCCAGCATGATGAAACCCCGTATCTACTAAAAATACAAATATTAGCTGGGCTTGATGGTGCACACCTGTAGTCCCAGCTACTTGGGAGGCTGAAGCAGGAGAATCACTTGAACTTGGGAGGCTGAGGCAGGAGAATCACTTGAACCCAGGAGGCGGAGGAGGTTGCAGTGAGCAGAAATCGTGCCACTGCTCTCCAGCCTGGGCTACAGAGTAAGACTCTGTCTCAAAAAGAAAAGAAAAAAAAAAAGAAAAACACACTGAGTTGGAACTCACTATATCACAAACATTGGGGCCTACTTGCATAACACAGTTGTTCCAAGCAACAAATGTCACCAAATGCACGCACTGTCACCCAGTGTGACGTTTCTAAGGTGAATGCACAATGCGAGGACATGGAAGCCTGGAGGATGCGGGAAAGGGGCGTGTGGCCTGTGCTGGGCGCCTCCCGTCAGCCAGATGCACCTGCGCTCCTGGAGGATGTAGGAAAGGGGCGTGTGGCCTGTGCTGGGCGCCTCCCGTCAGCCAATCGCTCCTGCACTCCCACCCCCGCCATTCCCTTTCCTTTCTTCCGCCAACTCTTCACATAGCCCGTGATTTTGGGGGGAAGAATTATTTACCAAATTTTTAAATCCATTTTTTCTTCCTCAATCTAGACTAATTTCTCAGGTCTGAGGCCTGGAAAGCTTTATTCCCCAGGCCACTGAACTGCCCTCCTGGAGAGCGGGCCAGTGCTATGATTGCCTCTGAGGCCGTTTGAACCTGGAGCTGCCTTTCCTCTCCTACTAAAATCCAGAAGAACGAGAGGTAAATAAACAAGTCTCTCCCAGACAGCATGGGGCAATGAGCCTGTTTCCTGAAGTCCCAGTGGCCACACAGCTGAACCTTGCAAACTTCTTATCAAACTCTCAGCCCAAGAACAATTAGCCAGGATCAACACCCCAGCAAAAGTCATTTGGGTTTGGATTACAAATTGCCATCACCTCAGAGAAGAGGAGAGGGAATCTGAGAAGAATGTTTCTCTGCAGCTAAGGATTAGCAGGCATCCACAAGCCCACCCTGCAAGGATCTTCAAAAGGTAAGGCGTGCTTTACTTTTCGTGCTTCCTGGGTTGGCTGCGGAAAGGGCTTCTCCAGGATGCAGCCAGATGGACAGGTCTGTGGAGCACTCGCTTCTGTGAGGACAATTATCTTGTGTTCCTGAGGGATTGGGGTTTCATCTCTAGGACTCACAGAATGTTGCTGCCATTTTCTGTTCCTTCCACTCTCTTAATTGCTCGGGTGAGGAGTCCTGGATGCATCATGAATTCACTTGGGTTCATGGGTCTCATTGATAGAGGAGAATCTCATCTGTTTGTTTCATGATTTAAAAAGTGGGGGGCTCTGGGAAATAAACCAACAGTATTAGGACACGTTAAATGTTATCAATGACATTTAATGGAAAATGTTATAAATGGGATCCAATTCGTTTTAGAAAGCATTTCAATTTAGAGTACGCAGCTTAAATAAACTGGCTTTTCCTGGATCAGGGAAAGAATGAGGTCGAGGAGGTGCAGGATCCCCATGAACAGCCACGGCCTCCTTGGGAAAACAGAGTATCTGAAATCATGAGGGAAAGGGATGTGGATTTAGCAAACCTTACAAGTTTCACCTGAAACAGAAGACGGCTGAGTGAGGGGAGTTTCCCCTAGTGTTCCCCTTGGCTCCCGGTGTGCCGGCTGGTTGTCCTGCCGCAGGCATCCCCCGGTCTCCTGCTCAGCTTCCTTGGGCAGGGGGTGAGGGTGAGGGTGAGATGCCCGCAGTACAGCCCTCAGACTTCAGGAGAGGGCTAGTGGGGCTGAGGGTGGGTTCTGCTAAGCTTTCACAATGGTAAACTTTTCCAGAGCCAAAGGTGAGAGGCAGAACCTCCCATGTCTCCAGAACTGGCTATTTATTATTTTTCTAGTTATGTGCATTCTTGTTCAGTTGATGAAATCATGTTCAAAAGTATAAAGCAATTATTTTCGAGTAAAGGTGGCCATATTCAGCACACTCAGTACTTCCACACGGTACTGAGGGAGTGGACACTCTAGAGGGGAATCTTGCTGTTTCCAGAGTCACCAAAATGATGATAACTTTGACCCTCTAATTCCAGCCTCAGAAATTTCTCCTAAGGAAACAAAGCTAAATAATGTACACGAAAAGATACATAATAATATAATAGACAATAATTGGTAAGAAAAAGATGATGAGGGAGACATTTGTAAACAATGGTGTTAGCTCTGTTGGAATTTTGTTTTGAAATCATTTAACCATATGGAAATTGTGAATGACAATGAAAAATGACCAAGGCAGATATGGATGTGTATGGTTCACATGGATTACATAGACGAGAAAAATTCACACAAAAAGGAAAGCCGGAAAGAAACGAGCGGTCTTTTTTTAATCTGGTGATAAGGCGTTTTAGCTATTTTGTAGTAATTTTGGATATATTTGAATTTGTATTTAGCCTCTTATACTTTCTACTTATTCCACCTGTGTTAGGCAGAATTCCAAATGTCCTCCGGTTCCCTCTCCATCATGGAGGCCCCTCCCCTGGAGTGTGGGCGGGACTGTGAACAGGTGCGTCAGTGGCCACTTTGATTAGGCCACGTCACCCAGGACCCGTCTTGTGGCCTACCTGCTGCCTTGTCTGAGAGGCCAGGACCTGGGGAGCTTCCAGAGCTAAGAGCAACCCCCACCCAACAGCCAGAAGAAAATTAGACTTCAGTACTGGAACCTCAGGGAACTGAGTTCTCCCTGCAACCAGTGAGCTTGGGAAAGGTCCTGAGCTTCAGATGCCATCACAGCCCCGGCTGCTGTGCTTTCGGCCTGGCGAGACCCTGACCAGAGGACGCAGCCCACCCACCTCCAGACCCGTGGCCCACTGAGACAGTGAGATGATGTGTGTGTGTGCTGTTTAAAGGCACTGAGTTTGTAATGATTTGTCACGCAGTATCACAGCACACAACACCACACACACCTGGTTCACAGTTCTTTGTTTTATCTTGAATTGTTTTAGATTTGTTGGGTTTTTTCTCGGATTTTTTCTTTCTCCCTCTACTGGTATAGTAGTTATCAATTGTATTTCTGTTCCTTTAGTAGCTGTGGTTATTAACACAAAAAATTAACATATCAGAGTCTGAAGGTAGTCAATAGATTTAGCATCTGTAGGTGACTTTAGAAAGAGAACAATTCCATTCATCTCCTCCATCCTGACTTTTATACTATTGCTGCCACTTATTGGAATCCAGTGTTGGTTATTTTCCTTTTAATTTACTGGACATGATTATTACTGCTTTATACAGCCAGTGTTTACGTGGGTTCCCCATGGACTTACCATGCTTCGCATCTCCACACCATCTTTCACTTCAGACCACACAGCTGGGATCACACCCTTCTGCTTAACATCACACTCCCCATTTCTGGCTTTCTGCAGGTGCCTTTCATCCTCCTCTGCATCTGAAGGACAATTTAGCTGGGTATAGGATTTGAAGCACTCATTTTCTGTCCATTTGTTGAGGATATAACTCTACCTTTTCTGGCTTTCATTACTGATGAGTCAGCTGTTGGTTTCTCCTTGTTAAAAGTAGTTTATCCTTTCTCATTGGGTGCTTTGAAGACATATTCTTCCTCTCATTGCTCATGTTCTTTTACTGTGCTGTACCTAGGTATGCATTTTTCTTTATTATGATGTTTATGAATCATGGGCATTCTTCAATCTGCACAGTCTTATCTTCCATGAATTATGGAAAATCTCAGCTACTGTTTCTTCAAATATTGTCTCTGGCCCAGTCTTACTCTTTCACTTTTCTTTTGAGATTCGGGATGGATATATGTCACAACCAAATAATACCCTCTCTGGTTTTTAAGTCTTCCTCCATATTTTCTGTCTCTTTATTTCTCTGTGCTGCCTTCTCTATAACGTCTTCACATCTATCTCTTCCAGTTCATTAACTTTTTCTTCAGCTGAGCTAATCTGCTTTTAACCCTGTCAATTAAGTTTTTTAATTAGTATATTCTCTTAAAAAATTGTTTTTGGTTTCCAGTTATCATGACACCTGTCCCTTTACCCCTATTTTAGATCTTTATTTAAACATATTAAACAGACTTTATTTCCTGTGTGTCATATTTAACATCTTCAGCTGTTGCCATCTTTTTCATTCTCTTTTAGAGTTTTCATCTCTTTGCTGAAATTTCCCATCTGTTCATGAATAGTGTTCATCATTTCCACTAGTGCCATTAAAGCATTAATCATAGTTATTTGAAGTCTCTGTGTGCAGTAGTTCTGACTCTTGGGTCATATCTGAATCTAGTTCTATTGATTGCTTTATTTTTTAACAGTGAGCCACCCTCCTCTGACCCTCTGCCTTCCTCCTTTCCCCACCGCCCCTCTGCTTCTCTCTCTCCTTTTCTTTATTTCTCTTACATGTTTTGGTTGAAAATGACACAATGTGTGGGGGCAATACTGAGTAAATATTCATGCCTGGGAGGCTGCAGGTCCTTTCTGCTTGGCTATTGAAGGCTGAGTCGGTCTAGCTGGGAGTTGAGCTGAGTTTGGGATATCTTGTTGCCTTCCGGGCACCACCAGCTTCAACTCCTCAAGCTTCACCAGAGGGAAGGGACTGCTTTGTCAGAGAACTTTTCTTGAGGTTTGCTTCATTCTCAGTTTTGGGCTTTTCATTCTCACCATGCCCCATGCACTTGCCTGTCCCATGGTAGACTGTGTGTTTCCCACACGGCTCCTGCTGGCCTTGGTGGATGCCAAAGGGCCTTCTCTGTTGTCCTGGTACAGACTCAGTCTCAGGCAGGCATGGCCTCCCTGGTCTTGGAAGGGGAGACTTTTCTCAGTCATTCTTTCTGTCTCTGGGCAATAGGAAATCTGTAATGATTCAGACCCAAGATGGTTTCCTGCCCCTCACCCAGGGGTAGAGGGTTTTTCTTTTCCCTTCCTCCAGCCACATCGGGTTTTCATCTGTACTTTCAGGGGTAGTGACAGGTTTTGTTGGAGAAGGGTCCAGGTGAGGCTTTCTGCCATCCCACTCATGCCTGTGACTCTTGCAGGTTTCATGATCTCACATTAACCCACGCTGTCAGCTAAATTCCTCTCGCCTATCTCTAACCAATGGGCAGCCCCATCCTCTTCCTGTGCCCCAAGCCAGGTGAGACAACACTCTTGCCCCATCTCTTCTTGCAGGCACCTGTTTCTCTCTAGATTTCAGTCTAGTTGGATGACCTGCACCCTCAGCTCTCTGAGGTCCAAGGGAAGGCATAAGGATAGATCATCAGCTTTGTCGTGTGGCCAGGCATAAGCAACTGTCCTTCCCAGCTGCCTGGATCTGCTGTTCAACTTCCAGCAACTGCTCACTATGATACCTTGAACCAGTTCCCTCTGAGCGCACTCCATTTTTCCCCCAATCCTTTGCTATTTCAAACACCTCTGTGAAAAATAACATTATTTCTCACACCTGTGAATATGCCCGAATAAATGCCTAGAAGTGGAGTCGTTGAGTTGAAGGGATGCCGCCTCTGTAGTATTGACAGGAATTGCCACGTTGCTCTCTGCAAAGGTTATAGGGGCTCCCGACACACAGCTCCCACCCTTACCATGGTTTTTTTTTTTTTTTTAATCTTTACCTGCCTAAGAAATGAAAAAATTGTTTCTATATAGTTTTAATTCACTTTTCTCTTATTAAAATGTGGTTCAGCTTCCTTTCATTTTAAAGCTATTCACATTGAACTGTACACTTAAAAATAGTGAAGTTTTATGAGTTTTTTACTACAGTAAAAAGCTAGTTACATTCTTATCTATTAACTAAATATTCATATTTTAAATCACTTACAATTCATGTGTTGGTCTTTCTTCTGTTTCAGTTGTTTCTTCTGGGTTTCTGTGTAGATATTTTCCTCGAATAAGGCTAAAATTGTATTCTCCTTTAAATAATATTGGGAAGTGTTGGCATTCCTGTTTTCCCCTTGACTTTACCAGAAATCCTTTACTACTCTCAATTAACTGGGGGTTGGCTTTTGGTTTGATGGGGTCAGTATTTACCAGAAGAAAATTTCTATTCCTAGTTTCTTAAAAACATCTTTTAGTCATGAAGCATTTTGTTTTCCCCTTGAAAAATGTAATCAAAATTAAAATTAGTATTGCATTTAATTTGTGAATTTGTTTCAGGAAAACTATAGTTACATAAGTTGCTGGCGTTTAATCCTATGCATAAATGGATTAAATATTTACCACCAATCCTATCTACCATGGCACTCCGATTCTGGAGTCACTGCTTAGATTCTTTAATTAGTTCATCTATATATTTGAGTATTTTTTAAGGAACAATATGTGGAGGTTTGTTTTCTGAATTCTTAAGTAAGAATATCTTTCTCTTGCCTTCACCCATGAACAATAATGTGGCTAGACAATTCCTGGCCCCAATTTTTTACCCTCAGAATCCCGTAGTCCTTGCTCTATTGTAGCCTCACATCAAAACCAGCCTGATGTTTTTTCCGTTTAATATTTTATAAGCATCTACTTGGTTGCATGTCGTCATTTTTATGCTTGGAAAGGAAAGATTTACCTGAGCTGTGTCTGCTTATAAGTCTTCCTTTTATTGTTTATTTTACTTGGAGCGTGGCATGTCATTTCAAACTAAAGATTCAGGTCTTCAGCTTAGAAATGTTTTCTTAAATTATAACTTTGACTCTTGTGTCTCTTTCACTTATTCCAGCCTCTTCTTCAGAAATGCCAGTTCCTTGTATGTTTAATGTTTGCCGTATGTCCCCTGAACCTACTGCCTCCTCCTCACAGCATTTGCTTCTTTGTTCATTTTCTTTACTTTCATCCTCTATATCATTGAGGCAATGTTCTGCAACTTCATCTGGGATTTTTCTTTTCCAACACTGTTAGAAATTTTGCTACGATAGTCTTTCTTTTATTACTTTCTTTCCATAATTGTTCCAGCTACTAGATAAAACTAGCCAGTTATCACATCCTTTAGCTCAAGTTCGTAGACTTCACGTTGTCATTATACTTTATGGAGAGTGCAAAGCAGCTATATAAAACTTCCTTCTTTTTCCTGTAGTTAACCTTTTTCAAAACTGTGCTAGTCTTCTCCCTCAAATATTAGGTTTATCCCTTTTGTATAGAAAACTATTTCCATAGATGTTGTATGAAGATTTTGTTGTGCTTTCTGTAAACTTGCCTTTGGATCAGGGGAGGTTTACGTCAGCCTGGTATTTCCCTTGAGTGTTGCCTCTTAGTTTGTTCACTGTTCACCTGTGTGCTCTTAAAATTCTGTTATTTGCTTTTAAGCTAATAAATCACTTGATGCTAATGTATATCATTTGTTTGGTAATCTAACAGCATGGCCAGGCAGAGGTGCTGGGCAGGTGGGCAAACCTGCATATTAGTAGCCTTGTTTTTTCGGTACGGATGTGAGGTTGTGTGGCTTCCATTCTGTCTACAGAATGTGGTTGGATCTGAGTTTGTTACTGATGTCACCATCCCTGACATCCAGCAGGATTGCCATATTTCCTAGGAGGATGCCTGTGCATCAGAAAGAATAGAAGCAGGAAAAATTCTCACCACCCATGCTTGTTCTTGGGTCTTCTGACTGAGGGGTTTCAGATACTCTGCCACATAGCCATGAACTGTTCCAAACAGGAGTTCAGTGTCTCTCCCTCTAACAAGGAGACTTTTTGTATAGTTGAAGCCAAAATTGTTTCTGCTTGCATTCCATGACATTGCATATTTTCTTGAGAAAATCAGCTTGGTCTTCCACGGGGTACCAGATGCACTGTGATCGCTAAAAGGGTTTCAGGACTTCCATTTCTTACTGCAACACCTTAGCATGGAGCAGACCAGACTTCCCATCAAGAGCCTGTAGAAGAGCATCACAGAATTCCTTCGAAATATCTGTGAGGGCACTGGAGAGTCACTAGGCCAGCTAGAGGTGCAGGGCCAAGCCCAGGGGATGGGAACTTGCTGAGGGGAGCCTCTTGTTCTGTACAGCTCTTGCTTCTGGGCCTTGGCTGATGTATAAACACCGCAGGCCAAGAAATGGAAACTCTCTGCAGAGCTCAGACCTCTCGGACCTCTGAGGAGCTAAGGGCACTAAGGGAGAGCTAAGAGGAGAACTTCTAGAAGTTTCACGGAGCTGGTGAGACTAAAAGTGGAGTTCAGGTTACAAAGGTAGTTGTGACTGGAGGAACTCGGAGCCCAGACAAAAGGGGCAGACGCATAAGTGTGGGTGGTCTTTCAGCTGGAGGTGTTGCTGAATCCTCGCCATTCAAGGCAAGAGATCCAGCCATGGCAAAGAGCCCGGTGGTCTTGGAGTGCTTGGGATATAAAGGTTAGAGTCCAGGGCCCACTGAGGAGGAATTAGGAAAGCACTCCGGACTACTCCAGATCAATGTTTTACTCAGGAGATCGGGAGCGGGGGTGCAGGGGCTGAAGAAGATCCCCCAACCTTGTACACAGGTGTTCCCATCTACTAAGCCAGCTGCACAAAGCTGGGACAGCCAAGAGGACAAGTGTCCCCGAGGGCCACTCCCATGTCCAAAGTAGAGTCACCTTCTAAGCTGACACCTCTGTTCTGCAAAGCTCCTCTAAGGGCTGATGATTTTTGGATGCCAATAATCTTGCAATGGGAATTAGAAGCAAACAGGCGTGGTGGGAAATGTCACAAATGCTTTGACTCTGCTGGTGGGGACGCTCTTGTGTGGAGAGGCCGTGGTTGGGGTTTGATCCCAGCTCTGCCACCAGGCAGCTTTGTTCCCTTAGTGCCTCGGCTTTCTTGTCTGAAGGGAGTGGGCTGAACAGTTCTCTCTGGAGCTCCATTTGGCTCTAAATTGGGGTGCTGGGGATGGCAGTTGAATTATGCTTCATTGCTGTGCATATAGAGTGATGCCATCATTAAACTTGACATGAGGCTGGACAGTTAAGGCGTTGGGCTAGTATAAAAGATATCCAGATGTGGCGGATTTGCATATTCATCCTCACTGCTATTCCCAGGGAATCTGAAATGTCAGAATTGTATTCACGCCAGTTGTGGGCCTGCAGTGTCATGGTCCAGGGTCTGCTTGCCAAGCAGAGGAGGGCATCATACAGCCTCGCCGTGCAGAGGAGGGCGTTGCACAGCCAAAATCATGAAGCTGGGATGATTATTGTTTCCTTGAACCTCCAAATCCCCAAAATGCCTCATCAGCCACTAAATACTTAGGAAAAGTCCGTATATTTAGTGAAATTGGTGAAGTAATCACATTAATTTCAAGTGCAGAATGAAGGTAGCCTCAGCCATGGTACAATTTAAGAGGTGAAAAAATTGCTTACCTCCAAGAAGGCGACTGAGACAGAAACATGCATGAATTCACTCTGAACGTTGCCGATGTCAAGTTAGGTCCAGGGTGGCGGGGGCAGAGCTGCTGCTGGGCTCCAGGCCCAGCTGTCTCTAGCGGTCAGCTCCACCACCTCCTAAAGACTAACCTAGTCCAATCCATGGTTTTGTAGAAATAGAGGAAGCCCACCCAGAAGAGAAAAGCAGAGCCCCCTGACTTGCTGTAGCATGGAGCCCAGCCATCATCACTGTGTTTGGAAGAGACTCACACACAGGCAGAAGACCAGGAAAGCTTCAGAATGGAAGAGGGGAGGGCTCAGGTGTGCCCGCACGGGAGGCTGTAGGCCTGAGGATGGTGGCAGCGGCAGACTAGAGACAGGGATCCTGTGTGGTTGGCAAGGGGTGCATACTTGGCTTTCTCTATTAGTTCTGAGTTAGAAGTAGGGACAAAAGTTACAAAGGCCAACTATTAACCAAGTGCTGGCCACTAGGGGCTGAGTGTTATGAGGGTGGTCATTTGATTTCCTGAATGGTTACTAGAGATTGACAGCAGGCTGACTTCCTGGGTCAGTTGCTGTAGATCATGTTGGTTTCCTGGGACCCGGGTCAGTTGCTATAGATCATGGGTTGGTTTCCTGGGACCTGGGTCAGTTGCTGTAGATCATGGGTTGGTTTCCTGGGACCCGGGTCAGTTGCTATAGATCATGGGTTGGTTTCCTGGTACCCGGGTCAGTTGCTGTAGATCATGGGTTGGTTTCTGGGACCCGGATCAATTGCTGTAGATCATGGGTTGGCTTCCTGGGACCCGGGTCAGTTGCTGTAGATCATGGGTTGGTTTTCTGGGACCCGGGTCAGTTGCTGTAGATCATGGGTTGGTTTCCTGGGACCCGGGTCAGTTACTGTAGATCATGGGTTGGTTTCCTGGGACCCGGGTCAGTTGCTGTAGATCATGGGTTGGTTTCCTGGTACCCAGGTCAGTTGCTGTAGATCATGGATTGGTTTCCTGGGACCCGGGTCAGTTGCTGTAGATCATGGGTTGGTTTCCTGGGACCCGGGTCAGTTGCTGCAGATCATAGGTTGGTTTCCTGGGACCTGGATCAATTGCTGTAGATCATGGGTTGGTTTCCTGGGACCCAGGTCAGTTGCTGTAGATCATGGGTTGGTTTTCTGGGACCCGGGTCAGTTGCTGTAGATTATGGGTTGGTTTTCTGGGACCCGGGTCAGTTGCTGTAGATCATGGGTTGGTTTCCTGGGACCCGGATCAGTTGCTGTAGATCATGGGTTGGTTTCCTGGGACCCGGGTCAGTTGCTGTAGATCATGGGTTGGTTTCCTGGGACCCGGGTCAGTTGCTGTAGATCATGGGTTGGTTTCCTGGGACCCGGGTCAGTTGCTGTAGATCATGGGTTGGTTTCCTGGGACCCGGGTCAGTTGCTGTAGATCATGGGTTGGTTTCCTGGGACCCGGGTCAGTTGCTGTAGATCATGGGTTGGTTTTCTGGGACCCGGGTCAGTTGCTGTAGATCATGGGTTGGTTTCCTGGGACCCGGGTCAGTTGCTGTAGATCATGGGTTGGTTTCCTGGGACCCGGGTCAGTTGCTGTAGATCATGGGTTGGTTTCCTGGGACCCGGGTCAGTTGCTATAGATCATGGGTTGGTTTCCTGGGACCCGGGTCAGTTGCTGTAGATCATGGGTTGGTTTCCTGGGACCCGGGTCAGTTGCTGTAGATCATGGGTTGGTTTCCTGGGACCCGGGTCAGTTGCTGTAGATCATGGGTTGGTTTTCTGGGACCCGGGTCAGTTGCTGTAGATCATCGGTTGGTTTCCTGGGACCCGGGTCAGTTGCTGTAGATCATGGGTTGGTTTCCTGGGACCCGGGTCAGTTGCTGTAGATCATGGGTTGGTTTCCTGGGACCCGGGTCAGTTGCTGTAGATCATGGGTTGGTTTCCTGGGACTCGGGTCAGTTGCTGTAGATCATGGGTTGGTTTCCTGGGACTCGGGTCAGTTGCTGTAGATCATGGGTTGGTTTCCTGGGACTCGGGTCAGTTTCTGTAGATCATGGGTTGGTTTCCTGGGACTCGGGTCAGTTGCTGTAGATCATGGGTTGGTTTCCTGGGACTCGGGTCAGTTGCTGTAGATCATGGGTTGGTTTCCTGGGACCCGGGTCAGTTGCTGTAGATCATGGGTTGGTTTTCTGGGACCCGGGTCAGTTGCTGTAGATCCTGGGTTGGTTTCCTGGGACCTGGGTCAGTTGCTGTAGATCATGGGTTGGTTTCCTGGGACCCAGGTCAGTTGCTGTAGATCATGGGTTGGTTTCCTGGGACCTGGGTCAGTTGCTGTAGATCATGGATTGGTTTCCTGGGAAGGTTGCTGCAGGTCGTGGGTTGGATTTCCATCTTTTTGGACGACCTGGCCATTGTCCATTGGTATATTTAGTCTCTCAGTTTTTAAATATAGACAATGAGACCAAGGTCTTTCTCAAAACTTTAGGGAAATCAAGATCGCGCCCAATTCAGTCGACTCATTAAAATATCCTAAACATCTTTTTAGGATGAAAAAAACACTTGAATCCAAACAGGGAGAGTGGGATGATATTCTGAATCCAAATGGGGAGAGCAGGATGATATTCTGCTCTTGTGTAAAGGACACACACTCTAGTGGGTTATATGTGATCCCATAACAAAGAGGCAGAGGTCTGGGGGGGCCCAGACCCAGGGGACGAAAATCCAGGCTTGAGGCTTTCGGGTGACGGAGCCAGAGTGCGGGGGAAGATGAAAGAACACCCGAGACTGCCCAGCACCCACCACGCAGACCCTGTCGTGTCCAAGCACACTTTGACTCAGGCCATGGCTTGATTTTCAGGTGACTGAATTTTGGCAAGGGTGTGCCCTGGAGAGCGTGGACAGGAATATCTCTATTACTGAAAGCGCACGCATGGGCTGCCGGTCCTCTGTGAGTTTGGGTTGCCTGAGGGGGCAGATGGATAAAACCGTTTACGGGCATTCAGACCAGACAGGTTCTACCCCAAGGAGGTTTTGATCCAGGGTTCCCTGTGGGAGCTCGGCCCTCAGGCCATCATCCTCAGCCTCTCTCTGGTGCCTTTTGAGCAACACCACAGCCCTCTTGGGGTGGACATAGAGGCTCTTAGTCAGTGCTGTGCTGAGCCACACGGGAGCTCGAGGGAAAAGGAAAAGTCAGTAATTCTGATGCTGTCTTTATTCCCAATTTTGATATTTTGTTTTTCACAGATTTTTACATTGATGTGTGTAAACACTGCATTAAAATATTCTTTCTCTCAATGCCATTTTGCACCCAAGTGACTGTCTGGCTTGAGCCTGGTCCTGCCCGCAGTGTCCTGAAGACCCTAACAGAATGCTGGGTCTCTTCCTCCCCCAAACACTCCTCTCTTTACTTTATGCATTCCAAAGCCAGCTACTCAGCTGAGCCCTGATGCAAGGGAAAATGTGTAGTTAAAAATCCATTGTATGTGAGGACATAATGTAATACAAATCGAGCAATGCAACATTGCTCCAAATTTTAGAAGTAACAGCAACAGAGAGACCCACCTACGATTCTGTTATTAGGGACAGATGCCTTCCTGCTTTTGAGCTTGGGAAACCCAAGTACTGCTAGACAGAGTTTCAGACACGACAGACCATGTTACCAAATGAGAACAGAGTGAGATGGGTGAATGCTGGCCACATGCACCAGGGAGTGACATCCACGTGCACAGGAGGCCGCCCTGTCCACCCGGCAACCTCACTGCCCAGTACAGGGAAGCTGTTCATCAGACCGCAATGAATCCTCCTCCTTCTCGTGTGGCATTCCTGCTTGGACAGTGGCAGCATCAACAGAGGCCTCCTTGATGCAAGGCATGTGACAAATCGATGATGCTGAGGAGGATGGTGACATTTCAATGCCCTGGAAGGAGAAAAACTGTAAAAAGAGCCTGATAAGGTGGGCATTGGTCTGTGCAGGGCATGGAGCTCTAGGAAGAGCAGCACTGTCCCCCTGAAAGTGGCTCCAGTGAGTGCCGCTGCATGGGAAGGAGGCTCCCCTGGCAGCCTCCAGAGGACACTGCGGTGCACACAGAGGGCAGTGGGGTGAGTTCATGGACTGCTGCATGACATAAAGGACGCCCAATGGAATTTGAATTTTGGATAAGCAATGAAGGCTTTTCTAGTATAAGTGTGACCCACATTGTGCACAGGCATCCTGTATTTTTACTTGCTACCTCTGGCAACCATGAGTGTGAAGGCTCAGAGGGCATGGAAGGCTGTATTTGTGTCTCCCATGCAAGACTGCTGGCAGCTATTGAGAGCCCAGGCGAGGGTACCTGGGTGAGCCACGGCTCCTTCTGTCCCAGCGGGGCTGTTGGGAGCTCAGGAACCTGGGTGGTTTTAGCTCCGGGTCTTTGTAATTTCTTAAGAAAAGCCACCGAGTTAGAAAGAGGCAGGAGAAGGGGAGGAGTTGCAGGGAAAAGGGAAGGGAATGATTAAGAGGGTATAGGACTACTTGATTTATGGCTTATGGGTAGAAATAGAAAGAGCTAGATAGGATTTACCTTAATCGTACAGTGACTAATTGCTCCAAGATCGGTGACAGAGATGAATGCCAGTAAATATCTTTCTGGGCAAAAGCATCAAAGGTGATTAAACTCTGCTAGAATTAAGGACAATGCAACAGGGTTAAGAAAAGAGGGAAAAACATTAGTAAGATGAAGAAGTTTTCTCTAAAACCTTACCGCATCCTTATCCATCATGGGTCCTGCATGCTACATTGATCTCTGATGTTTTACCCACTAACTTGTTCTTTGGATGTTTTCCTCATTCCTGAAAACTTTTGCTCCAGCCCTTTGGAAGTCACTATGGAATGGGGGTTTGGTGAAGGAAAGAGGACTCCGGGGATGTTTCTGTTTCTAAGACATGAAGTAAGCACAGTGTGTTAGGAGAAGTGCAAAATTCTAGGGGTGGATGAAAATATCTTCCGAAGGAGGGGCAGGTAGGCAAGAAGCAGCAGCACCCAGGGTAGCTACAATTTGCTTATAGACGTACATCTTTGGGACTTACTTCACACCAGGGTCTCCAGGGAAGGAACCAGACAAACTTGCCAGGGAGAAGCTTCTATTTGGAAGGAAGGTCCTCCTTAGAGGCAAGCACACAGTTCTGAATACTGGGAAGCTACTGCAGGATCCAACTTTTCCTTTCATCAGGGCGTGGCGGTGAACTTCCTGTACCGCATGGCTGGTGAGAGCAGAGATGAGGCCTCGGTGCGTAAACCATCCCCCCAGCCACCCCCCACCCCATCTGTAGCAGCTCCGTTGACCCAGGTGAACTGATGAATGCTGTGCCCCTTCATGAGGGGGTCTTCAAAGCATGCCACCTGCTTGTGTTGGTGACAGAAGTGGTCTAGGGAAGTAACTCTCTACCAGACAACAGCTTCGTGAACAATTTTGATCCCATGTTTATACATTTAAAGTCTGAATGAGCTATTTCAATTTTTGAAATGTATCATTTATTGCATGTTATTGGGAATACAGTGTTGTTTGAGAATTTGGGGAGGGACACTCTTAGGATATGCCCATTACAAGTGTTGGGACATACCATCATTTTTTTTATGGAGAGTAAAAAAGGGAAGAAAAAGAACCCCCCAACTTGAGTTGCTGCAACTTAGCTAGCAAGCCGACTTACTGTAGTCTCCCATCTGGAGACTGTCGCTCCTGCCTGCCTGTCAGTTGGACGATTAGAGGCTGAGTGGCCCTTCCAACGTGGAGAAGCGGGTTTGATGTACATTTCCTTCATGTCCATCAGCTCCCAAGTATGAACTTGCTGAAGGCTGCCCCAGGAACAGGACGGACACAGAATCAGAATGTCGGTTTTATAGAAAATACAATTAATGATCCTCCACGTAGAAATTGGTTTGTAAGAATATTATAATATATATTATGTGTGCACCAATCATTCTTCTCAGAACAACAGTGAATGTATTAGTCTTTTATTTACTGGGTTGTTTTTATTATTTGTCAACTATTTAGTTCAGCAATTAGAATATAAGCTTCAAGGCAAGAATGTATATTCATAATTATAATTAGGTTTCGGAAAAATTAAAACCAAGTGAAAATAAATGGCCCCCTCTCTAGAAGAAAATTGCTGCTTTGTTGTCAAGTTAGCACTGAGGCATTAAGAATTGTAGATGGCTTACAACCCACTCTTATTTATGTAGTAGGGAATGCAGGAGCAAAGAATACGAGCAGCTCCTCTGCACATCTGTTCATATCAGGTGACTCGAATGTTCATTTTGTGTTTGGTGTCTCAAGTCCAAGCGTATTTAAAGCCAATTGGTAAGGACCTAAAGTTGGTGCATTGAAATTTGTGACTTTCTTTGGTATTATCCTGTTGACTGATGGTGCTGGTCTTACAGATTCTCTGGGGTACAGTCAGGAGCAGGCAAACTGGCAATTTTAACACATTATAAGATGGTCCGGAAGCCCTAGAGAAAGCAATCCCCTGAGACACTGGCAATTTTCTTTTTTTCTTTTTTATTTTTTTAATTTTCATTTTATTTTATTTTTTCCTTTTTTTATTATATTTTAAGTTCTAGGGTACACGTGCACAACTTGCAGGTTTGTTACATCTGTATACATATGCCATGTTGGTGTGCTGCACCCATCAACTCATCATTTACATTAGGTATTTCTCCTAACGCTATCCCTCCCCACTACCCCCACCCCATGACAGGCCCCAGTGTGTGATGTTCCCCTTCCTGTGTCCAAGTGTTCTCAATGTTCAATTTACACCTATGAGTGAAAACATGTGGTGTTTGGTTTTCTGTCCTTGCGATAGTTTGCTGAGAATGATGGTTTCCAGCTTCATCCATGTCCCTACAAAGGACATGAACTCATCCTTTTTTATGGCTGCATAGTATTCCATGGTGTATATGTGCCACATTTTCTTAATTCAGTCAATCATTGATGGGCATTTGGGTTGGTTCCAAGTCTTTGCAGTGTGGTGATTTCCTCAAGGATCTAGAACTAGAAATACCATTTGACCCAGCCATCCCATTACGGGGCATATACCCCAAGGATTATAAATCATGCTGCTATAAAGACACATGAACACGTATGTTTATTGCGACACTGGCAGTTTTCTGCCTCTTGGAAAGAATTAAAGTCAACCTGAAGCAGGCCTCTCTGGTTCAGCAAGCATGGAACACAGCAGCTCCCTGGAAGCCCCCATAGAGCTTGTATGGCGACCGTAATATAATGGTGCTTGCAGGGGGCGAGGGATTCTTTTTGCCCCTCTGTGCTGAGGAAACCATTTCACTTTCTTACCTGAATAAAAATGTTGCTGTTGTTTAATATAAGTAGCAGGAGGAGAACCCAGCACAGCAGGTACATGGCATCCAAAGACTCACTGGAGAGACCTGGAGTTTTGTTTGGTAATGTTTTCTCTTTTAGGAGTGTCTCAGAGGTAACTCTGTGCTTACCTGATGACCCGTGGTCTGTCTGCCATAGGGAAAGCTCACGTCCACTCTGTATAAGCAAATAGCCCCTCCTCCATAGGGCCACCTGGAAACAGTGCTTGCTGCAGAAACCCTGCCGGGGGACTCAGGAGACGCGGGGTTTAATTCTGCATAACCTTGGCGACTGCATAACCCTGGGCCAGTTGCTTGACTTCTCCAGGCCTTGGTTCCTTTATTTTCAAAACAAGTTTGGACTTGATCTTTTCTAGCTCTCAAGTTTTGCAATTCTGTGTTTTATTGTTATAAAAATGTATTCTAAGCTCAATGTTTTTCTGACAGAAATTCGGGCTCATTTTGCTCAATCACTCTCTAGAACCAGAATCCAAAAATTAGAGCAGCCTGTGTGTGCATGTCCTCTTCCCACCAGAGCCCCTGAGCTCTGTGCTCCTGCTACCCAGGGCTGTTCCCGCAGTCAGCTGGAGCAGGGCCCCTGAGCTCTGTGCACCTGCCACCCAGGTCTGCTCCCACAGGCAGATTGAGCAGGGCCCCTGAGCTCCCTGTGCCTGCCTGTTACCCAGGACTGTTCCCACGGGCAGATGGAGCAGAGCCCCTGAGCTCCGTGTACCTGCCACCCAGGACTGCTCCTGTAGGCAGATGGAGCGGGGCCCCTGAGCTCTGTGGGCTTGTTACCCAGGGCTGCTCCCGCAGGCAGATGGAGGAGGGGACATCCCACATCCCACATACTTTGGGATGTGCTCTTGTGCATATGGTCGCTTAGAAAACAAGGCATTCATCACGAATAAGTTGATCTCATTACCAAGCAATAAATTGGAAATTGCAATAAAATGAGGTTGATTTCTGACTGGCAAATTTTGGTTTCAGGGCGGAAAGGAAATAATCGTATTTAAAGCTGCAACAGCTGTTGCATCGTATTATATTTTAAACCCTTTTAGAGGAATTAGTTAATTAATTTTAACATTGTTAAACTCTCTTTAATAGTGTTCCAAAATACCTAGCAGTGATTAATCATGATCGGAATTTTTATCAGTCATGATCTAATACGTTTTCCCAAAAAGAAGATTTCATTGCACATTAAAATTACTTAGTTCATATTCTTTAATTGTAGATCTTAATCTTGTTTGAAAATATAATCTTTATCCATTCAGTGTCGTGCAAAGTTAGTGCTTCTCCTCAAAAAAACATTTTCAAACTTTGCTTGGGTTCTTTTCTTCCTCTTTGCTAAGCCATATCATTTAATTTCATGTGGCTTTAATGAGTAATTATTTTCAACAGTTTCTAAGAGTTTCAGTCAGCAATATTTCATTCCAGAATAAAAGGTAATGATCCGTAAATTCCTAATGCCATAATTTTATAGCCAGTAAATTAGTCTTTAATGGGTTCAATAAGTTCTGTGATGTATGTCATTAATTGTTAACGGTGTTTTAACTAGATAATTGTTAGGAAGGGCTGTTTATCATCACCACCGGTGAATGACTGATCCCTAGTTTTGGTTCCACTTAATATTGTAGAGCTTATTTTATCTGGCTTTGTGTGCTGAGAGCTGATCAGGTGCGCAAAACGCACAGGCCAAGCATCCCCTTCCCACATTAGCATATCCTGCACTGAGACACGTAACTCTACAGCCTTCCATGCCAATTTACTTTGTCTTCTGTATCAGTTAGCTATTGGTCCTGTTATGCTGGGTAACAACCCACACCAAAACGCAGTGGCTAAAATAACCATTGTTCATGCTCACTGTGATGGCTGGTTTCACGTGTCACATTGGTGAGACTGTGGTGTCCAGTTATTCAGTCAAATAAGAATCTCGTGTGACCGTGAAGATACTTTGTAGATGTTAACATCATGATCCAAATATGAATCATGTTTGAAATCTCCTTTCTTCTGGAAGATTGTAGATCTCCCTACAATCAGGAGACTCTGAGTCAAGCAGACGACTCTCCCTAATGTGGCTGGGCCTCATCCAATCAGCTGACATTCTTAAGAGCAAAGACCGAGGTTTCCCAGAGAAGGAGGACTGCAGTGTTAGCTCCTGCCTGTGTTTCCAGCCTGCAGCCTACCCCTCGATCCTGGACTTGCCAGCCCCCCTCGCACATGCGCAGGTTCTGTGGAGAAGGGCTGGTCTCCTGTGGGCTCGGCTGGGGCAGGCTCTCCACGGCAGGTTGGGTCCACCTCTGTGCTCGCACCTCTCCTCCTCCTTGAGCGAGAAGGCTTCCAAGACATGCTCTTCCTGTGAGCAGCAGCAAAGAAGCAGGAGGGCTAGCCTCGTCTTTTTTTTTTTTTTTTTTTTTGAGATGGAGTCTTGCTCTTGTCACCCAGGCTAGAGTGCAATGGCATGATCTCTGCTCACTGCAGCCTCCACTCCACCTCCTGGGTTCAAGCTATTCTCCTGCCTCAGCCTCCCAAGTAGCTGGGATTATAGGTGCATGCCAACACACCCGGCTAATTTTTGTATTTTTAGTAGAGATGGGGTTTCACCATGTTGGCCAGGCTGGTCTTGAACTCCTAACCTTAGGTGATCTGTCTGCCTCAGCCTCCCAGAGTGCTGGGGTTACAGGCATGAGCCACCGTGCCTGGCCTGTGGCTTCATCCTTTGAGCATATTCCTCGCTGGTTTCAAGTTGGCCAACATCTCATTGGCCAATGCAGATCACAGGATGGAGCCCACAGTATGGGGCAGAGAAGTTCCCTCCACTCGTGGTGGGAAGAACTATAAAGTCACTCAGCAAAGACAGGAGACAAAGGACTGGTGGAGGAGCGTGGCAACAGTTCACTCTATCTCAGCTCCTCAGCCAAGTGAGGCCGGAGACCCAGGGACCCCAAAAGACACATCTCCCAGTTGCTTCTTACATATCCTGGACCAGAGAGAATTAGTTCCAGCAAGTCAAAGACACACTCAAAGCTCCCACAGAGGTATGGTTTTCTCTAAAAACCCCACCAAGGTGCCACTGGAGAGGAGCACAGAATTCTCATTTGACAGCCTTGATGTCCATCATGCTCACTGCCTGCTTTCGTGTGTCATGTTGGCGAGGCTGTAGTATCCAGTTTATTTAGTCAAAAAGAATCTCATGTGACCACGAAGATATTTTGTAGATGTTTTTCCATTCAGACAATCCTACGTGTGTCGACAAACAGGGGGTATACTTTTAGAGGTTTTGCCATTGTAAAAACGTGACAATGAGCACACATTCCCTCTCCTCTCTGCATTTATGACTATTTCAGGTAGATAGTGTTGGATGCTGCTGCCATGAGAACTCAACAATTACATCTGCATGGGGACGTCGGGTGGAGAAAGGGGGCACAAAGAAGACGTGGCAGGCCCCTTTGGAGGGAAGGGCATGGCTTTGCCAGTGAAGATGGATGCGCTTTGAAACAGGAATTCCTGGCGAAGGGAAAAACATGAGCAAATTCAGAGGCAATGATAATTGGTGATAAATGATAATGACTTCAGCTTAACCAAGCCTAACTCAGCTGATGCACATTCCAAATATTAACGCTTGGGCATGCATGCCTTTGGTGATCTATGTAATCTAGAAAAAATTACTCTCAAAAAACGTGCACGGACACACACAAGACAGACTTCCAAAGCCTTCAATAGCATAGCATAACACATGACTACAGAACTCATAATGCATAACACACGATTACAGAACCCATAATTTTAAGGAGTTTGTGGGCTGCAGTACTATTAAAAAAAAAGGTATTTATGAAGCAGAATCCATAGGATGGTTCATCAGTTGAGCATATGAGATTAGGAAAAGGGAAAAATCAAGAATTGCCGAGTTTTCCAAATTGATGGATTAAGTGGAGACAAGGGTCTCGCTGTCCCGGGGCACATGGAAGGGCGGGGTATCGGGAAGGTGAAGGTTTCAGGTGGACCCTGTGCAGCTCATCCATGCCCAGGAGGCAGCTGTCCCTCCCCATCTGAGGCCCAGGAGAGAACTGGGCTCTGAAAACAGAAACCAGGCATCACTAACACAGGAAGTGTTTGGGACATACCTGTGTGGCCTCAACACTCCTGGGAAGCAGGTAAGGACCATGCCAGACCATGGGAGGCAGGCAGGAGAAGTGGAAGCACCTGCATAGAGCAGCGTCTCAGACTCAGGATGGAAGGGCACGCTCGGAGCAGAGAGCGATGGGAGAGTCAGGTGCCAGGGCGAGAAGAGCACTGAGCAGAGGACATGGATTTAGCACAAAGATCCTCTGTTTTTAAATTAAACCACCCAACCCCTTTGGAGACACCTGGACTACTTGCCTACCCCATCTGCCCTCATGGGAGACAGTGGAAGTGAGCTGAGGAGCTGCTGCAGGCTCTGGCAGTGGGTCCCAGGGTCCCTGGGAACAGGTGGAATCTGGAGTTAGTGAAGGGCCCCGGAGGGTCTGAAAGGCATCCACACTCACCTACCATTGAGAAGCACTGGTCTTGAGGATGGTGTCGTGCCCACAGTTACAATTCTGGATGCACTAACTGTTCCATGAAGTACTCCTTCCTTGAAATTCATGAGAATGGGACCTGGATTCCAATTCATCAAAAATATTCATTCTATACCACCCATGCAGAGAGTGGTATAGAAATACACTCTGGGCCCGATGGTGGGAGGTGCAGCCCCCACACAGAGTTCTTCCTGCTACCCGAGTCTGTCATCCAGAGAGGCTGGAGATCTTCATGGGACAAAATGTTGCTGCTGCTGAGGAATGGTAAATGAGTTATGTGCAGAGTGACACCACATCAGTGGAGATAGAAAACCAATGACGCTTCCTTGTTCATGCTAATATCTAAAATATCCCTGAGCTCAGCTCATGTATTCATAGATTTTTGAAATGCAGCATATTGCACTGCCAATATGAAAGCACTGATAATATGCGGTGTCTAAGTAGTGCTAACAAAACAAAAGTAACATAGCTTACAGAAACCCCGGAATTCAGGCAATAATCAAAAGTACTACTGTTCAAATCAGAACAAATTTAATAAAGATAGTATCAGGTCTTGAAAAATAACCTCCTCATATTATATGTAATAATAACAACAATATGAATCAGTGGAAAGCAAGGTTGACTAAGCAGTAGAAAAAATATAAAACCACATCAACATTATCCTCGCTAGTTTCAAAATGCATACAAACTTTCTCACACATAGAAGTTCATAGAGATCAAACATAATCACTACAGCCACCAAGAAACAGTGCAGGTTGAAAATAAGAAGAGTAGTAAGATTCATTCAGCACACTTGAGTAGCTACTATGGGCCAGGCAATACGTGAGGTTCAAGCACACAGAGATTAGTAATAGTTCATTGCTGCCATTGAAGAGTTAGCATCTTAATAAGTGAAATAACCTAAGGGAAGTATTTCAATGTTTATAGCAATCCATTGATCAACACATCACTGTTCATCTCTGAATACTTTTCCTTCCTTAGTTTTTTAAAATTTTATTTTCAATTTACATATAATAAAATTCACCCTTTTTGGTGTACAGTTATGTGAGTTTTGGCCCATATGTATGGTCATGTACCCACCACCACACCAAGATGCAGAACCCTTTCACCACATCTCGAAACCACCCCCCAGTAGAGCTTCGTGCCACACCTCCCTTTACCCTGAATCCCGATAACCATAGATCACTTCTTTTCCAGAATGACATATGAATGGAATAGTACAATATGTAACATTTGGAGACTTTTTTTTTTTTTTGAGGCAGGATCTTGCTCTGTCACCCGGGCTGGAGTGCGGTGGCATGATCTCGGCTCACTGCAGTCTTGACCTCCCAGACTCAAGCCATCCTCCCACCTCAGCCTCCCGAGTAGCTGGGACCACAGGCACGCACCACCATGACTGGCTACTTTTTGTATTTTCCGTACAGACAGGGTCTCACCATGTTGTCCAGGCTGGTCTCAAATGCCTGAGCTCAAGCCATCCACCGACCTCAGCCTCCCAAAGTACTGGGATGACAGGTGTGAGCCACCGTGCCCAGCCTACCTTCTCTCATCATAAAACACTTGAGGGTCACCATGTTGGTGCTTACGTGCTGCTCAGCATTCCGTGGTGTGGTGAAATACACATTCCGCAACTGAGGAACATTCGGCTGGTGACTAACTTTTGGTAATTATGGCAAGAGCTACTGTACACATTCATGTATAGGTCTTTGTGCAAACAAGTTTTCATTTCACTTGGATAAATATCAGGAGTGGGATTGCTGTCTTGTATGGTAAGGGCACACCTATTAGAAGAAAAGATAGGAGAAAATATTCATGATCTTAGGCAAAGAAATAAGTCTTGGCAATAGCACCCGAAACAAGATGTTTTAAACAAAGAATATAAATTAGACTTTATCCAGACTAAAAGATTTTGCTGTATGGAAGATTCTGTTAAGAGAAAAGCCAAAGGCTAGGAGAAAGTATTTGCAAATTATTTATCTGACAAAGGACTTATATTCAGAATACCTAAAGAACAGTCAAAACTCAACAATAAGTAGTACTCAACCAATTAAAAAACGGGCAAAAACTAAACCTATTTTACTATGGCAAATAAGCACATAAAATGCTCAACATCGGGCCGGGGGCACGGTGGCTCACACCTGTAATCCTAGCACTTTGGGAGGCCAAGGCACAACACCTGAGGTCAGGAGTTTGGGACCAGCCTGCCCACCACGGTGAAACCCCGTCTCTACTAAATATACAAAAAAAAAAAATTAGCCAGGTGGGCATCTATAATCCCAGCTACTTGCGAGGCTGAGGCAGGAGAATTGCTTGAACCCAGGAGGTGGAGGTTGCAGTGAGCCGAGATTGCACCATTGCAACTCCAGCCTGGGCAACAAAGGTGAGACTCCATCTCAAAAGCTCAGCGTCATTAGTCATCACAGAAATGCAAAATAAAACCACAACAACAAACCACTAGGCACCCTTCAGAATGTCTAGAAAAGAAGCAAACTGACCGTAGCACATGTTGGTGGGGATGAGAGCAACGGGAACACACTGCTGGTGGGAATGCAAAATGTTGAATTCACATTGGAAGATGGTTTATTCACTCATCAATTAATAGAGCTTTGGATTGTTTTTACTTTTTGGTTATGAATAATGCTCCTGTAAATATATGTGTACAAATTTTTGTGTATGTTTCTAATCCTCTTGAGTATATAAGTAACATTTCTGGGTCATATGGTGACTCCATGTTTAAGTTTTGGGGAACTTTCACACTGCTTTCCGTAGCAGCTGCCACATTCTGTATTTCCACCAGACAAGAATTGGAGTTCCAACTTTCCATACCCTCATCAACACTTATTATCTTTTTGATCATAGTAAGCTGGCACGTATGAAGCAATATCTCATTGTGGATTTGATATGCATTTCCCCGATGACTTATGATGTTGAATACGTCTGCCTACATTTATTGGCCATTTCTATATTGTCTTTGAGGACGTTCTATTCAAATCCTTTGACCATTTTATAAATTAGGTGACTGGTCTTTTTATTGTTGAGTTGTAAGAGTACCTTTCATATTCTGGTTACTAGACCTATGTCAGGCATATAATTTGAAAATCTCCCATCCTGTAGATTTGTCTTTTCACTTTCTTGGTGTTGTCGCTGTGAAGGACAAAAGGTTATAATTTCAATAATATCCAGTTTATCTATTTCTTTTTATTTTGTTGCTTGTGTTTTTGGTGCCATATTTAAGAACCATTGCCTACTTCAAGGTCATGAAGTTCTGTGCCTAAGTTTTCTTCCAAGAGTTTTGCAGTTTTAGCACTTACATTTAAGTCTTTAAACTTCGTATAGGGTATCAGGTAAAGGTCCAACTTTATTTGTTTGCATTGGGTATCCAATCGTCCCAGCACGATTTGTTGAAAAGACAACTCTTTGCCCATTGAATTGTCTTGGCACCTTGATTGAAAATTGATTGACTCTAAGTGTGATGGTTGATTTTTGGACTCTCAGTTCTTCACCTCCATTGATCTATGAGTCTATTCTTATGCTCAGATGACACTGCCTTGTTTATTTTAGCTTTGTAGTAAGTTTTGAAATCAAGAAATGAATCATCCAACTTATTTTACAAGATCGTCTTGGCAGTTTTGGGTCTCTTGCATTTCCATATACATTTTAGGCTTACCTTAAAATGTCTACAAAAAAGCCAGCTGGGATTTTGATAGCATCAAATCTGGGGCATATTCCCATCTTAATACTATTCAGTCTCTTGTTCTGTAAACAGCGAATGTCTTTTTATTTTTTTAGGTCTTCTTTAATTGTTTTCAGTAATATTTTATAGTTCTTAGTGTACAAGTTTTGCATTTATTTTGTTAAATTTTTATGCTATTGTAAATGTAATTAGTTTTGAATTTTATTTTTAGACAGCTCATTAGTAGTATATAGAAATAAAATTGATATTTGCTTGTATCTTGAAACAGGGCAGAACTTGTTTATACTAATTTTTGTGTGTTTGGATTTTGGGGATATCATATATGCACAGTTAGGTCATTTGTGAATAGAGATGGTTTTACTTCTTTCTTTACAATCTGAAGGCTTTTCTCCCCTTACCTAATTGCTCTGGCTAGAATATCCAGTACAATGTTGAATAAAATTCTTAAAAGCACTTCTTTTTTTGTCTTGTTCCTGATTTTAGTAGAAAATATTTCAGTATGTCATTATTATACATGATATTAACTGTGGATTTTTATATATGTCTTCTCTGAGGTTGAGAAAGTTCCTTTCTATTCATAATTTGTTGATTGTTTTTTATCAGCAAAGGATGTTGGGATTTGTCAAATGATTTATCTTGTGAGTTAACCATGTGGCATTTATTCTTTATTTTATTAGCATGATCAATTTTCATATGTATTCACTTTTCTTTTCTTGTGATGTCTTTGCCTGGCTTTGGGATCACAGTAATACTAGCTTAATGTAAAGAGTTAAGAATTATTCCCTTCTCTTCTGTTTTTTGAAGAGTTTATAAAGAAAAAGTATTCATAATTCTTTAAATATTTGGTAATATTTACCATTGAAATTATTTGGTCTTTGTGGGAAATTATTTGATTATCAATTAAATCTCTTGTTACAGGTCTATTCAGATTTTTAATTTTTTCTTGAGTCAGTTTCAGTAGCTTATTTCTTTCTAGGCATTTGCACCTTTTATCTAAGTTATCTAATTCATTGGCATGTAACTGTTCATAGCATTCACTTGTAATCCTTTTTATTTCTGTTAGGAGTATTATTCCTTTCTTCATTCCTGATTTTAGTCATTTGTATCTTCTTTTTCTTCACAGTCTAAAGTGTATCAATGTTATTGATCTTTGAAAAGAGAAAAGCTTTTGCTTTTGTTGATTTTCTCTATTGGTTTCAATTCCTGATTTTATTTGTTTCTATCTACTCTCATCTTTACTATTTTCTTCCTTTTGCTTGCTTTAGATTTATTTTGCTCTTCATTTTTCAATGTCTTAAGAGCGTTAGCTTACTGATTTGAAATTTTTATTTTTTTAAAAAAGGTACATACAGCTATAAATACTCTGAAAAGCACTGGCTTAGTTGCATCCCGTAAGTTTTGTTATGCTGTGTCCTTGTTTTCCATCATCTCAATGTACTTCCTAATTTCCTTTGTGATTTCTTCTTTTACTCATGGGTTATTTAGGAGGATGTAAATTTATTTCCACCTTTTAATTTTCCCAGATTTCCTTCCATTATTGATTTCTAGTTTCATTGCATTGTGATCAGAAATCATACTCTTTATTATCTTAATCATTTTAAATTTATTGAATTTTAAATTTAAATTTAAATCCTTTAAAAAAATTTTTCATCAATAAATTTAGAATTACTGAATACACTATGGCCTAACATTTAGTCTATTCTGGAGAATGTTCCATGTTTACTTGAGAAGAGTGTGTATTCTACTGTTGGATAAAATGTTATGTGTGTATTGTTTAGGTTTAGTTGATATATAGTGTTTTGTAGACTTTCTATTTATCAATTGATCTTAAGTGTAATCGTTCCATTCATTATTAAAAGTCAGATATTGAAGTATTTGAGTATTATTATTAACTATTTCTACCTTCAATTCTGTCAGTTGTTGCTTCGTGTATTTTAGCCTCTGTTTTTAAATGCATATTGTTTATAGTTGTTATATCTTCTTGATAGATTGATCTTTTATCGTTAAAATTGTCCTACTTTGTCTTTAGTAGCAGCTTTGTCTCAAAGTTTATTTTAGGATAGCTATGCCAGCTCATTTTTGGTTATTGTTTGCACAGTATATCTTTATCCATCCCTTCACTTTCAACCTACTTATGTCATTTGAAATAAAGTATATCACTGCAGACAGCATATAGTTGAATCATGCCATTTTTATTCATCCTGCCAATATCTATCTTTTGACTAGAGCATTTAATTCATTCATATTTTATGTAGTTATTTATAAGGTCTGGTTTACATCTGCCATTTTGCTAACTGTTTTCTATACACCTTATGTCTTTTGGGTTCCCGTATCTTATCATTACTGTTTCCCTTTGTGCTAAATGTATATTTTCTAGTGTACAATTTTAAGTCCCTTGTTTCTTTTAGTATATTGTTTGAGTTATTGAGTTATTTTCTTAGTAGTTGACTGAGGATTACCATTAGTATCTTAAAATCATCTAGTTTGGATTAATACCAATTTAATTCTAATTGTACACAAGACTTTACTCCTCGGTAGCTTTATCCTCCCCCATTTATGCTGTTATTATCCTATAATTGGCATCTTTACAGAATGCATGTCTATCATCACAGATCTATAATTGTTGCTTTATGCTATTTCCTTTTAAATCAGATAGGAGAAGAAAGGTACAAACAAAAAATACTTTTATGCTGTGTTTTATATTTAGCTATATTACATTTACTGGTGGTACTTTAGAAAAAAATTCTTTATTTGGATGTGAGTTACAGTCTAATGTTCTTTCATTCCAGCCTGAAAGATTCTAGTATTTCTTGTGGGGCAGATCTGATAGTGAAAGTCTCTCAGGTTTTTGTTTATTTGGAAATGTCTTAATTTCTCCTTCATTTTTGAAGAACAGTTTTGCTGGATACGGAACTCTTACTTGACTTTCTTTTCTTTCAGCATTTTGTAAATGTTACTCCACTGCCTTCTTGCCTTTATAGTTTCTAATGTAAAACCAGCTGTGGATCTTATCGAGAATCCCTCGTATGTCATGAAGCACTTCCCTGTTGCTGCTTTCAAGAGTTTCTTTGAAAATTTGTCTTTGTCAAAAGATACCCTACTTGGAATTCAGAGAGCTCCTTGGTTATATAGATTAATGTTTTTTATTCAATTTGGGAAGTTTTTTGCCATTATTTCTTCAAATAGTCTTTCTTTCCCTTTTTGTCTTTCCTTTCATTCTGAGACTCCCATTACACATATGTTTATTTATTTGATCATTTCCCACAGGTTTCTGAGGCTCTCTTTATTTCCCTTCATTTTCTTTCTTCTGTTTCTCAGAATGAATAATCTCAGTTGATGTATCTCTAAGTTTGCCGATTCTTTAACCTTACTAAAATCTGCTATTGGTTCCTTCTGGTGAATTTTTAATTTCAGTTACTGTAGTTTTTAGCTCCAGACTTTCTATTTGGTTATTTTCTTATAATTTCTGCCTCTGTATTGATATTTTTGATTTAGTGAGACATTGTTTTCATACTTTCCATTGGTTCTTTGAGCATATTAACAATAGAAGATTTAAAGGCTTTGTCTAAAAAGTTCAATGTCTGGGCTTCCCCAGGGATAATTTGTATCAAATATCTTTTTCTTTGTGTGTGGGTCACACTTTCTTGTCTCTTTCCTTGTCCCATAGCTTTTTGTTGAGAGCTGGACATTTTATGTAACATAATGCACCAACTCTGGAAATCAGATTCTTCCCCTTCCTCCAGGCTGGTTGTTATTCTTTGTTTAGTAAATTTCCTAAACAAATTTTATAAAGTCTATAATTTTTAAAATCATGTGTGGCCAATGAAGTCTCTGCTCAGTTATCTTAGTGGTCACTAATGATTAGACAAAAATGTCTAAGGTCTTAAATGTCTGGAACCAAGAAGTCTCCCATTTTTGCTGAGGGAGGCTGAGTGTTCTCACTGTTCTTAAAGATCCTGCCTTTAACCTACATTTGGTTGATTGCAGTTCTGAACTGTTTCTGATTTTAGGGTTAATTTTTCCAACCCTGGGTTTTCTATTTGTTCCTTCAATAAAGAAGCATTTTAGAAGCTTTTTTTTTTTTCCAAATATTTGGCTAGAGAATTTTATATAGCTTAGATATAACAGAAAATAGACATAATGGGATAATCTTAAGAATTATTATTTTTTAATAAGGACATTAAAAAAAAAAGTCAGGTAGAGCAAGATAGACAAGCAAGATCTTCCTGGGGCTGGAAAGAGACCCCTTCCTCTGTCACCCTGTGAGCCCTGGGCTATACATTGGTTACCTACCACAGTTGGCACAGGCATCCTGACATTCAAGATACAGGTATGTGCACTTGTGTTTCACTGGCTAGGGGATCACAGAGCACAGAGGCCTTTGACATCTCTTATCACCCAAAGTATGTGGCTCAGCACCGTGCTTATAGCACACTCTCAATACATTTTTTGACAGTGATGGCAAAAGATTGGATTTCCACACCCAGGTCTTTCCCTGGTTTGTTCAGAGCCTGGAGTATTTATTTACCCTCACTCCTCAAAATGGATGAATTCATTCTTGTCATAAACGTAAGGTTTGCGGGACTTACTCTGGCAATTACTTGAGGCTATCATTCATTCTGCAGAAATCGCTTTGTAAATCAGCTCGATTATTTGGCTCAGTTTATATTTGAAAATTTTGATATGGAGGAATTCATTGCCCAACCAAAGACATACGCCCTATTCAAATGCACAGACAAATGCAGACCTCAGAAAACAAAACAAATGCACTCCCTATACTGTTCCTTTAGATCACTGGTCTCCGATTCCAAGCTTTAGTGGAAATAATGAAATGTCAGCCCTCGCATGCCACAAAATTCAAATCACAATGAAAAAGAGGGAAAGGCTCTTTGCCGTTTGCTTCAATATATACAGAACACAAAACAGTGATTTGGACACCAGCAATTTATGACGAGGCAAGGAAACAAGCAAACAACAAACACAAATCCACAGGTGGGTTTATTTTTTAAAGTCCCTTCACAACAGCAGCCAACAGCCTTGGGCAGCAGGAAACCTTCAGACCCGCTTCTCATCCTGCGTGAGTCCTGGAGGCGGGAACGTGGCTGGTTGAGGTTCAAAGACCTGCGCTCTAATTACCAGCATAATTAGAATAAGAACATGTTGCTCACTCCAGAGGGGCCCGCCCCGCGCCTCTGCTGCTCTGGGAGAAAGCGCGTTTAAGAATTCCCATGGAGTTGCATGGGAGGAAAAGCGACCCCACGCTGAGCTGCCAACGTGGTTGTTAGCGCGCCCCGTGTTAATTTCGTGCCGCTGTTTTGAATGCGCTAACGAGGCACGTTATTCTTAGCCGCGTCGGGGAGGGGATCACATTCCTGCACAGTTGCGCTGCTGGCGGAAGTGACTTGTTTTCTAACGACCCTCGTGACAGCCAGAGAATGTGCGTTTCTCGGAGAACAGCACAGCCTGTCCCATCGAGAAGCCTCGGGTGAGGGGCCCGGTGGGCGCCCGGAGGCCGCTGGAGGGCTGTGGGAGGGACGGTGGCTCCCCACTCCCGTGGCGAAGGGCAGGCAAACCAGAAGCCTCTTTTGAGAGCCGTTTGGGATTGAGACGAGTAAGCCACAGCGAGTGGTTAGAAGTAGGTTAGGAAGAAGGGGAGGGAAGAAAGCCGAGTAGGGTTCTGGGCCGGAGCCGTTCACTGAGACAGGAACCTTGGGGGAGATGCGGTGTCTCCCTGGCGTCTCGGTGCAAATGCCCAGAGAGCGGCTGGAACCCCTCGAGGCTGGAGCACGGGGACACCGGCCTGGGGCGTAGGTCTGGGAGCAGTCGGCCGTCAGGTAGTTCACGGACACCACGAGTCTGGAGGGGCAGCCCGAGCTGTTGGGGGGTGGCGCTGCTGTGGAGGGAGAAGGGTCTGGTTCTGCCCCAGGGGCTGGGAGCAGCGACAGTGAGGGAGTGGGAAGGGAGGGGACCACAGAGAAGGCCAGGGAGGGAGTTGGGGGGCCGGGGACCCCAGCCCTGGAGCCATGGGCGCAGGAGAACCACCTGCCGGGGGCCTGAGGGACTGAGTAGCACCCACTGGGAGTCATCACCCCGGGTTCCGGGCAAGGCTGGCTCATGGGCAGGGAGAGGAAGCAGACCTGGGTGACTGGAAGAGCAGGAAAAGTGAGAAGTCGCGGAGAGGGGGTGGTAGCAGGAGGGTCTTAGGAGCAGGAAAAGACTACAGAACACCCCAGGAGAGACTTAGGAAGAGGAAATCCGGAGGCCTGGGGCTCGATGGGGGTCCTGAAGGGCGTGCACCTTCTCCAGCTTCCCAGAGACCGTGACAAAAGACATCATTCTACGCTGCACAAAAGCAGCCAGAGGCGGCCTCTCCCACGCTCCGGGAGCGAAGGGAATGATCTGGCTAGAGAGCAGCACTCCAGGGTGACTCCGTCCTGCTGTCTAGCCGGCCTCCGGCACTCGCCCGTGGGCCACTCCAGGCAGATCATCTGACTCTCTGAACCACTCTGAACATCAGTCTCTTCATCTCTAAATGAGGGTGCTGGCTGTGTGGATCCGCAGGTGTATCCTGAGGTTTGACACGTACAAAAAGCTTAGGACAGTAAATACTAATAGGCTGTTGCAAAATAAATTGCGTTTTTGTCACTTAAAAAAAGTAGCAAAACCCGCGATTACTTTTCCACCAACCTAATATTAAATGTGAGTGACTGGGTCAACTTGATGCAGCTTTCTGATCCCTGCTCAACCTGCGACCAGCTTCTAGGAGGACAGAAGTGGCCTGTGGCCGTGGGTCTTAAGAGCAAGAGAACAACAGAGAGATGTTTCTGGCCCCTCTTGTGTGAAATGAAGACTTTTTAATGTGAATTTAGAAGTAAGTCTTGGGAGCGAAAACAACATCAGACCCTGGAGAATGGCAGAAACTCCAAAGGAGATGAATGCCAGAGAACCCCAGGCGAAGTTAAATCAACTCGACAGAAGAGCACAGACATGTGATGGGGCACCAGGTGGGGGTGACAGGAGGGCACAAGCTGCCTTCTGGGGTGATGAAATGCTCTGTAGCTTGCTCAGGATGTGGGGTACTCACAAACGAGCACTGGTCAGAACTCATTGAATGGTAGCGCTTGAGATCTGACCAGTTCAATACATGCTCACTAGACCTCACTCTAAAAAAGGAAAAGGAGAAAAAAAAAGAGTTAGAAACTAAGGGCTAGAGGAAATATGTGACAGACAAGGAAAGGCTTCTGTAAGCAGATTGTGTCTTTTTCGTGGGGAAATATGAACGATATGTCTATACACATGTGCACATATGAACATGAATCTGTGAATGTGCACACACATACATACACATGTACATGCACACGTATGCACAAATGCATGTCTGTACACCCGCGTGGGAGCGTATACACATGTACATGAACACGTACGCACAAATGCATGTGTGTACACCCACGTGGGAGCATATACATAAGTACATACACATGTACACACAAATGCATGTGTGTACACCTGTGTGGGAGCATATACATATGTACCTGCACAAATACATGTGTGTACACCCACGTGGGAGCGTATACAGATGTACATGCACACGTACGCACAAATGCACGTGTGTACACCCACGTGGGAGTGTATACATATGTACATGCACAAATGCATGTGTGTGTATACACCTGCGTGGGAGTATATACATATGTACATGCACAAATGCATGTGTGTGCACCCGCATGAGAGCGTATACATATGTACATGCACAAATGCCTGTGTGTACACCCGTGTGTGAGTATATAGATGTACATGCACAAATGCATGTGTGTACACCCGCGTGGGAGCATATACATATGTACATGCAAAAATACATGTGTATACACCCGCATGGGAGTGTATACATAAACCCTAACATGTACATGCACACGTATGCACAAATACATGTGTGTACATCCATGTGGGAGTGTATACAGATGTACATGCACATGCATGCACAAATGCATATGTGTACTGTGTGTACACCCACATGGGAGCATATACATATGTACACACATGCACATGAATACACACATGTGCATTTATCCACGCATACATGTACACACACGTGCATGCATATGTATAAACCCAACACACGCAGATGAAAGTGAAAGAGGACACAGAAAAGTGAATCTGGGCTTTTGCCAACTCACACTTCTACTTGAACAAGTCAACAGGTGGTCCCTGCCCAGTGCACATCAAAAAGGCCTGCGCATCCCTCACGGTCCACCCTCTGCATGGACACTTGGCATTTCCCAACAGAGCCGGGGCCCGTCGGAAACGTGGGTTGGGTTCAGAGGTCGGTTGCCATGGCATCCTGCCGCATTCCAGCTGCCGGTCTCGCACGTAGCCGTCTAACTTCCCCACACATCAGTCATCCTTCTACAGCTGCAGACGAGCAGAGCAAAGAGAGAACACATGTGTAAGGCACTTATCCTGCACCCAAAACAGACACGTGCTCAGTACAGGACGGTTCACACCATCTCCGTCATCATTATCACCGTCATCGTCACCTCATCATCATCGCCATCACCATAAGGGGAACAGCTCTGCCTTCTCCAGGATCTCTTCCTTAGCCATGATCTGTCTTTGGAACCCTAATGGAACAGAGGAAGACAGCGTTACAAAGGCAGACTCCAGGCCCCACACAGTGGGCAGGCCCCGTTCCCCGTGGGCCCTCAGCTCTGAGAGCAGGACGCTGAGAAGGCTTGTGCTGGGTACAGGGCCAGGTGGGTCCTGCACGTGTGAATGGGCACAGAGGTGGGAAAGGCATCTAGGATGGGAGGAGCCACACACACAAAGGCTCTGAGCTAGGAAAGGGCAGACGGCTAGCGGAGTTCGCGTGGAGGCCTCTGGGTGTTGCGGCTGGTGCCAGCTCGGGCACCCTGTGTCAGTCCTGAACAGAGGAGACATGCTCCCTGTCTGCTTTAGTCCATTCTCACACTGCTGGAAAGAGCGGTCCGAGACTGGGTAATTTATAAACAAAGGAGGTTTAATCGACACAGTTCCACATGGCTGGGGAGGCCTCAGGAAACTTACAATCATGGCGCAAGGGGAAGCAGGCACATCTCACCCTGTGGCAGGTGAGAGAGAGCGTGTGAAGGAGGAACTGTATAAAACCATCGGATCTGGTGAGAACTCACTATCACAAGGACAGCATGGGGGAAACCACCCCCAAACGGAGGAGCCATTTGAACATGTCCAGGCTCTCTGAGGAAGTCACACCCAGAATCTGAGCACCTTTATAAGGATGGAGGCCAAGGTTCCAGCTCTACCCAGTTTCTGTGCTGAAACCTAGCCTCCAATGCCATAGTATTGAGAGGTGGAGCTTTGGGAGGGGATTAGGTCAGGAGGACAGAGCCTGCATAAATGGGATTAATGACTTATAAAAGAGGCACCACTCACAAAGCAGAAAAAGCCCTTACCAGACACGGATCTGCCAGCACCTTGATCTTGGACTTCTCAGCTTCTAGAATGGTGAGCAACACGTTTCTGGTGTTTAACAATCACTCAGTCTGAGATGTTTTGTTATCGCAGCTTCAGCAAAGTAAGGTAGTCACTAGCAAGCCCAGGCTGCAGGACGCCCTCTATACAAGCCAGGTGCCTGCTCCCTGAGCCCCAGAGTGTAGCCGTGGCAGCTGTGCCCACGTGGCCTCAGCCCCTGTGGCGTGATGGAGTTGGGAGGTCATGCTTCCTGGGCTCCTCACTCCCAGGAGAAAGAAGGAGGGCCAGGATAGACATGCCCAGCGTTCCTCTCAGATGCACCAGGTCAGGCCCCCACCTCCCCGGGGTAGAGGGAGGCCCGAGTTACAGTGGGAGCCTCCTTCAGGGGAGGGCCATCCCCTCAGGAAAGAGAAACCTAAGATGTGGTTAGTGGTGAATTAGGAGGTGGGTGGAGGACGAGTGTCCGAAAGCCCTCAGGCCAGAGAGCAAGTCCCGCGCGGGAGAGGGTGAGAGGGGTCCCCACGGTTGGGCCCAGAAAACGGGGTACAGTACAAGAGGGAACACAACAGCCAGGGGAGGGCCATGCAGGGGACTCCGCTCTGACTCGGCCTCTGGGCGTGTTTCACAAGGAAACTCATCGCGTTTTTAAACAACTTCTGTGGAAGACGTGGAGGAGGGCTGTGGGTAGGCCATCTCCATAGACAGATTGGGGAATTTTGTAAGGGTCAGCGAGACAGGATGGCACCCTCGCTGCTCCAGGATCTAGTGGCGGCTTGAGAAGGAGGTCGAGGGTACAGCTAGGTGCTGAGCCACAGAGAAGGGGAGTGACTCAGGGAGGAGCAGGGACAGACCTCGGGCAGCAGGAAGCTCTGGAGTGATTTGGGACAGCAGCTCTGAGATGCCTGGGAGCTCCAGCAGGAACCCAGTGGGGACATCCATGCTTTGAGACAGCAACTCTGTGCTTCCTTCAGCTGCACCAGAAACTGATTCTAAAATGTTGAGATTTGCCCTTCTGAAGCCCAATTTTTATTATTTTATTTTTATTTTTTTGAGACAGAGTCTTGCTCTGTCACCCAGGCTGGAGTGCAATGGTGCTATCTCAGCTCACTGCAACCTCCGCCGCCTCCCAGTTCAAGTGATTCTTCTGCTTCAGCCTCCTGAGTAGCTGGGAATTACAGGCATGTACCACCACACCTGGCTAATTTTTGTATTTTTAATAGAGATGGGGTTTTACCATGTTGGCCATGCTGGTCTCGAACTCCTGACCCCAGGTGATCTGCCCGCCTCATCCTCCCAAAAGTGCTAGGATTACAGGCATAAGACACCCTACCTGGCCAAAAGCAACCCTGAAGCCCAATTTTTAAATGACATTAAAAGTGTATCACAAAAGTCAAATAGGCGTATAAAAAAGATGCTCTGCATAATAAGATTGCTGGATCTAAAAACCAAAAATTGAACAGTTTAAGACAGGAGGGAACTGGCTTCCATGAGGGCGTCAGGTTGGACAAATTCCCTCTGAGCATGTCCTGTTGCTGTGATCACACAGTTGTGGGCTCACAGGGGACTGCTCCTTGCTCTGGGACGTGGCCGAGAGTTCAGATTCACCACTATAAATAGTAACACTGAAAAACTCCAGCTGAACCTTAGAACCCACCTTTGAGCCAGGTTTCAGCCCATTTATCTCATTCTGCAATTTTACCGTGAGTCACACTGCATATTCCACGGATAAATCTCAGAGTGTAAACATCTGCTTTGGCATCCTTGGACAGAATGCAGACGCAGGCACACCAAAGCTCGGTTCTCGTCCTACGCCAGAAAAGATGGGGAAAGAATACAAAGTGGCATATGTGGTATTTAGTTTGGGGTCAAGGACAGTTGCTAAGTGAATCAACATCACACACAAAACACAGCCCACCCACATCCCGGTGGCAACCCGGGCCTCCCCATGCTGCTGTCCCTGCCCAGGCTAATCACAGCAAAGGGTTGGCGTATCCCAGTGGCAACCCGGGCCCCTCCACTGCTGCCATCCCTGCCCGGGCTGATCACGACAAGGGTTGGCACATCCCAGCGGCAGCCCGCCCCCCCCCCGCCCCGCCCCACTGCTGCCGTCCTTGCCCTGGCTAATCACGACAAGCGTTGCCGTATCCCAGTGGCAACCCGGGCCCCTCCACTGCCACCGTCCCTGCCCAGGCTAATCACAACAAGGGCTGGCGTATCCCAGTGGCAACCTGACCCCCCCCCAACTACCGCCGTCCCTGCCCGGGCTAATCACGACAAGGGTTGGCATATCCCAGTGGCAATCCGGGCCCCCCCACTGCCGCCGTCCCTGCCTGGGCTAATCACAGCAAAGGGTTGATGTCACTGGAATGCACTCTTATCTTCATGCTGATTTATCTATCCAAGTGGTCGGCCGTTGTTATCATCGGGTTCCTTTCTGGTTGGTTAAATCTAGAGTGGCCAGTGGGGCTTAGTTTTTAATTGCCCTCACTGATGTACTTTGGAGCACACCTTCTGTGACCTCCATGTCAGCCTGGCGATCAGAAATGCTTTTTGTCCCTGAACAGCGGCAGGTGCACTGTGTATGGGAGACAAATGACTAGAATGTGGCATGTTCCTCCAAAGCCAACCCTGACTGGTGGCATGCGGCATGGCGCTGCAAGGTGCTACGTCACTCTTGCTCAACTGCCTTTTGTACCTTTCAGGTGGACATGGACTCCATGGAAGCCTGAGCCGCCAGGGGCTTCCCTGGGGCAGCACTGCTTTGCGTAGGCTCACGAGAAACTCCCAGGGTTCCTGGGTAAGGAAGACACAGCAAGAGCTGGCCTCTGCCGCATCTGCCTTTGACACCAGAAGCCCATCTTTAGGGCACCTCTCTCTCCGCTGCTTGAGTTTTAGGGTCTTGCCATAAAACTTCATTAAGGCCTCCCAGGCGAGGCTCAAAGCACCCTGCCCCGCGTAGGAAAAGGTTCAGAGCACATAGAGAAAAGAGCAAGGTTGCACCCCAAAAGAATGACAGGTGGGGAGACAAATGCTGGCTCAGCCAGCCTGACTCCATTCCCTGGGGGGCCGAGAGGGATGTACGATGGGTCTTATGAGGGTGGAAGGTGCCTGCCTCGCCCGAGGGACGCTGTGCCCATGCCCCTGCTGCCAGTTCACCCAAAGCAGTTGACGTTTTTAAACGAGCACAAAGTCTCTGCTCTTCAGAGTGTGACGGGCTGCCCCTGTCTGCAAAAGCTGTCCCCGAATAGGCTTTCTCTGAGCTTGTTACCGTGGAGGGCTGGGCCCGATTTCTAATCGCCCCCTTCACCGGGCTGCCTGCCGCTGGCTGCGGAAAGTGTGGGTTTGGCTGCATGATGGCCTCGTAATGGCTGTGGTGACGCCCTCTGCGTCTTCTCCCAGCGCCAGCCTTTCAACAGAGCAGCACATTATGCCTGGATAAGACTCAAAGAGCAGCTTAATATCAGGTTCTCTGGGGCTGTAATCATCGGTTCAGGATGGAGCAGACACAGCCGCAGCAAGGCCTCTGTGCAGCCCCCGGCTTAAAACACATCAACGCATCCGTGGGCACTTTTGTGAGTTAAAGCTCAACTTACACATCTGCCTGTATCCATAGGAAATGAATGAAAATAAACAAACAAATTCCTTGCATTCAACGCAGCGTAAGAAAAATCACATCCTGTTCCCAGTAGCTGAGGAAAGCCGGCTCACGAGAGCATACAGGGAGAAGAGGCCAGCATTGTGTGGCTGCCAGCAAAGCTCACTTGTATGTCAAATGCAGCACTTTTCTTAGCCCATTATGTAATTTTTTTTTTTTTTCTTGAACACTCCTGTGTCTACCGGGATCTCCTGTTTTTATTGTTTTGGGATGAGATTTAAAAAACACCATTTAATGTGGCCTGTGTGCTCTTGTTCATTAAACCAAAAAGAAACCCTGGATCATGGCACAGGAGACTCTCCTCCCCGTTCTCTAGGGATGCGCCCTCGTGGGGAAACCCTCTTTTCTCATTAGTTTTGATGGTGTGCTCTAACAAGACGATCTGGAGGAAACTCCATGTTCACAGGACACATTCCTGCAACGTGGCTTGGAGGGCCCACACCGGGGTTTGGCTCATGCATGTCGCAAACTAGAGGGGAGGAGGGTGCTGGCTATTTCCCATCTGCAGCCTCAGTTTCCCCACCAGAGGACTGGAGGGAATACTTGGGTGGGCTGTGATGCAATCCCGGCACGAACCCCCCAGCGCTGGCATTGGAGTCGGAGGTTTGGGCATAGTCGCCAACATCGCACTTACTTCCATGCCAGCACCAAGTCTGCGGCTCCCCAGGCCACTCTCACTTCTGACCACAAGTTCAAGGCTCCCACAGCCTCTCTGGGGTCCGTAGTTCACTAGAACGACTCGCAGAACTCAGAAAAGCTCTGTCCTCACCACTGCAGCTCTACCACCGAGGCCACGCTGAGGACCCGCCAGCGGAGACGCATCCAGGGCCGGTCGAGATCAGGAGGGTCCCAACATGGGGTTCCCGGCCCTCTCCCTGTGGAAGGGGGCAGGGGGCACTTCCCCTCCCGCACGTCTGCGAGTTCTCACCGGGGCCTCCTTCTGTAGGGATCACGGCCCAGGTGATGAGCTCCTTCTCAAGCCTCCTCCCTTTTGGGAGGTCAAAGGTCAGCTATACCATGCGGCCCCACCCTGTAATTGCATAGTTGGCCTTTCTGGTGTGGCCAGCCCCATGCAGACCCTAAGATGCCTAGGGACCTCCTTGAGTAACAAATTCCCATCACTCAGGAAATTCCGCAGGCTTAGATGTTACCTCCTAGGAACCCAGGACAAAGACCAGGCACATTTCTTACTATGCAACAATAATGGTAAGCTATGGCAGGAGTGTCGTGAGGATGAAATGGGAAGATGCAGGTCAAGCATGAGTGGCGGGGCCTGTGATCCATGCTTTATGTACTGAGTGAGTGCTTAATAAACGTTAGCTAGTGTCGTCAGCACCATCGCTACATCATCACGCTCCTGAGTCCAAACCCAAGCCAATCCAAGCCCAACAACACCTTCAGGTAAGGCTCCAGCAAACTTACACGACAGGGTCCATTTGATAAATTCTCTATAAACCTATCCATAAATTATCATTTCTGTATGAGCTAAGACATAGGCAAACAATTTTTGTCAATGTTTAAAATTTTCACTGCTTCTCAGAAAAATAGTAGGTCAGAATCTTAAACTGTATTTTACTTAATCACACACAAATAATGTGGTATTCTGGTGTATTTTATGGAAGATTGATTAGCACTAAAGACTCACAGGCAAACGAATAAATGCAAATCATTTTTACACTCATCTGTAATTTTATCCTGCCAGTGCTACTTTGAAATTAGCATTCTTGTCCACAGTTTCTAAGTAATGATTCTGATGAGCCTCAGAGAGGGGATGTGACTACCCAAGTTCATAAAGCTGGTCAGCGATGAAACATTTCAGCAAAACCACAGAGTTATTGAATAGGAAGAAGTACACATGGTGGCCTCTGGTTCGAGGTATCCAGCGCTGTCCTCGGGTGGGGGAGAATCAGTGTCACCTCCCATCCAGCACGAGGCTTGCCCTGCTCCAGAGCGGGGTGTGGGGGTGCGTGTTCTGTTGCTCCAGCACTTACACGGGTAAGGCAAGGTACCAAGACTCATTTCAGGTACCAAAGCAGATCAGGGGACAGACTGAAATTCTGTAGAAATTTCACATTAGGTGGTCAAGAACTAGTGAAATGATTCACTTGCATTAAGGCTATACACAGTTTCACTAGGTAGTGTGCTTGATAAATATCTTGCAACCGGCTCTCCAGAAAGCAGAAAGAGAGCTTCCTTACAGTGTGCCAGTGCCCATGGTGTAAATGCCCTTACCGTGGCAGATTCCAGAAAGCAGAAGGAGCTGACTCACAGCATACCAATGTCCATGGTGCAAATACCCTCACTGTGGCAGATTCCAGAAAGCAGAGATGACTCACAGTGTGCCAATGTCCATGGTGCAAATACCCTCACCGTAGCAGATTCCAGAAAGCAGAGCTGACTCACAGCATGCCAACGTCCATGGTGCAAATACCCTCACCGTGGCAGATTCCAGAAAGCAGAAAGAGAGCTGCCTTGCAGCGTGCAAATGTCCCTGGTGCAATCCCCTCACCGTGGCAGATTCCAGCCCCCCAGTGTAACATTGCTGAATGCAGACTTGGGAAAAGATGTGCACGTAAGTCCTTGCAAGACGCTCAGCACACCACTGGTTTCAGTCTGGGGCTCCTACCCCTCACGACGATTTTGAATCTTGATTTTGTTATCAATCATGTTTATGTTAGTTACCTGCCCAAGTCACCTTCAGTGTTGTGAGGGTGCCCTATGGATAGGATGGTGAGTGGGCAGACTGAAGGCAGTCTTAGGGCACCCTGTAGGGCCCTCCTGGGCACATGTCACCTTATCTACTTTGAGCAAAATTCTTTGCTCAATGTAAGTCTCCCTACCTATATTCTTACCTAAATCATATTTCTCTACTTTCAATGTTAAATAAAAAATAAATAATTACGCTTAGGGCATTTTCCAGTCAGCAAACCTCCATTTCTTTCTGACACTGGTCTCATCTTTCTCTCTCACAGCTTGGGTCTTCTGCAGATGTGTAAGAATGCCCTGTAGCCAAATTTGACGTGGCCAAATGTTGTATTCCCAAGTTCAGGAAGGGCGGGGCTAGCTTTATAGCAATGCACGGAGAATAAAAGTTTGTGCTGATTGAGTTACAAAAACCAGGTTAATAGAACTTTGGAGAAGCCGAACTTTGGTGGAGGATATTGAGGTGTGTGAATAAAGGCATGAGAGGGTCCGAAAGATGTTGCTGAGGGAAAATAGCAAGTTGTGACTGGGCTTTAGAGGGAGGGCATGGAGGGGGAGTGGAGTGTTGGAAAGGACCCCAGACCTAGAGCCTGGGAGCGAGGAACCTGGTGAGGCCAGGCGGGAGGTCATGATCCACAGTAAGCAACAAGAAAGCAGCGCCTGACAAGGCAGCCGTGGAGAGCCAAGGGCTGCCATCATCCTCTTCATCACCCTTGGGGTGAAGGCAGAGGAAGAAGCAGCCTGTGGGAAGCATGTGGTAAAAACCTAGCAGAGGCTCCAACTAACCCAAAGTGCATCGTAAAATATCATAAGAACAGGATGCCCTGGGGGAAATCTACAAAAGACTGTTGTTTCAAAAAAGAGAATCTTTTATGCAACAACCAGGAGACCACAGGCTTTCCCAGCCCTGCGTTTGAAGGTTTCTGCGGGAATTTCACCTTGTTTTCACCTGGCTGTGCTTTCTGTGCATTTGGCAATGATGCCACCCGCATGTATCTGTGTGGCAGCAAAATCCAGGCCACGGCCTTCCATCATTTTCCTGTCAGAAGCCCGCAGAGCCCGCTCCAGCCCAGCGCCAGCTCAGCACCTCCCGGCAGGCCCTGGAGGCCACCCATGGCACCCCATGGCTAATTGGCTGCCACTGGTGCTGCCGGAAGTCAGGAGCAATGTGGCCACCACTGCCCCCCACTTCCTCCATCAGTATTTTAGCATCTTTTCTCTGCCAGCCCAACTCACAGGCGTGCCACATGCGTTCACCTGCAGGAGCAGTTTAGATATTCTGCTGTTTAATAGCCTTCGCACTTATGCAGACCCGAGAGCAGGACTGCGTGGTTGAATACAGTGACAAAGCCCAGGGACAGGACACGTTGCAGGTCAGCCGCTCGCAGCTGCTGGGTGGGGCGGTGTCCATTCTTACCGGCCTTGGTTCCATTGGAAACCTGATCGTATCTTGATAATGCGGTGCCGCTGGGCTCCAAGAAGCTTCCTGCCTTTTAAAGCATTTTTCTTGTGAAGCCCATCGTGACATGACAAATAAGCAGTCCATGTACCTTCGTATGTTCACAGAGAGTTCCCGGCAGGGGATGTGGCTTCTGTGGCTCAGGTTAGAACCCAGCCTCTGTCCCTGTCCGTCTGTGTTCTAGCTCACCGTGGTTTCGCAGACTTAAACAGTGGACTAGCAAGGCGGGAGGAGCACGTGTTTGGAGTGTGGCCCCTGCGTCTCCGCCCCCTTCTGCGTCCCCGCCCCCTTCTGCATCCCCGCCCCCTTCTGCGTCCCCGCCCCCTTCTGCATCCCCGCCCCCTTCTGCATCCCCGCCCCCTCCACCCTCAGTGACTGTCACTTTCTCTCTCAAGCTGCCCTCTCACTCCTGTGTGCCAGTGAAGGCAGGGTCAGAGCTCTGCTCACAGCTCTGACACTTCAGTGGCTTCACGTGACACAAGTTTTATTTGTCCTTACTTCGCAGTGCCGTATGTTGGTTTTTGGGGTGGAAGAGAGACCCTACTCCGTTCCGTGGTTCAGAGACTGTTGGCTGGAACTCAGCCTCATAGCTGCACTGATGGTGGCTTAGGCACGTGAAGTCACCGGTGGGCCAGGAAGATGGTGGATGCGTGTCATGAGCATCAAGCCAGCCTCTGACTCTCCTGAGACTTACAAAGAAAAATGCAATTGCTTCACAGTCCACATTCTAAAAACCTTTGTTTTTTATTTGTATTATTTTTGTTTGTTTGTTTGTTTTTGAGACAGAGTCTCAGTCTTGTCACCCAAGCTGGAGTATCAAGCCAGCCTCTGACTCTCCTGAGACTTATGAAGAAAAATGCAAATGCTTCACAGTCCACATTCTAAAAACCTTTTATTTTTTATTTGTATTATTTTTTGTTTGTTTGTTTTTGAGACAGAGTCTCAGTCTTGTCACCCAAGCTGGAGTGCAGTGGTGTGATCTTGGCTCACTGCAACCACCACCTCCCAGGTTCAGGTGGTTCTCCTGCCTCAGCCTCCAGAGTAGCTGGGATTACAGGCGCTTGCTGCCACACCTGGCTAATTTCTGTATTTTTAGTAGAGATGGGGTTTTGCTGTGTTGGCCAGGCTGGTCTCAAACTCCTGACCTCAGGTGAACCACCTGCCTTGGCCTCCCACAGCGCTGGGATTACAGACATGAGCCACCGTGCCAGGCCCATAGTCCACATTCTTATTTGGGATGGGAAGCAGTGGTTTAAATTTTAAAGATTCCAAATCTACCACCTCATAATCAGTTGGGAGCAGGCAGTGCCTGGCCGCTATGCACCTGGAGCACTTCCAGGCACTGACGCCGCTGCACACTTTATGATCTCTTTGTGGCCATGTTGAGCTGATTGAAATGGAAGATATTCCCTAAAATCAGAATCATAAAAATCTGCAATGAGATTTCCAGTTTTGATCCTGGTCCCAGGGCAACATTGTACTTAAGTCTGAGACTTAGCTCTCATGTTACTTCCCTCTGAAGCCTCCCCAGCTCTTTTCTTGCTTTCCTCAAGCTCAGTTTCTGGGTTCCCACATTTTCCTAATGATCTGCGAATCCCCATGGATCCCAGATCTGGGCTGTGCTGTCCCTGATGTTTCTCCTCCCACAACGCGCGCCCTCGGGACCGTGGCTGCCCTGTCTGCACTTGGAGCAAGCACCGTGTACACCATTGGTGCTCAATCGATGCCTATGAAATGGACCCAGGTCACGGCCTCCAATACAGCTACACAGAATGGGACTGGAGACCTGAAATGCTGCCTGTGCCTCGTGGTTTCTGTCAGAGGGGTCATTACCAAGGAAATGGAGAGGGGCTCGGTTCTTGACCCTAGTTCGCATATTTCTCAATTTTTGAGAAAACAGTTCTTCAAATTCTGCCTGTGTCTCTTTTCCTTTTTTCTTTTTCATGTTTAATGTTTGTGGGTACATGAGATATTTTGATACAGGCATGTAACGTGTAATAATTATGTCTCTTTTCTAATGGACAAATGAGATTCTGTTCTGTTGGGGCTGTTATTAGGGAGCATAATTCTTCCCTGAAAGGACAGGGCTAATGTCAGGCACTGAGGAACGGGCAGAGGCTCCAGGGACAGAAAGCGTGGAGTGGGGCGGAAGCCTCAGCCCAGGGAAAGAGAGCCCCTTCCTCTGCCTGGCTGTGCTCTTGGAGGCTTAACCCCAAGGCTACAGGGACCCTGGTGGTGCAGAAGGAGAGGCTTCTACTCCAGGACAGGGGCCTACCCAGTGGAAGGGGGCTGGCACCAGGTGCCTCCAGGAAGGTCACATCTGAGGAGTCTGGGCTGGTGTCTCTTCTCTGAAGTTCTCTCACCCTGAGCCTACAGGGAAGTCACGTGAACACAACAGCCTGACCTCCTGGGAGCTCTGGGAAGTCCAGGTGTCTGAACCTTGCTTGATCTGGAGATATAAGAGGGAGAGGCTCCTGGGGCCCAGGGGTGTTGATGGCTTGATGGGTGAGAAGCGCAAGTCGGGAGAGTTTGAGAAGTGAAGACGCTCCCTGCATGGTAGGACAGTGGACGAAGCTCGCGTATTCAACCTGGCCGCTGTCTTCATGGAGCAAAGGGACTGATTCCTTTTTAAGCATAAGTAGATGTCCAAGATGGCATCTGGCAACAGATTCTTTCTTCTCTGTGCACTAAGAGTGGAGATTTCTTTGATCTCAAAAAGAGGAATTAGAAAGTAGCAAACACTCATACCTTCTCTTGGCAAGATATAAAATGTTGCAGACATACACCATAAGATGTAAAATACATTCTGTAAAATATAAAATGTGTGCATTACTTACTTTTGTACATGGGCATTACACATATACACACACATTCCCTCCAAGGAGTGAATGAATACCGTCTTCTGATTCCTCTGGAGCAGCATAGAATATGGTTTGGAAAATGCTGTCTTGACCCAGTTTGGAGGTCCTGGCTAGAGGTGGCCAGGTCCCCTTATTCAGCCCACACCCTGACCGAGGTGGTCAGGTCCCCTTCTTCAGCCCACACCCTGACCGCCTGCTTATTGGGTCACCCTCTGGGCCACTATCTGTCTGAGCTGATCACACCGGGGCAGGTGCCAGACAGCTAGAGACAGCCCTGGTGCCACAGGGTCTGCCAGAATTATTCAAAACAGTCAATCCTAAGCCTGTCTTCCCTGCCCCAGCAGCGGCCATAAAGGCTGGTAGATAGAGGCTCCTGCCACAGCCCCTCTCCCTCCCGGCCGACCTGGCCTTCCCTGCGTGCCCTGCAGGGTGCTGCTTGCCTCCTTCTCCTGGAAGCAGTGACTGTAACAAACTCTTCTCAATGGCAGTCGTCTCCCGATCTGCTGGCCTTATCCACTTAAATCATAATAAAATCTGGCCGGGCACAGTGACTCATGCCTGTAATCGTGGCATGGGAGGCAGAGGTGGGTGGATCACCTGAGGTCAGGAGTTTGAGACCAGGCTGACCAATATGGTGAAAACCCATCTCTACTAAAAATACAAAAATTAGCCAGGCGTGGTGGCAGGTACCTGTAATCCCAGCTACTCAGGAAGCTGAGGCAGGAGAATCACTTGAACCTGGGGAGACAGAGGTTGGAGTGAGCGGAAATTGTACCACCGCACTCCAGCCTGGGCAGCAGAGCTCAACTCTATCTCAAAATAATAATAATAATAATAACAAAACCTATTAAAACACAGTGGTTAATCAACCTGTCTTTTTCCAGATGAAGGATCAAGAAGTCCATTGGCTTCCAGGCCAAGGCTGTGCTGGCATCCCTGACACTGTCTGCCCCTGCTCCTCTCCAACCACCGGAGGCGAGGCAAGGCGGGTGGGCACAGCTAGACCCGCAGCAGCCGGGGCAGGGGGCCGTTATCTCGCTCCTAATGGGAAAAGGCTCTGGGTGAACCCCTGGCACAGCAGCAGCCAGGCGGTGGCTGTAATGGCCGGGAGAGAGTCTGGACACTCTAATTCGTGTTCTATGCTTGCCTGTGGTTGACCTCGCTTGATTTCTAACTGCAGCCTCTCAGTTTTGCATCCACGTTTTATCTTCTACCTGCGTAGTGTTCTGTTTCCATCTGATTCAGAATAAGACTCTCTGTCACCTGAGTTCGGATCTCAGTCCACTGGATTTGAGGGTGAGACCCTGGTACACCTTTTCCTTCAGCCAATAAGGTGATGCCCCCCCCCCAAAGGTCTTTCTAGCATTGTGGGCCCTGGGCACAGAGGGGCCCGGGGGTGAGTAGGGGCCGCACGTCCTAGGATGACGAGTGGACAGGGTGGGGTTGGTGAAGGGAAGTCGTATCCCGCCGTGAGTGGTGCTGGCGGTGCTAGGAGGTGCTGGGCAGGTGCCGTGCTGGCCTGGGGGAATGTCACTCAGGCCACAAGGTTCTTAGGGTTCCAGATCCTGGATGGACGGACTCCCTGTCCCTGTGGAGCTCATGGCTGTGACTCGGTGGGCATGGAGCCTTCTCTTCCTTGTGCCTTGGCCTCCAGATACTTACCCCACGTCTTGCCTTTCATTCTTTCTCTAGTCCTTTTGGCAAATGGGAAAGTGGGGAATTCCTGCTTTGCTCACAAACCTCCAGCTCCTGGCCTCTGGGTGGATGTGTGCTGAGGCAGCCCTGTTTATGCCCCCTTACTGCTCCTCAGTATCTGGGCTTCAATACTGCCCCTCAGCAAAAGGGTGATGGGACCCCCATTGAAATTACCATCAAAATGGGGTGGGAATCTCAGCCAATGGATCCCCAGAGACTGGCTCCATCCACCCCAGACCGAGGGCTCCTTCCTCAGGTCCAGGTACCCAGAACGCAGGGACCTGTCTACCTGACGATGGGACCCATAGTACCTTCGGGAGGCTGGGAGCTGGCCCAGGTGCTCCTTTACCTCCACAGAGGCCATGAGCCCCACAGCCTCCATTGTCTCCCAAGGACATGGGTGTACCCACAGCCATTGCTCCTGCCTTGGAGAAGAGCCATCTGTGAGCCAGCCAGCCAGACGCCTGCAGGCCAGCATCTCACGGAGAGCAGGACACCAAGATAAATGGTGCACCTGCTAAGTGAACCTGATGAACGTTGGTGGCCAAAAACATCAGGAGGAGGAAGAGCCAGACCTAGGACCACACACCAGAGAGGGCAACATGAGAAAGAGCTCCCGACCCCATCAGCGAGGAGCCAGCCTGGCCAGGGGGACCTCACGCCGGTTCTGATGTGCACAGTCAACCTCTAGGAGCTCTTGACACTGCTGAGGGGCCACCCAGGGAGGGAGAGCTGGTGGGGGGACCCACAGCCCCCATCCCCACCTTCTCCAATGCTGTGGCTGCTCCTGCTCCTGCAGGGGCCCAGGCAGCCTCACACTCCTCATTTTATGGAGGAAGAATGGAGGCTCCAACAACACCAGCCTGCTGTTGTTCCTGCAAGCTTCGTGGGCTCTGCACATGTGTCTAGGGGCTGATCCTCCCAGAGTCACAATAACTCCATCCCCGTCACCTACAAGACTGGCACGTGGTGTTTATTTCATTCTCTTTGTTGAGCTGATATGGTGGCTGCAGCCACTCACCTCCTCAATATCTGCAATGCTCCAGGTTTAAATTTCTAAGGTTTCATCTTGCTCCTGACGCTGAGTCCTAAAAGTCCTCCAAATGCATGAATATTTTATTTTGTCCAAAAGTCTCAGGGTTCTGTAGGCAGATCTGACACTGCAGTGCCTCTGGAGAGAAAGAGTTGGTGTCCTTGAGTCTCTCCTGAAGAGAGCCCGGCCTGATTCTTACTCTGTAGGACCAGATTCCTCAAACTCCGAAATGCCTGAACAAATCAAGGAGAGGCTGCAGAAGCACTCTTTTCAGATATGGGGGTTTCACTCTCATCCTGCAGAAACTGGCCAGGGGCCCAGCAACATGGGACCATCACACCCCAAGGAGCAGAGGGCACCAGCATCGCTCAGCAGGAATCAGGGCTGTTAGGAAGAAATTGCAGCACATCACCTGCAGACACTGGTCCTGACACTTTCTCTGGAGGGAGGGTGACTGCCTTGGAAGGCTCGCATCAAATGGGGCAGAACTCTTGCTTTTTCTCTTGTCTTGAAGGTGCTGTCTTTTATGTACCGGTGAAGTATGCCGCCAGGCATTGTGCGTACTCTCTGAGCGTCAATGAGCTGCTATTAGGATACTTTCTTCAAGGTGGTTCTGGGTACAAGATTGTCATGACCTGCAGTACCAACTGCTTTGAAACCGTCACGGCCTCCCAACAGCAAGTTTCCTGGAACAGGAGCCCTCATTTCTGATGGCCTTGCGTCCACGTACGTTAGGGTCTGATTGAAGAGGTTCTTGGATTAATTCTGCCACTGAGAGAGGAATTGGGAGCTCAGCATTTGCTGCTGGAAAGAATTAAAGAATTCACAACAGTGCGTTCATGCTAAATCTGCTGCATCCATATTTGGGTCCTTAGTTCAGTGTGCATCATGCCCTGCCTGAATTTGCATGACCTTCTTCTAGCAGGTCAGCCTGCCCAGGGTCTCCCACGGGCCCAGCGCATGCCTGCTGAGACGTCACAGTCCGCTTACTACAGGCCGGCCTGACTGTGGGTTCCTAGCTTGAACCTCTTCTCCAGCATCCCGTTGCCAAGAAATTATCCACTTGACCTACAAAGCCCGGCAGCACCTGGCCCCTGCAGGCGTCCCTAGACTCTTCTTCCACGCAGAGTCCTCCCATTCCACTCACTTTATATCTCCAGGCCCCTGCACACCATTTCCCTAAATGCTCTTCCTCCCCACACTGTTCCACATCCTTCACCCAACTAACCCTGCCTTTCCCTGATGAACTTGGCAGGTACCTTCTTACAGATGGATCCCCCGCCCAGCATCCCAGTCTGGTTTAGGTAGCCCCTCGGTGTGTTCATAGCCCTTGCTCCTCTTCACCAAAGCACTTTTTTTAGACAGGGTCTCACTCTGTGGTGAGGCTGGAGTGTGGTGGTGTGATCCTGGCTCGCTCAGCCTCCAACTCCTAGGTTCAAGCCATCCTCCCACCTCAACCTCTCAAAGTATTGGGATTTTTAGACGTGCACCACTGCATCCAGCCCCAAAGCACTTTGCCATTGTCCATTTTTCCTCCCTGAACCATGAACACCCATACATGAGGTGCGATCCGTGCCTGAATCCTCTCGGCGTTCACCTGTGTGGCTGATCACTGCCAATGCCTGTGACTGCCTGGGGTGTGTCTCGAGGTTGCAGGGGTGAACAGCTGGCGTGTGGGGCAGGCTGGAAGTAGCCTTGCAAGCAGCTCTGGCCAGAATTGATGGGGAGCTGGGGATGAGCTCCAGCCTCCTTGCCCCTTCACAAGGGCATTTCTGGGGTGGGTTCCATACTGCCTCCAGGGGTCCCGCCATGGGGTTAGGCTGCAGTGGACCGCAGCTGTCACTTGCCTGGTGGGCACCGTTTCTTACCCCACCCCACACCCCTCCGTGCGAGTGAGCCGCTGCATCTCTCCTGGGATCACTTTCCACTTAAGCCTCTTGCCCTCAAGTCCTTGTCTAGGGTCCCCTCCTGGAGGAACACACACTGAGACCACCTAGGAAGCAGGTATGGGTGGGCGTCAAGAAATACTACTTAAGTAACATACAATACACTTCAAATAGGTCTATTTTGTCAATATCTCTAAGGAAGGGTCTGGTACGAGGAAAGACATGGAGAAAAATCATGACCAAAATGAGATCACCCACAAATGGCAAGGCTTGGAATCCTCGCGAGGAACGGGGATGCTTCGCTCCAACTCCAGTAGGCGGAGCCTCTGTGTGCGGTGACAGGACTTTTGGACCCTGAAGCCAAGCCCAAGGGCAGTGAGATTTCCTATTTCTTCTTTGCACATCACAAGCTGCTTTCTCCCGCTCCCCAGCCCTGCCGCAGTGGCACCGTGGAGCTCCCCATGCTGAAACTCATCTTAGATCTCAGACTCAGCTTCTACCAAAGCAGCACCTGCTGAGCATGGAGCTTGAGGAGGGAGAGGTATTCAGGAGGTGGGGGGCCCTGGGAAGAGTGCACAGGGCCAGGGGTCTGGGCTTCTTCTCCTCCCTCTCTGTCACCTTAGAGGTGACCAGTTCCTCAGGTTCCCACATCTAAAGGCTTCCAGGGACTGCGCTGACCAGCTGTCCGGCTCATTATGTGAGGTTCTCACGCCTTGCTCCCTTTCCGCCTCCCATGCTGCCTCTCTTCCGCCACCCTGCCCTGCTCAGCCTCCTCTCCTTGTAGTTCCACTAAGTGCAGAGCTTGGAGTGAGCCTCTGGCCCCAGGCTCAGCCAGCACTGCATTCCTCAGCGTGAGGCTCCGGGGGTCAGGCTGTGACACCCGTTTAACCTGCCCGGCTCAGTGCCGCAGTGAGTGACCCAACAAGGCGTGGTGGGAAAGCGGCCTGGGAAATTGAACCGTAATGTATATGCACCCTTCTTGCTGCCAACAAAAGCAATTTGAGAATAAAATGCTCCTTTTCTCAATGAAAGCCTCAGGCCATCTTTCTCCCTCTCGTATGCCCTTTCCTGGAAGCTCTGCGTCAGGACAGCTGCTGCCTCAGCAGCGATGACATTACCCGATTGTTGGGACTTCTCACAACTAAACACAGACTCTTACACAAAGCATCCAGGGCCGCTCAGCCACCTGGGAGGGACCTAGCGAGTCACTATCTCAGCTTTGGAGTAGAAGACGCTGGCGCTTCTGGAGGTGGCACTGTGGCTTCACCGAGTGACCACGGAAACTGCAGACAGGCTCTGATAATGAACTTGTTAGTTGATTAAGGCTAGAAGTGAACACCTGCCTAGGACTATTTGCCAGTGCTTCAGTTACTGGAGTTACACATGGTGGAATATGCAGTCTGTAAGATTGGAATTAGAGTGAATCCATTTAGAAAAAGCTAGAAAACAAATTATCTGCTCTATCTGATCAAATAGAAGATGGGGTGGGAAAGTGTTCCTGGCACTTGCCTCTAGAACAGGCTGGAACACGTTGTGTGTCGCAGCCTCTCCCCACCATGCCTAAGTGTGAGCGAACGGCTGTGGGTCACAGTGACACTGTCCTCATAACACATCCTGACAAAGGGTGGGAGGTGGTGCCTCCCTGTAGGACCAGGGGGAAAGGACTGGGCCAGGTGCATTTCTTTCTGCCCCTGGTGCTCATCCCCTGAGGGCCTCTCTGTGTCCCACTGAGGAGATACTGGACCACCCCCAGGAGTGTGGATGCCCACCCCACATTCTGTCCTCTCATTCCTTGTCTAGCTTGTTCTCTCTCCTTTCTCATCTTCAAACAAATGGTTTTCTTTTCTTTTAAAAAGGCTTCTTTATAATATTGTGTCCACTGGACTCACTGGCTAACTGTGGGTGTTTCCGGGGAGGCCTGCCCTTTGCAGCAGGTCTGCAGTCCTGGTGTGCACCTCCTCTGGCCTTCTGAGGTCAGCCCCCTGTGCTGACTTGAAGGGGAAGGTGGCTGGATCATGGTTCGCCCCACACAGGGCCTTAAGACAAACAGAAACAGCTCTGAGCCCACTGGACACCCTCTTGATTTTGGGGAACTCATTTGGGGCCACCCAAGCCCACCAAGCGTAGTACTAAGAAACAGGCCCCTCCAGCCGCAGGCCAAGGTCTCCTGTCTGGGAGGCGCACGTGGGAGCTGGGGCTGCTTTCTCCCATCCGCTGACCTTCCCCAACCAGAAAGACAATTTTCTCCTGGAAGGGAGATTTTAATGAGCTGTAAGATTCAGGTGGTGACTCAAGAGACCGTGGTTTAGCCCCCACCTGCCAGTCCCCTCCCAGCCGTCCAGCCCTGCTGCCTCTTCCCGGGCCTTCTTCCCCTGCCACCTCCACCTGCCTGCAGATCTCAGCATCTGCTGGCCACCCTGGGCCCAGGAAGTCAGCCTGTTGGAGTGACTCGCCAGTAGTCGGACCCTAGAGTGGGAGAGATGGGACCTGGGGAGGCCTCTGGGGCTGTTGCATCCAGAAACTGCTGCTCTCTCATCTTCCCTCTCAGGCCAGTGAGTGACGCGTGCACACCTCTCAGTCGTCCACACGGCCACGAGTGTTTTCAGGGCTCCTAAGCGCTGGCAAAGACCACAGCTGCCCCTCTGGATCCATCACATTCCAGCAATGTTCCTGCCTGGCCTCCGATGGCCCTGTCTGGGAATCCAGGTGCACCTCGAGTTACCAATCTTGCAATGCTTCTTTGTTGGCTCAGCCAGTGGCCCAGCCCCTCCTACAGCAATTTCATCTACACATCGAGTGTGAAGAAGTGTTCACCCCTCGCTGGGGTGTTCTGAGGGTTCAGCAAGATAATGTCTGCAGATAGTGAAACATAGACCTGGTGCCTGGCAAGTGATAGTTAAGCATTATTAGGACTAATCCAGTGGATCTGGATTGTTAAACTTCGCTATGATTAAGTCAGGAGTGTTGGCATTCTCATTCGGAAACAGTGTAGGTCCTAGTCAGAGCCCTGTTATGTCAGGAAATCCTCTCTATAGGTTATTTGGGGTTTGGACGGAGTGGAAGAGTGAGTTTGAGGGAAAATCCTTCTGTGAATAGTTCTTCTGTGGATCGCCTCTTGCTCTCTGAGTTTTTGGTTTGCTTTTGCTTTTTAACCCTACTGCAAAGACTTCTCAAACAGCCAGGTTATTTCTCCCTCTGTTTACTGTTAACAGGTTGCCCATAGTTTATAACTAATTTCAGCCTCACTGGGTGATGCTTACCTGATCTGAGGAGAACCAGAAACCAAAAAACAATCCAACCAGGAGGGCATGAGGACATGAGAAATGAACATTAGGAGAGACACCTGGCTTTATTACATTTAAATCTCATCAGTCCACTAAGTGTCTTGGGGAAAGTACAAATCTAATGTCCACATAGAAAGGTCTGAGTGTATCCTGCAGAGCTGGTGGACGCCTCCATTTTAGGACATCAGTGCTAACGTGTGGGATTGGCAGGTTCTGCCACAAGATCCAGACCCTGGGTACCCCTGGGCACCACCCAGTGGGTCCCAGACACAGCCCCTCATAATGTATAATTTGAAAAATCAGGAATGTGGGAAGAACAATGGAGGCCTGGCTCTGGCTTCCACCAGCCTCAGTGTGGGGCTGGATCCACAGGAGGCAGGGAAAGGCCAGCCTAGACCTAGAGGTGGAGACCGAGCACTCCCCACGGTCCCTGATGCCAGGGCAGAATCTGACCGCTAATGTCACTCTAGAGCTGAGGTCCATGAATGATAAATCATAAAGTTTCCTGTGGACATTTTTAAAACAGGAAAGTTTTTTTTCGCTATGTTACTCCCTATTTGATTTATATTCTAATGACTTCGTGTGGGTTGTAAGTGGGTTTCATGCGGCCCCAGGAAAAAAAGATGCCTGCTGTCAGTGTCTATGTGCTGTTCCATTGTCAAGAGGAAATTGGCCTAAACAACTGGCCCCCAGATCTTATAACTGCCCCAAACTGCCACTGGCCATGCTCTAGGACCACGTCCATATTTTTGGCCACCACTCCCACCCAAGCCTGGCCTCTCTTTTGAAATCCATGTGACTTGGAGGAACAGGCACCCCACCCCTTCCTACTGGGTCTCCCTACAAGCGTTTGTGGCCAAGACGAATGTTGAGTTACACCCACTTTTAGATTTTCCTGGGTCAATTCCATCTTGAGGAACTGGGGGGCTCCTCTACCGAGTTCTGGAGCAGACCCCAAACTGCATGGAATAGACTTGGTCCAGGGGTGTCCTCCTCGGCCACTCCCAGCGGAAAGGAAGTCCAGCTCACGCTGCTCTCATCAGCTCTTCCCTGGGGTCAGCCTGCCAGGCTGACAGTCACAGTGTGGCTGGACCCTTCACCATTCCCAGGAGACGACTGTGTTCTGACACTGCAGATCCCTCCTGACGGGCCGTCATCGGAGGCAAGATCAAGAGCAGCCCTGTTTACCGAGGAGAGCCCTTCCACGGGGTCTTGGATCCACTTCTTACCTGGGCTGTGTTATTTCAGCTCCTGCAAAGCGTTGCTTTCTTGAATTTCTCTTTGCTGTTTTCCACTGTCTTACTCTGGGGGCAGAAACGTGACACGGCCCCACAGGCGTGTTCCTCTGTTTACCTTAGAGCTGTCGGTGGAGACACTGCTCCTTACCGTGTGTGTGTCTCCCACATAGGCACCTTCAGGGGACGTATTTCTGGATTTAGCACTAGAATTTTAGGGTTTTCTCCTAGACAAATAGTTTATTTTTATGTTACTGATGTTTAATCACCTATCTGATCACACTGCGCTTTTTGCAGTAGTTGCTAGAAAGTTCGGAACTAAATGCGTGGCCAGCTTCTAGCAAGGGTACCAGTCCTCACCATACGGCTCTGTGTACTTGTCCTGGACTTCTCAGGGTCGTCATTTCTTCCCAAACTCCCTTTGGACTGCTTTCCTCCTTCTTCTTTGTTTTGCTGTATTTATGGAAGCCATCATCAATTCCGATCGTAAATGCTTTTTCTTAGAATAAGACGGAGGGTGTGAAAGGATGAATGTACACTCCATTGAGTAGGAAACAATTCAGCCTGGTTTCTGGAGTTCCAGTGCTGTCACAGGTGGAGTTAGCCTTGGACGGCCTCTTCATGTGCTGGGGGGACCAGGGGGCTGCACTACTCCCACGCGGAGGTAGCGCCAGAAGGCAGCCATAAGGAATGAGAGATGGGTGGGTGCAGATGGGAGGACCTCACGTGCATATGGGCCGCCTGGGCCTCGGCGTTCCTGTGTGTCAGGCTGTGGGAGTCTCTCTGTGTCCCCAGCCCGCCCCATGTGGTTCTGGGACCTGCTGGGCCGGAGGGTTCCCTTCACTGGTGGATCTGATTCTATGTCATACTCCTCCTCCACCCGATGTCGGGAAACTGGCCAGCCCACGTAGCTCAGGACTCCAAGATCGTCCAGCACCCTTATGGTAGCAACTTGTCCTGAATCATAGATAATGTTCAGATAAGACGTTTATGAATTTGTGAACTTATATACCACTGGGGACATCAACTTTTATCTAACACCAAGGCCATCACCTTTTTGATAAGAGGGGGCTCCTTAAAAATAAATCAGAACAGAGAAATAAAATCAATACTCATGATAGACCAAAATAAAACAAAAAACCACAGGGAACTTAACAGAAAACCAGGAAAGACGTCTAGACCCAGAAGAAATCAGATGTCATAAATATTTCAACCCAGTGCACACTGACTCTACACTTTGTTTATTTGATGTCCATATGGACCTGCACCTGGAGCCAATCCTAGTACACTTGCTGCAGAGAGGTTTCTTAGCCCTTCGTTTCATCCTATTGGAAAAAATACACAAATACATGTTGATAGGATAACTGTGCATTTTGTGGGCCAGGTAGAATTTCTGAGCATTTTGTGGGCCAGGTAGAATTTCTGAGCATTTTGTGGGCCAGGTAGAATTTCTGAGCATTTTGTGGGCCAGGTAGAATTTCTGAGCATTTTGTGGGCCAGGTAGAATTTCTGAGCATTTTGTGGGCCAGGTAGAATTTCTGAGCATTTTGTGGGCCAGGTAGAATTTCTGAGCATTTTGTGGGCCAGGTAGAATTTCTGAGCATTTTGTGGGCCAGGTAGAATTTCTGAGCATTTTGTGGGCCAGGTAGAATTTCTGAGCATTTTGTGGGCCAGGTAGAATTTCTGAGCATCTTGTGGGCCAGTTAGAATTTCTGTGGCGTCCGGTGGTTTTTGAAAGCTACTTGCCAGGTAGACCCCCAAGTTTTTACTCACCTGCCTGGCCATGGCACGAAGGACTTCGTTCAGGAGCAGGGAGAGATGCTTTTCCTAGAAAGAATGATAAGTGGTACCTAGTACCCAGACATCAAGCTTCTTCCCAAAGCCTGTGCACAGAAAGCACGTTGAGCCTCATAACGACCACACGGCTGAACACCTGCTCATGCCAGGGACTGCATGAGAGCCCCCACACCTCATAATGACCACACGGCTGAACACCTGCCCATGCCGGGGACTGCGTGAGAGCCCCCACACCTCATAATGACCACACGGCTGAACACCTGCCCATGCCGGGGACTGCGTGAGAGCCCCCATACCTCATAACGACCACACGGCTGAACACCTGCCCATGCCGGGGACTGCGTGAGAGCCCCCATACCTCATAACGACCACACGGCTGAACACCTGCCCATGCCAGGGGCTGCATGAGAGCCCCCATACCTCATAACGACCACACGGCTGAACACCTGCCCATGCCAGGGACTGCGTGAGAGCCCCCACAGTGGCCCAGCAGGGTGGGGGCTACTGTCCCTGTTGTAAGGAGGAGGCGATTCGGCAGACCTAAGCCCGTCTGATTGCAAAGACCCGGCCCTTCCTTGCGTGCGTCAGGAATGCTTCTCTACGCTGCCGTGGGGGTCTCCCGTGGGGTTCTGTCAGACACATCTGTTTCTAGAGCAAAAATGTCCTCACACGCAGCACCCAGGCAAAGCACAGCTCCCAGCAGCCAGGCATCCTCCCATTACACAGAGCCTGGAGTCACTCACACCTGGGATGCCCACTGGGTCAGAAAAGTGCATTTGAATTTGAAGGATTTTAAAACACTAAATGTTTCATGTCCTATTAATTAAAAATGTAAAAACTCAAGAGTTACAACTTCCTGGTCTTTCTCCCACCCGGAGTGAGACGGCCCAAGGCATTTAACACATCCCGTTCTCTCCAGCTCTCCCCTTTCAACCCAAAGGGCGTCTCTCCTTTGCTCTTAGGATGTCAGCAAAATGCTGAGACTTAGTGCAGCTGAGAGTGTGCTCTGCACAGCTCCAGTCCACGTTCTCAGGGGCCACTTGGCGTCCCCACCACCTGGTCTTCGCCCCAGCCCCGTCTCATCTGCCGCTAGAGTTGCGTAACGTGAGTCCTGGACAGTTGATTCCACCTGAAGTCGACGTCTGTGCCCCAGATCCCTAGCAGAGCTCACCGTGAGCCTGTGCTGAGGTGCCTGTGAGCCGTGGAGCTGGGCCCAGCTGGGGACAGGGTTCCCACGGAGCCTCTGGTGTTAGGTGTCCAGTTCCCAGGGCCTAGGCTCTGTCAGGTCCCACATGGGCAGCATAATCATTCAGATGAGCTGAAATCCATCATATAATGAGTCCCATATGATACTCATCTTGGAGGAGAAATGAATAAATCATTGTGCCCAACAGGAGACGTATTTATGCGCAGCCTGCCCTGGGAAGAGGCGTGGGGTGCTGTGATGAGCAGTGCCAGGAGACAGCAGCAATTCAGGAATGAATGCACCTTTCTGTCCCGGCCCCCCCCGAGGCCCTGGCACCTGCTGAAACTAGACCTGGGCACAGGGCACAGCCCCGCAGCTAAAGAAAGGCAGTGGGAACAAAGCTGTCTGCCCTGGCCCCACTCGCCCAGACTGGGGACGCACCATGGCTGCACAGACGCCTCCAGAAGCCCCCAAGCCTGCGGCCCCTCCTCCTGGGACTTGGCTCCCCTGCGTGGAGCCCCGTCTGTTGAGGCAGTGGGGCCAGGCAATTCCTCACTCTGTCCAGTTTGCTTTTCCTCAACAGGATTCTCATTTTTGTCTGAGATGTCCCACTGTGTTCACGGACAGACAGTGTGGCATCGTGCCGAGATGGGGGCTTGGGGCACAGGTGCCGGTCAACCTGTTCTCTACCCAGGCGTGATGGAACAGACACCGCTTTGCAGAGTCCCCAGATGCTGAGGATAAAACCCTTGGTAGGGCCCCACTCGGTAACAGTGGCCGCAATAGGTGCAGGATGGTAAAGTGGCCACCGCTCAGAAACACTGTGGAGACCTCCGTGCCTCCGGCCCTTTATGGGCCTGGATATGACACAAACAGCTGAAGTGCAATTCCCGGCGTGTCGGAGCCTCCAAGGCCCTGCCTACTCTTGGACACAGGAAAGGGGATGTGAAGAGAGGAGAGAGGAAAAAGAAAGAGCTTCCTGGTGTTGGCGTCTCGACCTGTGTGTGCGGGGTGGTGACAATCCAGTGTGAAATCCAATCAGACAAACAAGCCTCAGCTCTCTCAGAAGCAGACGCCCACCGGAGCTGGTGGACAGGCATCCCAAACACAGAAAGGTTCTCAGAGAAGGACACCATACGTCACCCACAGGTTTTAGCAAGTGACTGCTTCCTTCACTGAGAGAATATTTCATCAAAAGGGCCAGCTTTTCTTTCCCTTTCTCTGTTTCTTTTTATAGAAATAAAATATAGAAACAGAAATGTTCATCACAAAGGAATCATGATCCCCAGGGGACAGGGGCCGGTTCCTGAGGACACAGAAAGCGTGTGTCTGGGGAGCAAGAGCCGTAGTTTCGGCGCCAGACACTGAGGCAGGAGCTGCCGCAGCCGCCCTTGGGGACCCCAAACCTGCCAGTGGAGAGCAAGGTGGGGTGTTCTCTGAGGAGGGTGAATAGAGTTCCTGCCCCCAGCCCTCCCGTTCCTGCTTCCTTTAGGGTCACCGTGCATTCCTGCTTCCTTTAGGGTCACCGCGCGTTCCCTGCAGAGAACACGCTGGGAAGGCTTTGTTGGGACAACAGCTTCTGCAGCTGCCGGCGCCCTCCTGGCCGGGTTGCCCCCACGTCTTTTCCCTCTGTGTGCTGGGTGCGCACTCTGTTCCCTTGGCTTCTGTATCCGTTCCCTGAAGCTTCCATAGCAAAGCACCTCACTGAGTGGCTTAGACAAGACTCTATTCCAAATAGGGCCACATTCAGAGGCACGGGAGTGAGGACCCCAAAACATGAATTCGGAAGCACAGTTTGACCACAGCAGCCTTTAGCCTGTGTTCCTGGTCCTGGCTTCCCTAGACCTGGCATCTCCAGGCTTTAATCGTCTTCGTTTTTGAGCCCCTAATACTTCTGTAAAACTGTGTACCAGCTCACACATCCTTAGGATGACATTTAAAGTTTTGTAGCATACTTTTCTACAGTTGCACTGGATATGTTTTCTAATATATGTTGAAGCAACATCATTTGGCTTATTTGTTTTGTAGAAAATGTTCACCTTATACATTAATTAGAAAATGCAATCCTCATTTTCAAATCAACATGCCAATCAGATGTAATTTCCTCATTAGTCAGGGCATGCTGCGTTATACTACGTAATAACCCCAAACCTCCACAATATCACACGAGGCCTCCAGGTTCAAGGCAGCTCAGCCTGGGTGCCTGGGTTGGCAGAGGTTGGCCCAGCTCCCCCAGGGACACAGAGAGCTCGGCTGAGGGAGGCTTCTCAACACGTGGCTATGATCACCACGTTCACGAGAAGGAGTGGAACACTCATGCTGGAAGTAACACGTGTCACTTCTGCTCATGGCTTTGTAGTGCCCAAGACCGGTCATAGGACCAGCCCTGGATTCAGAGAGGAAAGAAAGTAAAATGTCCTCAGTGCCCAGAAGAAGGGCCCAATTGTTTGAAAACAGCCGTAACAATTACAGTCTGACTTCATTTTTAGTTAATGTGTATTAATACATGATCCTGCACAGTCTTCTTTGAATTCTGACTCAGATATAGACAGACAGATGGGTGGATGGACAGGTAGTTGGGTAGGTAGGTAAGTAGATGATAGATAGACAGACAGACAGATAGAAAAATAGATGATGGATGGACAGACAGAACGGTCACAGCCTTCCCACCTCCAGTATTTTTGCTCTGTTCCACGGTCTTTCCCTCAGGACCGATGTATTCTCCAATCACTCCCAGAGGTTCTGCTCCCCACAATGATGCACCTTGGTGAACTAAGGGCAGGTGAGAGGTTTGCCTTTCTTTTTAGTGTGAGAGAAGGGAGAACGGGCAGACAGCAGGCACCTTTCCAAGCACATTGGTCTTAGAAAAGAAGCATGAGGAAATTGAAAATCCAGAACTTTATTTTATGAAAGTCACTGGCCTTTGCTTGCACCAGGTAGCTTAGAGATCTCGGCTGTGGTCCACACTGCAACACCTACTTGTTCCTGACTGTACTGATTAACCTTTCTGGGTTTGACCCGCCTCCTCCCTAACCTTCCGGACATGCTTAGTTGCATTCTTTCCAGGGCAGCCCTTGTTCCTACCCTCCTTGGCCCAATATGAGCCCCAAACCCTGGTGTAATCCGATGATGATTCCTTCAAATAACAGCAATGTTTGAACATTTTCACCATCCATACCCTTTTTTCTAATGAAATCATACAGGAAGCCCATTACAAGACTGAGAAGGGTGAAGCTGGTCTGGCTGAGGAAGGGCCAGGGTGCCGGGGACCCAGGCCCCACCCACAGGCTGCACGAGGCACCCAGAGCAGCCCCTGAGGCAATTCTGACCTGGGAGTCCTGGGAGGCACCTTCTGAGAACCCCCACACGACATCAGGGTGATTACAGGGGTTCACTGGGAAGAGCAGGGGTCCCTTCAGCCCGGTCACTTCACACAGAAGCAACTGGATTGCAGCCATGTAGACAGGCCCTCCTCCAAGAGAACCGTCTGCAGCATTTCTGCCCAAGTAGACACGCCGAATACTGTCATTTGGTCACATTCAGGAATCTGGCGGTACTTAAGTCCCTCATTTGCAATAAAGGATTGTGTCAGCATTTCTGTTCTGAATTCCTATTTTCAATGATTTATAATGAAGCATCTTTTTAAAATGGTTTCAGCTGTTTGAGCTATATGCAGCCAAGAGAATAGATCCTAGGGCTTTTTTAGCACTCCACTAACTATGAAATTGTTTGATTTTTACAAAACATATTTAGCAAATTGTTAAAAGTATTGGCTAAACACAGCATTTCATAAATGAAATGTTGAAGTGATCAAGATGTTGAACTTTAAAATCATCTGCTTTCGCTGAACAGTGTCTTTTTTTACAAAGTTCAATAAGAATTTCTAACATAATTTTATACAACATCATAAGTGCATTGCTACATGTTGTAAATATCACGCCATTACACATTCTAATTACCTGATTACATTCATTTACATTAAGTTTGTAATTAAATGTAATTTCATGCTTATTGACTGAAAATCCTTTTGAAACATTGCGATCATCCTCTCCATCGCAATGTGTGAAACCAAGAGCAGCCCTGACCTGGGATGTCTGCAAAAGCAATTAGCGATTCGCATCCATTAAATCGCGGTCGCTTGAAGACTCTGCAGACAGCAAGATCACGCATCACAGTTAACTTATTGTGAAGGTGGTGTTGGAAACAAGATTCTTGTTTCTGCAGCTTTGGTCTTTTGGGGTCTTGGGCTAATGTAGTAAGATGCTGCTTTGGCTTACAAATTAGAAAATTTTGATCTGCGTTATGACAGTTATGTTATGGGAAGCAGGCAGTGGAAGTCACCTGACTATATTCTAACCAAGGATTTTTAAGTCGTAAGAATCCTTTCTTCATTTGCAACAACCTACAGTCTTTTTCCAAATTCTATCTCCCACCATCACCATAGCAACTACGTCTTATGGCAAGCCTGGGGACATTATCAGATCAACTCGGAGGAGTCTTAGCCCTGAATTTGGCCTTGAATGACTAATTTTATCTTCTCCTTGTGAACATTTGGCATCACGCAACAGGTCAGCAGCCAGGCTCAGGCAGCGAAAGGTTTCTCAGTGGCTCTTGGCTTCCCTTGACACCTTGGTACTGAAGATGGTGTCTGAGTCCTCCCCTGTGTCTCGTGTGGAAAGATCAGGAAAAACCAAAACCACCGATGTCTTGAATGCTAACGATGGAAGAGTGGAGGGAGAGGCAGCATGCCTGGAGATGAGAGAGGGCAGACCTTCCCGTCCAGCAGCCTGAAAGCAGGCTTCACCCTGGGGCCGGCTGCTCACAGGAGGCCTGGAATGACCTCTTCGGTTCTGATTGGGGTCACTCTCCAAACAAACAAAGCAAAACACAAATCGCTCTTCCTGAAGGAGGGGATGGGGGTAGAGTTGTGGTGCCCAACCTTAGCTGTGCATCAGAATTACCCAGCAGGCTTTGTGAAAACCCAGATTGCTGGGCCATTTCCCCAGAGCTGCTGATTCAGGAGGTCTAGGTGGGCCTGAGAACTTGCATGTCTCACAAGCTCCCAGGGAAGCTGCTGCTGCTGGCCCAGGAACCACACTTCGTGAACCTCCCGCCTGGGTGAAGCCTCCTCTCAATCACAGTATCTACACATCTTAAGCGACTCCCAGTACAGAGTCCCATTGATCTCAGAAACAGCACTGTATCTGAATTGCAGATTGTCCACTTGGACCACACGGCCCCTGGCTCCTCTCTGGACCACTATGCGGCCTCGGAGTGTGCAGGCTGAGCTCACCACCTGGGCTGTGCCTGCCCGCACCTCTGTACCTTCCAAAGAAGAGGGCTCTGGGGGATGGTGGGCAGGAGAGAGTGCCCATTCTATCTGTGCCCCCCACACCAGGATTGGTAGCTCTGGTTTAGAGAGAGCCTTGTGGCCAAGCATTCACCTGGAAAGAGAAAGTAAATGTCCTCTCTGAACCACATTCCTCCCAGAAACCGATTTATGGAACAGAGGCAGAGATCACCAGACTGTGGGATCCTGTTCAATAGAGCCAGTCCCGTGAACACTTATTGAGGGCATGTTACACTGTGCCCAGGAGGAGGCCTGGGACAAATGAGGCCACCAGGTCTCCAGTGGGTGTCCATGGGCATAGAGCTGGGCAGAGTCACAGCGGGAGTGGAAGGGGCACACTAAAGACTTGGAGTCCTCAAGGAACCCATGCATTCAAGATTTCTAGGACCAATTCCAGGTCCAAAGAATGTTCTTGCCTAGTAAAGATGTCCACTTTGGGAATCATATTTTAAAGTGTGCATTTCTCACCTAACTCCGTCACAAGTATAGCAGGAAAGTGAGCAATTACATCTTCCTCACATTTGGTTTTAATAATGGAAGTCGATGGTTTGTTTCTTAACTCAGTATGCAAGATTCTCTTGAAATTGAAGACATTCTGTCAGTATTAAAAATAAGCAGGCTGGGCGCAGTGGCTCATGCCTGTAATCCCAGCACTTTGGGAGGCCAAGGCAGGCTGATCACGAGGTCAGGAGTTCAAGACCAGTCTGGCCAATATGGTGAAACCCCGTCTCTACTAAAAATACAAAAATAAGCAGGCTACAGTGGCGCAAGCCCGTAATCCCAGCTATTCAGGAGGCTGAGGCAGGAGAATTGCTTGAATCCAGGAGGCAGAGGTTTCAGTGAGCCAAGATCACACCACTGCACTCCAGCCTGGGTGGCAGAGCGATACTCTGTCTCAAAAGTAAATAAGCAAAAAGACGCCACCATCAAAATAAGCGCTATTTCTGGAAGCAGAAGAGGGTGGCAGGTGTTACGTAGAACTCCCATATAGACTCCTAAGTGCCATTTTACCTTTTCAGCATTGTTGGAAAGAGGTGCAGAGTAACGCATGCAAGGATATTATTTCAAAACTGAGTGATTTCTGACAATGCAGTAGACTCACAAATAACCGCTAGTCTGCAAACACGGGAACATCATGTTCACTTTCCACCCTACTCACTCTGGAGTGCACGGCTGCTCCGAGTGTGCAGAGAAACTCCCTGCGGTGTGGCACCTGCACGTCTGCGCCTGGCCTCAGTGCTCATGGCTCACGAACTGCAATTTGCTCTCCCTGACTGTTCCCTGCCACAGAGAGGGAAGGGGAGACCCCCGTGAGTGCCCCTTCCCATCAAATAGCTGTGGCTGACACCTCTTGGGGTCACCGGATGTCACAAACAGGTCCCACGTGTATCTATTCATTGATTTTTACAGTATTTTCAGGCAAGCTCAGTGCATGTATTGTACCCAACAGGCAAAGGAAAGAGGGGTGAGACTCCAGGAGTGACATGAGGCTTCCACCCTCAAGGGAAGTAATATCATGCACATAACATAAATATATAAACACCAGCAACACAGAGCCTACAGAGCCGCCACCTCCTGTGTGGAGAAAGGGAAAGGACGGGCAGCCAGGAGGAGGCTGGGGATGCACGAGGCCACCCGAGCTTCGGGAGCACATCCCTGGGTATAGAGCAGAGCAGGGTCCCAGTAGGGGTGGAAGGGGTACAGTTGACTGACATCTCTGAGGTTCCCGAGAAAATAATTTGAGCAAAATCTTGCAAGTTCCATGAGAAAACAAATAACCCTGAATTTCTAGAATAGGTTTGCAATCTAAAGAGGAAATCAGGCATAAAGAACAACTGTGAAATGGGGAGGTCAGGGAAAGTGTTGGAAGACCGTACCTCTGCAGGCAGGCAGGTGTGGTACCAGGGCTCCCTCCAGACCGGCACAGCCCCGCTGCCCGTCTGCTCCCAGGCCTTTCGGCAAGGCTCAATAGAAGGAACCGGCCTCTCCTTGGGGCGCACTCCTGCACCCCGTCAGCACCCCCATCTCCAGCCCCTACCTTAGTCTCCCAGTTCATGCCCTTTTGTTCCCCCTCCCCACCTGCTGCATATCCCAAACTGCAAGAGCATGACTGCCATTCTGTGTTCCGCGCATAGGGCTTCTGTTCTTATCAACGGTTTTAAAAGTAAGCAATTTGATCCTTTTATATTTCTATTTAGGAAAAAGAAAAATTAAAACTCCAGTAGGTTTCTTATTTGTTATCATAGCCTGTGAGTAGCTCAGGGCCCTTTAGAGAAAGTTTTCTTGTTTCTCTTTAGGTAAATGGGAATGATGTTTGTGTCGGGGGCCTTGGCCTTGAGCGGAACATGCATGGCAGCATTATTTTCTCTGAAGTATCAAATCCGTAAGGAAAGGTGGCTGCTGCCACCACAATTGTGCTCAGACCTGTAGCAGCAGCAGCTACTGTTGGTTCCGGGCACTGTTTGTGAGCGCTTCATCATTAACCCTCACTGCAACCCCATGTGGAAGAGACTGAAAATGACCCCATTTTACAGACGGGGAAATTTAGGGTCGTCAAACTGCAGCAACTTTCCCAAGATCACACAGACTAAAGATCTGAGTGGTATTTTCACTGTGTGGCTTGAATACGTGTGAAAACTACATTCCCTCCTCTGTGATACTGACTTGAAGTGTTAACTCATCCTGGGGAGCACTTTGCATCAATAGAAGGAATTCTCATCCTACTTGGGATCCAGGTCCTCTTCTCAATCTGGATCCATTACTATTCTTAAAGCTCCCCCAATCTTCCAGTCTCAAAGCACATTCTTAATGCTTTGGCTCTCGGTGAGCTGGGATGATGGTGGAGAACGGGGCTATTTCCTTGGTGCAGGCACCAAGGCCCCAGGTTGTTGGATCTGCTGTGCTTTCTGCCCGAGGCCCATCTGCACCGCCCCAGCCTTCCCTTCTCCCGCACCTTACTTTCTCCTGGTGCACCACATTGTCAGTTGATTGCAGCTCCAGCATTAGACCAAACTGTCTGAGACGTGTGTCTGACATTTCTGAAGCTAAGCAGGTGCAGGAGGAAAAAAAAGGCTCAGCCGCTTTTTAGGGAGTCAGGTGGCATTGTGCAGCAAACAGAAGGCGCACGGCGGATTCCGGAGCCCAAATCAGATCCTTTTATGTGTGTAGAATATATCAATTTGGAATGCACAGTTTGAAATTGCTGGTTATAGAATGTGATCTGTTTCATTGTAGTATAATTTCCCAGGGGCTGCAATATCCAAATCCCAGCGTAGGGGTGACAGGCTGCTGCTCAGATTTCTCTCTCCGGAAATCATCACCCGGTGCTCTGAGAACTGTGGTCTGTAGGACACGCCATTCCTGCTCCCTGTTTTAATGTGGAAAACACTCTGGGGGCCTTGGGTCTTCTGAACCACCTGCCTGGTTGCTTCATGCTGCTGCTTAGGGCCTTTCAGAATGGATTTGTATTTATGCTCTCACTCCCTTCTTACTGATTTCTGCTTAACTAAACTTCCATGCCAACAAAACAGTGGGAAGATCCCTAGATTGTAGCATCTGTCCCACCTCTCTTGAGCTCAGAGGCCACAGTTCTTTGGACTTTGCCTGCCTGCCTTGAAACTGTGCCCAGCTCAGAGGGGAGGATTTGGTTCAGCATCACAGCCCTCCACGGAAGTGCCCCTGGCAAATGCGATGGCTGTGGCCACCGAGTCCACTCAGCTCACAGATAAAAAGATGGGCCTTCATTCATGTGGTCAAGAAAGCTGCAGCCAAGACATCATCATCAGGGGAGGCAAGGAGGGGTGCTCCCTGGGGGAACGGCAGAGACAGAAGGGACTGTCTCAGGGAGGGCGGGAGGGTCCTGAGCTCTGGGTTGTTCCTGGCCTCTCCAGCCCAGTGTGAAGTAGGAGCTTGAGTCTCATCCCAATGGCCACAGGTCGGAAGTCAGCCCTCCTAGGCCGGGAAGGCACTTTGCCATCTGTCTCTCTGGCATCACAGCATCCACCTGTGGACAACTGTGAAGGGGGGCCAGAGGCGGGGGCCCAGCCCCTGCTACCTCCGCAGCTTACTGTCTCATCTCAGGTGCAGTGCTCCACACGGCCACTGCCACCAGGCAGTGTGACCCTGGATGCAATCACAGGAGTGGACTCCAGGGCCAATTTCTTTTCCATTTCCTCCTTCACTGCCATTTTTGAACCAACAGGAGAAAAACATGCATAGAAGGCTTTATCTTAGAAAGAAACAAACACATAAATGGGGAAGGGGGAAGAAGGAAGGAAAGATGGGAAAGTTGGAAGGAAGAAAAAGGGAGGCATGGAGGCAGGAAGGAAGAGAAGAAGGGAAAAGAGAGAAAGGGAGAGTTAATTTTCATTGATTATTTTAGTCATTAAAATAAAGAAGAAAGAAAGTCACATTAAATAAGACACACAAATTAAAATACTTAATAACTATGCTTCTAATTTTCCCATTATTTGTGACTTTTGTTATAAATTGCAACCCTAAGTGGTTAAGGTAGCTGTAAACACCCAGCCTTTCCTTTGTTTCTTCTCTCATTTTTTCCTTTAGACCTACGTGTTCCCTGTAGACATTGATTTATTTCCCTGAGGTGAACACCATCCAATTTTTTACAAGTAGAGTAAACATGGGTCATAAGATCCCTCAGATGAGTTACAGAATTAAAATTCAGGAAGCATTGTGTGGCCCCACCTGTGGATGCCCGCCATGGACTTTTATACTGTGGATGCCCACCGTGGACTTTTATCCTAGGGTCCTTGTGGGGAGCAATCTCATGTGCTTCCTTCAAATCTTTTTCCTGTTTGTTTGCTATCCTATTTTATGACTTTATTTTATTTTATTTTATTTATTTATTTTTTTTGAGACAGAGCCTCACTGTGTCGCCCAGGCTGGAGTGCAGTGGTACGATCTTGGCTCACTGCAACCTCTGCCCCCCGGGTTCACACCATTTTCCTGCCTCAGCCTCCCGAGTAGCTGGGACTACAGGCCCAAGTCACCACGCCCGACTAATTCTTTGTATTTTTAGTAGAGACGGGGTTTCACCATGTTAGCCAGGATGGTCTTGATCTCCTGACCTCATGATCTGCCCGCCTCGGCCTCCCAAAGGTATCTTACCAGTTTCTAAACACAAATGGCATTGCATCCTCCACACAGCTTCACAACTTGATTTTTTGCTTCATCATACATTGTGGTGGTCCTTCCACCTCAGCACGTTGATCCATTTTACTCTTTTGATTTTTAATGGCTGCATCATATTTCTTGTCTGAATGATTTTGTAATTTTTTGTTTTGTTTTTACCTTTTTGTTTTGAAATGGTTATAGAATCACACGAAGTTGCAAAGATAATACAGAAAGGTGCCATGTACCCTTCACCGAGTTTCCCCCAATGGTTATATTTTACATAATGATAGTACAGTATCAAAGCCAGGAAATTCATATGGGCACAGTCCATGTTTGTGTCCTTACCATTTTATCCCACGTGTAGATTCGTGCAGCCCCTACTTCAATCAAGATACAGAACGATTCCATTGTCACAAAATCTCCCTCATGCTAGCTCTTTATAGGTACAGCCATGTCACTATATCCAGCCATGCCTAACCCCTAACCACTCATCTGTTCTCCGTGCCTAACCCCTAACCACTCATCTGTTCTCCGTCTCTATAATCTTGTCATTTTGAGAATGTTATGCAAATGGAATCTAACAGCACATGCCCTTTGAGACTGGCTTTTTTGACTTAGCTTAATGTCCTTGAGGTCTCTGTCCAAGTTTTTGCCGGTATCAAGAGTTCGTTTCTTTTTACTGCTGAGTAGTATTCCATTGTACAGATGTACCCACCATCTCTTTTTAAATGACCTATGAACTCAAAGTTAGTTTTACATTTTTAAATTTTGTTATTTCCATAGGTTATTGGGGAACAGGTGGCGTTTTGTTACATGAGTAAGTTCTTTAGTGGTGATTTGTGAGATTTTGGTGCACCCATCACCCAAGCAGTATACACGGCACCCAATTTGTAGTCTTTTATCCCTTGCCCCTTTCCCACCCTTTCCCCTTGAGTCCCCAAAGTCCATTGTGTCATTCTTATGCCTTTGCATCCTCATAGCTTAGCACCCACTTATGAATGAGAACATACGATGTTTGATTTTCCAATCCTGAGTTACTTCACTGAGAATAATAGTCTCTAATTTCATCCAGGTTGCTGCAAATGCCATTAATTCATTTCTTTTTATAGTTGAGTAGTATAGCACTATATATATATATATACACACACACATACATATACATATATATTACAGTATTCCATCATATGTATATATATTTGTTCCTTGTAGATTCTGGATATTAGTCCTTTGTCAGACGTATGGATTGGAAGATTTTCTCGCACTCTCTGGGTTGTCTGTTTACTCTGCTGATTATTCATTTTGCTGTGCAAAAGCCCTTTAGTTTAATTAGGTCCCAGCTATTTATCTTTGTTTTTATTGAATTTGCTTTTGGGTTCTTGGTCATGAATTCCTTGCCTAAGTTAATGTCTAGAAGGGTTTTTCCAAAGTTATCTTCTAGTATTTTTGTAGTTTCCGGTCTTAGATTTAAGTTATTGATCCATCTTGAGTTGATTTTTGTATAAGGTCAGAGATGAGGATCCAGTTTCATTTTCCTACATGTGGCTTGCCAATTATCCCAGCACCATTTGTTGAATAGGGTGTCTTTTCCCCACTTTATGTTTTTGTTTGCTTTGTCAAAGATCAGTTGGCTGTAAGTATTTGGGTTTATTTCTGGGTTATTTATTCTGTTCCACTGGTCTATGTGCCTATTTTTACACCAGTACCATGCTGCTTTGGTGACTACGGCTTTATAGCATAGTTTGAAATTGGGTAATGTGATGCCTCCAGATTTGTTCTTTTTGCTTAGTCTTGCTTTGGCTATGCAGGCTCTTTTTCAATTCCATATGAATTTTAGGATTGTTTTTTCTAGTTCTGTAAAGAATGATGGTGGTATTTTGATGTGAATTGCATTGAATCCATAGATTGTTTTTGGCAGTATGGTCATTTTTACAATATTGATTCTACCCATCCATGAGTATAGGATGTATTTCCATTTGTTTGTGTCATCTGTAATTTCTTTCAGCAGTGTTTTGTACTTTTCCTTGTAGAGGTCTTTCACCTCCTTGGTTAGGTACATTTCTAAGTATTTTATTTTTTTTTACAGCTATTGTAAAGGAGGTTAAGTTCTTGATTTGATTCTCAGCTTGGCTGATGTTGGTATATAGGAGAGCTACTGATTTGTGTACATTAATTTTGTACCCGGAAACTTTGCTGAATTCTTTTATCAGTTCTAGGAGCTTTCTGGAGGAGGCTTTAGGGTTTTCTAGGTATACAATCACATCATCAGAAAACAGTGACAGTTTGACTTCTTCATTACCGATTTGGACGCCCTTTATTTCTTTCTCTTGTCTGATTGCTCTGGCTGGGACTTCCAGTACTGTGTTGAAGAGAAGTGGTGAAAGTGGGCATCCTTGTCCTGCTGTAGTTCTCAGAAGGAAATCTTTCAATGTTTCCCCACTTGGTATTATGTTGGCTGTGGGTTTGTCACAGATGGCTTTATATTACATTGAGGTATGTCCCTCGTATGCTGATTTTGCTGGTAGTTTTAACCGTAAAGGGATGCTGAATTTTGTCAAATGCTTTTCCTGCATTTATTGAGACGATCATGTGATTTTTGTTTTTGATTTTTGTTTCTAATTCTGTTTGTGTGGTATATCACATTTATTGACTTGCATATCTTGAACCATCCCTGCATCCCTGGTATGAAGCCCACTTGATCGTGATGGATTATCTTTTTGATATGTTGTTGGATTCAGTTGGCTAGTATTTTGTTAGGGATGTTTGCATCTATGTTCATCAGGGATATTGGTCTGTAGTTTTCTTTTTTGGTTATTTCCTTTCCTGGTTTTGGCATTAGGGCAATACTGGCCTAATAGAAAGATTTATGGAGGATTTCCTCTTTCTCTATCTTGTGGAATAGTGTCGATAGGATTGGTGCCAATTCTTCTTTGAATGTCTGGTAGAATTCAGCTGTGAATTCATCTAGTCCTGGACTTTTTTTTGTTGGTAATTTTTGTATTACCATTTCAATCTCTCTGCTTGTTATTGATTAGGGTATCTAATTCTTCCTTATTTAAGCTAGGAGGACTGTATCTTTCCAGGAATTTATCCATCTCCTCTAGGTTCTCTAGATTATGCATGTAAAGGTGTCAATAGTAGCCTTGAATGATCTTTTGTCTTTCTGTGGTATCAGTTGTAATATCTCCCATTTTGTTTCTAATTGAGCTTATTTGGATTTTCTCTCTTCTTTTCTTGGTTAATCTTGCTAATGGTCTATCCATTTTATTTATCTTTTAAAAGAATCAGCTTTCTCTTTTATACATCTTTTGTAATTTTTTTGTTTGTTTCAATTTCATTTAGTTCTGCTCTGATCTTGGTTACTTCCTTTCTTCTGCTGGGTTTGGGTTTGGTTTGTTCTTGTTTCTCTAGTTCCTTGTGGTATGACCTTAGATTGTCTGCTTTTGCTCTTTCAGACTTTTTGATGTAGAAATTTAGGGCTATGAACTTTCCTCTTAGCAACACCTTTGCTGCATTCCAGAGATTTCAACAGGTTGTGTCACTATTGTCATTCAGTTTGAACAATTTTTTAAATTTTCATCTTGATTTTACTGTTGACCCAATGATCATTTAAGGGCAGTTTATTTAATTTCCACGTATTCACATAGTTTTGAAGGTTCTTTTTGGAGTTAATTTCCAGTTTTATTCCACTGTGGTCTGAGACACTGCTTGGTATCCATTTTCTTAAATTTATTGAGGCTTGTTCTGTGGCCTGTCATATGGTCTATCTTGGAGAAAGTTCCATGTGCTGATAAATAGAAAGTATATTCTGTGGTTGTTGGGTAGAATGTTCTGTAAATATCTGTTAAGTCCATTTGTCCCAGGGTATAGTTTAAATCCATTGTTTCTTTGTTGACTTTCTGTCTTGATGACCTGTCTAGTGCTGTCAGTGGAGTGTTGAAGTCCCCCACTGTCACTGTGTTGCTGTCTATATCATTTCTTAGGTCTAGTAGTAACTGTTTTATAAATTTGGGAACTCAGTGTTAGGTGGATATATGTTTAGGATTGTGATATTTTCCTGTTGGACTAAGGCCTTCTATCATTATATAATGTCCCTCTTTGTCTTTTTTAACTGCCGTTGCTTTAGAATTTGTTTTGTCTGATATGAGAATAGCTAATCCTGCTTGCTTTTGGTGTCTATTTGCATGGAATATCTTTTTCTATCCCTTTACCCTAAGTTTATATGAGTCCTCATGTGTTAAGTGAGTCTCTAGAAGACTGCAGATAGTTGGCTGGTAAATTCTTATCCATTCTGTGATTCTGCATCTTTTAAGTGGAGTATTTAGGCTATTTGCATTCAATGTTAGTATTGAGATGTGAGGTACCATTCCATTCATCATGCTATTTGTTGCCTGTATACCTTGGTTTTTGTGTGTGTGCTTTTTTTGCATTCGTGTTTTTGTTTTATAGGTCCTATGAGATTTATGCTTTAAAAAGGTTTTGTTTTGATGTGTCTCCAGGATTTGTTTCAAGATTTACAGCTCCTTTTAGCAGTTCTTATAGTGATGGCTTGGTAGTGGCAAATTCTCTCAGCATTTGTTTGCCTGAAGAAGACTGTATCTTTCCTTCGGTTATGAAGCTTAGTTTCACTGGATACAAAAGTCTTGGCCAATAAGTGTTTTGTTTAAGGAGGCTGAAGATAGGGCCCCTATCCCTTCTAGCTTGTAAGGTTTCTGCTGGGAAATTTGCTGTTAGTCTCATAGGTTTTCCTTTATAGGTTACCTGGTGCTTTTGCCTCACAGCTCTTAAGATTCTTTCCTTTGTCTTAACTTTACATAACCTGATGACAATGTGCCTAGGAGATAATCTTTTTGTGATGCATTTCCCAGGTGTTCTTTAAGCTTCTTGTATTTGGATGTCTAGGTCTCTAGCAAGACCATGGAAGTTTTCCTCAATTATTCCCCCAAATATGTTTTCCCAACTTTCAGATTTCTCTTTTTCCTCAGGAACGCTGATTATTCTTAGGTTTATCGTTTAACATAATCCCAGATTTCTTGGAGGCTTTGTTCATATTTTCTTATTCTTCCTTCTTCGTCTTTGTTGGATTGGATTAATTCGAAAACCTTGTCTTCAAGCTCTGAAATTTTTTCTTCTGCTTCGATTCTATTGTTGAGACTTTCTAGAGCATTTTGCATTTCTATAAGTGTGTCCATTGTTTCCTGAAGTTTTGTTTTTTATTTATGCTATCCATTTCATTGAAGATTTCTCCCCTCATTTCATGTATCTTTTTAAAATTTATTTCCTTAAATTGGGCTTCACCTTTTCTGGTGCCTCCTTGATTCACTTAATAACTGAACTTCTGAATTCTTTTTCAGGTAGGTCAGAGATTTCTTCTTGGTTTGGATCCACTGCTGATGAGCTAGTGTGGGTTTTATTTTGGGGGGGGGTGTTAAAGAACCTCGTTTTGTCATATTATCAGAGTTGGTTTTCTTGTTCCTTTTCATTTGAGTAGGCTCTGTCAGAGGGAAAGTCTAGGGCTCAAGACTGTTGTTCAGATTCTTTTGTCTCATGGGGGGTTCCCTTGATGTAGTACTCTCCCCCTTTTCCTAGGGATGTGGCTTCCTGAGAGCCGAGCTGTAGCAATTGTTATCTCTCTTCTGGATCTAGCCACCCAGCAGGTCTACCAGTCTCTGGGCTGGTACTGAGAGGTGTCTGCAAAGAGTCCTGTGATGTGAGCCATCTGTGTGTCTCTCAGTTGTGGATACCAGTACCTGCTCCAGTGGAGGTAGCAGTGGGGTGAAATAGACTCTGTGAGGGTCCTTAGTTTTTTTGTGTGTGCTGGGTGGCCTCCTGCTGGGAGGTGACATTTTCAAGACAGCATCAGCTGTGGTAGTATAGAGAGGATCAAGTGGTAGGCAGGGCCCTAGAACTCCCAAGAGTATATGCCCTTGGTCTTTAGCTACCGGCATGGGTAAGAAAAGGCCATCGGGTGGGGGCAGGGCTAGGTGTGTCTGAGCTCAGACTCTCCTTGGGCAGGTCTTGCTGTGGCTGCTGTAGAAGATAGGGGTGTGGTTCCCAGGTCAATGGAGTTATGTTCCTAGGAGAATTATGGCTGCCTTTGCTGTGTCATGCAGGTTGTCAGGGAAGTGGAGGAAAGCTGGCTGTCACAGGCCTCACCCAGCTCTTATGAAACCCAGAAGGCTGGTCTCACTCCTACCATGCCCTCCACAACAGCACCAACTCTATTTCCAGGCAGTGGGCAAGCAGGGCTGAGAACTCACCCCAGGCTACCAGCCTCCCATCCTCCCAGCCTCCCAGCTGCAAAAGCAAGTAAGGCTTTCATGCTTCCCCACCTGTGGAGTCTGCTCACTGGATTCACATTCTCCCCTAAGTTCTGGCCAGGAGGCTTCTTGTTCGGTTGGAATTGTTGCAAAGTTCAGATGGAGGTTTCCTTCTCCCTGTGGCTTTTCCCAGTTCCACTGGCAGCCCTCCCCAAGTAGCCCTGTGAGACAAGTCAGAAACGGCTTCCCTGGTAACCCAGCAACTCCACAAGGCTTTTCCTGCTGCTTCCTCTACCCCTGTATTTCGTTCAGCTCTCTAAATTGACTCAGCTCCAGGTAAAGTCAGAATCTTCTCCCGTGATCTAGACCTTCAGGTTCCCCCGTGAGGGTGTGTGTTTGGAGGTGGACGATCTTCCTTTCCTGCTTCCACAGTTTGGGCACTCACAGTATTTGGGGTGTCTCCTGGGTCCTGCAGGAGCAATCCACTTCCTTCAGAGGGTCTGTGGGTTCTCTTGGCTTTCCTGAATTATTCCTGCAGTAGTTCTGGAGCAAAAGTTAATGATGCGAGTCAACACATGTTGCTCTGTCCATCTGAGTGGGAGCTGCAATCTAGTCATGCCTCCTGTCCGCTATGATCCCTCCAAAGTCCCTGTAATTTATTTTTTAACCACTCTGTAAGTGAGGGTCATTAGATTTACTTCCAATTTTTTTTCTCTGATAATCATTCCCAATGCTTCCAAACAATGCCGTGATGAGCGTTATCTCCCAGGTGTTACACTTCGGGAGTGTTTCTGTAGGGTGAATTCCTAGGAGTGGAAATGTGAACCGCTGAGAGTAATGAAATGTTAACACTGCTGCCAGTGGTGCTGCCTGCCCAGTTTTTGCCACTCTCGTCTTAGTGCTCGTCAATTAGGGTCCGTTCCCATTTCTACCAACTTGCAAGCATGACCAGGGAGCCCTCACAAACACCAAACCTTTTCATTTCCCAACCTAAAAACAATCCCCCAGTGTCAACATAATCCATAAGTTTGGGAAAAAAATGGGTGTTTTTCCCCAATGCAACTTCCTCCAGGCCCAGGCTGCCTTGCAGATGTTGCAATGGGAGCTCTGGTTTCTCAGCTCCAAAGCTTATCTGTACTTCTCTCTCTCTCTCTCTCTCTCTCTGTGTGTGTGTGTGTGTTTTATTTTGTTTCCTTGGTGAAAGGCTGATGACTAAATTAAAAGCTTTCCTGAATTCTGTCGGTTGACTCTAGCTTTCCCCTAGCTGTGCACTTAACAGGGTTTAGCTGCGCGTTCCAAGCCAGCTGGTGCCCAGGGCTCCCCTGTTTCCATCTGCTGAGTGCGGGCACCTGCCAGGCGGCCATCAGCTCCCGAGGGCCTGGAGGTGGGAAGGGCTTTGTACCCACTGAGTGGCCCCTTCAGGGCTGCAGGCTCCCTGGCTTCAGGTCTCTGTGCAATGAGCAGGCAGAGGAAATCTGGGAGCAAGCTCAGACATGCTGTGCTCTCCTCGGACCTGTGTGTTTCTAGGTGGCCTGACTCACAGGGTAAGTTTGAGGAGTGAATGAATCCTATGGACTAATGTTTGTAAACTGTGTAAAAAGCACCTTGCAAGGTAAGCACTAAAGAAGTGTTTTCAGAATGAAGAAGTAAAATAGGAGGAAAGCCTTCTTGCATTATTATTATTATTATAACACAAACACTAGATGTTTATCAGTTTTTTAAAGTGGGCTGAATTCTTCATTTTTTCCCTAGTCAATTCATTGAGTGTTTAACAAATCCTTCATTTATCAGGTTAAACATACAATAAAATTCGGATTTACCAGAGAGGATTCATACCTGAATAAACTGTGATTTCACATGCAAGAGAAGAATTTACTTTTTTATTAGGGAAATTGACTATTGGCAGTAATAGGTAAATAAGAACCAAACAAGGTAATACTAGGGGTTTATTTTTAACTCCTATCCTTTACACAATTAGAAGAGAGAACAATACAAGAAAACTCATGCAACCTTCCATCTGGCAATTATCAATATTTTACCATCATGTTTTAGCAGTTTCCCCTCCCAATTTGACTTCGTTTTTTCTAGATCATGTTAGAGGAGTGCCTTTCAAACTTTCCTATGCCTCTGCAACACCCGGGCATGGTGCCGAAGTGCAGGTTCTGTGTGAGCAGACCTGGGAGAGACCTGAGACTCCGCGTTTCTAACAGGCTCCTGAGCCCACCTCCCAGGTGGCGCAGACTGCACTGGCCAGATTTCAAGGCAAAACACAGCCATCAGATCAATTGCTGACACCAGGTACTTTTTTAAGTATAAAAGAAAATAAAGAAATAAATTCAAACTAGTGTCCTCCACCTCCGGCACACACATCTCAGCATTTTATAACAAGAATGGGCATCCTGCGTGATGACTCACAGGACTGTGAGATTTAGAACAAGCCAAACAGAGTAAATGTGTTTTCCATATTCACAAAGGCAGAAAAAAAAATATCCTCACATATTTTACAAAGATTTCTAACAGCACCTCTCAAAAACAAGAATCATATCTGGGTTAATTGTACTAAGCAAGAAAAAAATGTAAGATCTGGGTTAATTGTGCTATGCAGGAAAAAAATACAAGATCTACACAAATGCCTTATTTTCTGAGCATTCCCATTCATTGGATTTTCCTGCTGGGTGGCGTCTCAGAGCCAGAGCTCGGGCAGGCACAGCCCTGGGCTGGGGCTCCAGCATCCGTTAGTGTCCCCGCCTGCGGGGAAGCCGCTCTGCCACTCACCTGGCTCCACTTCTCCTACAGGTGTGTTTCCACGGCATCTGCATTTATTTCCTCCTGTGGCAGGGATTTTCGCTGGTCCCCAAAGGAACATTTTTTATTTTAATGGTTATAAATTTATTCTGATCTCTACTAGGGGAAAAAACCCCTAAAACTAGCACTTCAAAGTGATAATTTCCCAAGTATTATTGCTAAGTACAAAAAAAAAATGAGCCAATTTGAAGTCAACCTAAAAAAATATTAAGTAAATAGCAGTAAAGGTGGTTGGGGCTGTGGTGAGAGTTGTGGGCTGGTCATTGATGGCAGGACCCCAAGAGGCCACCACCCCCCATCATCTGCACGTGAGGGAGGTCACTGCACTCCAGCCTGCCCGAGTAAGGACATCTCTGCTCTCTCAGCACTTAGTTTCCTGGACATGCATGTGTCCACACACACACACACACACACACACACACAGACATATACACTCACACAGAGACACACACACAGACATATACACTCACAGAGACACACAGACATACACACTCACAGAGACACACACACAGACATACACACTCACAGAAACACACACACTCAGAGACATACACAGTCACACAGAGACACACAGTCATACTCACACAGAGACACAGACATACACACTCAGAGACACACATACACACACACAGACATTCACACAGAGACACACACACATACTCAGATATACACAGAGACACACACACAGACATGCAGAGACACACAGACATACACACTCACACACATACACACTCACACAGAGACACACAGATACAGACATACACACAGAGACACACACACACATATACTCACACAGAGACACACACACATACACACTCACACAGAGACACACACAGACATACATACACAGACACACACACACAGACATACACACTCACACAGAGACACACTCACACACAAACATCTTTTCTATTTCTCATTGAATAGACACAGAATGACACATAGAATCATCTGCTTATTTAAATTTTCTGGTTAACTGAGAGTTAACCGTGATCTGTTTTTTATTTCAATAATTCAGTTTAAAAATTTTGAAAAAAATTTTCATCATCTACATATGCTTATTTACAAGATTTCTTTAAACTATAGAACTAACTCATGCTTGTTGTTTTTAAAAAAAGTGCAAACAGAAAGAATGTATATGATTAAAAAAAAACCAAAGCAAGCCAAAAAAACATAGCAACTGCATCCTAGGAAATGAAACTTAATTCCAGTCTCTCTCGTTGCACACACACACATGCACACATTTGTGGACTGTGTAATCGTGTGCCTGTGTAGCACCCTCCTTGCACAATTGTCCCGTGTAGAAATTTCAGTTATCTCAGCTTAGTTAAATAACACCAGTTTCCCAAATTTCACTTACCATGGTATATGAGCTACAAATAATTGCATGGACTACAAACTTCAGTGCTAGCTCCTGAGTCATAAGTCACAGCTGTGTCTGTCACTGAGTTCCTGCACAGACAGCAAAGCATGCAGTTGTACCACCTCCTTATCTCCCAGGGACACCCCTACAGCATTGTGCAGAGATGCATTCTCAACAGAGGGGATTGGCTGGCAAAGGCAGAGTGCACCAAAGAACTGGAAACTGGTAACAAGGAAAAGGAAATTCAAACTGAACAGAAACGAGGTTTAAGAATAAAGCGCAACTGTGATACGAGGGACACTGCCCTTGGGCAGCTCGGAGGAATCGTGTCAGTGTGATGAGGGCAGTGGCTGTCACAGGATGGAGGCATCCCGGGGAAATGAGGCTGGCAAGACACTTCACGCGAAAGGAACACTCGTGTTTCCTGGCCCTAAGGGTGCAAAGAGCAAAATACTGAGAAAGGAATCCGAATTCTCCAAGGCATAGAAAACATGCTCGCTCTAGACTGTAAGTTACACAGAGAGACAAAAAGCAAGCCCTGCTCTTGGTAATTTTTAACAAAGAAACAAAACATTATTTCCCAGCATTTCCATTGTTTTAAACTACAGTGCACTAAATAAATATTAAATATTACAAATATAAAATTATTTTTCACTGTCTATACAGGATAACTGACAGAGAGTTTTTAATGGTTTAACAACAACATTCAGTGATCCCTGAACACCTGAAATGTCCCCATTGATGACAATGATCACTCTGCCCGGCTTCAGCGGGCATGGCCAGTGTTAGGCTCTGGCCCCACTGTGCAGAGTGAGGACTGCCTGTGTATTCAGAATGGAACTATTCTGCATTTAGTTCTTCTCACAACACATGGTACCTTTTTTCTGTGCCAGTGCCCATACACATACCTTGTTCTTTTCCGTTGTTTTGTAGGAACTGACTGGATTCCATAGGGTTGCCGTTCTTTATTGAACAAACCTTTCTCGATGGATTTTAGGAAGCCCCATTTTTAATTTGCTTTCTGCTATTACAGACTACCACAGAAGAGCACACGTGCCTGTGAGTGTGCATGCGCACACCCACACAGTCACACAATCACACACAACCACACACAATCACAAAATCACACACACAGAATCACACTCGCACACACAGTCACACACACACATACACACAGACACACAGAATCACACTCGCACACAATCACACACAGTCACACACACAATCACACATATACACACAGACACACAATCACACTCGCACACAATTACACACAGTCACACACACAATCACACATATACACACAGACACACACAATCACAAAATCACACACAATCACACACTCACAATCACACACACACTCATACACACACAGCACCAGCTCCTGCTGCTGCCCAGGCTGCAGTGCCCCCCTCCAGGCAGGAGCTCAGCCTGACACCTCCTGCAGTCAGCTCGTGTTCTTCCTCACCCTCCTCCTCGCCTTCCTCTAACACTTGCTCCTAAGGTGGTAGTGAGTCTTTTCAGAGGCCAGTGTTGTAATCTCTTGTCCTGAGCTTGGTGACCCTGGACGATGGGCTTACCCTCTCTGGGCTCCAATTTTCTCATCTATAAAATGGGGGTAACGGTATGGAATACATGGCTCTCAGAGTTGTTTTGGGATTAAATGAGGTGTTGTATCCAGAGTGTGTAGAATACTGACTGGCATTTAGTAAATGTTCAACAAACAGTAGAAACAACAAAAGTAGAGAGAGGTCCTCCTTTGTGTGGGCTTGTGGCCAGTGTCCTGTGACACTTCTAGGCCAGTTTCCCAGCCTCTGCACAATCGACATCGTGGGCTGGATGAGTCTTTGCTTTGCGAGGCCTGCCCTGTACTTTGTGGCATGTTTGGCAGCACCTCACAGCCTCTACAATTAAATACAAGGAGCTCCCTTGCACCGTGACAATGTAAGATGTCTCCAGACATTGCCAAGTATCCCCAGAGACAAAATTGTCCCCAACTGAGAACCACTGGTATAATGTTATATCCCTTTGCTTTGAATATTATTTTATTTTCTACATCAAATTCTTAGCAAACATTAGGGTGGGGTCACCTGGTGTCACAGACTCAAATGGTCACAGAGGCACAAAAAGCCATTCCAGAAAAACAGAGCAAATGAACAGGAAAAACACTATTTCTAGGATAATTGGAGGAATGTGAAGCAGAGTATTAGATGAATTATTGTTCGTATTGAAAAGTGTGATGATGGTATCTGAAATTCTATGGTGGCTTTGATTTATTTCAGAATGCTTTATCAAAAAAACAGAAAAATCCACAGATGACAGGAGTACCTTGGGGGGAAACAGAACAGGGCCCAGAGGGTGCTCGGTCTGCAGGGGAGAAGGAGAAACGGAGTTTTGGTCACGGTGATTGGATGCATGTGGAGACGCTGGTGGTTGAGTCCAGGAGGGAAGTGGGCGTTGGGAAGGAAGTCAGGGAGGGGTCTAGGGCGGGGTTCTCCCCACACGGGCTGTGCCTGTGCAGAACTTCCAGGAAGACAAAATTCCAAAAAGAGCTCAGACATGGCATCTCACCCACCCGGGTTCAAATCCTGGTCTTACCTCTTCCTGCTTGCCTGAGTTTAGGCAGGGCACTGGCTCTCTCCCAGCCTCTGTCTCCACTTGCATACCAGGGGCTGTTTCATGCCCTGCCCGCCACACTGCCTGAGGACCAAACAGGCGAGGCACGAACGCATGGGCGCACAGGCTCTGCCCACAGCCAGCACTCCCGGGAAGGGCACTGTCAGCGCTGGAAGAAGCAGAGACCACGTGCCTGGGTGAGGGCCCCAGGGAGGCAGGTTGAGTGGCAAGGGAAGGGGGTCGAAGACAAAGCCCTGAGAAATGCCACCGTCTATGGGACAGAGAAAAAGGGGCAGAAGAAACAGACGTGAGTGGGTCTGAGGTGAAGGAGCGTGTCCTGAGCCAGGGAGCTCAGCGCTTCACAAACCGGGTGGCCACGCTGAGCTGGGATTCTAAGCAAGCCACCAAACTTCACTACAAATGTATCCACGGAATACACTGGATTATTCTCAAATCATCTTTTTTATGTATCCACGGAATACACTGGGTTATTCTCAAATCATCTTTTTTATGTATCCATGGAATACACTGGGTTATTCTCAAATCATCTTTTTTGTTTCTGATGTTGCAATTAAAGGACTTCATTTGGATTTGTTTTGTCCACTTCCTGTTTACCCCATTGGTGGGGGAAGGATTCCCACCCTAGGATGATGGAGACAAACACCCAACACCACACGCTGGACAGACAAGATCAGCGCAGGTTATTACTCACCAAAGGTCAGCACCGGTTACTAGTCACCCATGGTCAGCACCGGTTACTAGTCACCCATGGTCAGCACCGGTTACTAGTCACCCATGGTCAGCACGGGTTACTAGTCACCCATGGTCAGCACCGGTTACTAGTCACCCATGGTCAGCACGGGTTACTAGTCACCCATGGTCAGCACCGGTTACTAGTCACCCATGGTCAGCACCGGTTACCAGTCACCCATGGTCAGCACCGGTTACTACTCACCCATGGTCAGCACGGGTTACTAGTCACCCATGGTCAGCACCGGTTACTAGTCACCCATGGTCAGCACTGGTTACTACTCACCCATGGTCAGCACAGGTTATTACTCACCAACACAGCCTCAGGGAGGAGGACCCACACCCCCATGCAGGCCACACCAGGCTCCACGCAGGACAGACACAGCCTCAGGCTCCACGGGTGGTAGGCTCCATAGGAACGAGAGGGTGGGGTCCCTGGTCCTTGCTGAAGGTGTGACGGGCTTGTTTGAGTCATTCTGGGGCTGACAGCATGGAGGCGGCTTCTCTGGGACCAGCAGGCCCTGTGCCCGTCCCTGGGGAGGAGGTGGCTGGCTGGCCCCTCATCCACAGTTGCAGGGTAGAGAGAGGAGCTTGCAGGTGAGCCCCTGGAGGCCTTCCCAGTCTCACCAGATGTCAAGGCAGCACGTAAGACTGGGCCTTATTTTTAGGCAGTTACAACACAAAACAGCATTTATATTCCAAACAAGACACAGGTCATTGGCCCTACCTGCCATCTGGTGTGCCCTGGCCAGCTCAGCCGCCTGCCCGCATCCCTGGATGGGGCACTTGGCCCAACAGTGACATCAGGTTAGCCTAGAAAGGACGCATCCAGTACACATGCTGGAGAAAACACTCCCGTGCAAGCCTTTCCCTAGTTTGCTCTACCTGGGCTCACACCAGCTGCTCAGCAAGTTAATTATGCAAGTTACTACACAGGTGGTTCTGAGCCCATCCTGCCTCCTCCGAGGCCACCTACACGGAATGTGGCCTCTACTGTTGTTTTATATTTTGTTGACTTATTTTTAGGCAGGTAGCGTTTGCACCTGGCACACGTTTTTAGGGCACAGGGTACACAATGGTAAACCCCTTCCAGCCTGCCCTCGGCAGGCGCCTCTCCCAGGACAGCCAGCGTTTGTGCTATGCCATTCGCAAAAATACATGAAAGGTGATTTGCTGCAGTCAGGTGAGCTCCACGATGTCCTAACATCACAATTTTTTTTCAACGCCACCTGCTAACCCACGAGTCACTGAAGGGCACACAGAGTTTACTGAAACGCAGCCCACGTGTGACTGGGCTCACAGGTGAATGCGGCCCATGAAGGCCCGGCCAGTCCTCACCTGAGCAGCCCCCGTCCACTCACTGACACAGAATCTATTTATCCTGCCTGCTACTTTCGAGGCTGACCTGTTACCCAGCCCCAAGCAAGCGGCCGTTTGCTGACCTGATAGAAGCTCATGTGCAGGGTCCTCGCACGTCTCCACTCATTCTCACTGGCCGTGCCCACTGCACTGGGGCTTCTCGTGTAACAAAAATGACAGCAAGCCCCCCTCAGCCCCCACAAGCCCCCACGCAGGTGAACAATGCGCATGGCATCACGTGCATTTTTCTTTGCTTTTTTTTTTAAAAATAATTAAGGCTGTTCATTGCTTAGAGAATCATGGCTGCAAGCTGAGGATAATGTGGGAAGAGAAACCTCTCTGGCCTGAGCTCAGAGAAAACAACTAATGTTGGGCAGCAATTGTGACTTCTCAGGAGCCCAGCAGCATTCTCAGATGTCGGGTGTCCAGTGATGCCCAGAGAATCGAGAGTTAAAGACCCCACAATCATCCCAGCGTTTTTAAAAGCATTTCCCTGTTCTCTTCCGCTGTTTAAATTTGAACGTTCTTTCTCCTGATGGTGCCATCTGCTTCCCTCACAAGGGCCCCATCTCCAGTGACGACTGCAGCCTCTGTTTCTAACCCCACTCACTCCACATGAGGAGTTTTTTAAGTGGACTGATGTAAGGGAAAATGTAATAAAGTTGCTGGGATTCAAAGAGCAAAGCAGAGAGGACGTGAATGAGTCACATCCCAAGGCTCCCTCATTCGAGCTCCCATTCAGCAATTGCCAAGCCCAGCATCCACCCTCCACCCGATCATTACTGGGTTTTGGGTCAGTACCAGAAAGGAGGTGGTTGGGACGGTCTGTGATGCTCAGCTTTTCTGAGAGAGGATGAAAGAAGGGAGAGAATGAAAGCTGTCTTCCCACTGTTGAGCTCGTCAAAGCCAATGTGTAATTAATTCTCTCCCGCGTGGTCTCAGAGGACCGTTCCCATGCACTGGGAACCCGCAGCTGCTCCTGCAAGGTGAGCACATGGAGCTTCTGTTTCTCTCCAGCCAACACACACTGGGGTCAGCTTGAGGCCGGATTTTGGAGCCATTTCCCACCCATCGTTCTAAGCTTCTACCGGGGCCTCCCTAGAGGGGTTCTGTGGGCCAGCACTGCAGGGGCCACAGCCACAGCCACACACAGCCTCCCCATGACACCTCCCACTGCCTCTCCATCCCCAGGAACCTGCAAGCTCCAGGGATCTCAGCGTTTTGAGAGTACAGAATCTGGAGAAATTTAATATCAAAAATAAAAGTGCAGGCCGGGTGCGGTGGCTCACACCTGTAATCCCAGCATTTTGGGAAGCCAAGGTAGACAGATCATCTGAGGTCGGGAGTTCAAGACCAGCCTGGCCAACATGGTGAAGCCCCGTCTCTACTAAAAATACAAAAATTAGCTGAGCGTGGTGGCGCAAGCCTGTAATTCCAGCTACTCAGGAGGCTGAGGCAGGAGAATCGCTTGAACCTGGGAGGCGGAGGTTGCAGTGAGCAAAGATCACACCACCGCACTCCAGCCTGGGTGACAGAGTGAAACTCTGTCTCAATAAATAAATAAATAAATAAATGTACGATTATCATAAGGTATTTTGGAATAATATGAAGAACTGCAGCCTCTTGAAAGCATGTCACGGCAGCCTTCTGGGAAATGGATGCAGAGGCAGAAGCCTCTGCTGCAGGTGGAACTGTGTCCCCAGAAAGATGCTGAAACCCTAACCCCAGTGCCTGCAAACGTGACCCTAGGCAGAAACAGGGTCAAAGCAGATGATCAAGCTAAGAAGAGGTTTTTGGGGTTGGCCTTCATCCATTGTGATGTTAGCCTTGTAAATAGAGAAAATTTGGATATAGTTACACACACAAGGAACCGGCCCTTGGAGGGTGCCGGCAGAGACTGGGGCGATGCGTCTACAAGCTGAGGCATGCCGGCGATTGCCAGTGGCCAGTGGAAGCTGGAGGGAGGCCAGGAACAGATCCTCCCACAGCCTCAGAAGGAACCAACTCCACAGACACCTGCATCTCAGGCTTCCAGCCTCCAAAGCTGAGACAATAAATACCTGTTATTAAACCACCCAGTTAGGAAGCCGCCATTCCTGCGCCGCCCACCCCTGCAGTAGACCTAGAACCTGCATCAGTCACACAAGGCTTTGGTCTAATTTTCATTATCTGTAGAAAAGAAGAGATGGGTAGAAAAGCGATTGCAAGAGAAAAAGCACTTTGAACCCAACATGAAAAACAGATCATAGTGGTGGGGGGCAGGGAAGCAATGTCCACCTGCCACAGCCTCTCCCCTGGCACCTGCCGCAGCCTGTCCCCTGGCACCTGCCACAACCTCTCCCCTGGCACCTGCCGCAGCCTCTCCCCTGGCGGCATCTTCAGAGAACCCAGGAGGAAAGCCCTTACTATCCACTCCACAGTCATGGAGACGCGCGATGCTCTAGATCATGGAATGACGAATTAATTCACTGTCAAAGTGCATCACAGCACAAAATACTGTAAGAGAGGTGTGTGTGTGTGTGTGTGTGTGAGAGAGAGAGAGAGAGATAACTGGCATCTAAAAGCTTTTCTTTACTGCAGGATGTTGTTTTGTGTTTGAGCATCTGCCAGCGTGTGTATATGTGTAAGAGGGATGATATTATCAGCATCTTTTTGGTTAACATTAGTTTGCCATCCCCGCAAGGCCTGGCAGGTGTGAACGTGTCTGTAGCCATGTTCGTCCACGTGTGCAATTTACAAACATCCAGTCCCAAGTGAGGGAGAGGAGCTGTGCGAGAGTGGGGAGCCCCAACCGACCCACAACCAGCAGCCTCAGCAAGAGCCGCTGACTGAAAACGCGTTCTCCCCGACACGTTTTACAGCTGTTTTCCAGGTCTTCAGTCTGTTTCCACTTCAGCCCCGCCTCCAGCATTCTTATTGGAAAAAGGTGAACAGGGGAAAGTTAACAGAACCATCGTGGAACTTCCACCACACAACCATTGCTTCTCAGCTTTTGACATGCGCAGCAATCCTGTGGCCTCCACTGACATGATCTGAAACACCTAAATAGGCTAAACACCACATCTAAAATCAAGTCCTAGCAATTATCATATCGCCTATGGTTTCTGAGGCACTGCATGGCCACGTGCTTCTGACGTACTGGTGAGTGGGGTACGGGGAGGCGCCATACTTGGATGTACATCGTCTACCCCTGTGATGAAAGATCCTTTCTGATGCTATGAAGGGGCACAGGCCCCCAAGGCAGAATCACTCCCATTTTGCTGTGTGATAGTCATAATCCACGTTTTGCTGTGTGATAGTCATAATCCACGTTTTGCTGTGTGATAGTCATAATCCATTTTGCTGTGTGATAGTCATAATCATTGCATTTCACTGGAGAATATCACAGCCATGTCCCGCCTGATCATTCCGTGTCTCCAGTGATGGGTAGACGTGTCTGCTTTAAACTAACTTGGCATTCGGAAATCCAAATTTGCAAAATGGTTAAATGGGGAAGGAGTCAAGTTACTGTTTTTCATATATAAATGTTTCTCACCACTTTTCCTTAAAAAGTAAGCTCCCCCTGTGAATTGAAAATAGGACTTCAAAAAAACCTGATAGAAACATATGTATATACATTTCCATGTGAATTGTCATCTGCCTATATGTGCCTGCAATCAACTCTTCCCTGCGAGCTAAGGAAACTGTCCCATTGTGCAAAACTATCGTTCGTGCCTTGAGGGCCCAGTATGATGCATAGAGTGTGATCCCTTGAGCAGTGGCCATGCCATGCCACTGGGACCACGGGGGACAGCCATGATGAATGGCACAATGTGTGCCACAGTAGGGGTTTGGAAGATGTGCTGTGAGATCACAGAGGAGGGGTGGGAATCCTCCTGAAATTGGCACCAAGTTTTGCAGAGAAAGTACCATCCAAGCCTAACCTTACTGTGGTCAGTGGCTCACCAGGTGGGGAAGGGGGAAAGGCAGAACAAAGGCTGCCAGTCATCAAAGAGCATGAGGAGGACACGGAATGAGGCTGGTCCTATGGGGCGGGAGGCTGATGGCATATTGGGGAGGGTCTCCAGTGCTGTGGTGAAGGGTGTGGTGCTCTAATGCCTGTCCAGTTCCTCCAACTTTCCTTACCAACCAAAGCCTTCCTACTGCAAGGTCCTAAAACCTGGCCTGAGGGCTTCTCTGGCAGTAAGAGGGTGTCCACTGCATGGAGCACCCATTCACACCAGAGCAGTCCCCATGCCACCCTCCAGCCATGCTGCACGGGAGTGGACGATGGACCCCACAACAGACCCAGCCTTCAAGGGGACACCCAAGGCAGGGTCTGCCATCTCCCTGAGGTCCCTAGTGGACTGGAACCCCAGTGGTCACAGCAGCAACCACTTGTGAAGACACCCTGAATCTACTTCTTTCCATTCTCCGAATCTGCTTCCTTGTGCTTCCTGGGATCGCTTCCCAAAGAGGCCACCTGCACTCAAAACTGACTTTGATTGGCTCCTGGAAGAGTCCAACCTGAAATAGCATGGACTTGACTTTGGAGACGAGGGGGTCAAAGATGATAAGGCAAGCCAGTGACAGGCCAGGAACAAGGCTTTAGAAAGATGGTGCTTGCTGGCCATAGGGAAGAAGGATGAGCCAGGAGGTGGGAGGCCCAACAGCAACTGTGACCCAGCGAGAGCATGAGCAGCTGGAAAGACAAGGCTGGGGATGGCACCTGGGGAATACTGGAGTTTATGGAAGAAAGAAACGGAGAGAGAGCATGCAGGGAGGTGAAGGCAACCAGAAAGCTCTCCTACCAGTGTCTCCAAAACCAGTGGGAGGTATACACGCCCAGGAGTCCCACTGTGTTTGAGACAAGGCAGCCCTGGCCTTGAGGCCACTGTGGATCAGTGAGCAGTCAGCGAAGTCCCTGACAGGCAAGAGAGGATGATGTGGTGAGAACTCCCAGCTGCCCTACCCTGCTGCATCAGAACTCCAGTTGCTGTGCACAGGGGAGCTGGTGGAGAGGGCAGCACGGTCCTGGAAAGCAGCATAGAAAGCTGCCTGCAGAGCTTCCTGGCTTTTTAGGAATTCTGACAGGCGGGTCTGACACCTTGGTGGAGGCCCCAGGGAAGAGTGGTGTTTAGACAGAACACAACTCTTTGCATATAGTGTGCTTTAATCCATTTATATGAAATTTAATTAAATATCTGGTTAGGCTGAAGTTGGTGATCTCTAGTTATCTGTCTTCAACTTTGAGACAAAGCTTTGAACCAACATGCTTCTGAAAATACAAATTTGAATGTATAAAGTAGTCTTATCGAGATTGTGTTCTGGTAGCTAATCCCAACGTTTAAAGTATTTTCCAAAATAAAATTAGCCAGATTCTACATTTTCTGTTCTTTGTAACTATTGAAAGATAGTTACAACAAATAATCTCAAGTTCATTCAACAACCTTTTATTTTATACTTGAAATAAAATAGAGAAAATTGTCTTCCCCAAAATTCTGCTTGGGGATAACAGGGCATCCGTTGGAAGACATGATTTGCTAAATCACTCAGGGTAGAGGATGAGGCACTAAGGGAAAGCCCAAGGATTGAAGTCACATTGCTAAACTGCTCTGCTTAATAAAGGGGTGAGATGCTTCCAGTTCCTCAGGGTAGCAGAGAAGATACAACACATGGCAAAGTGCAAGGAGGGGTGGTGGAGCAGGAACAGTGGATGGTCAATTGGAGAAGGTTGGGAAAATGCACATTGTGTGCCTGGATGCCTCCTCAGGACCCCAGAGATCATCAGCAGAAACAGGAAATGTCATGAGAGGCTTCATGTGATTGATTTTTTATAGCTATGTTCAAATGTGTATGTGAGGCTGGGTGTGGTGCTTGGCTGGGCATGGTCACCTGGGCCAAGTGACAGTGAATGGAACCTCCCATTACAAGGCACAGAATGTTCCCTTGTTCCACCCCACATGGCTCCTGTTTCATTAGAACCTGTGAACCTCAGGACTGAACTAAGATAGCCAATCAGCACCTGGAGAGCCAAAGGCATGGGACAGAGTGGAAGACCCCAAAACAAATGCACCATGTTTCTGGCCAGCATGACCCTGGGCCATGAGGCCCTCGGGTGTGGTCTCTGAGCCATTCTGGGTGAGCTTCTACAGTGCTGTTTGCTGATGCCTGGGATCCCTGGTGTCTCCTGCTGAGCCAGCAGCTAGGGCAAATGAGGCCATAGAAATGCCTGGCCTGTCCTTGGAGCTAGAAGTTCCCTTCCAATTGTGCCAGTCCCAGTGCTGGCTCCAGAGCAGCCCTGTGCCCTCTACCCATGGAGAAGCAGCAGGATTCAGCTAAGAGAGGCATCTGGCTCTCTTCCCACCTCTGAAGAGGAACCACTCCCTGAGACCATCTGAGATCCCAGAGCAACCAGAAACAAGATAAATCAGGCACTGTGTCTCTGCTGGGGGGCTTCACTTGCTTTTGAGTGTGCGGGGGCCTTGGATTAGAAAGCAGGAAGCCAGGTGGGACCTGAAAGCTCTTTCTTTTGTAGGTATGTGTCGTGAAGAAGGATGAGAAGTCCACCTGTGGAAGGCTAGGTTAGGAAATGAGAAGAAGGCCCTTTTTTTTCTTATTTGGTCCAAGTCCATTTTTACACACATTTTGGTGAAAATATTCTGTGATTTTTCTCCTTTTCACTTAACAAGGGCAGGGATTGCTGCTATTTTTTTTTTTTTTTGAGATGCACAGAACATTCTTGGTAGAGCGCTTCCACATTCATTACTATTCCATTCCTCTTGTGGGCTCACGCGCATCCTCGTTCAATGCTGCGTTGTTAGGTTAGTACTTCCTTAGGAACAGGTAGGACAGGTCCACCCAGGAACCGTCGGGAGCCGAGGGGCCCAGGAGCAGCCCACACACCCGTGAAGGATGAGGGTCAGGTGTGTGGCCAGCTGAGCTGCAGCAGGATGGTGGAGGGACCAGCAGGAAGGAAGCCAAGGAAGTCAGAGGCGCTGAGTTGGAGGAGCCTCCTGTGAGCAGCTGGTCAGTGTGATGCAGGCACGCAAATTAATTGGTTAGCAGATGCAATCGCCATCAGAAGGCTGAGCCAGCAACTCCGTTTTAGTCCCAGCCATGGAAACATCAGCCCTGAAAGCTCCTGTCCCTCTTTCCTGCATTAATTGTCAAAGATAGCTGAGCATCCCTGGTGGCTTAGGAGCCAGGTCCTTCAAAGCCTTGCCTCAGCTTCTGCCTGCTGGGACAGGGCTGGATGAATGTGTGTCACCTATGGTGGACAGCAAGGCCTGGGAGAGGTGGGGGCTCACCTGCTCCCACTCAATGGCTGTGTCCCTGCCCCTCGCATGCTGCACCCCATAAATATGTGCTGAGCCAATTAACCAATTAAATTGTTTCCGAGGCTCAGGCGCATTCCTCTGAACATTGGAAAATACAATGGACAAGAAAGGAGTAGGTTGGCTGGATTAATACGGCACTCAGGACATACACCTCACCCTCCCCTAGGGAAAAGCCAGAGGCCAAGCACAGGCGGAAAGGGCAGGACAGGAGTAAGCCCCGTGAAGAAACCACAACGGGGTAAGAGGATGGGGCGCAAGGGGTGCGAGGGGTACGAGGGGCAGCGGGGGCAGTGAGGGCTTTGCCAGGACGGTGAGTTGAGCAGACTCAGGAGGGAGGAGAGATGGGCCTGGCCAACCTGGGAGCATCCAGCAAGAGGGAGAGCAAGGACCACAAGAAGCTGTCGCAGCCACTCCTGGATGTGTTTAGTGCTTTATTTTGTTCTCTCAGTGTTTTGACTTTTTCTCCAAAAGTCAAGAGGAGGAGAAAATATCTGCTTAATCACAGTCTCCAGGCATCGCACTCCCGTGTACAAGAGCCAACCGCGTGTGTCTGGCTTTCCGACTGGGGTGAGGCGGCTGGGGTCCTGGGCAGCCTGAAAGCAGCGCTGCAGCTGCGAGTGAGGCTCTGTAGCCTTGGGGACACCCTGAGCCGCCAATCACAGGACGTGGAGAGGGAGGACACATAGTGGGCACCCAGGCTCAGAACACACATGCAGCTCACCAGTCTCTCCTTCCAGGTCTTTCCAAATAATAACAATAAGAATGGATTACAGGAACCATTAGAAAGCATGCGTTCCTGGAAACACACAGGACTACAATTCAGACAAGCCGGGGATGGTCCATCCATGCCTTGAGCATTGAGGCCTGTGCCGTGTCCGGCCTTGGCCGAGTAGGTTCCCTGACTTGCTGTTCCTCTTTCTCACTAAGGCACAGGTGACAGATGAGACACTCTGCACCCTCACATGGTTCTGCATAAGGATCGAAGCCTTACCCCAAGGAGATGCTCCAGGGACAGGGTCCTCATGGCCGTCAGTGGGAGAGGGTCAGAGGGCAGGCCTCGGGCTTCCGCACCATCCAGTGGCTGCACTGTGTCTGTGGCTCACTAACAAAGGGATGGGGCCTCCTGTGTTGCCATGGGAGGAGCAGAGGCACTGGGGTCGACCTGATTCCGTCACTTCTCACCTGTGGCAGGTGTCTCACCCCAGGGTCTTTGCAGCTGCAGGAACTCCTCCCCCTGGTTTTGCAATGTGTTCCTTCTCACCACCACAAATTACACACCTCATCTGTTCATCGGCATGCGCCCCCTTCAGCAGGATGGACGCCCCGGGGGCGCTGGGCCTTGTCTGTGGCTCAAGAGTGCATCCCAGGGCCACATTAAAGATCCTTAGCGCTGGTATGGTAGGAGCAGAAGCTGCCAGGAATGCCAGTGTGCTCCAGCCCGGTCAGCCTGCCATGAATGTACTGTGAACACTGGCCTCAGCGCCCTTGGGTGCAGAATGAAGGGCAACCCCTTCTCCAAGGCCTGCTACCAGCTTCAGATGAGCAGAGGTGTGTGTGGCATCTTCAGGCTGCTCCTGGGCCAATGCCCATGCACAGTTCCCAAGATGTCAAAACAAGCCCCCTATCCCGTAATTACCTAGAACAAAGAACATTTCAAATTCTGAAAGGTAGGATTTCAGATCCAAGCTGTTCGACAACTCTGGGGCCACAGGGTTTGGCCCGGGTATGTGGAACACTGAAGGCTTTTGTGAGGAAAAGTTCCAGAGAGCGACCCTCAGCTCCCAAATACAAACACATCTGCCGAAAAGTTAAGAACCAGCTCCCTTTTTTTAATTGTGCAAAATACACATAACATAAAATGTATCATCTTTACCATTTTTAAGTGGACAGTTGAGTGGCGTTAAGTAGACTCACATCATCCGCAGCTGTCACAGCACAGTCGCCACCACGGATTTCCTCCAAGGCTTCCCAGTTTGCAAAATGGAAACTGCCCCCGTTCAACAACTACTCCCCATCGCCCCTCCCCCCAGGCCTCCCAGCTGTCTCGCATTCGCTCTTTGCCTCTAGGAATGTGGCCACCCTGGGTCCCTCACATGAGTGAGTCAGACAGTATTTGTCATTTTGTGGCTGGCCTATCTCACTTGGTACAGTAGTCCTCTATTTCACTTGGTACAGTAGTCCTCAAGATTCCTCCCTGCTGGGGCACGTGGCGCGACTCCCTTCTTTTTAGGGCTGATAACGTTCCGTGGGATGGGTGGCCACATTTGGCTTCTCCACTCATCCATGGCTGCACGCTTCGGTGGCCTCTGTCTTTTGATTACTGCGAACGATGCGGGTGTGAAGGTGGTGTGCATATATGAACCGATTTCCTTGTAAGACTCGTGGACTTCTGTAGCCAGGTGTGGATGACTCAACCTTGCATCATCTTGCAAAGGAGGGATGCTGACCTCTGCATCCACCCCTTCCCCAGTCCCCGAATGTTCCTCGTGGTGTTACAGCTTCGAGTCCTGTTATCTTTATCACAGATGTTGGCGTAGGGGTGTTGCAGGTGGTGGTAGGAAGGAGAATAAACTCCCTGGCTATGGTGGAGATGCTGCCTCCAAGAACCAGTGAGGTTCCTGGGGCTGCCAATGGCTTGGGCAATGCCCCTTAGTTGTTTGTGTCTTCATGAGCAGGTGTCAGGCCCAAGCCTCCACCAGGCACCAGCATGTGTTTGGAGGAGAAGGTGAGAACCCCCCTGCGGTGCCTGCTGGAGGGGAGGGAGCCCACGGTCGCTGGGCAGGTGCAGCTGGGGCGGGAGGGCCGGCTGGCTGTCCCGGGGCATCTTCCTCTTCATTGCTCTTTGCCTGAAGTCATCAGGGCCGGGCTGTCCCCTCCGCTCAGGCGTCCTGTTGTGTCTCTGTGGAAACCAGCCCTGTGCACCACCCTGGACACGCCGGCGGACATTGCTTCGTCTTTATCTTCATCGCCGGGCTGTTTCTTAGACTCGCAGCCTTGACGTTGGGCTTCCCGACGATGCTATCCATTACACTGTCAGCAAAGCGGGGGGCCGCGCATAGGCCAAGTGTCAACAGAAGGTGAGGAAGAAAATCAGCCACAATCTCAAGCTAATTACCCTGCCTGGAAGTTAATTAAATACTTGCTGGAAGCAGCAGGGTAGATCCTAATTAAACTTGTCTAATAACAGTGCCCTGACACTCCCTGATGCTGGGAATTCCTGCAGGGCTTAAATAATTCCACAGAGGGCAATCATACCTGTCATGCGCGGTGCGCAGGCGGCGTCGAGAGATGCACAGGCCTCCGTATTTTCTGTACTAATTTACCACATATCGGGCACTTCATGTGTGTTCCATTTACACACATTTTAATTGGGGAGACCCTGGATGGCTCCTAATGATTCTGTCGATTTTCCCTTTTTCCAAGAGGAAAAGAAAAGGAACAAAAAATAGCCGATGTGCCGCGGAAGCGGTCAGCAGCATCATTTTGCATGATTTGGTGTAATGATCATGATTAATGCTTGTTTATTGTGATATCTCTTGTGTTATGTAAATAAAGCTGTGGCCTTCTCCTTCCCGTTCCTGGGCGGTGGGGCTGCTTCCATTTGGAAGTGAGCGGAGGGAGGGCTGGGAGGGCCCTGCCAGCCGGCCGCGTGCACTCGGGGACGCGGGTGCCTCTGAGCCCCGTTCGGCTGTGCCCACCCCGGAGTCACAGGCCAGGGGGCGGGCACCGTGGGGGAGCCAGGGAGCCCCCTCGGCTTCTCTCTTCTTCCTCCCTCTGCTCTCCGCTGTGCCTAATTCAGAAAAATAGGAATCACCCCCCAAAACGCAGCATTCCTGCTAAAGGCGGGCGGGAAGCTGCGAAAGGCGTGGAGGCCGCAGGCCCCGACCACTCGCGAAAGTTGTGTCTGTGCTGTTTAAGCCTGCGGGGGAAGGAGTGGAGGCCGTGGAGGGGTGCGGGGGCTGTGTGTGCGTTTGGGGCGGTTTGGGGGATGAGAACAGCAGGAACTCGTCGCGCCTGCATTTGGGGTCGGAAATGGTTGTCTTCAGAGACAATCGTGCTGTACCACAGGCGCACCAGGCGGGCTCACGGTCCTCCTCATGCCGCAGAAGGTTGGGGCTTCTTCCAGTCTCTTTAGGAAACGCAATAATGCCTGCATACTCTTAACGCTTGTTCCAAAAACCGTGGCTCCTGACCAAGCTCTGCCGTTCAAGCCATGAGCCGTGGCGCAGGTCTGTGTGAGCGGGGACACCCCCTGTCCTGGTCGTGCCCGTCACGGTTATGCATTGCTGGTAGACCTCGTCCTCAGCACCCAGGCAGCCCTGGTCAGGCTTTGTCCAACGTGAACTGTCTGCTGCCGCAGAGGTGCTGAACGTCAGGCTTAGCAAGACTCGAAATGAAGTCAGTTGTTTTCACCGCAGCATGAACGCTTACCTGAGTCCTCCCGTAACTCAGCCTGGGCCTGTGAAGACGTGTGCTAATTCGTTTTGCTTCTGCCCATGAGGCTGTGGTTTCATCGGGCAGGGCAAGCCGCAGACCTGTTTCTCCATCTTCCTTGGAGGCTGGGCAATGAAAGGGTTAAATCAAACAACCCCTTCGTATTTTTCACCTTCTCACCAAACAGCATGAATTAATGAAAAGATGTGAGCACTCAGATCTTTTCTGGCAAGAATGCTTGTTGAAATAATCAATTAACCTTGGAAGATCAAATTGACAGGGCTTAAGTGCAAAGTTATTTAAGATTAGCCAGATGATTGCATTTGGGGCAATGCAAGAAAGCAGCAAGAATGCTTTTGAGAAATTTCAAGGCTTCAGAAAGACTTAATGTTATTTCCCCACAGAATTAATCTGCCCATTAGAACATACTTTAACCTCTTACGAGTAATACGCTGAGATAACTTCAATTCACTTCTTTCCTTTAGTCATACAGTGAAAATGACCCAAAGACAGCAAACATATCAATGGATTTTGAGCCCTTACTTGCATTTATTTTAAATGGGTTTTTAAAAAATTAAATCAACTCTCAATTGGCATCCCCTTTTTATCTGAATGCAGGTGCTCTAAATGCAGCAGCCTGCCACTTGGATGTCTTTATTTTGCAGTAGGTGCTCCTGGTTGTTGCATAATCAAGATGACAACATTTTACTTAGGCAATGCCTCTAGGATCAAAGCCATCATTTTCATAACTCCCTGGCTGGTCTGATCATTTTTGGAGAAAATAATTGTACACTTCCCATGAAAAAAAAAATCCCTGAGAAATGGCGTCACCAGGTACAACCTTGGTCAAGTCGTGTGAGGCTGACTCAGGAAACGCCGGGGCCAGGGGCGTTCGCGCTCAGCCAGACACGAGGGAAACAGTGTCTTCTTCTAGATTCACGCTTGTAAAATAACATTAGAAGCAGTCAGTCTTTACGTGGTGTTTAACTTACTCTGCTTTAAGATGTCATTCACAAGATGTGAGTATTGCTATAATTTGGAACAGTGACTCTGGAGAAGAGAGTATAATTCACACTGCACATACTCCGACCCTGGCTAGCTCCATGACAGTTTATGTTTCTTGTGAAAGGAGCCTGCTTATTGGTAATTCCTTTAAATAAAGGAATTATTTTCCTAAGCAATTTGTTTTGATTGTGATACTTTCTAGCTCGTCCTCCTCTGCTGTGATGGAAGAAAAGCTAATCTGCTGGTTTACTATCTCGCCGCACATAAAAGACAAGTGGAAAATGAAATTTTCGAAAAGCTAAACTCCTAATTTCTGTGACAAAATGTGAATGAAAATGATGCACTTATTCATAAGAGATGAGAATTTTGAAATGAATGATTTATGGGTATAAGCATTAAAATATATTAATTTAGCATGAAGGCAGCAGATTTAAATGTAACTTGGTTGCTGAACAAAAAGCATGCACAATGGCATAGAGGTTTAAACAATGCCCTCAACCAGTGGTGCTGGCTGACTGAGGGTCACGCTAAGAGTTTGAGGGACTCCATGCGCCAGTGGGTGGTGGGCACCCACTGAACGCAGCCCACGTTTCACACACACCTAGATGAGTCTGAGTTTGCAAATGCAGCTCATAAACGATATTTTGAGCCCTCCAGCTGGAATCAATTGATCCGTGGCTGGGTGTTGTGTGAGAACCCATCTCTAGCTATAACTCCGGGCTTCTCAGCCTCAGTACTATTGACACTTTGGGCTGGGAAGGTCTTTGTTCTTGGGGCCTGTCCAGAGCGTTATCAGATGTTTAGCAGCATCCCTGGCCTCTACCCACTAGATGCCAGTAGCATCCCCTCTGTCCCGCGGTCAGGACAGTCAAAAGTGTCTTCAGACATTTCCAAATGTCCCCTGGGGGAAGAACAGCCTCCAACTGAGAGCTGCCGCCGTAACCTGCAACAGCCCATGAGCACAGAAGCATTGTGCTAGGACCTTGGCAGGGGACAAGAGAACGACCATGAAGCCAACAAAACATCTGGGCCTGGGCCCCTTCCAAGGCTCTGTACTTAATTTTGTATTTATATTTCATATTTGCAACTTTTATGTCTTTATTAAAGAAGGCACCCAAAATTCTAGAAGTTCAGGCCCCATAAAATCTGGACCTGCACCTGGGTCTCAACACGATTGTTATTCGTTAACTTACTTTTCTGAACCAAACTCTATCCAAAATGGCCTCCTACCCCTCCTCATTTTGGTTAGTTTGCTTAAACCTTCAGTTAATCTGCACTAACTGGCTGCCCTTACACTGGGCAAAACATGCCTGCCTTCATGGAACCCAAGAAGTTTTGAGCAAAAGAGTCAAGGCCACCTCCTAACATCAACCCTTGTGTTCAGAGGATTCCAGGGTGGGCTCAAACTTTTGCAGCAAAGGGAGTGACAGGTTCCTGTCTTCATGCTCGTAAGGATTTCACAAAAATACAGGTTGCCAACAGAAAATTCTTATGTTTATTTATGAAGCTACCTTCAGATTAAAAATTATTTGAGAAATAATCCCAGTGCCTGCCAACATCTTCTTATTTCTTAATATATGTATGTATTCTGCTGGATGGATAGATGGATGAATGGATGATGGGTGGAGGGGAAGATAAATGGACAGATGGGTGGATGATGGATGAATGGATGGATAAGTAGAGAGACAGATGGATAGATGAATAGCTACAGAAATTGATAGATGGATGAATGGATGGATAGAGATGGATGGATGGATGGATGGATGGATGGAGAGATGGATGGATGTGTGGATAAATAGATGAATGGATGGATGGATAGATGAATAGATAAAGAGATGGATGGATGGAGAGATGAATGGATGGGTGGATGAAAGGATGGGTGAATAGAGGGATGGATGGAGAGATGGATGGATAGATGAATGAATAGATGGATGGATGAATAGATGAATGGATAGGTAAATAGATGAATGGATGAATGAATGGGTAGATAGAGAGATGGATGGATATAGAGATAGATGGATAGATAGAGGAATAGATGGATAAATAGAGAGATGGATGGATGAATGAATGGGTGGATAGAGAGATGGAAGGATGGATGGATGGATGGATGAATAAATATAGAGATAGATGGATAGAGAGATAGATGGATAAATAGATAGGTGGATGGATGAGTGGATAGAGAGATGGATGGACAGATGAATGAATAGATGGATGGAGGGATAGATTGATGAATGAATGAATGAATGGGTGGATAGAGGGATAAATGGATGAATACGGAGATGGATGGATAGATGAATGAATAGATGGATGGATAGATGAATAGATAGAGATGAATGGATAGATAGAGATGAATTGATAGATAGAGAGGATGGATGGATAAATAGAGATGGGGATGGATAGATAGATAAATAGACTGATAAATTGGCAGATGGATAGAGGGATGGATGGATGGATGGATGGATGGATGGATGGAGAAATGGATGGATGGTTGGATGGATGAGTAGATGGATGAATGAATAGAAGGATGGGTGGACCGATGGATGGATGGATGGATGGATAAAACACAGTGTAAAGATTCTACTTTTTCTGTTATTTTCTCCTAAAAAAGAACACAGAAAACTGTCATCAGTGGTTAGCTATTAGCAAAGGAGCTGAGAATTTGTGGAGTATTAGCATGGCTTTAAAAGATTTTCACTTTTCATTCTGTACTTTCCTATAATGTTTGCATTTCCTTGCTATGTGTATAACTTATTTTTATATAATTGGGGTTATCTGGTTGGTGAGATAATGGGCTGGTTGTTTTCCTCTTTGTACTTTCTATATTTTTTAATGACTGCACTTTAAGATATGGGTCCCTCTGGGAGCTCCCTGCTGTGTACTATGATTTGTCCTCTTGCCTCATTTTGGATGAACTCAGTGGATACACGTCCTACTCATCTGAGGCCTATCCCTACCTCCCATCCTGCACCCCACTGGTCTCTCTGAAACAGTGTTTTTCTCCTGCACCTCTGGCCGTGCTCTGTCATTGCTCTTTGTGCTTGTCACCCTGTGTCCAGTCCTGGCCTTTCCTACTTTCTCTCTGCCAGTGGCCAGTGTGCTTCTGCCAGCCCTGATCTTCCTCCTGAGCTGGGCGTCCATGGACGCAGAACATAGGAAGCTTTCGTGAGATACGCAAAGGGAGCCACTGTCTGGTTGCCCTCCCACCTCCGTGTGAGTCCCCGTATTCACCTCAATCTTTCTGGGCCCCGAAGGGAAATTGTACACATTACCCTGCACATTGCTGCTCCCTTATGCCGGGACAGACTCCACCCCAGTCCAATCATGCAAGCCAGAAAATACCGACACTCACAGGGAGACAGCAAAATAACATACCTTAGGCCCCACTGTCCTCTAGGGGTGTCCAGCAAGTACGTCGGGGAGCACCACATTTCTGTGCAGAGCAGCGAATTGTTTGACTTATGTGTTGATAACAGAAGGTGTTTCTGTGCCTTAACAAACAGGCTGTCAGGAGCACCTGCCTGCTGGTGGGTGACTGGCTGCCAGCTACCAGGCACTAAATCTGCCTTTCAAAATCTCAGTTCTTCATTGGCAACACACCACACACTCTGCTTTTGGTAATTATATCAAAGACAACATGTTTATGCCTTACATCAGTCCTGAGCATGACGCCACCAAAGCGGGTGGACAGAGAAGCCCAGGAAATCAGGGCTGTGGAGTCAGACATGAAACAAGGACTCCTGATTCTGAACTCAGGGAAATAACCTAAAGCCTCACGAATCTCAACCACGCCGCTCAAAACCGTCTGCAGGGTAAATCACCATTTCTCAGCTCCTCGTTGCTTTGGCTGTAACTGTATGGCCTTAAAATACTGCCTGAAATGGAAACACTCAGTATTCACAGGCTTCGGCGTGTAATGCCAGACAAGCCTTCTCAACTTAGGAGGTGTGCTGCATTGCTGTTGTTTTGCAGCCGTCATTCTCATCCCTGCAAGGGAGCTAAAGGAAATGTCTTTCATACCCTGTTAGGTAATCATGGGAAATAGGAGACACATAGAAAATGATAGGAGAAAAACGCTCCCAAAGGTTGGCCTGTGCAGAGTGGGCTCTACACATGGCACGGGCCTTGTTTGCTGCTCTGTGAAAACCCCACTCAGTGGCTCTACCCACATGGATTCCTGGGTCTCAGCCACAGTGCACCCTCCGCCCCAAGTCGATCGGACCTCAGGAAGTCAGCAGCAATGGCGCGTTTCCCTAGCACCTGCTGCGAGCCCAGCACCGCCCCCGCATCTTCACAGACATCGGCTCCCATGGGCCTAACAGCAGCCCTATGCGGGAGGGTGTGCCTCTCGTGATAGAGGAGGAAACTGAGGCAAGAGGCGGTAAGTGACTTAGGTCCCACAGCTGTGAAGGAGCAGAGTGATGACTTGAAGGAGGAGGAGGCTGGCTCCAGAGTTCACACCGGTGACCACGACAGGCGACGTCGAAACCCAGCGGAGCGCTTCCTCAACAGTTTACTCACCATCTACACACACAGAGTGCACAGACGGGGTGTGCACTAGGAAGCTGATGAGGCCTGGGCCAGCCTGGCTAAAGACCACAAAGTGCTTCTTCCATCCGGGAACCCCCTGGACTCTCCCTTTGCCGGCTGCAGCAAGTCCCTCTCTTCTAAGCTGCTTTCACTCTGATTAGGTGTTGGTCATGCAGCGTGGTCTATTGGAAATGGCAGCCGAAATACGAACTGAAATCCTGCTGTCGGACAAGGTTCAGAATTTGAAGCATGGCAGCATCCCCGGCCGTCGTGCTGGGGATCTAGGTCTTTGTCCCGGGCACTCCTGTGGTGCGCCCTCCATGGGTTCCTGGACCAGCATCTCCTCTGGGGTAACACAGTGAGAGCTCACGATGGTCCTGCCTGCCTGCCTGCGAGAAGGAGGCTTCCCCAGGAGGCTGCACCACAAGAGATGTTCAGGGGGTCGCAGGGGCTGCAGCCGGCTCTGCTAACCAGCCCGTGAGGACGGCAGGGTTCTTTGTCTACATTGAGCTAACACACCAAGGGGGACAGTGCTGTGGGTCCTTTGCTACTATAAACGTGTCCCATCACAGAGAAGCAGGGCAGGACAGCAGCCAGAGTGAGCGGGGAAAGAAACACTTGGGCCTGGTGTGTCCAGGCCTGGGCGTATTTTGGTAGCAATCGTCATCAACAAGCTCACCTGGGCAGGGTTTAGCAATCTTTGATCTCATCTAATTCATCTTTATTTTAAGACCCCAACCTCGCTTCCTACTGGGGACAACTTAAACCAAAGTCTTATTGTGATTCTCCTCAGTCTGCTGAATATGGGCCATTCTAGAATCGTCTGTAAAGCTTTATTCTCTTTTGGGGCAGGGGCAGGGTTTGCTGGGGGTAGGAGGCTGTAGGTCTGTCTGCCTGGCTCGGGTGCTAGGATTCTGTCACTAGTCTCTTCCTTTTTTTTTTTTTTTGAGACAGAGTCTCACTTTGTCATCCAGGTTGCAGTGGCACAATCTCAGCTCAATGCAACCTCCACCTCCTGGGTTCAAGCGATTCTCCTGCCTCAGCCTCCCAAGCAGCTGGGACTACAGGCATGTACCACCATGCCCTGCTAAATTTTTTGTATTTTTAGTAGAGACGGGGTTTTGCCACGTTGGCCAGGCTGGTCTCGAACTCCCAACCTCAGGTGATCCACCTGCCTCAGCCTCCCAAAGTGCTGGAATTACAGGCGTGAGCCACCACAATTGACTGTCACCAATCTCTTTCAACCGGGTTGCCTGGGGTTGCCAGCCCAGTACTGTCAGGTAGAAATATAATGCAAGCCAATGTGAGTTTAAATTTTCTAGTAGCTATATTTTTAAAAGATGATAAGAAGAAATAAGTAAGTAAAAGTAAGTTTAATAATATATTTTAACACAATATATTAAAAATATATTCGTTTCAGTCCACCAAAGTTAGTTCTGTGTTTTAGTTTTAGTTTTGTTTTGTTTTGTTTTGTTTTGAGACAGAGTCTCGCCCAGTCACCTAGGCTGGAGTGCAATGGTGCAATCTTGGCTCACTGCAAACTCCACCTCCTGGGTCCAAGTGATTCTCCTGCTTCAGCCTCCCAGTAGCTGGGATTACAGGCGCCCGCCACCACACCTGGCTAATTTTCTTGAATTTTTTTTAGAGACAGGGTTTTACCATGTTGGCCAGGCTGGTCTTGAACTCCTGACCTCAAATGATTCGCCCGCCTCGGCCTCCCAAAGTGCAAAGTTAGTTTTATTCGGAAGTCTTACCGCGGACCATAGCCCAGGGCCTGCGGCCTGAGAGCAGCACCGCGGAGAGGCTCTGCCTGAGCGCTCTGGTCCAGCGTTTCCATCCACAGCCGGACCGCTCCGGCACAGCGTTGCAGCACCGCGGAGAGGCTCTGCCTGACCGCTCTGGCACAGCGTTTCCACCCACAGCTCATACACGTGTGGCAGAGCTTCCGTACGGGCAGAACCACATCCAGCCGGCTCAGAAGCTGCAGTGATCAGAACCACATCAGGGTTTGGGTGGAAGAGTGCATCTGGTTACAGATCACAGAGACCGAACCACTAACCCTGTCGGGCATTACCTCATGCAGGAAAAGGAAAGGACCCGGGTCCTGTATCTTCATTTTTTTATTTGTATTTTTTATTTTACTTTAAGTTCTGGGATACATGTGCAGAATGTGCAGGTTTGTTACATAGGTATACATGTTCCATGGTGGTTTGCTGCACCTTTTTTTTTTTTTTTTTTTGAGATGGAGTTTCACTCTTATCACCCAGACTAGAGTGCAATGGCATGATCTTGGCTCACCACAACCTCTGCCTCCCGGGTTCAAGCAATTCTCCTGCCTCAGCCTCCCGAGTAGCTGGGATTACAGGCACTTGCCACCACGCCCGGCTAATTTTTTATATTTTTAGTAGAGATGGGGTTTCGCCACGTTGGGCAGGCTAGTCTCGAACTCCTGACCTCAGGTGATCCACCCACCTTGGCCTCCCAAAGTACTGGGATTACAGGCGTGAGCCACCACACCTGGCCGCTCCACTTAACAGCCCGTCATCTAGGCTTTAAGCCCTGCATGCATTAGGTGTTTGTCCTAATGCTCTCCCTCCCCTTGTTCCCCACCTCTCGACAGGCCTCTGTGTGTGATGTTCCCCTCCCAGTATCCATGTGTTCTCGTTGTTCCACTCCCACTTATGAATGAGAACATGCTGTGTTTGGTTTTCTGTTCCTGTGTCAGTTTGCTGAGAATGATGGCCATATCTCTTAAGGAGACAGTGACTCGAGCAGGAGCCCCGGGAGTGGCGTGCACCCTCTCACTTTGTCCTCAGAGCGTCTTCAGAGGGCGGCCCATCAGCACAGAGCCGGGCTGGTGAAGTCACACCACAAGCAGAAACCCACAGACGTGGCTTCTTACCCTGCCTCGTGGTCTCACGGCACCTTCCCCATAATTTTGCTGTGAGCCTTAAACTACTATAAAAATATAAAGTCTATTAATTAAAGTTTAAAAAGCCACTTTCTTTTTTCCATAATAAAACTTCAAAATCCGGTGTGTACTTTACAGTCTCCGCACACCTCCATTCAGGGGAGCTGGATTTCAAGGGCGTAGGAGCCTCTGGGGCCCGGGCTCTGCCCCACGGGGTTCCGGCTCTGCACCCAGCCCCACCCTGCTCTGTGGCCCACACGGCGATTACCTGCTGGAAAGGGGACCGAGGGAAGGAAAGAGCGTGAAGGCCTGAAGTAGTGTGTCTCCATCCTCAGCACCACCTCCTGTGCGGCAGCGAGCTCACCCAGTCATTTTGATATTTAAGCTGCACATGGTGGCTCCAGGCTTGTAATCCTAACACTGTGGGAGGCTGAGGTGAGAGGCTCTGTTGAGCCCAGAAGTTTGAGATTAGCCTGGGCAACATAGTGAGACCCCATCTCTACAAAAAATACAGAGAAATACAGAAAAATGGTGGTGTGCACCTGTGGTCCCATCTACTCAGGAGGCTGAGGTGGGAGGACTGATTGAGCCCACGAGATCCGGGCTGCAGTGAGCCGTGGTCACACCATTGCACTCCACCCTGGGCGACACAGTGAGACCCTGTCTCAAAATAAATAAATAAATAATGTGTTCATAATGTCTGTAAAAGAACAGCATTCAATGGATGAGCTATAAAACACCCCAACTCCCTGTTAAGGCAGAAATAAGTCAATAAAGCCAAGTGTCTTTTCTCGATTTCACCTTTTCTTTCTTAAACACACCAGCAGGCAAAGCATTGATGTCTGGGTGTTCAAATCTCATGGTCTACGATACTTAGAGTATGTTCCTCAGCTTTGTTTCATCACAGAGTCGGTGCCGGAGTGCTGGTGGCTGGCATAGGTTTTGTACATATTCGCTGAACGGAGTGGATAACTATTATTTTTTTTTAAAGGCCTGTGTTTTAGGCAATTACATAAATAGGCACCAGAAATTTTCTTACTTTACTATATAATAAGGTGGGAAGTTAGTTTTAAAATAGAGTTTTAGAAAAAATACAAATAATAAAGCATCAATTATTTTATGTTAGAATAGACTGCTTTACATCTAAAAGCCTTTTATGAAGCATTTTAACCATTTTAACCATCAACTGCTCTGCTGAAAATTAAGCTTGTTCCTAATGAATAAATCTGACATAGCTCCAATGTAGTCACTCTGTGATGAGCAATATTCACGCTAACCCCAAAACTCACACTCCACAAGCCTCTGATGGTATAAATCCCGTCCTCACCCTGCAGCTCCCCAGCCCTCAGGGCAACCCGTGTGACAAGTGTGGGGGTGGCAGGGGTTTGCATGTCACAGGCCATCTGGTCGACCCTGAGTGGTGGGCTGGGTAGCACTGGGGTCCAGGGATGAAGGTCCCAAGGGAACTCTCTCCACCATCCTGGGAAGGCCGTGGTGAAATTGCGGACTCGGATCAGCAAGGTGGGAGCCATGCTGGGGGGCAGCAGGGGGCAGTGGTCACTGGGGCCTCCCTCCGGCCACCTTGGGAGTAGACTTCCAGTTCAGTGGGTTACTAGAGAGGCTAAAGTCAAGTTTCTCCTCCTGCATAGCATGGAGCTAGTAACAACATTTCTGCATCGTGTTCTTGAGGCTTCTGAGAGAAAGTTCACAGAGATGCATGCAGCATCACACACGGCCAGTCCTCAGGACGCGTTCTCACTGCACCTTTGGTGCTGGGAGCTCACCCTAGCTGTGGGCACCAGCACGGAGCTGGTGCCAGCAACAGGGTGAGGAAGAGAAAGAATGGGTTTATTTTTAGGGAGTTGAGAGAAAATAATGAAAATGAAATGCAGAAATTTTTTTTAATGAAGAAAGAACATGAGAAGGCCCAAGGATGAGGAGGAGTAGACGGCAAAGGAGAAAAGAAGCCCAGCTTCGTGGAAGCAAGGGGAAATGCCAGCGGGCGCGGGAGAGGGCAAGACGCCAAGTTCTGTAATAAAGAAGTGATTAATTGAGGCAGCCGGAGAGGATCAGAACAGAGAGCTTTTGATATGGTGCAGTTAGGAAGGAAGGCTGCAAAGAATGTTAAAGCTTATGAAAAAAAAGGAGAAAGAAAAGCTGAAAAAATTAAAGACTGGAGAACTGATTATTTAAAACGGGTTTGCTGTTTAATTCAGTGAAGCAGGCAGTACTCTGCTAATAATGTGAATTTCTCCTCCTTTGGAAACAAATCCTGGTTTGAAAATCGAAACATATCAGGACCCAATCATGTGAAATAAAATTCAAGAAATACAGCATGAAACAATCATGCTCCTTAAGCTCTTGAAGGACTTTCAAAGTCAGAGTGACGATAGCTCAATTCCACTTCCTGTGCCTTTGTTGTGAGAATTCAGATTCTTGGACATATGTGGAAAAACCCAGGGTGAAATAGACTCCTGACGTGCAATGCCCAGTTGGGACTCTAGTGTAAAGTTGTTCAGTCAGAGACTCTAAATGTTGAAGATCACATGTGGTAACTGGATGGTCATTCACACTTAATGACAGCATTTCAACCCTGGGCAACTCCCCTTCCAACATAGACTAGGATTACCTAGAATGTACACGGAACCTTTCTTCCTGAGAGCCTGCAATGAGTGCGAATTTCTCATCTTTAAGGTTTCTGCAGGTTAAACAGATTTCAGGGACATTCCCATCTCCAGGAAATATGTGGGCATGTTGAGGTTGTATTAAGTCCAGGTCCCTAAGCCGCCATGGCCACTTCAAAGCTGCCAAATCAGGAGATCAAGAGGTAACATAACTCCCCTCAGGGGCCCAGAACCTGGAGTGAAATCTAGACTCACTTCTTAGTCCCCGGCCAAGATTCACTGTGCAGAATTTTGGACTGACCCACTTATGGTTTACTGAGTAATGAAAAAGTAGAAACTGTGCATTCTGTGGGCCACTCCAGTGGCTTAGGGAATACACCTCTATGGAAGGGTGAGAAGGTAACACAACAGCCGACCTCATTTTCCTCGCCTGCCCATTAGCCCAGGTGCCTCCTCCGCCATCAGCAGCCTGAGGAAAGCTAGATGGGAGGACTTGGTGAGAGGAAGCTGAGATGCCCTGAGCATGTGACCAGCAGTGTACACCACTTAGCAAATGGTATGTGCTACTTCACTGTGAAGCAGAACACAGAAATGGAAGATTCATCAAACTGGGGAGTCTCTGAGTCCTCAATAACTGGACAATAGTCAGCCGCGTCATTCACTCTCTGAGAATCTGTGTACCAGGGGAAAACTCATGTATGTAATCACAGATGTTGACTGGAAAGTCTTTACAGCAAAAGTAATTATATTAATATCTTTTACAATTGCTTTTACAGACCACTGTGTTTAACATTTTCCAAAATTATATCCATATCTTTTACTACCGCTCTTCATGGACCACTGTGTTTAAAATTTTTTAAAGTACCTGTGTGGCCAGGAGATCTGAGACCTGGCCCCAGATTACCTGCTAGCTAATCTTGAGCAACCAGATTTCTTTGGGTCTCAGCTTCTCCCTCCGTGAGATGGGCATGTTAGACCAACGGGCTTCTGATACTCCTGCTGGATTCCGCTGTTGCCTGTGCCCCCATAGCCCTCACTCTCCTGAGGCTCAGTCTCTCCGTCTGTGGAGTGACATGGTTGAACCCGATGGCCCCTGAGGCCCCAGGGCTCCCAGGGAAAGCCAATGGTGTGGGTTTAATTAACTCCTTTCTTTAGTCATAGGGACCCCATCACAGCAATTCTTACAAAAACTAGAAATGTCCAAGCTTCAGTCAAGTACTTGAAATATGGGCTCTCTTCACGCGGCAGATGGGGCCTCATCAGCCTTTGCACTGCCAGTGACCAGAGGGGTGACCCCAGCGCAGGAGGCCTGGATGAAGGCTGCGGAAGAGTGGAGGTGAGCCACCACTGCACCTGCTGCCTCAGTGCCAGCCCAGCGGGGCTCACGCTCTCCTTTCCAAGTGCAGAGTCCTGGGGTTGCTCACGCAGGTACAGTGTGGTACACCCCTGATCCAGCCCTACCACACGGCCCTCATTCTTTTGAGTGGCAACACGCCGGTCCCCATTTCTAAAGAGGAAGCTGAGGCTCTCTCAGGCTGGCCACAGGTTCCCGGCACAGCCAGGCCTGGAGTGCAGGGCTCAGCACACCTGACCTGTGGTTGTATTGTATTGTTTACTTTCACTGTGTCAACACATTGTATCACTTGTTCATTTTTTCCTGAGTAGATGTTTAGAGTATTTCACTGCAATGTCAGTCTTGTAAACTTTACACTCACAGAACTCTCCAGAAGGTGTCAAAATGTTGCCTTTAGAGCTGTTTGAAGAATCCCAACTTTAAAATCTATACACTGGTATTGATTTCTCTTTCCGTCATGGGAAATAATTTTAAAAGGGATTTTTACAAATGTCCCGTGACAAAATCTAAGTCACAAAAATTCAGCAGCAAGGTAACTGTGTCCGTATTTTATGGAATTGGTGTGGTTTCCTGGAGCTGCACAGGAAGGTCCTGTGAGACGTGCACGTGATGGAAGGTGCGTCCCGAGCTGCAGAAACTCCGGTGGCCTCATTCTCCACTCAGTCGCACCGAGACTCACTGGCAGCAGGCGGGGAGCACACTAGTGGGCGAAGGGTACACGGACCCCTAAAACATTAGAGCCGCGTGTGCTGCCATGGCAGAAACACCGCAAGAGGTATGGGCTGTTGGGTTTTTCAGCTTAAGGCAAGAAATATTAATTTGCTAAGTTGGTTTTTCACTCAGGTGAAAAATCAGTGTGAGCTTAGCGCTGTAATGAGTGTGCCTGCAAAGATGGTAGAGTAGATGATGGGTTGGGCTAGGGGATTAATTAGTACGGGAAGGGTATAACCAACATTTTCGGGGTATGGGCCCGATAGCTTATTTAGCTGACCTTACTTTAGGATGGGGTGTGATAGGTGGCAAGGGAAAATGAAAATGTGGTGCCAGGTGTCTAGATAAAGTAAACACAGGCTGTTAACAGTGCTGGGGCCAGGTGCTCCACAGTCCCTGCTAAGCTGGGCCATGTGGCCTCTGGAAGCCTCTGCTCATCGGTCAAACGTGGGCTACTGTGGGACCTTCTGCACCACGGGGCCTGGGCGAGCCTCCACTTGGGACACAGTGAGGCCTTGGTGCATCCTTGCAAGCCACCAGAAGCACTGGAGTCATATCCTGCGCCACAGACACAGCCCCATGCTGGCCGCTTCCCTCCCGTAACCAAAACACTCCGTGCAGTCAAACAGCAACTTGCATTGCAAAAAACCCCACACCCTTCTTCGGTGTATCTCCTGACTAAGCAGGCAAACAGTTCCATTTTAGGTGTGGTCCATCCCCGCCGTGGGAGTGCTGTTACGGGGGTGGGGATGGTTTGAGGTCTCCCCCCAGGAATGTGAGCAGACACGTGGGTGAGAGACAGCAGTCTCTGTGTGTCCCCACAACAGGACAAGAATCAGAGTTGCAAAACTAAACTGTTTCTGCCCGTTGGCAAGAGTGTCTAAAAATGTTTTACCAGAAGAAAACCAATATTCAAAATGTGCTTTTACATCAAATGGACAAGGGAAGTTGAAGTTTACAGTTTATAAACAGCAGGGCCCTTTTTTGACAAATGCAGTGAAGTTGTTTCACTAAAGAAATACTTAGCCAGGCGTGGTGGTATGCACCTGTAATCCCAGATACTCGGGAGACTGAGGCAGGAGAATGGCTTGAACCCAGGAGGCAGAGGTTGTGGTAAACCGAGATTGCGCCATCGCACCCCAGCCTAGGCAACAAGAGCGAAACTGTCTCAAAAAAACAAAAAAACAAAAAAAACTTAGGCTCTGAACTGAAAGATTAAACCAGAAAGCATTGCCCACCTGCAGGGGAATGCAGAGTCCAGCTGCCCCAGGTGGATCCACTGCAGGACCCTCAGAATGAGAGAGTCTAGGGCCAGAGAGAAAGCCTCATGCCTGCCTCGGTAACAACAGAACTTCCTCCAGCTGTCAGGGGCTGGCCTGGGAGGCTGCAGGAACCCACCCCCAGCTCCTGCGCACGGTGCACAGAGGCCGTCATGAAGTTTGCTGAAACTCGTGGAAGCTGCTGTTATCGGGGGACTAGTGTCCTCTCACTGAAAGATTCTGGAAATCGTCAGGTTTAGGACGCACCGTCCACCTGGAGCGTGAGTGGCAGGGATGTTCCAGGCAGTGCTTCCCAGGAGAATCTTCTAGAAGCCTTTCCAGCCCCTGACTAGGGTTGATGGACAAAGAGGAGAAAGTGGGGGATGAGCCTTCACCAAACTGACTCTGCTGGGGCTTCCGCTGACTTCGGTTTTCCCTCCCCAGAACCGGGGATCGCTGGCTGCAGCGTGGCCTCACTGCCTATACACCATTCAGCCCCGTCTGCCTTTTTGTTTACACTGAGAACACAATAGGAGCTATAGTCCTTCCAATACATCATTTATAAGTGTGTCCTACCTCTGAATGCGCACGCAGAACTGGCTGTGGGTGAATAAGCTCTGTGAATCTTGCCAAGACACTGCTTTGTTCAGCATTATTCTTCACAATAGATACCACACTTTGGAAGTAATTTTAAAAAGGGAATCAAAATAGTGGTACTTTTAGCCTTTGTTTCTTTTATACCACACTGCATTCTCTGTCTCTCATTCAGCCGCTCCCATTATTCTGACAAATTAAATAAACCACTCCATTGCAGAAAAGCGTGGGCAGGCAGGACTTCCCTCCACTGCAGCCCCGGGAAGTCGAAATAAACATTGAGGTGGGTTCTGCTATAGCCATTTCGTCTAACTTAAGGAGGGGAAAAAATGGAGGGGGGAGACTTCGGAACTTGAGTGGGTCAGTAGCCCCCGAGAGCCGGCCTCTGCAGCAGGTCGCGGCCACGGCGTGGAGGGCAGCGGTTTCCAGGAGCGCTAGGAAGTCCTTCCTGCGGTGTGGCCCCGGGAGCCCGGACGGTAAGTCACAGGAGGTTGGGGCACCGCAGAGGTGGGCAGCAGACTGCGCTGACGCCTGGGGCTCTGTTCCTGCAGGCAGCTTGGCTCTTCTCTCCTTTTTACAAAGGCCTTCTTGCAGGTGTTGAACCGCTGCCTAAAGAGGGAGTGACTCCAGGAGGAGGAGAACTACTCTCTCCCTCTCTCTGTCTCTGACTCTCTGCCTCTTTTAAGCTCGACTTTGAGAAGTTTTTGACTTGTGCCATCACTATTTATGAAATGCAGGCAAGGAGAGGACGGAAGAGGAGGAAGAAGAGACGGACAGGACTTTAGAGTGGGGTATTGCCGTCGGTTTTCTTAAGGTCCAGGATGTGTTACAAAACTGATGGGTGACACCCTTCTAACTTTTGGCCTTAAAGCATTTTTCTTTGTACAGGAGAAAAAACAAAAAGTGGGTGTTTGCAAAGGAATCTCTGTTAAATTAATGACTGATTTGAACTAGAATATACATGGAAGTCATTTTAGTTACAACTGCCTGTGTCCTCGTTTGTCGGGTGTGAAACGTGGGGTAGCCGTTTCTCTGAGAGTAGCTCCGTCTGGATTTGGAGAAATCCTCCGGACTGTTGTGAAAATCGTCTCCCATCGGCTGTGCCGGGACCCCCCCTCCTTCCGTTCCTTTTCCCGCACCCTCTCTTAGCAGAACAGGTGGAGCGGGTGGAAAGGACAGCGTCGAGAGCGCGTGTGGTCAGGGGTCTCGGAGGCAGCCTGATTTCCTTATGAAAACAGAGCTCTGGTAAATGCCAGTTACGGGGAGGGCTTTGAAGGCTGCAGCCACCAGCTAAGATGGCCTCATCTAAAATGCAGGCGTCTGCGGCATGGAGGGGGCTCTGTGTTCCAACAGAGGCGTCCCCTGGCTTCGGAGTCAGAGGGCACTACAGGCACAGGGAAATATTGAGCCACAGTAGTTTGAACAGAACCATCAGGGTTCATCTTTTATTACCAAAGAAAGACTTGAAAAAGCCCAGGTGAAATTTTCTTCCATTGTCTAGGAAAATTCTCTGTAATTTGCCCCCTGGGAAATCCAAGTGCCTTGTGGCCGGGTCCCCCGCCCCACTCCCCTCTGTCCATCTCTCTCCTCCTCTCTCTGCGTAAATGTCTCCGGGGTCCCTGGAGAACCCAGGGGGCTGAGCAGGGGACGCTGAAGGTCAGGGTTGCCCACTGTGGCCTGACTTTTAAGCTAAAGAGGTTTTTCTTTCTCTTGTTGCCCTGTCAGGTCTAATTTGGCAGCATTATGCTGAGAGGGCGGGCCTGCTCCTGACAGGAGGGGGTTAAATGAGATTACAAGCTTTGGAGGCTGTCAGCAGCCACTGCTGCCCGGGGATGTTAAATTGCGATTTAATGGTCAGCTTTATCTGGATGGTATCAGTGCAAATCTGCTGTTTTCAGCAACTTAATTGGCACAGTGTTTGCAGGAGTTTTTCGGGGAGGTAGGAGAGCTGACCAGATTTTAATGCTGAATTATTTAGAGATCAAACTGGCAGAATGTCAGTGGGAATCTGTCGCGTGTTTGGTTTTCTGAAGCACAGAAAGCTTATGAATGGGCAAGATGCTGAATTCCGCGGTGATGCCCGAAACTTCCTAAAAATATTCCCAGGGTCTGATGCAGCTCCGAGTTTATTTATAGAGGGAATAAACAAAGAGTAACAGTTGCTATCACAACATATGTGCAGTGTCTGATTCGTGAGGGGGCAGCAAGAACGCAGAGGCAGCCACTCTCAACAGAGCCAGTGTGGGCTGTCTTTTCAAAATTTTAACAGATGGACGCCGCCTGTGGAGCTGCGTGTTCCCGGGGTGACTCACAGGTGACCCCACACTACACAGGACTGACGGTGCCTGCTTGTGTGTGCGTAAGGCATACACGGGTGCACGCCTGTTTGTGCGCTGGGTGTGTGCACAAGTGTTCATGGATGTGTGCACATGTGTACACGTGCGTGGGTATCCATGTGAATGTGTGTACACAGATGTGGGTGTCGTGTACACATGTGTAGAGTATAAGTGTGTGTGCACATGTGTATACGTGTGTGGGTATGCATGTGTGTGTACACAGATGTGAGTGTCGTGTACATGTGTGGGAGTATGTATGAAAGTGTGTGTACACAGATGCGGGTGTCGTGTACACATGTGTAAAGTATTAGTGTATATGCACATGTGTACACGTGTGTGGTATGCGTGTGTGTACACAGATGTGGGTGTCGTGTACATGTGTGTATGTGTGAAAGTGTGCATGCACAGATGTGGGTGTCAGGTACATGTGTGCAGGTATGCGTGTGTGTAGACAGATGTGGGTGTTGTGTACACATGTGTAAAGTATGAGTGTGCACATATGTACATGTGTGTGGGTATGTGTGTATGTACACAGATGTGGGTGTCTTGTACATGTGTGCAGGTATGCAAGCAAGAGTATGTACACAGATGTGGATGTCATGTACACGTGTGTAGTGTGTGCGCATGTGTACATATGTGCAGATATGTGTGTGCATACATAGATGTGGGTGTTGTGTACATGTGTGCAGTTAAATATGAGTGTGTACACAGATGTGTCATGTACATGTGTGCAGGCATGTGTGTACATGTGTGTAGAGTATGACTGTGTGCACATGTGTATGTGTGTGGGTATGTGTGCCTATATGTACACAGATGGTGTCACGTACATGTGCGTGGGTGTGTGTACACAGATGCGTGTAGAGTATGAGTGTGTGTGCACATGTGTACATGTGTGGGTATGCCTGTGTGTATGCAGATGTGGGTGTTGTGTACACGTGTGTAGTGTGTGCACATGTATACATGTGTGCGAGTATGCAAGTGTGTATACACAGATGTGGGTGTCGTGTACTTGTGTGCTGGTATGTGTGTGAATGTACATAGATGTGGGTGTCATGTACATGTGTGCGGGTATGCATGTGAGTGTACACAGATGTGGGTGTCGTGTACGTGTGTGGGTATGCGTGCCAGTGTGTATGCAACATGGGGGTGTCATGTACATGTGTGTAGAGTATGGGTGTGTGTGCACATGTGTACTGTGTGGGTATGCATGCACGTGTGTGTACACAGATGTGGGTGTCCTGTACATGTATGTGGGTATGCATGTGTGTGTACACAGATGTGAGTGTTGTGTACACGTGTGGAGAGTGTGTGCACCACACGTGTGGAGGGAGTGTGCCTGTGTGAGGTGCATGTGGGCATGCATGTGTGCAGGATGGGGTGTGATCTTTGACAAGTGTGCTGGCGTGTCTCTCCGTGACAGCCTGTGTGCATGGAGGTAGGCCCCCTGGAACTGCCGCATTTCAGCCCGTTTGCCCCCCAAGCCCATCAGTGACCGCAGCTCCTCCGGGCCGTGCCTGGCCGGATCTCTGGGTCCTTGGAGTGGGTATGTGGCCGCCCCTCCGTGGGCGCCTGCCGGGAGGAGGGGTCTGGGCAGCGCCTGTGCTCCAGGGAGACTGGAGGCCTGGGCGGGGGAGGCTTGTTCCCATGAGGGACACCGGGCAGGAGGGAACCGGGTGAGGTCGTTGGAGGAAGAAAGGAAACGGAGAAAGTGCTTCCCCAGCAGACAGCAGCGTTGTCTGTTCCCCGTGAGGGTCAGTCCGGAAAGTTCAGGATTAGTAAATTTAATATCCTGTCAAAATTCCCGTGATAATGAGCCCTGGCTGGCCGGGCCGGCCCCGCGGCTTCAGCTCTGCAGCCGGCGAGATAGCGCGGCTGATTGATGAGCAGGGATCGCGCTGCGCTGGCACCAGAGCGGGTGGGTGGGCGGGCGGGGGGCGGGGGCGGCCCGCGGTGCCAGGGAGCTCGCTGGGGGCTCGCTGGGGTCTTACAGCCACCTCCGGAGCGGCCTGGCCGCAGCCCAGAGGACCACTGCGTGGCTGGATCCCGTGGGCCCTGGGTTTTGCTTTTTTTAGGAAAATCAGGAAAAGGCCTTGTAGAAAATAATCCTACAGGGATCTTTTCCTGGCCTGTTGGGGTGCCTCAATACCCATCTTTTCAGAATGGACAGGAGCGTTTCGGAGCCGGAGAATCGGAGGTGGGGGAAGAATGGAGCTCGCTGGGGAGGAGCTCACCTCGGAGGGGACAGTGGCCGCCCAGGGCGCGGCCTGGGTGGGTTTTAGGCTGCAAGGGCGATGCAAAATATGATGTTCCTCACCGAGGAGCACAGAAACCAGAAAGTTCCTGGGCAACTTGTCCGAGGCTCTGCACCTCTCTAAGCAGCTGTCAGATCTGTACATTATGGTACATTGAATCTGAATGAGGCTCTCAACATCAAAACCCTGCATCCATTATGATATCATCTCCCGCTCTAGGCTGTAATGCTTATTAATTCTGCACCCATACTCTCCCGGCTTCAGCAAATGTATTCCATCAGCCTAGCATTTAATTTAATTAGTACAGCTGGGCTCTCATTCTCCTTTCTGTGTCAGAGGTATTGTCAGCACGTTCTGCTGTAACACAATTACTGATTGCTTTTAGATAGGCAGAAATATGATTAGGGTATTGGGTGACTGTATCATAAGCCTTATTAGATTCATTTGAAATCTGGAGATAAATAGGAAACTTTTATTTGCAGTGTAATGAGATTATGCTTATTAGGCCAAGGCCTCGCAACCTTTTGCAAAGAACACAGTGTATCCGCCGGATTATGCTCTGGAAACACACTTTCTGCTCCCAGCCTCCGAGCCATTGCTCCGCGCCTCGAGACTGAACTGTTGTTGCCCTGTGTGCATTTAGGATTATGGCCGCCGTGGTGTCTTCCGCATGATAAGGACCTGGGAATCCCTTTCCTTCTCCAAGTCTGCTGGAATACATACGTCTTGAAATGAGATTTCTTTTTTTTTTTTTTTAAGAAATGTTTTTGAAAAGTCAGTGTGCAGGCTGAAAGAAATTATTCTTTTAAAAGTATTTATTTGCTTTTAAAGATGTTTGCATTTCTTAGACGTCGCTTACTGAGACTGGCATATAATGAAGGTCTTAAAAGTTCCTAGTGCTCAATCTCTAAAACGTTTATCACTGCTGTTACTGTTTTGATAACTGCTAGCACAAATCCAGAAACATGTATTTTTTTATTGGCATTTATTTGATATGCTCAAATTTCTAATATTTGTTGAGGACAAGAACTTTCTCCAACCCAAAATACGTCAGTTCTGAACAGTGTGGAGCCAGGACAAAGGGCAGGTATGATCTGAGGAAGCCTCTTGACATAGAATTTAGGGTGACAGTATATTTCACTGAGCTAAAATTGGCCAAATGTATTTATTGGTTATAAAACATAGTATTTTTATACATAAGGAAAATGATCATGATTTTTCCTGGATACAAAGGTTTTGGAATGATATATAAATCTCGCTTTAGGAAAAATCCAAGATGTAAAATATAAATTTGCAGAACACATGCAATTTCTCAAACTATGAATTATTTTTTATGTCACCCTCACTCCATTTTTACCAGATCATTTATAACCTTATTGGATTTCAAAGAATCTAAGTAGATTACTTTCATGAACTCATCTATTGCATAATGCAAGCCCCACATGTAAAGTGATTGTGTTTTGGTGTTCACTTACCCAAAACCAGGAGTATTTATTTCTTAGTTAAACATGTGATCAAATCGAGATATGTAAAAAGGCATACCTATGCTGGCTCACCAAAACCCAAAGCTAAGAAGGAGCTGGCAGGGTCTGGGGGCTACTTGTTTAATGGCCACAGAGTTTTCCTTTGGGGTAATGGAAGAGTCTTGGCAACAGATAATGGTGATGTTTGTACCACATTGTGAGTGTGATTAATGCTGCTGAACTGTATACTGAAAATGGCTAAAACGGAAAATTTTGTGCTCTACATATTTTATCCCAGTAAAATAGAAAGGAAAAAGGGAGTCTGGGCCTGTGTGAGAGCCGTCAGCATGAGCTCCAGATTACGGGATGCATGGCGGTCAGTGGCTGCCACCTGTGGGTTTACGGACCATGGGGAGAGCTTCTTAGACTTCATTTCAGTCTTGATTTGGGGACCTGTTCACTCATTCCTGCCAGCTCGATTATAGCAATTCCCACCTATTCAAATATATGGAATTCTGGTGAAGACATGGGTTCTTTCCCCAAAATGGTACATAGCAAAGAATTTGCTTGGCCTTGGAGGGAATTCTTGGCAGCATAATTTGCAGCCGGAATTAAAATCAGCTGACTCTGGCCAAGCATTAATATTGAGCGAGCGACTGGATGAATAAGAGATGAATGAAGCCAAGAAACACCCAAACTGTTCCAGTGACATTTTACTTTTTCGATGGCCCTGAGGAGAAGGTAGCCAGCAGTCCTGCCAGCTGCCACCTTAGAATGGGAGGCATGGCAGGGGAGTCCAGACCCCAAGGCACAGTGTAGACACCAAGGAAAGGAGAGACGCAGTGGCCGAGGACGGCAGCAGCCAGGGCAGGCCTTCCACAGCCACCCCATCTCCACCAACCCTCCATAAATGGCCTCTGAACCCCAACAGCAAGGCTCACAAACACACTTCTCTCCTACCAGGTGGATTGCTATGTGCCCCAATGCTTTTTTTTTAATACCATTTGCAATCACTGTTGTAATTTGTAATTTAAATATTACATAAGCCACTGAAATATGAATGCAACAACAACAACAAAAAAGAATGAATTGTTTTTTTCTGTGAAAATTAAATTGGGTATTTTGGAATGACCAGACAAAATCAAATTGCTTTTAAAAATACACGAGCATAAATTATTGAGGAAAATCACTGAAGCCTAAGACGACATTCAGATTGTTTCACACACGGTTTTAGTTCATTGTTTCACTTTGAGGAACCTTAGAAGATGCATCTTAGGTAGGTGGTGTTTATACAAGAAAGAAGACCCCATAAGCCAGTCAGCAGCCCGAAACTCAAAGAAAAGACTTTGGCCTTGAGAGGCTGAGGCAAGAGGATCATTTCAGGCCAGGAGTCCAATTCCAGCCTGGTCAACATAATGAGGCCTCATCTCTACAAATCATTTTTTTAATTAGCCAGACATGGTAGTGTGCTTGTAGTCCCAGCTACTAGGGAGGCTGATGTGGGAAAATCACTTGAGTCCAGGAGTTCAAAGCTGCAGTGAGCTATGATCACACTACTGTACTCCAACATGGGAGATAGAGAAAGAACCCATCAAAAGACATTGGACTTACAGCAAAATATGTATATGTTTTATGTTAAAATGCTTCCGGTGTAGATGTGTATTTTTTTGATACTCTAACACACGGACCAGGATCCCAATCCCAGATCACAAACCAGAGGCCATCTGTGACAGCAGGGGGACATGAGGGGAGGGGAGGGAAGGGGAGGGAAGGGAAGGGGAGGGAAGGGAGGGGAGAGGAAGGGAGGAGAGTGGAGCCGTCCAGGGCCCTCCTGACCCTTGGTTTTGACTATAAATAACTTGCTGACTCCAAGGTGTTCCATGGAGGTTAATGGGGGTTGCTATCAAGGCAGAATAGTCAGGGGCACATGGACAAATGCCCCATAGAAGCATTAGAGGACAAGGGGCCAGATCCAGCTGCTGTGATGCTGAGAACAGGGACAGAGAAGGAACTGGGATGGACAGGAGTGTAACGGGAGAGAAGCATGAACGGGCAGCTTTCTGAGCAATGCCTAGCCACTCATCTACAGAATCCTCACTTAGCTATCTCCTGGATAGGTGTGTGTTCCCTGTTTTTCCATCCAGCCTCAAAAATGAGGCTTCTCCAGGTGCACAGAGGCACCCAGAGCAGCAGAGATGTCCCCAATCACTCCACAAGAGCCTAGGGAAGAGGGTGGCCTGAGTCTGGCCCGGAGCCAGCTGTTAGGTCAGGTCCCTGAGCTCTGGGCCGTAATGCCCAGGGGATGGAGCTGATGTCGAGCCCCAGAGCCCTCCCTGCCTCCCCAAGCTCATGACAAGAGAAGAAATAACTGAGCCTCTTCCTTACTCAGATTTCTTCTACCACAGAATACCGCTTGTGGTACCTGGGCTAAGGCACTCAGTGTCTCTGCTGTGTTTTGCTCACTGGTAAAATGAGGTCGCAGTAACACCTTGTTCCTGGGCATGGCTAGGGTTTCATGGCGGTGCTGGGGGACAGGCTTGCACATGCCAAGTTGCACAGTCACAGATATAGAGCACGTGAGGCACATGCGTGCACACGTGGACACAGGTCCCCAGCATGTCTAAGTGTCGCACCCCTGCACGCCGTCCCACCCTGCTGGGCTTTCTTCCGCTGGCTCTGCTGTGGTCCTCTCGCTACTCCTGCACGGACTCAGAATCAACAACTCCATCTTCAGACTCATTTTTTCTCTTCATATTTATACCAAAAAAAAATCTCATAGGCCACGTTACTTTTAACCTAATCCAGTCAAGCTCATCCGTGTGTGGATCTACAGCATCCATCTCTCTACTCTTTTGTTTTGGCCAAAGAGGAAAGATTTGGTCAAAAAAAAGAGAGAAGGACAGGCCATGGGTAGGAGCCAGTATTTGTGTCCTGGGGCTGCCGTAACAAAGTGCCACAGCCTAGGAGGCTTGAACAGCAGAAATGTGTCCCCTCTCAGCTCTGGAGGCTGCAGCCCGAGGTCCAGGTGTGGGCAGAGCCAGCTCCTCCTGAGGCTGTGGGGGACTCAATTCCAACCTCTCTCCTGCTTCTGTGGTTCGCTGCAACCGGAGATGTTCTCCTTGCCTGGCCCATGCATGATCGCAGCTTCAGCCTTGGTCTTCTCCTGGCGTTCTCCCTGCGTGGTGTGTGGGTCCCGATTTTTACCCTCCATAAGGACGTGGTTTTATGGGATTGGGCCACCTACTCCACTGTGACCTCATCTTAATGAATTACATCTGTGAAGGCTGATTTGCACTAAGGAATGTGGTTACATTCACTAATTTTGGGGGGACACACAATTCAGCCTGTAAAAACGCAGAAAACGCTTTGTACATAAATGATGAATTTCACAAACAAAGGTACTGGAGAGAATTGCCACATCCTAGGCTCTCCAGCACCTTTGAGCAGCCCTGAGCAAAGTGGGTGGAGCCCAGGACTTGTCCCTGATGCTTGCTGGCAGCGAGTAGGGCTCCGACTTTCTGCTTTATCATGAAATATCTGGTGGTTTGTCGCCACGTTTCCTCTGAAATGAACTGGTGCACTTGCTCTATTTCTGACTAAGGGAATCAGCTTTGTGTGTGGTCTCAGTAGAAAACGACAATCGGACAAAAGTAGGAACGAGGCAGCAGTAGCCACACAGACCCCAGGTCACCCAGAGAACAGGGCAGCAGTAGCCACACAGACCCCAGGTCACCCAGAGAACAGGGCAGAGCTTGAAAACTTGGTCAGTGACTTCGAAGTCTGCATCCAGTGTAGATGCTCGAGCTGGGATCCCCCACCCCAGGGAATCCTCAAGGCAGCTTTCCCGCAGTCTCAGATGCAGGGCTGGCCTCACCCAGGAAGCCAGAGCCCTTCCCAAGGGCTTCTAACCCACATCCAAGGTGAGAATCACCGCTGTGGGGGTAGAGGGCAGGTGCCCATACATGCCTGGCTCCAAATGACAGAATTCAGGAGGTGAGTGAGGCTTCTCAGGGAAGGGTCTGCCTGCCCTCTGGCAGCAACTAAAGATCAGGACCCACCTGACACTTCAGGGCCTCCACATCCCCATCTTGTTTTACCTTCCTTCCTTCACTGGCAGCCCCATTATCTGAAATTTCCTAGCACCTTTCCTTCTTCAAAACTTCACCTAGCCACAACATCACAAACTCATGGGATGCAGCAAAAGCATTTCTAAGAGGGCAGTTTATAGCAATAAAAGTTCACATAAAAAAGGAAGACCCCAAATAAACAACCTAACATTACATCCCAAGGAACCAGAAAAAGAATAAACAAAGCCCAAAGTCAGAAGGAAGAAAATAATAAAGATTAGAGCAGAAATAAATGACATAGAGATAGAAAACCAATAGAAAAATCAACTAAGAATTTCGATTTTACAATGTATATGTATATCAAAACCTCACCTTGTACATTTTAAATATATACAATTTTTATTTCTTAAAAATGCAATGAGATATCATGTCACACCTGTTAGAACAGCTAATATCAAAAAGTCAAAAGGTGGCCAGGCACAGTGGCTCACACCTGTAATCCCAGCACTTTGGAAGGCCAAGGTGGGTGGATCACCTGAGGTCAGGAGTTCAAGACCAGCCTGGCCAATATGGTGAAACCCTATCTCTACAAAAATACAAAAATTAGCCAGACAGGATGGTGGATGCCTATAATCCCAGTTACTCAGGAGGCAGGTTAATCACTTGAACCCAGGAGGAGGAGGTTGCAGTGAGCCGAGATCGCACCACTACACTCCAGCCTGGGCAACACAGCAAGACTCCATCTCAAAAAAAGAAAAAAAAGTCAAAAGGTAGCAAGTGTTGGTGAGGATGTGGGGGAAAGGGAGCCTTGTACACTGCTAGTGGGATGTAAATTAGTACAGCCATTATAGAAAACAGTATGGAGGCTCTTCAAAAATTTAAAAATAGAAATACCATATGATCCAGCAATCACACTTCTGGGTATAAATTCAAAGGAATTGAAATAAGCATCTCAAAGAGATATCTGCACCCCCATCCTCATAGCAGCTTTATTCACAATGGCAAAGCCATGGAAACAACCTAAATGCCCATCAATGGATAAATTAATGAGAAAGATGTAGTATACACAAGGGAATACCAGTTAGCCTTAAAAAGAAGGAAATCCTGTCATTTGCAACATGATACGACTTCTATGATAAATCTGAAATAGTCAAATTCATCAAAGCCGAGAGTGGCATGGTGGTGGCCAGGGGCTGGGTATGAGAGAAGTGGGGAAGAATTCGTTAAAGGGTACAAAATTTTAGTTATACCAGTAATATAAATTCTAAAGACCTACTGTACAGTATAGTTCCTATAATTAACAATACCGTATTGTATACTTAAACATTTGCTAAGAGAATAGATCTTACGTTAAGTGTTTTTATCAAAATAATAATAATGAACGATGATAAAAATAAAAGATCAGAGGAAACTTTGGGATGTGCTGGATGGTTTATGGCATGGATTGTGGTCATGGTTTCCCAGGTCTATACCTATCTCTAATCTCACCAATTTTTATACATCAATTACGTACAGCTCTTTGTATGTCAAAAACATCAAATGAAAAAGGATGTTGAAGCATTTTCCTTCACCTGTATTTTCTCTTGTAGTTTCATAGTTTTAGATCTTACATTTAAGTCTTTAATCCTTTTTGAGCTCATTTTTGTATATAGTGAAAGTTAGGGATCTAAGGAAAAAAAATAATGTTGAAAAAAATTTAGCCTAGCTTGAGTTTACTGCCTCAGGAATATATTCCCTACAAGCAGATGAACAGACGAATGGCTGGGTTATCTAGCTCTCAACGGGACTAGTGGGCCAAGTGTATGTCATTTTAGGAGACTCCTAACTCTATCTATTGAGAACTTACTGAGGGGGAGCACTTTACTTCTCTCTTATGTCCTAGAATTGTTATGTATTGCTCGTTAAACATACAGATTCTCACCCTTTCTGCACTCTCTAAGACTCTCTGAGTTGAAATCCTTATGGAAGAGCTGGAAAATATATTTTTTTCAAAAGCGTCTTTGTTATTTGCAGCAATTTAGCAAGTTTAAGAAGTGCCATATTCTGTCTTTTAATTCCCACCACAACACTCTGAAGGAGGTATTACTATTACTCTTGGTTACTGATGAAGAAACTTGGCTTGGAAGAGTAACTTGTCATAGAGCTAGTAAGCTATGGAGGCCATTTTAGACACCATGGCAGCCATTTTAGACATAGTGGCAGGGCAAATGGAAGAGATGATTGTGGGGCAGGGGAGGTTCAGCGTCTCTAATCTTTTGGTTTGTATTCATACATACATATGTCCCTCATTTTGCAGCCCTAGTTAAGAGCAACCTTATTTTTCTGGAAAAATATCTGAAAGTGTGCCAGATCACAAGGCAGCTGTCATAACTTCATGCATAAGACAAAAGAAGTGCTGAATTATGGGAAATTTCTCATCACTGTTACCTGTGGGATTCACGGGTTGTATTATAAACTTCAAGGCAGACAGCATTGCTGTGGCTTCCAGAATAGTCAGTGCACTAAAATTCTGCATAGAAGAAAATTGCATTATTAGGTACTAAATACATGTTTATCACTAAATATAAAAATTTTTATCTCTAGCCTTGTTTGACAAATGAAAGCATATAAGAAGGAAATAAGAGTTCGTTTTTCTAGAATGAGTAGATTAAATGCAAGTGTAATACTTGCTATATGTTTGTTTGATGTAGACTCAAAGGTAGAATCACAACAGAAGCAATTAGAGTAATTATTAAGTCTGCATTTATTCCAAAAGCCCTAAGGAGTATTACGTGTTCATTCATCTGAGCCTGATATGCTTCCCGTTAAAATACGTGCTGCCTCCAGAATCTTCTACCACTCTGTTCTTTGGTGGTCGCCAGTTTGGGATAATATCTGTGCCTCAGGATTGTGTCTCACTGTGATGCTCTCTATAAAGCTACTTAACGATACAATTCCAGGAAGCTAAAGACAATACTAGAAAGTATCAATGCTTCTAGGATTATCTTCCTTAGCATTAATGATAACCGTGTGTTCCCTTGAATTTTGTCCCAAGGTTAGAATGCTGGAGGCAAAACATTCTCAGTGAACAACTCAACTCTTCACTGTTTCTCCTCTCAGATCTCACAGAGCCAAATGCCTTCAGGATAGAGTAATTAAGTTGAGCCCACTGCAATGGACATTTATTATTATCTTCTAGAGCCCAAGCTCACTTCTGGGTTATCCTGTCTTAAAAATAAGTGTAGACGAAAATACCCAATGCCACAGTGGGCTTTGATTTATTCTTAGCTTGTTGAGTTTTAATCATTTTATAGATATCTACAGGCTTCCATAATAATGGTAACTGTTTCCTCCATCTCGAATTGAGAAGGATGATGAATGATGTTCACTCTCAGTGGTCTGCAGATACTAAGTATGCTAAGGCGAAGTCACACACTCTCACATTCCTACTCGTGTTCACACTACTACTCTGTGATGAAACCGAAACTAGATTTATAATCTTTAATTTTATTTTTATTTACATAGGAAAGAAACCGATTCAATAGCAGGTCAAATAGGGTCATTTGGGGATTCAACCAACTTATTCATTAATTAAAACACCTATCTATATGATATGTATGTGAAGACTACATGTATAGGACTTATGATCAAATTAAAGAGAAAAATAAGTATAGAAGCATCTTTGCAAAACAGTTTGTGCCACAGAAGAGTCAATGTTATCTTCCATGATGCAGCCTGGAATTCCATTTCTTGCGTTTCCCGGTCTTGTGGCCTCAGGCAAGTTACTTAACCACCCTACATCCTGTTTTTCTCATGATAAGAGGGGATAAAACTGTACCTGTGTCACAGGGCTTTGAGAGGAACCAATGAGATGCACCTGATGAGAACTTAGCACAGGGCCTTCACATAGCAAATACTCAAGAAATGGGAGCTGTGGGCACTATTGAAGCAGCTTATATCAATGGCCAACTAGTACCCAAGCTAAGTAAAAGTTAAGCATAAGAATAGTCAGAAGAAAAACACCTTCTTTTTCTATTAAAAGAAGGAGAGCCTCCACAGGTTGAATTAAAAAAAAGTTTAAAGGAATCCAATCATTTTTTTCCAGCTGTGGACTGCATAGTGTCACTGCTCTGCAAGGCAGCAATTCAGCCCCAGTGTCCTGACCCAGTCTCCATAACAGTTATTTGCAGACCAGCTGGCCAAATGCACCTGGAGAGAAACTCAGGTGCCCTGGCACATACCCTGGGGCTTCCCTATGCTGGTCTCACTATGACCAGGAGACATGACTAGAAAGAGTAAAAAGAGGTTGACGACAGCCTGACCAACATGGTGAAACCCTGTTTCTACTAAAAGTACAAATTAGCCAGATGTGGTGGTGCATGCCTGTAATCTCAGCTACTCAGGAGGCTGAGTCCGGAGGATCACTTGAACCCGGGAGGTGGAGGTTGCAGTGAGCCCAGGTTGTGCCACTGCACTCCAGCCTGGGCGACAGAGCGAGACAACATCTCAAAAAAAAAGAAGTTGATGGACGGTCACTGAGACTTATTGTCAAATAGTTTTTTTCAAAAACTAGTCATTGTAATCAAAGCAAGTTTCTAAGAATAAGACTTAGGTTTCCCTGCTGTTCTTCATACAAATATTCAAGAATGACGACAGCATATACACTTATTCTAGGTATTCTCAATATAGATTTTTCATGGAAAAGGGAGGCTCAGACTGTGTGACCTAATAAGCACTACACTTGTCTCACAGGCAAACAAGCTTGACAATTCAGGTTCACCTAGCAGCTACCAGTACAGCCAATATTTTATTTTCTTCATATCCAAACTACAAGAAAATTAAATGCCTGTCTTTATCCAGTACCCTGAATTGACTGAACCTACAAAAGCATTTGAAATCATTAACAAACCTAGATTCTAGCAGGTACTAGAAGCAAACTTGGCTGCCCCACATCAATAAACTCCAGGATTGAACAGTTGGTTGTTTTTGAGTTAATGAGTCCCTAGATGGCCCATTCCTGCATTAGGTGCCAAGCAGAGGGTTCACAAGCAGGCATCTCAGAAGCAGATATGTGCCCCCAGCTCTCAATGCACTTTTTACCTTCACCTCTAAAAACCTCTGGACACTACTAAATGACAATGGAAAAAAATCACCACCCAAAAGATCCTGGAAAGTCATAGCAGCTTCAAGGTCACATTCATCACCTTCACCAACACACACAGGGAGCGATGGAGATGGAAGTGCAGTGGGTGATTATAATTGTGCTCTGTCACATGTTTAATGTGGCAAAACTGGAGAGTCCTGAGAAACTGAAGTAGAGTGTTGCAGCCTGGAGTGCAGTGATTGGGGGAATGGAGATAGGAGTCTTTGGAGGAGAAATGTTGGGTCAGTTGTGAGTCTGAATGGCAGACTGGCTGTCCAGATGTGGCTTCTGGCCTATCCATCTGAAGGCTTGTGTGGCCTAAAGGATCTCTGTCATGTCCATAGGCCTTGCTTCCACTTTGTCTTTCAATACAAATGGATGAGCCAAGCAGCAAGGATTGATAGAGCACCTTTGACTTGGAGAGATCAAGAAAATGAAAAAGCATGAGAACAGTGCTGCCCTAAAGACAGTAAGAAAGTGGGGAGTTTGGGCTTACACATATTAAGCATAACACAGACATCCAGTTGCAGGGGCCTGTGTCTGTAGTCCCAGCTACTTGAGAGGCTGAGGCAGGAGGATCGCTTGATTGCAGGAGTTACAGGCCAACTGGACAATATAGCAAGACCTTCATCTCAAAAAAAATTTTTTAAGTATGACACAAAGGCACATGAGGACCTGATGGCTATAAACCAAAGCCCCAAAGGATGTCACAGACAGCCTGGTCACTCAGGTAGAGACTCATGGCAGGGGAATAGTCACCGCAGAGTCCCCACTAGGACAATGCCTCATGGAACTGTCGGAGTAGAGCAGCCCCCAAAACCCTATAACTGTAGAGCTACCAGTATGCAACTCCAGCCTGGGAGAGCTGCAGGCACAAGACTCTAGCTCATGAAAGCTTCTGGAGGCCTTGGGAACCCAATCCCTGCCCCAGTGTGCTTAGGATATGGGACATGAAGTCCAGGATGTTATTCTGGAACATTAAGACTTAATGTTGCCTTATTGGGTTTTGGACTTATTTGGGACCAGTTACTCCTTTCTTCTTGCCTATTCCTCCATTTTGGAATGGAAATATCTATCCCATGCCTGTCTAACTATTGTATTTTGGGGTTTGGGGGGATTTTTTGTTTTTTGTTTGTTAGTCAGGGTCTAACAGGCTCTTACTCTGTCATCCAGGCTGGAGTGCATTGGCACAATCATGGCTCACTGCAGCCTCAAACTCTCAGGCTCAAGCAATCCTCCTACCTCAGCCTCCCAAGTAGCTGGAACTACAGGTGTATGCCATCACACTCAACTATATTTTTTTTGTAGAGACAGGATCTCACTATGTTGCCCAGGCTGGTTTCGAACTCCTGGGCTCAAGCAATCCTCCCACTTCAGCCTTCCAAAGTGTTAGGATTACAAGTGTGAGCAATGGTGCCCAGCCTCCACCATTGTATTTTAGAGACACATAATTTGTTAACTTGACAGGCTCACAGCCAGAGAGAAATTTGCCTCAGAATGAATTGTGCCTTGAGTCTCACCCATATCTGCTTTAGGTGAGACTTACTTCAGACTTTTGAGTTGATGCTGAAATGAGTTAAGACTTTTTTGGGAGTACTGGGGTGGAATAAATGGCTTTAGCATTGTGAGAAAGATATGAATGTTGGGGGCCAGGGGAAGAATGCTATAGTTTGAATGTGTTTCCCAAAAAGCATGTGTCAGAAACTTCATCCCCAATGCAACAGTGTTGAGAGGTGGAGCCTGATAAGTCATTAGGTCATAAAGCCTCTGCCCTCATGAGTGGGTTAATGCTGTTTTCTCAGGAGTGGGTGAGTTATCATAAGAGTGGGTTTGTCATAAAGTAGGTTCAGCCACCTCTTTTTCTCCTGCTGTTGTGCACTCTTGCCCTTCTGCCTTCTGCCTGAGATCATGCAGGAAGAAGTTCCTCACCAGATTCCAGCACCATGTTCCTGGACTTCCCAGCCTCCAGAACTGTAAGAAATAACTTCCTTTTTTATATAAATTACTCAATCTCAGGTATTCTATTATAGTAAACCAAAATGGACTGAGACTTTGGGTTTGAAACATGGACAAACATCTGAAAGTGCAGCAAAAACTCTTTAAGGTCCTATAGACTTTCATTATTAGAAATTCAGAATTTGGTGGTGGTATGGTTTGGCTCTGTGTCCCCACCCAAATCTCATCTTGAATTGTAATCCCCACGTGGGAAGGAGGTGATTGGATCATGGGGGAAGTTCCCCCCATGCTGTGATAGTAAGTAAATTCTCACAAGATCTGATGGTTTTATAAGTGTCTAGAAGTTCCTACATTGTCCTTCTCTCTCCTGCCACCTTGTGAAGAAGGTGCTTGCTTCCCCTTTGCCTTCTGCCATGATCATAAGTTTCCTGAGGCCTCCCCAGCCATGTAAAACTGTAAGTCAATCAAACCTCTTTCCTTTATAAATTACCCAGTCTCAGTTATTTCTTTATAGCAGTGTGAAAATGGAAAAATACACTAAACTGGTACCAGTAGGTTGGTACTGGTATAAAGATACCCAAAAATGTGGAAGTGACTTTGGAACTGGTTGGAACAGTTTGGACAGCTCAGAAGAAGACAGGGGGTTGTGAGAAAGTTTGGAACTTCTTAGAGATTTGTTGAATGTTTTTGACCAAATTGTTATTAGTGATATGGACAATGAAGTCCAGGCTAAGGTGGTCTCAGATGGAGATGAGAAACTTATTGGGAACTGGATCAAAGGTCACTCTTGCTTTAGCAAAGAGACAGGCAACCTTTTGCCCCTGCCCTAGAGATCTGTTGAACTTTGAACTTGAGAGAGATCGTCTGAAACTGGGACTTTTGTTTAAAAAGGAAGCAGGGCATGAAAATTTGAAAAATTTGCAGCTTGATGATGTGGTAGAAAAGAAAAAATCATTTTCTGGGGAGAAATTCAAGCCAGCTGCAGAAATTTGCATAAGTTACAAGGACCTGAATGTTAATTACCAAGACAATGAGGAAAATGTCTCCAGGGCATGTCAGAGATCTTGATAGCAGCCCCTCCCATCCCATCACAGGCCCAGAGGACTAGGAGGAAAAAATGGTTTTGTGGGCTGGGCCCAGGGCCCCCCTGCAGTATGCAGCCTTGGGACTTGGTGCCCTATGTTCCAGCTGCTCCAACCCCAGCCATGACTAAAAAGGGCCAAGGTACAGCTTGGGTGCTGCTTCAGAGGGTGCAAGTCCCAAGTCTTGGTGTCTTCCATGTGGTGTTGGGCCTGTAGGTGCACAGAAGTCAAGAATTGAGGTTTGGGAACCTCCACCTAGATTTCCGAGGATATACAGAAATACCTGGATGTCTAGGCAGAATCCTGCTGCAATGGCAGAGCCCTCATGGAGAACCTCTGCTAGGGCAGTGAGGAAGGGAAATGTGGGGTTAGAGCACCCACACAGAATTCCCACTGGGGCACTGCCTAGTGGAGCTCTGAGAAGAGGGCCATCATCCTCCAGACCCCAGAATGGTAGATCCACTGACAGCTTGCACCATGTGCTTGGAAAAGCCACAGATGCTCAACACCAACCCATGAAATCAGCCAGGAGGGGGGCTGCAAAGCCACAGGGGTGGAGCTGTCCATGGCTGTGGGAGCCCACTTCTTGCATCAGTGTGACCTGGATGTGAGACATGGAGTCAAAGGAAATTATTTCAGAGCTTTAAGATTTGATGACTTCCCCATTGGATTTTGGATTTGCATGGGGCCTGTAGTGCCTTTGTTTTAGCCAATTTCTCCCATTTAGAATGGGAGCATGTATCCAATGCCTGTACTCCCACTGTATCTTGGAAGTAACTAACTTGCTTAGGATTTTACAGGCTCATAGGTGGAAGGGACTTGCCTTGTCTCAGATGAGACTTTGGACTTGGACTTTTCAGTTAATGCCAGAATGAGATAAGACTTTGGGGGACTGTTGGGAAGGCATGACTGGTTTTGAAATTTATAAAGGACATGAGATTTAGGAGAGGCCAGGGACAGAATGATATGGTTTGGCTCTTTGTCCCCATCCAAATCCCATCTCCAATTATAATCCCCATATGTAGAAGGAGGGAAGTGATTTGATCATGGGGGAAGTTTCCCCCATGCTGTTCTCATGATAGTGAGCGAGTTCTCAGAGGAGCTGATGGTTTTAAAGTGTGGCACTTCCTCATTCATGTACTCACTCTCTCCTGCTGTCATGTGAGAAGGTCCAAGCTTGCGTCTCCTTAGTCTTCCACCAAGATTGTAAATTTCCTGAGGCCTTCCCAGCCATGCAGAACAGTGAGTCAATTAAACTTCTATTGTTTATAAATTACCCAGTCTCAGGTAGTATCTTTATAGCAGTGTAAGAACAGACTAATATAGGTAGGATTTTTTTTGCCTATGGAAAATATATTTCTAATTTTTTGTCTGTCAATAAAAACCATACTCTCTAGAAAGTCACTTTACATTTGAAAATGCCATTCCATACTACAGAGTTCTCTTTTCTTTCCTTATAGTCAATATTTCCATCCTTCCATGTGTTTTATTATTTACTTACACACTGAAGCACCCCCATGTTAAGTGGGTTAGAAGAAACACACCCCACATAAGGGCATGACTGTTAACTGATTCCACTGTCTGTGTCATGATATTCTTACTCAAAGGATCCAGGTTCACTGGTCTCTGCCAAGCAGTCCTGTTCTCCATCCAGGCTGTCAACTGCATCACCTCAGCTTCATCTGTTCCCGTCCAGCCTGCCCCTAGTGATGTCTGCTCTGGTCCATCCTCCATACCCCTGGCACACTCATCTTCCTAAATCACTACTTTTGTTGTGTTAGCTCCTTCTTCACACAACTTCCAGGGCTCCACATTGCTTACAGAATAAAGCTCAAATTTTTTTCACACCCGGGCACAACCTGGGCCACTTTTTCAAAAAATTATCTCCTTGGCCTCTCTGAACACTGAGGCTGCCAATGTCTTCCCTCTCTCTGCTTTCTCTTGGGTGGGCTTTGTGAGGCCATGAGAGCCTTCCTCTTGTAAATGGCTGCTCTCTGTTACTAACCCTCCTTTCACCTCCTCCTTTAAATGTGAAGAGGAGGGGCTCCTAAACACTTGGTGTTGGGCCCACTTCCCACCCATAGGAGTTTGCCAGAGTTGCTGTAATGGAATACCACAGACCTGACAGCTTAGATGGCAGAAAGTTATTGTATTACAAGTTTATAAGCTAAAAGTGCAGGATCAGGATGTCTGCAGGGTTGGTTCCCCCTGAAGGCTGTGAGGAAAGAACCCGTTCCAGGCATCTGCACTTGGCTTGTGCATGGCTGTCATTTCCTGTCTCTCTTCACATTGTCTTTTCTCTATGTTGTCTGCTTTTGCATCCCAATCTTCTCTTTTGAGAAGGACACCAGTCATGGTGGACCAGGGCCCCCCCCTACTCCAGTATGACTTCATCTTAACTAATTACATCTGCATTGGCCCTATTTCCAAATAAAGCCACATTCTGAAGTGCTGAAGGTTAGGACTTCAACATGGGAATTTAAGGGGAGGGCACAAAATTGAACCCATAACACTCCCTACAACCCAAACTCAGGAACTACATTCCCAATAATTTTCAGAGCATGTCCCCACAAATGTTCTTCTGTCACCATAGATTTAACATGTCTCAACAAAAGGCACTCTGTCCTGAAATCATCTCAGCCATTCCAACTGCTATTAATGGTACTTTGTTCTCTCTTTCGAGCTTTTCTCTGCTCAAGATCAATTGCTAATCTACTAAATATTCTTGCTTTTCACTTTTCCTCATATTTCAAACTCATCCTTTTCCTATCCCCTGAAATTAGGTCTTTCCATTCTCTGGCTTTCAAAATCAATTTCTGCTTCCTCCAGGAAGCCTTCAGGGCCTGTCCCACAGAAGACCGTCTCCCTCCGTGGAATCCTGAAACATTCTGCACCTGCATCACATAGCTAGCTCTTGTTCTATTGCTTTGATTTCGTTACCTTTTCCTGGAGCTGTGTCTTCTCTCCCAGCTCTGTTGTAAGGTCTTGAGAGGAAGGACATGTCTAACATAGCTTTATACGTCCCATAGCACTCAGCACCATGACCTGTACTCAGGAGGTACACAGTCATTATTTGCTAATGGGGATGATGGAGATAATGATGACATAGGATGGAGTGTTGGTGGAAGGGGAGATATTTGACCCACTGAATCCCACCAGAGGCAGAGGGTGGCTCTTCTGGGCTCTCTCTTCTCCTTCACTAACTTTCGTTATATTTCAACTCTTTAAATGCAGGTCTCTTAAGATGCCCACCTTTCTAATGATCAGCTGGTCATTTCCACGTTAATGTTTCACCATCTGTAAATGTGGCATGTCTAAAGCCAACTCTCCATCTTGGGTTTAATTCTGGGAGCTCATCCAAGTCTTTCTTCCCTCCTTCCTGTTGCAGGGCAAACACTCTCCAGCCCTGCTCCCTGGGACTCAGAAAGGGAATAAGGAGCCCACTGCTACAGCCCCGTAATGGTTTTCTTCTCCAAACTTGCCAGGGGACGAATGGCTTTTTTTCTACATATTTCCTTAAGCCTTTCACACCTGTGAGCAATAGCAGAAAACCAAGGGAATGAACAAAAAACACATATAGACCCAGTGGAAAGCCCAGGTTTCTGCTGAATAAGCTGAGTGCACCAGCTTGTCTTCTTTCTTTCTTTTTTTTTTTTTTCTTGTTTCATGGGCCTCTGTTCTCTAAGCTTTCATTTTACATTGGCTACAAATACTCAGAGCGTATTTGCTGAAGACTCCATAACCTTGAAGCTGGAGCCACGGGTTCTAGTGCTGACTCTGCCACTTGCCAGATGGGGAATCTGAGAGAAGTCTGTGAATGCTTCTGATCCTAAATGTCCTTGTTCTGTGGTGAGGGTTTACGCTTTGCCTCCCGGAGTTATCGTGAGGATCCAAGGAGATGTTCACACAGGCAGGATGAAGCACTGCTCAGACACAACAGGCAGGGGGGCCAGCAGAAGAGTGAGTGCAGTGGGTGTTCCTGTAATGCTGGTTTTGAACCCAGGAACTTGTCCCAGGGCAATTGATAGATTAAGCAGAAGGTAAATGTGGTGTTTGCTTCTGTGTGATTTCCTCTGCAGGAAACATTAGATGGATGTGAAAAACCATATCCAGCTGAAAGAGCCACATAGGAGCATACAGAGCACACACACCCCCCTAAGGAAAACCACATCCAGCTAAAAGAGCCACATAGGAGCACACAGACCACACACACACCCCAGGCCCACCGGCCTCTCCCTCCTCACGTGTTGCTGTGAGCTCACCCCCACCCCGCTTGACGTCACAGCTTTCTGATCGATTTCAATCCCTTCCACAAGTCAGGATGATGCGGGAGCTGCAACGTTCCACTGCCCCCTTTCATAGACAAGCATCAGGGCTTTCTTAAGGTGAAGAAGTCCCGTGTTAATTGTAGCATTTATGTATTTCTTAACCACGTAACATGGGAAGAACCATGTTAACGTTTCATTAAGCTTCCACCTTTTTTAATGTGCCAGCGTTGAAGTTTCTGAGTATTGTTTTCTGAACCTCCTTCTCCATAAAGTACTGTGGTTTTCATCGCATGGCTTTCCACAACACCATGGGTTTTAGACACACATGTGCCACATTACAGCATTCAGGGTAAACCAGATCTGGTTCCACCATCATTTTGCGTGGCTGGAATATGGCAATGGTATGGCTGTCTTGTAGGATACTGTGAGATGAAATCCAAAGGCACAGCAGTGTCTAACCCAGGATCTGACATACAGTGCTGCAGGCATTTGTTGGTCTTCCACATTCAGAGAGACTCTGTCCTCTGCTGGAAGGAGCCACCTGCCTAGCCAGGGCACTATGTCTTGAACAATGTTTGCAGAAATCTGGGCTGGAGGCTGTCTTCAGTTGGGAAGATGTAGGAAGACTAAGCTGTAATCATTATGAGGGTGACTGTTGCAAAAGCAAACTTGTTTTTTCTGTTGTATGTATTTTTAGAGTTTGACTATATACCTTTGAGGTCAGCTCAAAAGTCCGGTTATACGACAAATGAGTTGTTCTATAATGAATTAACTTAATTTCTACTAGTCAGCTTTTAAATATCAGGAAATACCCTAATAAAGTATGTGAATAAATCCAAAATCCATTGCTTCAGAGGAAAAATTGGTGTTACATTTACATCCAGCTTATCACAGATTTTCCTTTTTGTTAAATTATCCAACTATTCATTCATGTGTTAATTCAACATATACTTATGTTGTATCTATTTCTGTGAAAAGTACAAGCTCAACACTATGGAAACACGATGACTAATTTATGCAACTTATTTTCCAGGAACTTAAAATCAGAAGAGAACATATCAAAATAAAAATGACAGTAATATGAGATGACAAAGTTAAAGAGACCAGAAAGTGGCTCTGGGGAAGGAGAGGCCATGTTGGTTCCTGGGGTTAAGAGGGGTCGGCAGGCACATACTCCTTGTTGAGCTGTCACTCCAGATGCTGTCCGGAAGTGGCCAATTTCATCGTAGGACTGTGACTAAACCCACTGGGGTTTAATCACGATTATAACTACAAGTATTATCCCTAAAATGTTTCTTCTGCACGTTTTTTCTGTTATATACAAAGAGATTTATTTAAATTTACTAGGCAGATCACCCCAAAAATTCCCCATACTCCTACAGGACTCTCCCCCATTCCCAAATTTCCACATGACATTCCTCGATTCCCCAACTCCCACATGACTCTCCCCACTCTCCATAATCCCACAGGACTCTCTCCATTCTCCATACTCCCACAGGACCCTCCTCATTCCCCACATTCCCACATGACTCTCCCTGTTTTCCATACTCCCACGTGGCTTTGCCCACTCCCCAGACTCCCACCTGGCTTTGCCCCATGCTCCCCCATAGCTTTTCTTCTTCCACTCCTCATTCTTCCTCATGACTCTATTTCCCCATTCTGCAGACTCCCATATAACTCTCCACAGAGCAGTAATTTTTCTCCTCTCCTGCCATTTCCTTCCAAATCTCTCACCTCGTCAATTAGTAGCAGATTCTAGCTGTACATGCAGGAAATTTTGGTGCCTTCCCATTTAAATTCCAGTTGATTTGACACCTGGGTTTGTACTGTTATTTTGCAGTACAAGCAACAGAGACAATTTAATTTCAGAAAATTTCATCCATAGGTGCCCCACATGCATTTCCTGCACAGCTCCTAGTGAATAGTGTACACCCTCCCTCTTGAGTGAACACAGCAGCCACCAAGGCAGCCCCGGAGGTGTTGGTGAGGATGCCCCGGCCACCGCATAGCAACTGCTAGGTTTCCAAGGGCAAATAGCTCCTTTCGACCCTAAGCAACTCGATGAGAACATCAAAACATGCCTTGTCCAAGATCTCTAATACCCATTAGTGTTAGGGCCTGTTACCTCAATCATGAGTGACAGAGCCCTAATTATTAAGGTAATTAGAAGTTATAACACTGGCAATATTAAAGAGAGAACTTCTAGAGCCCATTAACAATGTTACTTTAAGTGATCTGGCTGTGAACTGTTCAAATCTCTAATTACATTATACGTCTATATTAAAGGGTGATGTAATTAACTGATGGGCAAGAGGATGAATGTATAGTAACTGCTGTGTAACCGCTTTAAGTACTATTTTCACAGGGATGACTCCAGTATTGGCATTTAGCTTTCTTCCACTTTACTGCATACAGTATGTGGCTGAAAAGAAAATCCTGACCTTGACATAGTTATGTGCATTCTATGCACAAACATTTTTGTTCTTTCTTTTCCTGATTTGTTTCTTCATATTTCTAGTATACTCACCCAAACCTGGTTAAAGTGAAACTGAGAGACCTTTCATTTGTATATCCATTTAGATTCCTCTTCCTCTGGCACATATAAACATTGGACCTTTCTATCTTTTGTAGGACCAATTTATTCTGATCATATAAATTATAAAGAGGTCCTCAAATAATTAATATATCATTAATTTTTTGTGACCCAAGTAATAAATTTTATATTGTACATATCATTCATTATATCTTGATTTTCTAGAATAATTTATCATGAAATCCAAATCAATTTTTATTCAAGGTCTGGTAAAATGTACTTATTTATTATAAGCCATATTTGATTATGATGTTAAATGAGGTAGTTTTTTAAGAATTAGCCTTCCAGAAAGGACAGTATTTCCAGTTGCCTTTATTGAGAGCTTTGCTTTTTCTTTTATGAATCATCTTTCATTTGAAAATCATCTACTTTTTCATTATACCGCATATAATTTGTGAATATTGAAAATGACATTTCGTTCCTCTAATATCAGCTTTCTCCCTTTGCCATTGCCGCTGCGTTAAGGTCATTGTTATGATTTCTCTTTCTTCCTAAAATCAGTGATGCCCTTCATCCTCCTCTCCCATCTCACGCTAGCTTTCCGTTGATCCCCGCTTGCACCAGATATTGAGAACCAAAGGGAACTTCCCGAGAGGAGGCCTGCCCTCCTTCATCTCCCCTCGCCACAGCCCGGGCCGCTCCCCAGTCCTCTTTCAAGGTGCTCTTTCACCTCTACGTCCGCAGTCACAGACTCTCCATCCATGCAGGGGCGCTGGGCTGGATCCTGAAGTCAGTCCTTCAAAGTGTTCGGGTTGGCCACACCAGCCCTGGGGGGATCTATAAAGAGGTAGAAGGAGCGTGGAACCTGCCTTCGGCCTCGTGTTTTAATTCATGCTGAAGGAAAGACGATGCGGAATGCTGTGCCTGCGAAATCCCTTCCTTTACTAATAACTGATGCGGTGATACGCGTGGAAGCCCCGAGAAGTAATTAGGAAGGAGAACAGAGACCTGTTGCGGAGATTGGGATGCACTGGTGTTCCAGGGTCTAAAGATTCACATAAGACAACCACGTCTGTAGCCCACGTTCCCAGCAGGGGAGCCTCCCCAAAGGTCTCTGGATCCCCTTCGGAAACTGGAAAAAGTAGGAACGCTGATAGAGGTTGTTCTCTCTCCCTGTAGCAGACACAGCGAGTTCCTGACCAAGTGGCACACCTCTTTCCGTTTCTAATGAAATGCAGTCTTCCTAAGGTGTTCACGCTCCTCCCTGTGACCTTAAGCTTCAAGGTTAGCAGCCCATCCCAACTCCAAAGAAGTCCAAATTGCCAGACTCCATTCCTGGCAGGCACAGATATAGACATAAGCGTGAGCATTAACTCCATCAGGCGGGAACTGAGGAGATGTTTTTGATTCTGATTTCTTTGCTGATAAGGTGGGACACGGAGAAAGATCTTTCCACCTTTTCCATGGATTTTGTCAAGGGAGAGCCTGGCTGTGCTTGAATGAGGTGCCTGGGGTGGGTGCAGGCCTGAGAAGTGCCAGCCTGAGGCCAAGGCAGCGCCCGGGAGATGCAGGAAGGAGAGAGGAAAAAAGCCGGGCTCTGTGCCCACTGACTTCAAAGCCTGGGAAACAGAACTCTTTGGGATTTTTTTCTTACTTCAGATTAAAACAAATAATTTCACATGTTGTCGAAGATGGTTAGGTGGGCATTTTCTGTGACTGGCAGCCCAGCACAGGCCACTGCAGGTGCTGACTTGACTGATCAAACACAGGTTTGCAGAGAGAGGAACAGAGAGGCCATACCAGGCCATCTGTTCAGGGATGCAGAGCAGTGTGGAGGTGACAGCATGCAGAGAAGTAACATGACTACATTTCTCAACTCCAGGCACGTAATAACCTACAAGAGAAAGCATTAACTATAAAACACCACAAACACAGAAAACACAAACACCACATATCAGATTCAGTGAAGATGACAGGGATTTCGGAAAATGAACAAAGGCTAAAGAAACTTGCCCGATTCCCCAAAACATAAAACCAACCTACAATAAGGCTAACCCTACCTCTAACCTTACCCTACCCTAAATCTAACCCTACTCTAGCCCAACCCCAGCCCTAACCCTACCCTAACCTTAATCCTAATCCTAACCCTAACCTAACCCCAACCCTAACCTAACCCTACCCTAACCCTAACCTAATCCTAACCCTAACCTTAATGCTAACCCTACCCTAACCCTAACCCTAACTATGTGAGATGCAGAAATCATCTCCTTGCTTTGCATTCTTTGCCTGCAGGACACGGCAACATTTCACCCCCTTGTGAGCCTTCGGGATGATTTTACACGTGAGGGAGGGATCTGTAACCATTAGCAATTCTTTATTATCAAAGACACAGCTTTACATATACATTCACATAGGCCTAGCAGGGCCCCCTGGCCTGCAGGTGGCACAGGACGGGGCATGTGCTGACTCCACACTGAATCCCCACATCTCCTGCATGGCATGGCCTAGCACACCTGTGTTTGAAAACTCAGGTTCGTTTCCTCAATGTTTTTCACATCATCAAGGGCATAGCTCCTTAGACCCAAAAGCTGTGCCTTTGCCTGGCCTGGCGTAAGAAGCCTATGCACTTCCTGATATGTTTTCTCCTCTGTTTGCTTCTAATGTCTCCGGATGAAATCATTGAGTCATTTTTAATCACTGTAAAACATCAGAGAATTAACTTGGAAAACGTGGGAAGACCTTGGTGAAAAAGGAAATCCTATGAAGTGTAAAGAATTTTTGAGCTAAAATGAGTGAGACTATTAATGTTTGAAAATGATGAACTTGGCAGAAACACTACAACATTTTCATTTTTAACAGCATTATCAGAAACACACTCTGAAAACAGGCACAGAACTCAGGACCTTACTGTGAATAAAGCTGAAATTGAGCAAAGGCATTTATACCCTCAGGAGGGATTTCTTCAGCTTTTTAAATTGTTTTTTCTTTCTTCCTAGTAAGTCGTGAGTTCAAGATTTACTACAACAAAACTAACTCATGCAGAACTGTACACCCCTGTCATAATTTCAAACTGCCCGTGAGATACCAGGTGTGTCTGCGGTACACACGAGCGTGCTTGTATGCACAACCGAATTATAATTTAGTTCAAGAAGACACGACTTCAATCCCCAGCAAAGAGTTTTCAGCTGCTGTAGGTTGTCTGTCTTGCTCTATTTGGGTTTTTAAGGTTGGAGCGTCTCCAGGATCATTGTTTAAATAAGACTGTGCTCAGACTCAACTTTCAGCTTTTTCTGTAAAGGGAGTCGAGATGAGGCTGTGGGCACCGAATGTCATGAATCAGGAGACGGTCGGTGACCTCAGGCCGGTTCTAGAAGCCCAATGCCAGTGCAAAGAGGAAAGAGCAGGAAAGAGATGGCCTTTTCCATGTAGCCATTTCTTTCTCACTTCCCAACGGTTCACATGAATGACGCCGGAAGCCCACGGACACTCCACTCTCCCAACAGTCGACTTCTGAATCTGATTTTTAAAATGCCAACAGCTTCCACTCTCCCAGCTGATTTAAAAAAAAATTATTATAATCAATGTGCTTGAATCCTGCACACACTCCTATCCAGTGAGGGACACTCAATGGTGCTGCTGGGGCCAATCTGAGACCACAGCAAAACAGCCATTGTCCTGAGAAGGTTTTATGACGTAACGATATGGTGTCTTTTACATACTTTTTTCTGTTCTGGAAATAAGGGAAATTGAAATTGGTTTCTAATTAACTTAAGTTCTTCACCAACCTCAGTATCAAAAAAAAAAGAAATGTTTTTGTCTTTAGGCCACAATATACTTTTAAAATATGTTGAAGACCCTATGAGCTTTTGTCTGTATGGGTTATACCTATAAATATTTACTGTATTAAAGTTAAAGCCGATACAATCTTAGAATATGTGTTAATCCACTTAAGAATAACAATGATAAATTATTACTTTTTAAGCTCTCCATGAGAAATCACTATATTTTTAAAAAACTTTTCAGTGAGAAGAGACGTGTTCCTTTGGACCTTGCTCTTGGGGAGACAGCTGGGTCCTCACAGTCCTGCAGTATAAAATCTCATGCTGTCTGTTTTTCCAATTGAAATATATGAAGAAAACAAGGACTACACAGCCATGTGGTTGGAAAAAAGAGAAGCATATCAATTGCCTTTTCAGATAGTTGTGAATATCCCCCTTTGATACTACACGAAAACATGACAAGTGTTCGCATCTTAAAGGTTACTTACACACAGTGTGAAATCCAAAACCATGTCAACAAACATTCTGTGGTCTCTTGGTTTCTCTTGCACTTGGAATAAGCCTTTCACCCATCAGTGATGATTTTGTAATGTCATGCATGGGTCATCTGGAAAATACTGGTTCTGAGCCCTGCAGCGGACACATCTCATTATACCATATTCCATCGTTGCATTCATCAGTATCACCACCAGTTCTGTCTGAAAGGCCTTTAAGAACCGGAAAGGTCTTAAGCCGATTGTGGTAGATAGATAAAAATTTCAAAAATTCACATTTTTCCTGGAAAAATCAAATGTCATTGGCAACAAATCGTCCAGTTTTTCCTTGAAGCAAGAAGCCACGTCTTTCATTTTCTTGTTTGTTTGTTTTTGAGAAAAAGTCTCACTCTGTCTCCCAGGCTGGAGTGCAGTGGCACGATTTCAGCTCACTGCAACCTCCACCTCCCAGGCTCAAGTGATTCTCCTGCCTCAGCCTCCCAAGTAGCTGGGATTACAGGTGCCCGCCACCACACCCAGCTAATTTTTGTATTTTTTAGTAGGGACAGGGTTTCACCATGTTGGCCAGGCTGGTCTTGAACTCCTGACCTCAGTTAACCCACCCGCCTTGGCCTCCCAAAGTGCTGGGATTACAGGCGTGAGCCACCGCTCCCAGCTGTCTTTCACTTTCAAGGAAACCGTTGCCATGTACCCTCATCTCGACAGCCATGGTTTGTCAGGTGTCCTTTCCGGGGAAAATGGCATTCCATGGAAAAGGAACTGGCTAGTTTGGTTTCTAACTCAGAAGGCCTTACAAGCGTTCTTGTGGAGACACCCCTGCCCTCTGTGTAGATGCCCCGTGCCACCACAAAGAATCTTAGAAGGTGTGTGCTCAAGGGGGAGAGGTCACAAAATTAACCAATTTTCCTGCATCACCAAGTCCATTCTCAAGTGAAACTGCCTTTTGGATTCTTTTCACTGTGAACAGACTGTGATTACCGGCCTGGATGAGGGCTGCTGCCTTGATTTGGGCTCAGGTGCATTGCACTCACCACCGACTTTGCACCACTGGTGCAGACATCAACACTATTAGAAGGGCAATGGGCATCCTGGCATTATTATGAAACGGTTTTGATCTTGGGACCCTTTGTAAATGTGCTGGGGCCTCCCAGTCGAAGAATTGCTGGTCATGAGCGAGGGGGAAAATAAGCAGTTGCATTACTAAAACTCTTTCAGAACTTCAAGAAAAATAAAAATAACTCAGGCACAAGCCCAGTGATGTTGGGGAGATCTTTTAGCTACTGAAGCGGCTAAAATGTGTGATGTACTTTGCGAGCTTGGCCTAGAAATAACTGGTATATTAACTTACTTATAAAGGGTTTAGCAGCATCTGCAGTTTGAGGGAGTGTATCTACCAAATTGCAAGTCAAACCAGAATAAGAGCCTGGTGTCTAATCTGACACTGGTGTCCTTCTGGTGGGAGTGAAGCAATGTGTTTGCTTGACTTAAACGGCTGGACCTGTACCTTCTACATTCAATGTCTTTGGCCCCACTGGTAGTGAGTGGGAAAGAGTGCATGCATCTCAGTACATTTGGAATTGTAGGTAATTTTAATAAAAACCATTACTCAATTCAAAACATGAGGAATATAGCTTGCATCCTACAGAAAACAAAATAGTTTAATTAAAATTTTAGAGAGTAAGATAAATGTCATGCGGCTAAAAATGAGTAAAATTTCTAAAATGTTAGTATGCAGGCGATACACATTTCAGACCACAAATCCATTTTTTAAGCAAACAAAGACAATAAAAGGTAACAATGGCTAGAGCTGCAGTTAATCTTTAGAATTCAATTTATGCCTTGGCAGTTTGCGCTGTTTTTGGTGAACGCAGGTTTTTGAAAGCTTTTTGGCTTCAATTCAGGCAAAAGCAAAACAAGGCTGGAAATGTACAGTGTTATGAGACCCTCAGATTTGTGCCAGCTACAGCGACTCTCAGCTCATTTGTTTTAAAGGTTGTGCATCTGATTATAAGTATCTTTATAAGCTTTTTTTGGAACAGAATAGAGTAGGTTTGAAAACAGAAAGTAAATGCAACACTAATGTGTATTGATATTTTAAGAATATTGACATTTCATAACTAGTTTATTCAGAAATGCCTTACAAATTATTTGCAAGGTATTTTCAAGTCCTGTTTAGACTGGTTGTTGATTGCTTTATTTCTGTTTAATAAGCCATTAAGGGGACTACAGAACTGCGATATAATTATTTATTAAACCTTTCACAATGAAATGAGCACTTAGAAAGAGAGAACTGTCTTGGCTTTATCTTAACCAATAATTATAATGTATTTACCATGTGTTTTTTTATGTCACTGATGCATGGCAAATTGTACGTATGGTGGTTTCACATTTTATCCATAAGGGTGGTTATTTTAGAAATGTGCTAAATCTAATTAGAATATATTCTATGTGTACATCGCCAAGAAAACCAACCACCAGCACAAAGCCCCGCCTACCAGCCATTTGTTGCCCGATTTTATTCCAAAGGAGACAGGATCAATGTTAGGGCAGAAGATTGGGTGCCAGACTCAGGACCAAAACCAGACTATTTTCCCTGGGAAGCAGCTGGTGAGGAGAATCCGTGTACCCCTGCCCTGGGCACTGACCCCATAAGTTGGTGCCCTGCTGTGCTCTGTGCTCTCCTGTGCCAGCCGTGCACATGCGTGGGCCGCCAGGCTCACCATGATAATTTTTGCGAAGCTCAGGGGCCCAGTGGGCTTCCTGAAGAGACCCTTCCTAGTGTTGTACGTCTGGGAAGGCCGGTCTCACCATTCATGTCTGCATCTCACTGTGGGTGTGGTGTGAATCAACACCGAAGAAAATGAATATTATAGGTGGAAAAACGAGGAGAACCCCCAAAACCTATACTATTGTTATAGCTAAAGATTTAAGGGTCTCTTCAAAACTAGACAAATGCAAGATAATGATTCATCACATACATCCGTAGTCAGGAAGAGACAGGGCAACCTGTGCGTGCATCTCAGATCTGCCACGTAGGAGCTGTGTGATCCTGGGGAAATTATATAACCTCTCTGAGCCCTTGCTTCCTCGTCTGTAAAATGAGGACCATGATGCTCACAGGCTTTTATAAGGATGAATGGAATGGTGTGCCTGGGAAGAGAGCTTAGCTCTACTGATCACCAATTGACTGTGCCTGGTCAATAATCGATGATCAATAAATGGCAGCAATAGGTCTCCTTGCCGCTTTTGGAGACCATAACATGTGAATCCCAACTTTCCCCTTGTCCTCACTTTGTGGCGAAGCACTACTGAGGCAAGCAGGGCCAGCTGACGTCCCGGCGCTTAGGGCAGGGCAGGGAGCCCTGCTGCCTCTCAGACCCCGCTGGTCCGACAGGCCATGGCTGCCCCACTCCCTCCACTCACTGCACAGCCTGGAGACAAACACCTTCTGACAGGGGGCTTCCAAAATTCCTACATCACAGTGGCAGGACCAGCGCAGAGGAAAAAGAGTCTGATAGCGCAGCACTTCCCAGAGATCACCATGTTGTCCTCTCTCCTTTGGGTCTCTAAACACAGTCTTTTATCAGAAAACCATCAATATGGGCTGCTGAGGAAGGGGCCACTGGCCCCTGTGCTCTGTAGCATGTTCTGGAGTGCTGGCAGCAGGCACCCAAGGAGACAGCCTGAGCTCCATCACCGTGGGCGCCAGTGTGAGGCATGTGTTCACCTGTGGGCAGAAATCTCTCTCAGCCCTGGAAAGAAGAATGTATGCTTCCAATTTTTCTTTTAAGTTTCTTTACTGTGAAACATTTCAAACATATGCTAAAGGAGAAAGACTCACATAATGACCTCCCCTGAGCCCATCAGCCAACACAATTGTTAACAATTGGCCAGTCTCACTTCAACATGGCCCCTTTCACATTTTACCCCTGCCAGGTTGTGAAGCTGATCCCTGGCCTCATCGTTCATCAGCAGTAACATTTCAGTGTTTCTCCCTAAAAGATCAGGGCTTTCAGAAAACATAAGCGGTATGACTATTGCACCTAAAAATTAACAGAATTCATTAGTGATTTCTTGGATATGATACCAAAAACATAAACAAAAGAAAAAATTGATAAACTGGACTACACCAAATTTAGAAACTTTTATGCATCAAAGCATATTATCAGCAGAGTGAAAGGGCAACATATGCAATAGGAGAAAGTATTTATAACTCATATAACTAATAAGGGATTAGTAACCAGAATATATAAAGAACTCCTACAGTTCAACAACAAAAACAACAAAAAACCACAACTGATTAAAACATGGTCAAAGGATGTGAATAGACATTTCTCCAAAGAAGATGTACAAATTTCCAATAAGCACATGAAAAGATGCTCAAACCATTAGTCACTAGGGAAGTGCAAATCAAAACCACGATGAGACACAACCTCACATCCACTAGGATGACTATTATCAAGAAAAAAAAAGAAGACAAGAAGTGTTGATGAGGAGGTGGAGAAACTGGAGGACTCGTACACTGTTGGTGGGGGTGTAAAATGGTGGCACTGCTACAGAAAATAGTTCAGCATTCCTCAAAAACTTGACAATAGAATTACCATATGATCCAGCAATTTTACTTTTAGGTGCACACTCAAAAGAACCGTAAGTAGGATCTTGAAGCAACAGCTATACCCATGTTCACCACATCATTATTCCCAGTAGCCTAAAGACAGACATTACCCAGTGGCCATCAGTGGGTGAACGATGTGGTGTAGCCATACAATATTATTCAGCCCCCAAAAGGAAGAAAATTCTGACACGTGCCATAACACTGATGACTCATGAGGACATTGTGCTAAGTGAAACAGGCCAGCCACAAATGACACACTAAACGAGTGTTTGAGTCCACTCACATGGCATCCCTCAAATAGTCACATTCCGAGAGACAGAAAGTAGAACAAGCTGGGTGCAGTGGCTCACGCCCGTGATCCATGCATTTTGGGAGGCCAAGGCAGGAGGATCACCTCAGATCAGGAGTGCTGGTGTGAACCACCGCGCCCGGCCTCTTCTCCTTCTTTTTGCCTTAAAGAATATTAGAGACTCACCGGCTTGGCATGGTAGCTTACGCCTGTAATCCCAGCACTTTGGGAGGCCGAGGGGGGCGGATCACAAGGTCAGGAGTTCAAGACCAGCCTGCCCAATATGGTAAAACCCCATCTCTACTAAAAATTCAAAAATCAGCCGGGCGTGGTGGCAGGCACCTGTAGTCGCAGGTACTCGGGAGGCTGAGGAAGGAGAATTGCTTGAACCTGGGAGGTGGAGGTTGCAGTGAACCAAGATCACGCCACTGCACTCCAGCCTGGGTGACAGAGTGAGATGCTATCTCAAAAAGAAAGAAAGAAAGAAAGAAAGAATATTAGAGACTCCCAGGTAACAAGACTGTGTCTTGTTTTCCTTCGGTGCCCTATAAAGCAGGGGCCTCAGAAACACTTACATTGATGTTTACCTTGGTGGTCAGATGTTTACCTTGCAAAGCCCTGGCACTCCAGGCAGAACTGGCCGTGCCTAGTGGCCAGCGAGGTGTGGCTGAAATGCGGCTGGTCCTGGCGCTTTGCCTCCCTGCAGAGGTCCTGTGTGGAATACGTCCCCCTGCGAAGCAGCCAGGCCCCAGCTTCCCCCACCCGTCACCCTCCTCCTCAGCCCGAGGTTTGCCCACTGCCTCCCTGCATTCCCCAGAGTGTTCACGGATCAGAGCTTGTGGCTCTCGGTCAGATCTAGAGTCTGAGGTTGAGGGAGCTCGGTGCTGGTGCTGAGTGGAGCGAGACCGTAACAGGAGCCCCTCAGGCAGGGAAGCATCTCCCATTTGTGCAGAAGCATGATTTTCTTCCGCCTGTGGCATGTGATCTTGACGTCCGTGCCACTCTGGGGGCTCAGAACGGTCTGTGCCATGTCTTCATGCAGCGGTGGAAAATGCCCCATCTGAGTCCCTAATGACGTGCGCCTATGGACAGTTGTTCCTTGACCACCCAAAGTGGGACACTGTCAGAGCCAAGACACAGGTGAAGACTGAAACGCGAGCCTCCATGCGGGGAGAATTTCAGCACCTTTAGTTCTCCTGAGGAGGGTGAATTAGCCTGGATCAGCGTTGGTTTTAGTGATTTTTGTGTGGGTTGCATTCGTGATTTCGGAAGCATAGCCCCTTTAAACACCGTGCCTCCCACGTTTGGTTTCCTTGGGTTTGGGCCCAGATAACTCCTGTGCTGAGTGCGGGGCCTGTCCCAGAGGTAATGCCTGCCCTCCTCCCGCAGTGAGGACCCACAGGCCTCACCTAATTTGCAAGAGGGCACCTCGTTCCCCAGGGTCCAGGGCTGTGCAGCGCTCAGAAGGTGGCTCACCAGAGTCTTCCTCCTCCTGCCCCCGTCCAGATCCAACGATGAACCTCAGGGGGATTCCCCTGTCAGAGGGTATGTGATCCTACAGAGATGCTGTGCCTCAAAAGGCTCACTACAGTACATCGGAATGTCCTCTAGAAGGTTGTAGAAGATTCTACTTGTGCGGAGAGGCAAGAGCTTGGAGAACACATCCAAGATATTTCCTCAGAGTGGCAGTTACCTAACGAAGAGCTTCTTAAAAGAAAGGGGTCCTCATGCCTTATGTAGGATCTATGTTATCGAGCAAAGGGGTTTTCCAGAACAAATCGACCCAGCCTCCCATGAAGTGAGTGTGAAACTGTCTCTCTTCTGAAGATTCACAAGAAAAGAGTGTGGCTTTCCTGGGAGACGGTGTACGGACAGGACAGGAGTCAGGGAACGCATGGTCACCACAGCAAGTGCAGCCATCCCCCTTATCCTGGGGGTGACGTTCCAAGACCCCCAGGGGACACCTGAAATGGTGGATAGTACCAAGCCCTACGGACACGATGTTTTCCCTATGCACACACCCCCCGATACAGTTTAATTTATAAATTAGTCACAGTAAGAGATTAGCAATAACTAATAATAAAATAGAACAATTATACCAATATGCTGTTCCCAATTTCACAGATAGAAGATTCCATCTGACTGGACATCTTGGCAACCTGAGCTTACCTGTTTTTTTTTTTATTAAGTCGAGAACTTTCACTTTTCACTTAAAGGGGCACCTTCTGGCTTCTCTTAGGTGTACCCACGTTGCCAGCCTCACTGCTCTTGTGCTTTGGGGCCATGATGAAGTCAAATGAGGGTTCCTTGAACCCAAGCACTGCGACCCCTGGACCGTGGATCTGATAACTGAGAGGCCATAAGAGGGGCGGGGAGCATCCGCAGCCTGGAGATGCTGGATGAAGGGAGGGTTCAGTCCCGGGAGGGACCGAGCAGGCGGTGCCAGATTTCACCACGCTCCCCAGAAGGGTGCACAAGTTAAAACTTGGGAATTGTTTATTTCTGGAATTTTTTTTTAACTTAGTATTTTCTGACTGAGGTTGTGACCGCAGGTAATTGAGAGCTTGGAAAGCAAAACTAAGGCTAAGTGGAAATGACTATTCTTCCTTTCCCCGGAAGTGGGGTTGTTGCGAGTTCCTAAACCACCACCTGATTCTTCTGCTTCCACTTCATCTCACGCACTCGCCAGGAGCCCCGGCTTCAATCCAGCGCCGCACATCATCATTCCACTGAGGAAACCTCAGATCCATAGCCTTTTGCGTCTTGTGCTTGCTTTAAAGAAAAAAGTAAAAGGCCTTTCAAATATTTTTAAGGAAGAATGAAGTTTTAAAATTACATCAAATGCATCAACTTATGTGCAAACCAAATGTCTGCATTTATACATTCTAATCAGAAGTTGATTTTCGTGGTCATTGACTCACCCTGGAAGAGGCGGTTATTTTCCACCTATTTAAGGCCACACATGCTTCCTGAGGATCAAACACTTTGCCGCTTTCTTTGTTGCAATAGAATATGACTTTATTGACTATAGCCCTCATGCAGACGTTAGGTCTCTAGACTTACTCTTCCTGTCAATCTTCCACTTTGAATTCATTGACTCACTTCTTCCCGTCCGCCCTGGCACTGGAAACCACTGTTGTATTCTCTATCTCTGAATATTTGAACTTTAATTTTTTAAGGGTTCCACATGTAAGTGAGATCATGCATTACTTTTCTGTCTCTGGCTTACTTTGCTTAGCATCATGTCCTCCAGGTCTATTCAGGTTGTGGCAAATGGCACAACCTCCTTTTCTAAAGCTAAATACTGTTCCATTGTGTATATACACCAGGGTTTCCTTATCCCTGGCACCCTCAGTGTTGACAGACACTTATGCTATTTCGGTATCCTGCCTACTGTGAGTAACGCTGCGGTGGTCACAGAAGTGCCCACTGGGAGTAACGCTGCGGTGGTCACGGAAGTGCCCACTGGGAGTAACGCTGCGGTGGTCACGGAAGTGCCCACTGGGAGTAACGCTGCGGTGGTCACGGAAGTGCCCACTGGGAGTAACGCTGCGGTGGTCACGGAAGTGCCCACTGGGAGTAATGCTGCGGTGGTCACGGAAGTGCCCACTGGGAGTAATGCTGCGGTGGTCACGGAAGTGCCCACTGGGAGTAATGCTGCGGTGGTCACGGAAGTGCCCACTGGGAGTAATGCTGCGGTGGTCACGGAAGTGCCCACAGGGAGTAAGGCTGCGGTGGTCACGGAAGTGCCCACTGGGAGTAAGGCTGCGGTGGTCACGGAAGTGCCCACTGGGAGTAAGGCTGCGGTGGTCACGGAAGTGCCCACTGGGAGTAAGGCTGCGGTGGTCACGGAAGTGCCCACTGGGAGTAAGGCTGCGGTGGTCACGGAAGTGCCCACTGGGAGTAAGGCTGCGGTGGTCACGGAAGTGCCCACTGGGAGTAAGGCTGCGGTGGTCACGGAAGTGCCCACTGGGAGTAAGGCTGCGGTGGTCACGGAAGTGCCCACTGGGAGTAATGCTGCGGTGGTCACGGAAGTGCCCACTGGGAGTAAGGCTGCGGTGGTCACGGAAGTGCCCACTGGGAGTAAGGCTGCGGTGGTCACGGAAGTGCCCACTGGGAGTAAGGCTGCGGTGGTCACGGAAGTGCCCACTGGGAGTAATGCTGCGGTGGTCATGGAAGTGCCCACTGGGAGTAATGCTGTGGTGGTCACGGAAGTGCCCACTGGGAGTAATGCTGCGGTGGTCAAGGAAGTGCCTACTGGGAGTAATGCTGCAAGGGTCACGGAAGTGCCTACTGGGAGTAATGCTGCGGTGGTCACGGAAGTGCCTACTGGGAGTAAGGCTGCGGTGGTCAAGGAAGTGCCTACTGGGAGTAACGCTGCAAGGGTCACGGAAGTGCCTACTGGGAGTAATGCTGCGGTGGTCAAGGAAGTGCCCACAGGGAGTAAGGCTGCGGTGGTCACGGAAGTGCCCACTGGGAGTAAGGCTGCGGTGGTCACGGAAGTGCCCACTGGGAGTAATGCTGCGGTGGTCACGGAAGTGCCTACTGGGAGTAATGCTGCAAGGGTCAAGGAAGTGCCTACTGGGAGTAACACTGCGGTGGTCACGGAAGTGCCTACTGGGAGTAACGCTGCGGTGGTCACGGAAGTGCCTACTGGGAGTAATGCTGCAAGGGTCACGGAAGTGCCTACTGGGAGTAACGCTGCAAGGGTCACGGAAGTGCCTACTGGGAGTAACGCTGCAAGGGTCACGGAAGTGCCTACTGGGAGTAACGCTGCAAGGGTCACGGAAGTGAAGGCTGTAAGAGGTGGTGATTTCATCTTCTTTGGGTCTATCACCCGCTTGCAGAAAAGCATGTTTCTTCAGCCTGTGGCACATGATCCTGACTTCCAGGCCAATTTAGGGGCACAGGAGGGTGAGCAGAGCACACAGAACATGGACTGCTGGGTCACATGCTAGTGCAATTTTGTAATTCATTTAGGAACCTCCATACCACTTCCCATAAGGGCTATACCAATCCACATTCCCACCCAGTGTGTACCAGGGTTCCCTTTACACTCTCGCCAACATTTGTTACCTCTTATCTTTTTCAAAATAACCATCCTGATGGATGCCAGGTGGTATCTCATAGTGATTTTAAGTTGCTTGCTTCTGATAATTAGTGAGATTGAGCACCTTTTCATATACCTGTTGGGCATTTTTCTGTCTTTTTTAGAGAAATGTCTGTTCAGGTTCTTTGCCTGTTTTTTAAATTGGGTACTTGTTTTTCAACTGTTGAATTGTATGAGTATTTATAAGTTTTGTATAAATTAACCTTTGTTTAGGTATGTGATTACCAACTGTTTCTTTCCTAGTCAGTAGGCTGCCTTTTCATTTTGTTGATTGATCCCTTTGCTGTGCTGAGGTTTTTTAGTTTTATGTAGTCCTATTTATTTCTTTTTGCTTTTGTAGCCTGAGCTTTTGGTGCAATGCCCAAAAAAATAATGGCAATGCCAATATCCAGGAGGTTTTTCTCTATGCTCTCTATTGGGAACTTTATGGTTTCTGGTCTTATGTTTAAGTCTTTCATGCATTATAAGTTGATTTTTGTTAACTATGTAAGATAAGGATGCAATTTCTTTTTTTTCTTTGTGTGTGTGTGCGTGTGTGTGTGTGGTAAAAAAAAAAAAAAAAAAAAAACCCACTGGAAAGCCAGTGTTTCCAGCATCATTGATTGACAAGACTTTCCTTTTCCCCTTGCATCCTCTTGGTGCTCTTGTCGAAAATTCACTAACCGTATTATATTTGGATTTATTTTGGGGCCCTTCATTCTGTTCCATTGGTCTATGTTTCTGTTTTTATTCCAGTATGATTACTATAGCTTTGTAATATAATTTAAAATCAGAAAAATTAGCCGGGCCTGGTGGTGGGCACCTATAGTCCCAGCTACTCTGGAGGCTAAGGCAAGAGAATGGCATGAACCTGGGAGGTGGAGCTTGCAGTGAGCCGAGATCGTGCCACTGCACCCCAGCCTGGGTGGCAGAGAGAGACTCCATCTCAAAAAAAATAAATAAATAAAAATAAAAATAAAATCAGAAAGCATGATACCTCTAAATTTGTTTCTATTTCTCAGTATTGCTTTGGTGGTTCAGGTTTTTTTTGTGGTTCCACACAAACTGCAGGATTGTTTTTTGTTTCTCTGATGAATGCCATTGGAATTTTGATAGGGATTGTGCTAAATCTGTATATTGCTTAGTAGCATGGACATCTTAACAATATTAATTCTTCTGATCCACAAACAGGAGATATCTTTCCATTTATTTGTGTCTTCTTCAATTTTTTTCATCAGTGTTTTATAGTTTTCAGTGTAAATCTTTGACCTCCTTGACTAAGTTTATTCCTAAGTATTTTACTTTTTGATGCTGTCATAAATTGAATTGTTTTCTTGATTTCTTTTTGAGCTAGGTTGTTATCTGTGTACATAAATACAACTGATTTTTGTATGCTGATTTTGTATCAGATGCTGAGTGCAGGAGCAATCAGACAAGAAAAAGAAATGAAAGGCATCCACATTGGAAATGAAGAAGTCAAGTTATCTTTATTTGCGGATGACATGACCCTATATGTAGGAAACCCTAAAACTTTTTTCTTTTTTCTTGTCTGATTACTCCTGCAGTCAGTGTGTCTGATTGCTCTTCCAGTACTATGTTGAATAGAAGTGGCAAGAGTGGGCACCTATGCCTTGTACCAGATCTTAGTGGAAGTGCTTTCAGTTGTTCCCTGTTGATCATGATGTTAACTACAGGTTTAAGGACCTTTCCTTCTGTACTTAAACCATTGAGAGTTTTTATCAAGAAAAGATGCTAAACTTCGTCAAATGCTTTTTCTGTGTCACTTGAAATGATCCTGTGGTTTTTTATCTATCATTCTGTTAATGTGACATATCACAACGTATCACATTGATTGATTTGTATGTGTTAAACCAGCCTTGCATGCCAGAGATAAATCCCACTTGGTCATGATATGTAACCTTTGTGGTGTCATGTTGGATTTGGTTTACTAATATTATATTGAGGATTTTTGCATCAATGTCCATCAGAGATACTGACCTGCAGCTCCCTTTTGTTATACTGTCCTTGACTTAGGTACTAAGGTGGTGCTGGCCTCATAAAAGATATTGGGAATTATACCTTTCAGATCTGTGTTTTGGAAGACTTTGAGATGTGTTAGTAATAATCCTTCCTTGGATGTTTGAGGGACGTCAGCCATGAAGCCATGTGGTCCTGAGTTTTTGTATGTTGGAAGGTTTGTAATTACTTTTTCAATCTCTTTGTTATTGGCCAAGCTTTCTATTTCTTCATGATTCAATTTTGGTAGGTAATTTTCTTCTAGAAATTTACCCATTTTCTCTAGGTTACCTAATTTTTGGCATATAACTGTTCATAATAGTCCCTCATGTTTTTTTTTTATTTTTGCAGTGACTCCATTTTCTTTTCTGATGTTATTTGAGTTCTCTCTCTCTCTCATCTAGCTTATGGTTTGCTAATTTTGTTTATTGTTTCACAGAACCAACTCTTGATTACATTAACTTTTTCTATGGGTTTTCTGTTTTCTATGTGATTTATTTTTGTTCTGATCTTTATATGTCCTGCCTTCTGCTAACTTTGGGTTCAGTTTTTCATCTTTTTCTAGTTTTTTGAGGCATAATATTAGCCTATTTATTTGGGATCTTTCTTCTTTTTAATGTAGGCATTGTTGCTATAAACTTCCCTCTTGCTTTTGCTGCGCCCCAGAGGATTTGATATGTTAAGTTTCTACTGTCAGTTGTCTCAAGGTATTTTTTAATTTCACTTTCAATTTCTTCTTGGACCCACTGGTTGTTCAGGAGCATGTTGTTTAGTCTTTACATATTTATGAATTTTCTGAGATTCCTCCTGTTATTGATTTCTAGTTTTACACTACTGTGGTCAGAAACAACACTAGATACAACTCCAATCTTCTTAAATTGGTTCTGTCAGGCTTTAGAATCACCTAGATCAATGCATGAAGATATTCTCTCTCTAGCTCACACAGCTCGCCATCCTACATAAGGAGCCCCACTCTAGCCACAGGAGGAGAATGCCATGAATGCCAGCTCCTTGTTAATCCCATGAACTTCCCAAGTTCCCATGGATTGCCACTCTGTACAAATTAGAAATAATAGTTCATAGTGCTTATACCCAATAAATAGACTCAGATATGCATAAAGCCTCAAACACAATAGAAAGGGACTTCCATTTACATAAGATGATTGAAATGACAAAATCACAGAGATGGAGAACAGATTCGCAGTTTCCAGGGGTTAGAGAAAGGAGGAGGAATCTGTGTGGGATAAGGGAGAAGCCCGAGAAACCAAGTTCTCTATCTGGATTGTGGTTGTGGTGACACAAAGATACACACAAAATAAAATTGCATAGAGCTATGTAGACATGCACATGTGTGCAAACACACACATACATCCATGAGAGCCTATATAACTGGCAAAAACTGAAAAAGCCCTGTGGATTTATCACGTTCAACTTCCTGGTATTGATACTATACTGTAGTTACGCAGGGGACCTCCCTTGCATTTCCTTGCAACTTTCTGTGAATCAGTAATGATTCCAAAATAAAATATCAAAAAAGAGTGATGAAGACAGAGAGAGGGCTCTTCCAGGACATAAAGTATGAGAGGGTTTCATCTCAGGAAGACTATCATATTCTTTTATGTTTTCATTGAGGCCAAACATACTATACATCCTGTAGAGTCTCAAAGTGCATGAATTGTAGATGACTGCTGGAAATGTCTGCACGGGATGAGACCCCAGTAGCCACCGGCACTTTACAAAGCTTCCCTCCTGCCCCTCCCCCTCATTGTCACTCCCCTCAAAAAAAACCCACTGTGCTCACTCCATGGCTAATGATTCGTTTTCCCTGATCTTGAACTTCATACATGCAGAATCAGAGTGTGCAGAATCAGGCTCACCCATGCCTGGCTTCTTCAACTCAGCATGTTGGAGATTCATCCATTGGTTGAATGTAATAATCATTTGTTCTTTTTTATTCCTCACTTGTGTTCCATTCTAAGAACATACCACAATTTACTTAGCCATTCTCTTGTCAACATGTTATTTGTGTTATTTTCAGTTGTTTGTGCTCATTTCTCTTACATAAATCCCCGGGTTTAGGAGGGATTATCTTAGCTTTGTAGTAAATACAGGGATATCTCATTTTATTGCACTTCGCAAATATTACATGTTTTAAAAATTGAAGTTTTGTGGCAGCCCTGCATCGAATAGGTCTTTTGGCTCCATTTTTCCAACAGTATGTGCTCACTTTGTGTCTCCATGTCACATTTTGATATTTCTTGCAATATTTCAAGCTTTATTATTATTATTATATCTGTTACAATGATCTGTGATCAATGATCTTTGACGTTACCACTGTTAACTATTTTGAGGCACCATAAACCATGCCCATATAGGAGCAAACTTAATAAGTGTGTGTATTCTGACTCCTCTATGACAGGCTGTTCCCAGTCTCTCTCCCTCTACTCAGGCCTCCAAATTCCCTAGAGCAAAACAATATTTAAAAGTGAAGTCACTTAATAGCCCAACAATGGCCTCTAAGTGTTCAAGTGAAAGGAAGCATTGTACATCTTTCACTTTAAACTAAAAGCTAAAAATCATTGAGCTTAGTGAGGTTTGACATAAGCTTAAATAATTCAGCTAACGTCAAAAGCAGAGATAGGCCAAAAACTAGGTCTGTGGCACCAAACTGCTAACCAAGTGGTAAGTGCAAAGGAAAGGTTCTCGAAGGAAATGAAAAGTGCGAGTCAGCGAACACAGGAAGGCTTATCGTTCAAAACACACTTACTGCTGATATGGAGAAAGTCTGAGTGGTCTAGAGAGAAGACCCACAGCCACAGCATTCCCTGAAGCCAAAGCCTAATCCAGAGCAAGGCCCAAGTCTCTTCAGTTCTATGAAGGTTGAGAGAGGTGAGGAAGCTGCAGAAGAAAAGTTGGAAGCTAGCAGGGGTTTAGTTCATGAGGCTGAAGGAAAGAAGCCATCTCCATAACATAAAAGTGCAAGGTGAATCAGCATGTGCTGATGGAGAAGCTGCAGCAAGCCATTCAGAAGATCCAGCTAAGATCATTGATGAAGGTGGTCACTAACAACAGATTTTCAATGTAGATGAAGCAATCTTATATCGGAAGAAGATGCCATCTAGAACTTTCATAGCTAGAGAGGAGAAATCAATGCCTGTCTTCAAGCTTCAAAGGCCAGGCTGACTCTCTTCTCTGAGGCTAATGCAGCTGGTGACTTCAAGTTGAGGCCAATTCTGATTTACCGTTCCAAAAATCCTAGGGCCCTTACGAATTATGCTAAGTCTACTCTGTGGTGTATATGTTGAACAACAAAGAATAGATGATAGCATGTCTGTTTACAGCATGGTTTACTGAATATTTTAAGTCCATTGTTAAGACCTACTGCTCAGAAAAAAGATTTTTTTCAAAATATTAGTGCTCATTGACAATGCATCTAAGTTACTCAAGAGCTCTGATGGAGATGTACAAGGAGATTCATGTTGTATTCATGCCTGCTAACATAACATCCATTCTGAAGCCCATGAATCAAAGGGTCATTTTAATTTTTCGGTCTTAGTATTTAAGAAATACATTGTATAAGACTATAGCTGCCATAGATAATGATTCTTCAGGTGGATCTGAGCAAAGTACATTGAAAACCTTCTAGAAAGGACTCATCATTCTAGATTCCATTAAGAACATTTGTGATTCATGGAAGGAAGTCAAAATGTCAGCATTAACAGGAGTTTGGAAGAAGGTGATTCCAACTTTTATGGATGATTTTGAGGGTTCACGACTTCAGTAGACAAAGGAACTACAGATGGGGTGGAAATAGCAAGAGAAGTAGAATTAGAAGAGGAGCTTGAAGATGTGACTGAACTGCTGCACTCTCATGATAAAACTTGAATGGTGAAGAGTTGCTCCTTATGGATGAGCAAGGAAAGTGGCCTCCTGAGATGGAATCTACTCCTGATGAAGATGCTGTGAACACTGCTGAAATTACAACAAAGGATTTAGAATATTCTACAAATTTAGTTGATAAAGCAGCAGCAGGGTTGGAGAAGACTGACTCCAATTGTGAAAGAAGTTCTATGTTGGTAAGATGCTATCAAACAACATCACATGCTACAGAGAAATCTTTCATAAAAAGAAGAGTCAATTAATGCAGCAAACTTCATTTTCTTATATTAGGAATATTTGTGAGGCCACAACCACCTAAACCTTCAGCAATTACCACCCTGATCAGTCAGCAGCCATCAACATTCAGGCAAGACCAGAAAAGAAGATTACAATTTGCTACAAGCTAAGATGATCATTACCATTTTTTAGCAATAAAAGTATTTTTAACTGAGGTATGTACATTGTTTTTTAGACACAATGCAATTACACACTTAATAAACTACAGTATAGTGTAAACATAGCTTTAATATGCAATGGGAAACCAAAACATTCAAGTGACTCCTTTTACTGTGATATTTGCTTTATCGTGGTGGTCTGGAACTAAACCTGGAATCTCTAGGGTCTGCCTGACCTGCCAAACAGGCTGTCAAGGCAATTGTCCCAGCTTACACTGTGGTCTGTATGCATGAGTGTGTGTGTTTCAGAATAGGTTATGTTTTCACGTGGTTCAATATCAAAACAATGTCAATAGGTATAGGTGAAAAATGTTGTAATTTTCCCCATGCTCACATCCACCCCTGCCCCTGCCCTCAGGTTACCACTCAGTTTCTTATGTATCCTTCCTGAGTTTCTTGGTGTAAACAGCAGGAAATATAAGTATTTATTCTTATTCTTATTTTCCCCACTTCCTTCCACACCTTTCTGTACCATCCTATTCCACTAAATATTATATTCTGGTGATTCATTCTTACTTCCAGCAGAGAGCTTTCTCATTCATTTTTACAGCTTCATATTTTGTTTATAATAAAATATACTATTCAATCATCTTTTATCTTTTATTAATGACACTAGGTGTATTAGTCTGTTTTCATGCTGCTGATAAAGATATACCTGAGACTGGGTATAAAGAAAAGAGGTTTACGGCATTTTTCTTTTTTTCTTTTTTTTTTTTTTTTTTTTTTTTTTGAGATGGAATCTCGCTCTGTTGCCAAGGCTGGAGTGCAATGGCGCAATCTTGGCTCACTGCAAGCTCTGCCTTCTGGGTTCACGCCATTCTCCTGCCTCAGCCTCCCAAGTAGCTGGGACTACAGGTGCCCGCCACCACGCCTGGCTAATTTTTTGTATTTTTAGTAGAAACGGGGTTTCACCGTGTTAGCCAGGGTAGTCTTGATCTCCTGACCTTGTGATCTGCCTGCCTCAGCCTCCCAGGTAGCTGGGATTACAGGAGCCGGCCACCACACCTGGTTAATTTTAGAAAAGAGGTTTAATGGACTCACAGTTCCACGTGGCTGGTGAAGACTCACAATCATGGTGGAAGGCGAAAGGCACATCTGACATGGCAGCAGGCAAGAGAGAAATGAGAATCAAGTGAAGGAGGTTTCCCTTATAAAACCATCAGATCTCATGAGATTTATTCACTACGAGAACAGTATGGGGGAAACTGCTCCCATGATTCAATTACCTCCCACTGGGTCCCTCCCACAACACGTGGGAATTATGGGAGCTACAATTCAAAATGAGATTTGGGTGGGGACACAGCCAAACCATATCACTAGGGCTGTTTCTAATGATTTGCTTATTCACATAATGCCACAATGAATACCTTTACACCCATGAAGGTGTATCGTTAGGATACATCCCCAGAGGTAGGCTTGCATCTGTAGTTAAATAGATATCGCTGAATCACCCTTCAGCGTGCACTCTCATCCACGATGTACATATTGTCTTCCCACACCGCAGGGCATATTGTCCAAATTTTTCATTTCGGTTGAGCTTCTAAGTGAAAGAAACGGTATCTCAGTCAGCTGAGTGTCTTCTCTTGTATTTAAGAGCCATTTGCCTTTGCCCTTCTCTGGGCCAGTTTGTTCATTTCCACTGCCCATTTTTTTCTGGCTTGTTTTTTTCTTATTGGTTTGTAAGGCCCTTTATATGGAGAGGTATTCGTCTTTTGTGATATGAGCTGCATTTCTTTTAACTCCAGTTGAATTTTTGAGTCTTAGTTTCTCCAATCCGGGTTATAAGGGATTTTCCTGTGCTTTATCTAGTATCATCACGGTTTCTCTCACTTGCATTTTTTGTTTGACCCATTTGCAGTCCACCCCAGTGTGCTGTGCTATGGGGATCCAAAGGTGTTTTCCCCCAGCCCAGTGGCAGAAAAATCCAGGTATTCGACGTTGTATTGAAAATCACACCTTTTCCTCTCACTCGAGCTGCCACCTTTATTCACCTGTTCATTCCCACAATGCTAGTTTCTGTGCCTGAACTCTCCTCTGTCCCACTTGCCTCCGCGTGTGCGAGCCGGCACCGGGCCGCTTTCATTGCTGGGTCTTCGTGATTCGTATCCAGCAGCCGACATCAGGCCGCTTTCGTGGCTGGGTCTTCTTGATTCGTATCCAGCAGGCGAGGGCCCTGCACTGCTCTTCCTTTTCAGAGTTTCTTTACTATTACTTATTTTTCCTCATGAACTTTGAAATTAGCTTGCTTGGTTCAAAAAAAAATCACTGTTGGTAATTTTATTGGGATCATATTATGTTTTTAGGATAACCTAAAGAGAATGTATAGCATTATGGTGTTGAGACTTCTTTGTCAAGAAAAGTGTGTCTTTCTATGTGTTCAGGTCTTTCGTGCACCTCCGTGGTATCTGAAAACTTTCCTCATAGATCTTGCCAATTCCTCATTGAATTTACTTCTGGTTCTTGCTGTTATTTTTGCTGCTGCTGTTCTTTTTGCTGTGATAAATGGGGGTCTTTTCTTCCTTAAATGTTCTAATTTGTTGTTTGTATCTATGAGGGCTACTGGTTTTAAGACACATATATAAGGCAGCTGACCTGAACGCTTCAAAACCAACAATGTCATGAAAACCAAAACAAAAACACAAAAATGCAAAAGCAAAAGAGATGGGGCAGGGGGTGAGGGTGCTCTCGATTAAAAAGAAACAAAAGAGCTTCAGCAAGCAGGGGCGTGTGAGATTCTCCTGTGGATCTGTCTTCTTAAAAACCTACCAAGGACGTTTTTGGGATGGCTGGGGACATTTGGAGAGAGACTGTATAACCAGAGGTACAGCGCTGAGTCAACAGTGCTGACAGCTGATGCGACATCAACACTGAATCAACGCTGAGCTGCTTGGCTTGGCGTGTCATTGTGGTTATTTCAGAGAAGGTCCATGTTCTTGGATGACACCGGCAAAAGTGCTGGGGCAAGGGGCCCTGATTCCATGGTTTGCTCTCAGACGGGTTAGCAAGCAGTGGATCCAAAACGAAACTTCACGCATGTACATACACGCACATATAGAGAGCGAGAGAATACAGATGAGGAAACGCGTTAGCAACTGGTGACTTTAGAGTGCTCGTTACATTATTATCTCAGCTTTCTGTAAGTTTGAAATTTTTCAAAATAAGACACTGGGGTAAAAAAGAATCTAAGTAGAATGCTAGGCATGTAGCACATCCATGGTGATCACTGTTTTGTGGGTTCACATGCCCGGGGAGGCCAAGAATCCTGGGCAGAAGGCTGAGGGTTGTAATTATAAGTGTCTGTGTGCACCTGCTGCCCCTGCTCCGGCAGCCCTAAGTAGGTGGGGCTCGCTCTTCCTCCCGGAAGGAGACCTGCAGCCTCAGAGTACCTCTCAACCCTAAGGGATAATGTAAAGTCCTCTGGTCACTCCCAGCCACAAGAATCACTTCTGTACTTAAAATGTCCTGGCCCACTACCTTCTAAAATTCATCCACCATTGAAGCGTCCCTCCCCGCTGCACCTCACGTATCCAGCCTGGAAGCCTGGAAGTGGGGGGCTGTGGCCCGCCCCTCCCCTGTTTCTTCTGTCCTTAGCTCTTCCCTCCCCGCTTCCCTGTGGGGCCCAGAGAAGCGGCCCCACCATCGCCACCTGTGCTGTCAAGTGTGTCAGGCAAGGCCACGTGGACACCCTGGACCACAGAGCAAGAGAGAAGCTCCGTCAACTGAAGGCACAAGGAAGCCTCAGCACAAGGGGCTGGAGGCGTCTGCCCTTCGCCCAGGAGCAGAGGGGGCTGCCTGAAGAAGGAGGGTGAGGGGAACAAGACCCCTGCATCCAAGGAACCCCTTGAGCAAGGGCCAGGCCCCCGGGGGCTGGAACCTCCAGAAGCTTCCCACAGGAGCCAGCTTTAGACGTCAGCCCTGCCGGAGGAAGGCACCCATCACATGGAGCGGATCTGAGGGGCCCCTCTGCTGAAGGAGGACAGGTGGGGACCCTTGGGAGGACACCCCCGGGAGGACAGGTGGGGCTGGTGGGGCCACCTCTTGGGCTCCACAGAAAAGCAGGTGGCTGCAGACAGACCCTCCTTCCCAGGGTCTCCACGGGTGCCTGCATCCCTGAGCTGCAGGCTTACAGAACGAATTGCAAATCTTCCAAATGTTCCCACAGAGACCCTCGGACTTGATTTGAGGTGAGCAATAAGGCCTGACATCTGTCCTCAAGAACTTACAGTCTGAGAAAGAGAAACCACAGCCATTTTGGGAGTGTGACAGGAATCAGCCCATGGTTTGCAGAAAGGAAACGGAGGGTGTGGTTGTCCCATCCCAGAGGCCGCCAGTTCCCTGCGGGGTCCACATCTGAGAGCAGGGGAAGGACAGCCCAGGTGGAACCCACTCCCAGCTGCTCTACAGAATCTTCAAATGGGCAATTCAGCCACAGAGAAAAGCAGAACTCAGTAGGGGCAGATGGAAGGGCCATAAGCCACGCTGTCTGGGCCTTATCCTGGAGAAATGGATGGGGAGCCATGGAGAAGTGTGAGGCCGGGCCGCACTGGCCCATCTGTACTTAGAAAGATCAGCACGTAGAAAGAGCATTCCGGCAACGGCCCAGATCAGCAGGGCTGGGGACAGGCTGGGGACCTGGGGTCCCAGGAGTCGGGTGGGGACAGGCTGGGGACCCGGGGTCCCAGGAGTCGGGTGGGGACAGGCTGAGACCTGGGAGTCAGGTGGGGACAGGCTGGGGACCCAGGATCCCAGGAGTCAGGTGGTGACAGGCTGGGGACCCGGGGTCCCAGGAGTCGGGTGGGGACAGGCTGGGGACCCGGGGTCCCAGGAGTCGGGTGGGGACAGACTGGGGACCCGGGGTCCCAGGAGTCAGGTGGGGACAGGCTGGGGACCCGGGATCCCAGGAGTCGGGTGGGGACAGGCTGAGACCCGGGGTCCCAGGAGTCGGGTGGGGACAGGCTGAGACCCGGGAGTCGGGTGGGGACAGGCTGGGGACCTGGGGTCCCAGGAGCAGGGTGGGGACAGGCCGAGACCCGGGGTCCCAGGAGCAGGGTGGGGACAGGCCGAGACCCGGGGTCCCAGGAGTCGGGTGGGGACAGGCTGAGACCCGGGGTCCCAGGAGTCGGGTGGGGACAGGCTGAGACCCACGGTCCCAGGAGTCGGGTGGGGACAGGCTGGGGACCCGGGATCCCAGGAGTCGGGTGGGGACAGGCCGAGACCCGGGGTCCCAGGAGCAGGGTGGGGACAGGCCGAGACCCGGGGTCCCAGGAACAGGATGGGGACAGGCCGAGACCCGGGGTCCCAGGAGTCGGGTGGGGACAGGCCGAGACCCGGGATCCCAGGAGTCGGGTGGGGACAGGCGGGGACCCGGGGTCCCAGGAGTCGGGTGGGGACAGGCCGAGACCCGGGGTCCCAGGAGCCGGGTGGGGACAGGCCGAGACCCGGGGTCCCAGGAGCCGGATGGGGACAGGCCGAGACCCGGGATCCCAGGAGTCGGGTGGGGACAGGCTGGGGACCCGGGATCCCAGGAGTCGGGTGGGGACAGGCTGGGGACCCGGGATCCCAGGAGTCGGGTGGGGACAGGCTGGGGACCCGGGATCCCAGGAGTCGGGTGGGGACAGGCCGAGACCCAGGGTCCCAGGAGTCGGGTGGGGACAGGCCGAGACCCGGGATCCCAGGAGTCGGGTGGGGACAGGCCGAGACCCAGGGTCCCAGGAGTCGGGTGGGGACAGGCCGAGACCCAGGGTCCCAGGAGTCAGGTGGGGACAGGCTGGGGACCCGGGATCCCAGGAGTTGGGTGGGGACAGGCCGAGACCCAGGGTCCCAGGAGTCGGGTGGGGACAGGCTGAGACCCGGGAGTCGGGTGGGGACAGGCTGGGGACCCGGGGTCCCAGGAGTCGGGTGGGGACAGGCTGAGACCCGGGATCCCAGGAGTCGGGTGGGGACAGGCTGAGACCCGGGGTCCCAGGAGTCGGGTGGGGACAGGCTGGGGACCCGGGATCCCAGGAGTCGGGTGGGGACAGGCTGGGGACCCGGGGTCCCAGGAGTCATGTCGGGGACAGATGGCCCCCATAGATGTGTGGCCAGCACTGGAGGGACCTAGCACTGACCTCGGCAGGAGAGATGGGTGACAGCAAATGGACCTGGGAAGGCTTGCACTGTGTCCTTCTTGCAAAGAAGCCTGCAGAACCCCAAGCTGGGAGAGAGGGGATGAGGGTGAGAAGGCGAAATGCCAGGGACATGTGGGTCCATCCTGAACAGCAGCGAGAAATGCGTGGCACAAAGGCATCAAAGTTCCCCGCAGCCCACCCAAAACACAGCTGAAGGCTAAGTGGGAAGTTAGGGACCCGTGCAGGAGGATGTGGGGTGCAGGTGGCTCTAACGTGCACAGGGGTGTCTCCTGAAGGCACAGGGGCATGGACCCAGCCAGGAGGGAGGATGGCCCAGAGGGAGGGAGGACAACTCGGAGAGAGGACGGCACAGCAGGAGGGAGGACAGCCCAGGCACCATGGGCCAGTGCAAGCAAAGCAGCCAGCATTGTCCACTGGCCGAGGCAGGAGCACCGCTGCGCCATCGGGTCTGGTGCTCTCCTGAGAACGGGGGGGAGAAATTCCTGAGAACTGAGCTACACTCAGGAAATGCCGTGAGTGTCTACAGAGGCCCTAAGGAAGGAGTCTCTCCATGGGATGCTGGGTGTTGAATCCCCACCATCGACACTGTCAGGGACCTGTGGGTTCAGTGGATCCTTCACAGGCACCGGAACCTTTGCCTCTGTGTGCAGAAGCGTTTCCACCCAGCTGCCTGGTGGGAGCTCGGCAGAAGATTTGGAAGGATGGGTAGGTTCTCAAAAAGGAAGAGCAGTATCTCAGGAAGGAAACGACAAACTGACCTTCCAAGTTATTCTGCAAGATTTAAGATCTCCTGAAACTTTTGGCATTGCTTATAGGATAAAATTAACTGGTTTTGTTTGTGGATTAATCCTTTTCTGTCTCAAGGGCCATGTCTACATTATTTTCACGCATGGATGAATGGCCAGTTGTTTGGGTCTCATCTACACAGCTCTGCTGTGCTCACACTGGCCTGAGTGTCCTTTTCTTCAGAGATTCCATCCAGCGGTTTCCGAGCTGCCCAGTGAGCAGGACCTGGGCTGGAGTGGGGGCGGGGGTGGTGTCCAGGAGAGGGCCTTGTTGAAGTCGGGGCCAACCGGTTAAAGAGAGACGTCAGGGAAACCAGCATGGTTGGGAAGGAAAGCGGGGGCTGGCGTGGTCAGAGCGTCGCAAGCCATGAGGGTCAGCTGTGTGGGGCCAGCTCAGAGGGCGACAAAGTCCTGTGCACCAGAGACTAGCAGGCACCAGCAGACACTTCCCAGTTGGAGCACAGCTGGCCAAATATCCCAGGAAAATTTAACCCCAAAGTCACACGCTGCCCCCAGTAAATCAACCATGACGAGATGTTTCATGACCAGCGAAGGTCATTCACAGGGTCTTACCTGTCCCTCGACACAGGCTGCTGACTGGGGGATGCCTCACAGAGCAGGTAGAGCATGTAGTTCAGCTCCCTCAAAAACAGACAAAGAAACTGATGCTTTTAAGAAGTGATGTTATCAGATGAACAAGAAGAGTCTCCTTTCTTTTTTGAAGGCTAGAACTGTCTAGGGGGGAAATATGTGGATGCAAATATGAGACAGCAAATTACATATGAACCTCCCAATAAAAACAGCTTCTGCACCCAAACCGAGTTATTGGCATGGATCAGAGTGGTGGTGATGGGGGGGTGAGGGCCAAAAACCAATGTCCCTTACGCTTGAAACCTTTGTTCTACGTCCGACCCAGCAAACCCATTGCCTCTGTATTCCGCCTGTTCTGCAGGACTTAAGTCAGCCCTACAACAGTGTTCAGTTTCTCTCTGCCACACCAGGTCCCTAGAAAACTGCCAATAATTTGGAACAGAGACCGAAGACACCTGTCCTGATACGACATAGAGAGAAGCCCAGAAACCCTGGTGCTGGGCATCAAGGTTGCCCAAAACATCTGGCAAATGACAAGGACCTCCCTTAAGACTTGGTGTGAGTTGGACGTCGTTTAAAAGAGCAGGTGAATTTCAAGAAGCAAACTCATGAATCGTGCCTGAGAGGGCACCAGTCCCTGAGATAGGCCCAGATGGTAGCAATGCTGGCTCTCACCTGAGGGTGTGGCTGGAGCCATGCGGAATGGAACAGGCTGGGGGAGAAGGGTCCAGGTGGACAGCTACCTTCTGAAAACACTCACTGCCACGCACAGAATTGTTGACTCATTCCCCCAAAACTGGAACCACCGGCAAGAAGGCGACAGAGATGAATTCTCAGCAGATTCTCGGAGTTTACTATTGTTCAAATGTTCCCAGAGTTTCTAAAGATCCAAACTTCACCCCATCTGTCCAGCAGAAACTGCCTTATTTTATCACGCAGGTTAGGTTTCTATGCCTGTTAGCAAAGGCCTCATTCTCAAGAAAACAATCTGATTGACATATTTTCCCACCATGGAGTTTCAAAGGAAGTCAAAGTCCGAGCAAAATGCCACAACTGCCAAACCCCACGAGCTAAAATCAACGGGGAGCTTCAGCACAGCTCTGCGTGCAGTGGACTCACCGGGCTGTGTGTGTGCGCTTTGTTGTTACTGCTCCCTGGGAGAGTAAGGGTTATGCGTCCCAAAGCCATGCTGGGCTGGGCCCTGAGAAGACTGTTGTCTGCATCTTGCAAACTGCAACTCCTCCTCTACTCACAGGCCTGGCTGGAGAGAGCAGGAGGTCAGTACAAGAGGAGGGGACCCCTTTGCATGTGGGGAAAAAAAAAAGCCGTCAATACATATGAGAAGCTTGTGCACAGGCCCATGAGATTGCTGGAGACACGCAGCCATGGACTCCAGCATCCTTGAGAAATGGGGGCTGTTTTCCACCTGCCCTTCCCGCAGGTCCACGTTAACTCAAGGTTTATGGAGCTCAGAAAGCAGGAAACACTCAATTCAGTAAATTCCATTAGGGCTCCCACAGGGAGAGGTGAACCCATAGAGAGAGAACCATGTGTGGGTAAATTTTGTTCTTGTTTTGTGATCTTTGCTGATTATTCAATTTAATGAGTTATAACAAACAGCATTATCACTTACCAGAAAGATGTAAGATGCCAATAATGAAATCCATAGCGCGAGAGTCCTTTACAGCAGTGCCGGCTTGGGGATGCTCGCCTACGGTAGAGACCGGTCCTGCGGGAGTGGCTCTCACCCCACCAGAGGGCTTCTCTGGGCCCTGGGGAGCTGTGTGCTGAGTGCAGGATGTTAACCGTACACATTTGTTGAGCACCCACTGTTTACCTGGCACCATGCTACTGCTCCATACATACTGTCTCCTACGCACAAAATAATGCCACAAAGTACATATATTACTCCTGATTTGCAGCTGGGGAAACTGAGGCTCGGGGTGTTAGGTTTTGCCAAAGGTTTCAACACCACAAGCGGCAGCGCGATTATCTGGACAGGTGTGAGACACGCCCAGCCCACGAGCCTTCTGCTGTCACCCATGGCTCCTCTCAGAACCTGCGGCAGACACCCCGGAGCCACTGTGGCTGTCAGGGCATCAGCGTTGCTGGGTGCCTGCCATGCACCCTGCACTCTGCGAGGCATGGGGAGCCATCCTCCTGCAACTTGCATTGGTTTCCTGTGTCCCATGCCTCCTCACTTTGCACCTGCTCTTCCCTCTCCCTTCCCCACAGCCCACCTGGGAGCTCTTCCTGCCTCGCGACTTGGACGGAGCTCTTGGTCAAATCCTCGCTCCTCTGTTTCCTACCTGCACACCTGAGTGACTTCCTGAGCCTTTGTGTGCCTCTGTTTCCTCATCCGTGAGATGCAGGGACACCCGCCGTGAGTGTCAGCAGAGACGGTGCCCCTAGAGCCTCCTTGACACCAGCAACCTACTGCTGCTGTTGGTATCAGAGGCCCTTGGTCTCTCATCACACCGAGGAAAGAGCCCCATGCCAGCTCTCATCACCTGGATTAAATTGCTCACCCTTCTGCTATGTGCACCGGATGACCACCCTCCTGGGTAATTACCTGCATTCCCCAAGTCCATGCGAACAGAAAAGAGGGCCTCCCTCTTACTCAATGTAACATCCATGCTGGTGCGTGGCAGGGCCTCAGCAAATGCCTGTGAAGTGAGTGGCTTATGCTGAGTAATTAGGCACGTGGTCATCCCACACAGTGTGGACGTGCCAGGCAGGATGAAATCGTGACAGACAGGGGTTCTCTGCAGGGCTGGCCATCAAGGGCTGAGTGAGAACACACAGAGCAATGACAGCCGCAGCAGTGGGCCCACAGCCAGGTGTCCGCCTGGGCTTGGCATGAGGAATTCGGAAAGGAATTCCCAGTTGTGACCTGGTTCACAGGAGCCCATGGGAGCTTCGTGAAAGTGGAAAGAGGATTTGAACTTGGTGGAGAGAAGAGAGGTGGAGGAAAATGCGGAAAGGACCTCAGAGGCGCCGCTGCAGCCCCTCCTGTGGCCTGGAATCCGATCCCGGGCTGCAACCCAGGAGGCCTGCGGAGATGGAAGATGATGGCTGCAGGGAAGACCAGAGCCTGGCATAAGAGTCAGCTGCTTCTGATGGCTTCGCCCTTGAGCCCCATGATGAGGGAAGAGTTAAAAAGGTCTCTTGAGCACAGTGAGTCATGGCCATGGCTGTCATTTCCTTTTTCTCCACCAACCTGCAGCTCTTCTTCCCTCCAGTTCTCTGCTCAAGCATGACCTTCATGAAGCCTTTGAAAGTCAGCCTCACCCTTCCAAGATTCCACTCTGCCCCCTAACAGAGCCTCTCACTTACCCGTGTGCTTCTGTGTAAATGTCCTGATATTATCCCCCTGGGATAGTTCCCAGAAACCTTTCCTGGCAGCCACCTTCTGCGCCCAGCAGGACCAGGCTCCACCATTGCCTGGGATATGTTCAATGGAAGGGCTGTCTCCTGGGGTCCCCCACTAGGTTGTCATCTCATCAATGATTAAGTCTTATTTAATTCTATGTCCCCAGAGCTTGGGAAAGCACCTACAAGTCATAGGTGTTCAGCGTTAGTAATAAAAGTTATTACTATTAAATAGTTCTTTTATTTAACTATAATATAGTTATTTAACTCTTTATATTATAGTTAAATAAAAACTAATATACTATAGTTATATATATAACTATAGTTAAATAAAAGAACTAATGAATCAACAAATGAAGGAATAAATAAATGAACAAAGATATTCTACCTCCTCGGGGAACAGTGAGTTGTACCATTGATGGCTCAGCAAAAGAAACAGAAACCACCACGGGGGCTCCAGGGCAAGCTGAGGGCCCCTTGGAGCAGGGCTGGCAGACAGGGCTTTGGTGGGACCTCCAGGATTGGCTCTTAGAACCCCAAAGACCTGACCCACTGACAGCCTTTGCCACAAGTTGAAAATGGGGAATCAGGTGCACCAAAACCACCAGATTCAGGTCAAAGACATCCAACCAGGATCAGGGAGCTGCAAATGCCACTCAGCCGTTCAGCTGGGTGTTCCACCTTTCCACACAAACCCGCTCCTCAACACAGGACTGCTGGAGCAGGGGCAGTGCTGTGGGAGTGTCCGACGGTGCAGCCTCTTCAGGTAGCAGGAGATGGCCACCTGCAGCAAGGAGATGGCGCCCACTTAGCCTCTGCTTTGACATCTCCATAGGTAAGAGAAGCTAGTGAGGAAATGGAAGTGGCGTGCAGAATCCCAGCTGCAGAGGGGTCAGGAACCGTGGCTCCTGCAAGCTCTCCAGCTTCTGCGGTCAAGGAAGACACACCAGATGAGGAAAGAAGGCACGCTTTGTGAAAAGGGCCATTTCCAACCCAATGTGTGTCCACACGGACAAAGCCCATGACCTAATAAGCAGAGCCCTCCATATCCCTAAATCTGGAATGTCCCCAATACTAAACAGGCCTGGTTCTTCCTCGCACTCTGAATTCATGGTCATTAGTAAGGCGTTCATTCCCGCAGGCCCAGTAGATACCGACTCCAGTTTGGGCCGCAACGGGAGTAGCTATTTTGTATCTGGAAGCAGCAGTCCCACACCCCTGTCTGCACTCACCGCCCAGGGTCCCCCATCACTCGCAGCGCATTGGCACAATGGCCAGAATCCCCCGTGACCGTCACCTCTCCCCCGCTTCAGGCTCTCCTGCTGCAGCCTCTTCTGTGGAATTCTCCTCATGACCCATTAAAATAAAAAAGCAACACCAGGAATCATTTCTGACGTTCTGATTCCAAATGGAGACAGGCCAGCTTTTGCACATTCAGTACTGCTGTGCAAAGGAAATAACTTGGCTCGCAGGGTCAATCTCAGCCCGTGCCTCATGCCTGCGCTCTCCAAATCCCACGGGAATCCCAGGCTCTTACCTAGGGGCAGCTTTGTGGTGCTGCTCCGCCTGGAAGCAGCCTCTGGCACACAATCTGGTTTCGGGTTCCACTACTCCTGGATGACCCAGACCCAAACTCATTCATTGACCCTCTCCAGGAGACTCCTGGGATTTCCCCTGAACAATGTCCCTATGGAATCTGAGACTGTAAAAGTAAATATTAATTTTTTGCCTTTTTCTTTTTTTGGTCACTACTCATTGCCTAAAGAAGTCCGTTGGCCTTAGATGGAAATCGAACAGCTGGATAAAGCTATTTTAATCTAGGCCTTAGTGTTATGTCTGGAGTCTAAGCAGTGACTGACTTCTCATTGCATAAAGTTTCAGGGATGAGTGAGTTATTTGTACCTTGGCCGCTAGTGTGTGAAGGTCTGGGATCCTGTGGTAAGCAAGGCCACAGGAGCTGTCTCTCCAGGACAGGCCCAGGGTCTCTGCTGCCCTGGCGGCCCCATCCCTGCTGGTGGAATGTCCTTCTCCCTGTGGAAGGAGGCCTAGTTCCTGGAACCTGCAGACGGTCAGAATGACCCATGTACCCTCAGGGCATCTGCCAGGAGAAGCGGGAAGCAGTGACCCTTAAGGCCTGTCTGATGAGGGCTCCGCATTTTCTTCCTCGCAGGGTCTCAGGGGAGCAGAAGCACATTGGAGCATGGCCCTGTTCACCCATATGTGTGTGTGTGTGTGAGTCTGGGTCCCAGGAACAGGGAAACATACTTGCTTCCAGCACCATGACAAGAACCAAGAGAAAAGTTCTCCCCAATCTAATGGGTGAGCCACTGCCCTCCTGTGCCCCACCCAGAGGGTGACCCAGAGCCCTCCTGTCCCCAACCTAGAGGAGGAACCACTGCCCTCCTGTCCCCCACCCAGAGGGTGACCCAGAGCCCTCCTGTCCCCAACCTAGAGGGATGAGCCACTGCCCTCCTGTCCCCAACCAAGAGGGTGACCCAGAGCCCTCCTGTCCCCAACCTAGAGGATAAGCCACTGCCCTCCTGTCCCCCACCCAGAGGGTGACCCAGAGCCCTCCTGTCCCCAACCTAGAGGGATGAGCCACCGCCCTCCTGTCCCCCACCCAGAGGGTGACCCAGAGCCCTCCTGTCCCCAACCTAGAGGGATGAGCCACTGCCCTCCTGTCCCCAACCTAGAGGATGAGCCACTGCCCTCCTGTCCCCAACCCAAAGGGTGACCCAGAGCCCTCCTGTCCCCAACCCAGAGGGTGACCCAGAGCCCTCCTGTCCCCAACCCAGAGGGTGACCCAGAGCCCTCCTGTCCCCAACCTAGAGGATGAGCCACTGCCCTCCTGTCCCCATTTCAGGGGTCTCTTGTTCCTTGGGCTTCTTATCTGGGACTCATCTTTTCTGCCCCATCTCCCATCTCCTTCATACCCCGGCGGTTCTCCCTCGTGTCTTAGAGACCTAAAGGGACCTGTCCAGTGTCCTCTGGCCAAGTGGTCCTATTGTCCTTCCCTGTAATGCAGAGCATATCAGAACTGGAGCCTACAGATTATCTCGTCCTGTCCAAATACTTTATTCCACTGATAAAACCATCTGAGAACCAGAGATTTTCCCAAGGTCAGAAATCTAGAAGATTAATGATACCAGGTTTATGTCTTCAAACAACGTGCCAGTCACTGCATTTATTATTGGAAGACAGACTTCTTCCTGTTGAACCAACAGCAAAATAGAGGCTATTTCTTGATGCTTAGCATGGATCAGAGACAGCGCTGATTCTCACCATAAGATTATCCATTTATTCAGATGAAAAGCTGAAGCTGAGAAGTTAAGTAGCTTGCCTTGGGTCACCCACTTACCGAGTGGCAGGGGCGTTCGGCCCACGTGTTGAGGATCTGAGGCCCTTGCTGAGAGCCAATCGGGCAGGTAGTTCTGCCTTTCCCAAGGTGGCTGCGTGGGGGTCGCACTGCCTCTCCCGCCTTAGAAACGGCCCCAGTGATGCAAATGGCTCTGAGTGCACGAGATCTCTCTGAAATTTGTCAAATGAGAGTTGAAGCTCTGCAACTACACACACATAGCCTGGGGCCCTGCATCTTCCTCAGCAGCAGGGCCAGGCCCACCGTGACGGCTACGCACCGACGCACCCTTCTCAGGGCAAGATCGACACAGAGTGCTCTCCAGGGCCACCCGGAGATGCCCAGACTCAGAGGCCTGCCTCCAGCCCTGCCTGCCTGGACAGCAGTCCTGAGAGCCGGACATGCTTCCGTGTGGCCGTCACATCCCCAGAGTTGCACCTGCGCAGGCCGTGTGTGCACGTGTTCTTGAATCCTAAGGTGTACATCATGTCCCCAACCCCACCCCACTCAGAGCCAAGGGAGGGAAGGGGAGTCCAGCTCCCCTCGCAGGGCCGGACTGAGCACTCTGCACTTGGCCCTGCAGCCCCCTCTCCACCCTCCCCTGTCCTCCACCCTCTTCTGAGTTCCGGAAGCTGATTTCCAGGGGACTCTGGCCTGTGGGTGGGTTTGATCACTGGGAAGGATGGCAGGGGCCTGGAGGGCAGGAAAAGTGGGGAGTTGGGACCTGTATCCCCTAGTCTCTCCTGGGGCTGCATATCAGCAGCTCCGCGTCTCCACCAGCGGCCACGGCGCACAGCCCTTCCTCAGACCCCGCTCCCTCCGCGTCTCCACCAGCGGCCACGGCGCGCAGCCCTTCCTCAGGCCCCGCTCCCTCCGCGTCTCCACCAGCGGCCACGGCGCGCAGCCCTTCCTCAGGCCCCGCTCCCTCCGCGTCTCCACCAGTGGCCACGGCGCGCAGCCCTTTCTTAGGCGCAGCTCTCTCGGCGTCTCCAGGTCAGCTCCCCTTCCCTGCTGCTGAGGGGAGACAACAGTGCCCACCCGCTGACACCAGCCCCAGGAGGCTTCCTAGTTCCTCTTGGTTCTCCCTAATTCTACCCACATATTTGTAAATATTTCCTTTATTTAAACCCTTCTCCCTTCCCCCTGCGAGTGTGCCTCTGCTCCTGTCTGATCAGGCGAGTCCATATCAAATATAAGGAGGGCGTTCTTCCCAAACCTACTGATAACAGCTTCAACCATGGCATTGAAAACTATTTCTCTAAGTCTTTTTGCCTCTGCTGGGATCCAAAAGACTCTTCGAAAACCAAAAGCTGAAATATACCTACAATGAAAATGCGTAAGTTTATACCTCGATATTGTTTCCCCGTCGTCGTTTCTGTCTGGGAATCACTTGGCACACGTGCTGGGCTCTTTCATGAGTTGAGGGTGTCTCAGAAACCTCCGTCTCCCAGATCCATGGCTGCTCTACAGAGAGGGGCCGGACTGTGTTCTCTCCGGCTGTGGGCAAGCCGTCCTGTCGTTTCTTCCACCTTATGTTGTTTGGTCAAACAAGCAAACACGGAATGAGAACCATTGCTTGACTGTGTCTACCAGGGCACCCGCGGCAAAGGAACTGCTGCTACCCGTGAGCCGTGGAGCTGTGTGCATGACTTGAGCCATTTGGAAAGACCCAGCAATAGCTGGTCAACGATGAAGGGGGCCATTCTGTTTACAGCAGTCAAAGGCAGGGATGAGCACAGCTCCTTCCTCTATGTGGAGGCTTCATTGCCCAGCTCTGTCTCCGACCTCCAGAACGCCTTTCTGGGTGGGATGGACGGTCTTCGGTGGTCAGGACTACAGAAACAGCCCTTGGTATTTTTGAAGCCATTTTGAATGGCTCGAATACAATGGCTTAGAATTTGAAAAATTTGAAAAATAAAATGACTTCAAATTTGAAAAATCGTTGCAATAAACCCTGTTGCCATCTGGCTGGATTCCACATGAATATGTCCATGGAAGAGAAACTGATAACTGAGTAAGATGGATCTTAGGCATCAAAGTGTAGTGCTTGCCTGGTGTTTTCTAAGGCAAATTTGAGGCAGAGAAGGTTTTCTTTCTTAGTATCAGAGACAGCAGGAACTTCTCTACCGGCACAGAAATGTCCATCTTGAAATGTCTTGAAGTCTTCTAGAAAGATTAAATTAATCCTCATATTTCAAAATTTTCTGAAAGAGGATTCTGGGATTTCTTTTTTTAGTAAGCAAAATTCTTTCTGGATCTAAATGTAACTTTGGGAGAAAAAAATGGGAATGTCTCTCCAGCCCCCCTCACACTCTGCATCACTCAGATTTGGGCTTATTGACGCTATTTTCCCGTCCTAAGTTTTTTTGTTATGTTCAAATAGATCGATTTGAAAAGATGTATATTGAGCAGTGATTAGCATATATTTTAAGGCAAAAATCTTGGAACTCCTAATCCAATCATTTATTTAGGATGAATCTACATACATACGCTGGGTCAACTACATTCTTATCACATGTGAGTAAATCACACCGTCATCATGGATATCCCAGTTGCAAATGGCATCGCGCATGCTGGCCATCTGCTTTTATAAATAATGGAGTTCCCGCCTCCCTATCTAAGCGAAGCCCTCCAGGCTGGCCTGTGCCAGGTCTCCACTTCACCTCCTCCTGCTCTCTGCTGATCACACCAGCACTCACTTGAGCAGCACTTGCCAAGGTCCCCAGAATTGACTCCACACAGTTGAGTCCAGGGCCAATTCTGTCTCCATCCAACTTCTCTGTCAGGAGTGGGCAAAGTTATCCTTATTTCTTCACCAGCTTCCAGGATCCCGCCCTCTCTTGCTTCTCTGCCTTCTCAGTCTCCTTTGCAGGTTCTCCCTCACTTCCCTGACCTCCAAATCCTGGGCACACCTATGCAGTGCCCCTCACTGCTCCTCCTCCAGCGGCCCTCAACTCTCCCAGTGGTCTCTCTCAGCCGCAGGACAGCTTCACTTCCCACTTGTCTCCCCTTCCGTAGATGTCTCGTATAGCAGCTCTTCAACACTTCTGCTTGGCTGCAGAGCAGGGGTCTTGGGCTTCACTTGGCCAAAATGTACCCCCACACACCAGTAGCAAGTAAGGCCACCTCGTGCCAATGTCCAATGGTGATCTGTGCTTTGTAGAAAATCACAGCGGGTGAAGGGAGTGAGAGCGGGGGTTAGGCAGGGACAGCTCTGAGATGAGGGGCATTCCAGCAGACAGGCAAGGAGCAAAGGGAAGAGCCACACGCACGTTGTGTGTCAGAGGGAAGAGCTTTCTAGACGGGGTGGGCGTCAGGAGTCGGGAGCCAGTTGGAGGGAGCATGGAGCAAGCCCTGTGTGCATGAGGCTATAATTTCTCCCGGCTCCATCTCCAGAGCCTGGATCTCCTACTTCAAGCAAGAGTCTCAGTAAAAGCTACCTGGGGAATTAAGAAACTGAGTCACTTTTACATCTATAATCATCGACCAAAAAAAAAATCAATTAATCCTCCTACATCCTAAGCCAGTCTCCATAACTCCTTGTTTCCTGTGTTTCTGCTGTAAAATAGGATGAATTTCCTTCGTGAGAATGACAATTATTACAAGTGTTTCAAACACTGATTTGAAGGAAATCTAAAATATATTTTTCCCTGCTAAGGAGCTCTGTTAGGAAGATAAGCAACCACACCAGCCTCAATGCATCTACACCTGCGAAGTTCAAGGCAGCAGCTCTGTAAATTGAATACAATTAAAAATGCACTTCCTCTGTTGCATTCACCATACCTCAAGTGCTTTGCAGCCATGTGTGGCCAGTGACCACAGCAGGGGACAGACCAGACACAGAACATTTCCTTCATCAAGAAAGCTCAGGGCTAAACTCTCGATCACCTTGAATTACTCTCTGATTACTTGGGGGATAAACTGGGGTTGTTGAATGCAAAGAAAAATAATTTATCTTCTTTAAATACAGTTCCATGGTGATAAAAATGAGCAGATTCATAAAAAATTTTTCAGTAAACCCTCATGCCATCTGGGTGGATTCCACGTGAATGTGTTCATGGAAGAGAAACAGGGATAAAACTGAGCAAGATGAATCTTAGGCGTCAACATTTGGTGCTTGTGTGAAATCATTCCCACAGCACTTGGTGCCAGAAGTCCCTGCTTTCCAGCTGTGGGCAGTGGTGAAACTGTATCAGCATCAGCATGAGAATGTGGAGCTACAAACTGCGTCAGCACCCACGGCAATCACAAAATTATGGTGCAGAACGAAGCCACCAAAAGTAGGTTTGGGTGCATGTGTTTCTTCCCTTCCAAAATGTATGGGAAGCTGCAGTTCCATGATTCTCACACCTCCGTGATTTCCAAGACAGAAGGACTTGCTGGTGGCCCCACCCTCATATTTTATTGTGGCCCCGGCCCACAGGTTGGGCTTAAGCCTCTGGCCGGCACCAGTCACCCACAGCCCTGTGCTCCTTCAACTAGGAATCGAGCTGCCAGGTCCTGTTGAGGGGTGGGAGGTGGGCAGGAAGAGAAAGAAGTCTCAGCCCAGTGCACAGTAGTGACATTTACCCAGAGGAGGAAAACTGAAAGTAGAATTGATTTATTCTTTCACCTTTATACACCTAAAATCTCATAGGGCAAAAGCAAGCAATATCGCATTCCTTGTAGAGACTGAGTATGGTAAAGGTTAGCAACTGTAACTTTAGTAGCATTTTCTTTCCTAGAGAATTCAAATCCATGCTGCACTGCACTGTTTTCGGGTGGGACAGGAGTGAGGGGAGGTCCCTCACCAAGCTGTGCTGCCTGTTGGCACACATGCAGCAGAAATGGCATGTTGCATAAATGGTTTTTATTCAGGCAATTATTGAAAAATAACCTCTCTATCACAACACTTTCCTAGTGGGTAATTGACAAGTGCTCACTTTTTCATGCAAAAAAAGGTAAATCTCAAACAAACTATAGCATATGCATGGAAACATACAGCATGCTTTGTCTCACTAAGAGGCTCAACTATTCGTTGAAATGAAGCTTGACCTTTGGCTATGTTAACACCTTTAAAACCTTTTTTAAAAGACCAAATTATTTTAAGACCACTGAAACCACTGATATTCCTAGCTGCATTCTCAGAAGGATCTATGGTATTTACTTGAGAACATGTTAAGACTCCTCCTCGGACTCAGAGTCCCCAGAATCCTTAGATCTCTTAAGACAGCATACGTAGTTAATTTAGGCTGATGCCGGGGGCTGGGGGGAAGAATACTTTCTGTTGGAAAAACAAAGAATTGAATTAACATGTGAGATTGGGACTGTTTTCTGTGAAGTTAGCACACTTTTTTATTTACTAGGAAGATGAACCACTGGAATCCAGCTTAACAGTGAAAAAGAATCTCCAGCCCAACAAGGTGTTATATTGAAGTGAGTAGAGAAAGACTCCCCAGTGGTCTCACTTGGAGTCTGCAAGGATTAGAGAAAGCTGAGGGCTGTCAACTGCGGCCTTCTCTGCTTTGCTGTCTGCTATGGGTCACACTGGGTCCCCCAAAAGCCATTTGGAAGTCTAGCCCCCAGCCCCTCAGAATGAGAGCTTCCTGGGAATAGGGCCTTTGCAGATGGCGTTAGTTAAAATGAGGTCATGCTGGAGTAGGAAGGGCCCTACATCCAATATGCCCGAGTCCTTGTAAGAAGAGAAGACCCAAAAGGAGATGAAGACAGAGACACACAAGGGGATGCCATGTGCAGACAGAGGCCGAGGCCGGAGCGCAGCCACGAAACACAGAGGCTGGACCACTGCTGCCAGAGGCTGGGAAGGTCAAGGGAGGACCCTGCCCAGAAGAGTCCCAGAGAGGCACAGCCCTATGGACACCTTATTTCAGACATCTGGCCTCCAGACTGTGAGACAACAAATTTCTATTGTTTGAAGCCAGCAGTTGTGGGACTTTGCGATAGCAGCCCTGGGAAACTGACACCCCATGCTGTCATAGTCCCTCCCAGGAGCAGGGAAAGGAGCTGTCCCACCTCCCAGCTGGGCAGGGACACATGGATGGAGCTTTCCAGGCCCAACTGTACAACTATGGAAAACCACATCCATACAAACAAAGATCAGGAGGGTCATATAAAAATGATTATTTAAGGTGGTAGAGTTGGGTTTTTTTTCTTTTCTCTGCTCTTTCATAAATTTTTTTTAAGGTTGGTTAAAATCATGCAAAATTCCTAGGCTAAAAGGGCTTTCATATTTGATTAACCGTATTATTGCTTCAAAACTCCTGAAACAGCTACTTCCCCTGACGCTGGGAGTAAAGGCGACATCTGCAGGCTCTTCCAGCACAGTCGAGAGCTACTCCTCATCCTGATGACTCAGTGTTGTGGCATCTCCTTAAATTGTGCACCAGAGGCAGGCTCCTCATCTCCTTGCCCTTGCCCCAGCCCTGCCTGAAAGCATCACTCCATGATTTTCTTATGTCTACTTTTGTTTGAAAGCCAGCTGGGGAAGACACTGTTCCTAAAGGTAGTCTGCCTGCCGTCACTGGCTGCTTATAAGTCTCATCTGCCTTTGGGTTTCTGCAGTTTCACTCTAATGTACCCAGCTATGAATTTCCTTTCATTTATCCCACTTGGGACATACCAGGTTTCTTGAATCTGTATTTCAATTTTCTGTATTAGTTCTAGAAAATTATCAGCCATTATCTTTTCAACTATGTTTCCTTCTCCATTCTTGTTCTCTTCTCTTTTTAAGACTCAAGCGTGTGTTGAACTTTCACACTGTATATTCTGTGTCTCTTACTTTTACTTCTGAGGTTTTCCTTTTTCATCTCTCCATGATGATTTTTAGGTTTACTCTTGAACAATCTCCCAGTTCACAAATTCTCTCTTTAGCTGTATCTAATCTGATCTTAAATCTATCCAGTGACTTCTTAATTATTTTTTTCTTCAGAGTTTTAAAAAATTTCTGTTTTACTTTTGGGATTTCCAATTCCCTGACCATTTTTTCAGAGCTTTGCTTAATCTCTTGTTACATGCTAAATATAATGCATACCTCATCTATTGGCTTCAGTGTCTGGAGTCACTGTAGTTCTGTTTTTGGAGTCTCTTATTTCTGTTTCATCTCATTTAATGGTGTTTGGTCTCCTTGTATCTGGCCATCTTCCACTATCTACTGGCACAGTAATTTTTTAAATTTTTGAACATATAATTTGAGGCCTGGGATATCATCATCTTCCTGTAGGGAAGATTTTTATTTGCTTTTGTAGCTCTCTGGGAGAAGTAGCAGTATGAAACCTCAAAACCTACTCTGTCTATCTCTGCATTAGAGACAGGATTGAAGACTGATATTTTAATCTATGCTTTGTGAAAGCAGAAAGTGTTCTTCAGGAGATGAGTGGCAACCACGAACTGCCAGGAAATCAATGGATAAAATGTGCTTTCAGTGCATAGTTCATACAAATTACTTCAACCATAAAATTTGACAGCTTGTAAATAATGGCCTAAGAAATCCAGAGAGGAGAGACGTAACATTAATTTAGAGGCTGTTTCTAGTCTTCAGCTGTACCCTCAAGTCCCTGCTTCCCAACCCATACCAGCATTTCATGGATATTTATTTCAATTCTCCTTCACTTTCCTCAATGTTAAAATGACAGAAGAGTTATAACCCAAATGTCCAATTATTTTAGGAAGTACATAGGATTGAGAGCAAGTTTACATTTTTTAAAATCAGTAAAACTAGCTTATATTTTAGCAAGGACAAAGCAGCATGGGATGGTAATCAGTAACCAGACATTAAATAAGTACTTACATGCTAAACTAGCATTTAAAGTAGTGTGACCCTAAAATATCTCACAAATTGTCTTAGATAGTGGACTTGGAGAAACACCATAATGCATTTTTATCGTTATTGTAAAATATAAAACAATCAATCTTTTTTGTGTGAAACACTGCATATAAACACACGTTCCAGAAAAGTATCAAAACAATAATTACAAATCCTTATTCACTTCTCTAGGGATTCATTGCATAAGCCTGCCACAAAGAAGTACAAATATTGTTTTTCTCTAAAGCTATCTGAGTAAACATCAACCTAGTAGAAAAATCTGTCGACCTATGCTTTGGGGGAGGACCTCCCAGGATTCCTTTAGAATGCAGACTCGTGGGCATGGGGTGGGGCCCAAGATTCAGCGTTTCTCAGGAGCTCCTGGTGGAGACCACACTACAGGTCATGGAGTATTTCATCTTCAAGATACAAAGCTCTGATGGACAGCCCTTGAATAACATCAAGGAGACATGAGAAAAATCCAGTAATGGTGCAAATAAAAAAGAACGCCCAACCATATGCCAATCATCTCTTTAAATATAAGCAAACATAAGTCTACATAAGTTAGATAAGATGTACGTTTTGTTCAGCATTGCCCTTTTAACAATATTTTCTATCCCTGCAAATTACTATCCAGCTGGCACATAAAACACGTTTTTTCAGATGCTTTTATTGATGCAAAGAATTTCAGTTTTTGAGAGAGCATTTTATAGAGGGCAGGAAGAAAGGCAGAGAACATGGCTTCAAGTACAAGACCTTGGTAAGTGTCGATCTCATTAAAAGAGGATGAAAGAGTTCTGGGTGTGTATGTGTATGCATGTGTATGTGTGTACATGTGTGCATGTGTGTACATATGTGTGCGTGTGTACATACATGATGCATTACGTATGTGTGCATGTGTGCACGTGTGAACATGTGTGCATGCATGTGTGTGCCTGTGTGCATGTGTGTACGTGTGTATTCGTGTGTGCACATGTGTACGTGTGTGTGCACATGCTGTACCTCCAAGGCTATGAGGATGGTAAAACAAAAATGTGCTCCAATGTTAAGTAGCAAAAATGTGTGTGTGTGTGTGTGTGTGTGTATATATATATATAGAGAGAGAGAGAGAGAGAGAGAAACTAGATGTCTTCACAGGCAATACTACATTTATTCGAATGACGTAAGTACTTCTTTTTTTCAAGTATTAAATTTCAGGATGAAACATGCTTTCTTTCATTCCAGATTGTAATTCATTTAAAATGGAGGACTCATAACTACAAATAGTAAATTATCTCGAGGAGAGAATGGAAAACAGGGGAAGGGAGGAAGAAAAACCCAATAAGTCTTAGAGTGAATGTTTGGCTACTATTTTTTCTAATTCTCAAAGGAAATGCATCTTTATTTTATCATTATACAGAGAGGCCCAGAGTCAAGTAACTCTTCAGCTCTAAAGACTTTCCCCTGAACCTCTTTTAAGAAGAAATTATTTCAAATGCCCTTGGGCAGCAATAAGAAAGATAATACTCAGGTTATGTTGCAAACAAATCTCCATTTTAAAAATGAGCCAGATTCCTCCCTCTACATTTCTGTCCCTTGTCTTTAATGCATTCAAGGACTCTTGGAAGATTGAGAAATAGGCATAGAAACAACCTAATAATACAGAGAAGTCAACATGTTTATTGTATTTTTGAAGAACTCAATAATTCCTCTACATAACCTAGTTTCTGACTGGAAGATAACAGGCATTTCATCTTCAAGAAATTTGAGAAGATTGGGTTAACAACTCATGGTTGGCAAGGTATCCTGAAAGTTCACTGACTCCCAGAGCTTCCCTTTGCTTTGTGATAAAACATCATTCTCAACCTTGTGTTGTTTCACGCCCTGTCTTTCATTTTTGCTTCGCCTGTAAATAAACATTCAGTTTGCTGGAATTAGTGAAGCCAAGGACTTGGTGGCATTTGACATCCTCGGGCATCTGATAAGCCGACACTAATTCCAAAGGGGAGCCTTACTTTTTAAACACTTAATTTTCTTTCAAGTAAATTACAGGAAGAAGAACAACCTTCCTCCACGTCTGCTGCTCTTCATTTCTTCCCCAGTACCCATAATCCTGAAGGGCTTCCTTCAGAATTTTGGTAACGCAGGCCTCTGCTAGGAATACCGTCAGCCTTCACTGATGTTAAAAGATCTTTTTTCAGCTTTTCTTTGAAGGTTTTTGTTTCATACAGAATTGCTGTGGCTTGACAGGTTTGTGGGGTTTTTCTTTCATCACTGTAAAAATGCCCTTCCGTTGTTTCTGGCCTCCTTGTATTTTGTACAGGGGTCCACTTAGACCCCTGTATGTGTGGATTTTTCCCTTATCTTTTTTTTTATCTGTTTAACTACAATGTGCCTAGGTATGGTTGTCTTTTTATTTTGCATACTCCTGCTTGGAGTTTGATTAGATTCTTGGATATGAAAGTTATGTTTTTCATCAACTTAGGCAAGTATCTGGTCATTATTTGGCATATCCAGCCAAAAAAAAAAAACCAAAAAGGTGATACCCAATATCACTTGCTTCTCCTCTGGGCCTCCAATTCCATGTGTGTTAGGCGGTTTAATATTATCCATAGGTCCCTGAGGCTCCACCCCTTTTCCTTCTAGCTTTCTCTCTGTTCTTCTTATTGGATGATATCTGCTGATGTCTTCAAATTAACAACTCTTCCTCCTGATATTCCTTACCTGCCGTCAAGCCTATCTAGTGAATTTTTCATTGCAGTTATTATACTTTTAAGATTCTTAAGTTCCATTTCGTTCTTTATCATTTACATTTTGTCGCTAAGATTCTCAATCTGTTCTCTTGTTAAGACTATATTTTCCTTCAATTCTTTGACCATGTTGTAAAAGCTGCTTTAAGATCTTTGCCAAGTGCAACATCTGAGCCATCCCAGGACTGGTTTCTTTTGACTGCTTTTTCTCTTGACTATGAATCTCATTTTCCTGTTTCTTAGTTGTCTGGTGATTTTTTTCCACTGATACTGACTTTGTGGATAAAATGCTGTAGAGACTCCGGATTTTGGTACCTTCCTTTTTCTGTTATTGACTCTTATGACAGCAGGTAGTTCAATCACTGAATGATCTCTGTGAATGTGAGCATATCTCTGGAAGTCCAAAGTGCTTCCCAAGCCCCTCCAACTTTGCCAGACTTACCTTTCAACCTCTATATCTTTTGTGTGTCTTTGCAGAGCTTGATATTAGGTTTTGTTAGCGCAGGACTAGAGTGGTCTTACACTAGCATTTGATCCCACCACCTGTGGCAGTCTATCTGGCATCTCATCTGGACACCACAGGTGTTAAAGTGGCATTAAGATCTCTCCACCTTGGCAGGACTGGAACTCTGGCAGCACTCCACTGCTCAACCTCCCGTTTTTCTGCTTAACTCTCAATCCCCTGCCAGCTTCTATCGATAAGCCTTGGTTATTTCTGCCTTGTTCATGGGAAGCCCAGCCCTCAGCCACAGACCATCTTGTTACTTGGCTCTCTGCTCTCTACTCTTAGACCCTATGGATTCCAGCTGCTTCAGGTACTTCAAACTTTGACCTCTGCTTTCCCAACTCAGAGGGACCACCATACTCTCCCTGGGTTCCAGGGGGGGCCATGGCCGGAAAATTGTTCACAGGCAGAGACCAGGGCAGGGGCTCATTTCCAGAATTTTCCTTCATTCACAGGTCCTTAGGGAACACCTATTGCCCACCACTGGAAAACAGTTACCTCATATATTTTGTCAGGTTTTACAGTTGCTTATTGCTGGGCACTACTTCAATACCAGTTTCTCCACCATAGACAGCCACCCATCATTGCTGATCTGCATGCATCGAACAAGTATTTATTGAGCATATTCAATGTGCTGGGCACTAGGCACAGTATGGGCCAAGTGTGATGAGCCCTGCCCTCATGGAGTAGACAGTCCATGGGAAAAAATAGACATGAAACAAATAACCACAAATCTAAGTCTGTAGTTAAATTATGATAGATATTGTGTGCTGAAAGTAGAGAGTGCAGTGAGAAAATAAAACTGAGCACCCTAATGTAGATGGGGGGGGAAGCCTCTTTAAACACGTGGCTTGGGAGATGAGTGGGCCGGATGAAAGGCTGAGGGGAGACTTTGGATATGTGAGTGTGCACAGGGGACCTGCACAAAGAGCAGATGGCGAGGAGGCCCCGCAGCAGGAGCAAACTGAGTGTCCTTGGGCTGGAAACAGAAGCTGAAGATGAGGTTGGAAAACCAGCAGACCTTGGAAGATCTCAGGTTATACCTGCGGTGAAATGGAATTCCACGGAGACATTTCCAGCAACAAGATCAAGTTCAGAAATGTATTCTTACAAGTAGGAGCCAAAATTCCAGCAGGTGCTGATACGGCTCTCATGGGTGAGCCTTCAGGAGAGAAGGAATAATACGCCTTTGAGAGAACACAGAGCCAGCTGAGGATCTTTGCCTGGGAAGAATCAATGTATCCTAGGTCACTATTTGTTGAGGCAATAGAGTTTCAATAGTTAATCCTTCTCTTTCAAATCTTCGGATGATAAAATCTTACCTAAAAAGTCATTTTAAACCTACGAGTTAGTTCTTTGCACTCTAATATATTTCATTTTATGTAGCTAGGACCAACTGAGTGAAGAAGCTAGAATTAGGTGGATTGGGCTAGTATGCTAGAGGGTATTATAACAAACGTGAAGTTGACATTAGCAGAAAAGGATGGCCTACAGGGAAGGAGTTCTAGGTGCCAGGCACCACACTTATGCAATTACTAAAACTTTCTAGAATTGTTTTTTGATCCCTGACATAAACCTGCCAATTAACAAGTGTCTATTGCTATCAGGGTCTCCTTATGTTAACCTCTTCAATGTATGCTTAAACATTTTAAAGTCATTCAACACAAAGTTCCAAACACAGCACTTACAAACTCATATTCTAGGTCAGCCCTTCACATGGTCACCATATTGTTTATTTCCTGCTACTCAACTGAGGCAATTTTTGCCCAATATAGACAAATATTGATCAATCTGGTCAATTTTGCCCTTAGTCATCCAGTAATTAAATTTTTTTGGCAAAAGGGTATTAATACTCATATGCATGTCATACTTTTCCAAAATATTGCAAAAGGAGCTATACTAAAGTTTTAAAGAGATTCTGATACAGTAAAAGCATGCATCTTTTCTGTGTAAGATACCAAAAAAGATGCATAGCTATCACTGTGTGTCTGTGTGTGTGTGTGTGTGTGTGCATGCGTGCGTGCACACTGGAAGCAGCTACATGCCCATAATCACGTGCATATATAACCTAGTTTCTCAATGTCACCTCATATATATTTTGCTCGGCTAAATTACTGAAAATAAAATGTATAGCATGATATATTACAAGCATATATTGTGTACAGTTTGTATATAAAAAAGAGAATGATTAAAAGTCGATGAGAGACTGTTTATAAATCTTGATTGCTTCATAATTTTAACTTTGAGCAACATTTTTATCATAATTATAGGCTTTCTTAAAGCATTTATGCAGATTGTTGTTACTCAAAAGGGGGTTTATTCCATTTTGGTATAAACTACACTTTTTTTTTCTTTATGAAATCACTCTTTGAGTTCCTAATACCCAGTACTCTGCCAGAGCTGCAAAATGTAAATGGCAGGAAGCACTTGTCTTAACAGGACTATCACTGGGCTCCCTCTCATCTTGTGCCTTATTGCCCCATTGACATGGGAAAGAATAAAACTTGTCTATAATAATAAGCATTTGACATGTTTAGAAGCTTCTGGATTCCTCTCAGAACACTAATGTTCCTGGGAGGCTAATACATTTTTGTACCCACCTCACAGATCAAGAAATTAGATCCTGGGGGTCTAAACCATGATGAAATATTCCATTATTTAATTTTAGAACCATGAAGCATTAGATTCGAAAGGTGGATTCAGAACCCATTGAGTTTGGCTGCCTTATATTCAAGCTTGGAAAATTGAGGTCCTGGAAGAACAAAGCACCTGCCCAGGGTCATGCCCAGACATTTGCCTACATCAAGCTCAACAAGCACCAGTGTAGTGAAATGTAGACTGACTTATTCAGAGGCTTTAGCATCATGCAGAATCAAAGCCAGGAAAAAAAAACAAAAAAAAAAAAAAACAAACAAACAAAAAAAAAACTTCATCAACTTTTTCTACCAAGGAATCTTTATTGTAGCTCCAGGATCACAGACCCAACAGGAAAGAAGGGGAAAAAGTCCTCATCAGAAATAAAAATAAAAACAAAAAGCAAAAAAAGCTTTAAGAAGTGCGTGACAGATGGAAAGAAAGAGCATCAGAGAAAGGCGGAGAGGGGCCAGTCCAGAAAAATAACCAGCCAAATACCACCAGCGAGGCTTTGCCCCACGTTCTGTGAGGACAAAGACGGAACCTACTTTTCATCACCTTTACATCCCCAGGCCCAGTACAGTGCCTGGCACATAGGAGGAGACTGGGAAATGTTTCTGAAATGAATGAATGAATGAAGGAATGAATGAATGAAGAAATGAATGAAGGTCCAAAATTTAAAAAACTCCCCAAGCAAGTAAGAGGTAAGACCTCCAAATCCTGTAGTTGATGAAATAGGAAATGTGTATTCCAATTGCACTTTAATTCTGGTCCATAAATAAGCCTTTCTGAGCAAAAGCAATAAGAGTTTTAGATATGCCCACTGTTCCCACAAAGGGCAGTTGGGTTACCTGTGACAGAACATGACAGAGTGTCGAATTTTAGTTAGTGACTGGAGATGTTTAAGGACTTCTGAGAAAGAAGCACTAGGAGGAGAACATTGAAATGTCAACGTAGCTCAGGGTCTAAGGTGCTGCAGACAAAGACCTCTGGCTAGGAGGCGATGCTGGATGCACAGCACACACCACACTGGACACACCTCTGGGGTTTTCCCTAAGAAAGTAAGATGTTTCTTGGCCTGACCTCACTCTCTCCATCACCCCTTGAGCCAGGGAATCCATGTGAGTGGGTCTGCCAAGAAGACCAAGTGAAAAAAATGAGAGTCTTCCAGTGATGTTTTGAGTGCCAGGTCCAGGTGCTTTTACATTCATGACATCGTTCAGTTGTCACAACAATCCTACCATGTAGGATTTAATATCTCCACTTTATGGATTAGAAAATTGAGGATTAGAGAAGTCACCAACCAGTGCTCCAGGCAACTGCAGCTCACGAAGCTGTGACTTGCCTCCAAAGACTGCTGACTAAAGGCTGGAAAGTCTGGCTAAACCTACTCGTGTGCATATCACCTATGAATTAGCATAGTCAATAAATACTAGAAATGTTACAGTTGTTTTAACTTTTCAAATGAAATTTGTTTTTCTTGTGAATTAATTAATGACTGAGAAGGCCCTTTCTTCCTATATAACATGGGTTATTTTTATTTTTATAGCATCTAATATTATTATAATATTATACACACACGTATCAGCAGACTCTTCCTCTTTTGAATGACAATTACTCAAACTCACCCCATTGACAATATCTAACTCTTCGGTGAAGTCTTTCAATAATTGCAGCTGTGCTTCTATATTCAAGGACTGGAATAAAGTGAAATATTGACCCTGGTCAGCTCCGATTCAGAGAAGATTTTGATATACCAATTGTATTCCTATTCAACAATTTGTACATTCCATTCTAATTGCATCTGGCTTACTACAGAGGTTGAGTGTTGAGAAAAAAGAATGGGGCAGGAGAAGATGAGAGGGAAGCTTGTGTTCCGTTAAACATAAGTACAGAAATTCAACAAACCTGTGAAATTCATTATTTTATGGCTCATCAGTTGGTTCAGCTTAAGTCCTTGGATAAACTGCATAGAAAAATATTACCGCTTTAGTGAAATTACTGCTTCTAATAAAGAATGGGTAAGCAGAATCTCAAGTTATATAATTTTTTTTGATGAAGTCAATTCCAACAACGTGAAAGCCACTGCCCTGGGTGATGATAAGCAAATGATGCCTGAATGTGAAGGTCATACTCGGCTTTAGCTGATTTCAAACAAATAAACAAAAACCCTCCACCACAAATGATGATTTCGGAAAGTTATCTCGCCCCTGGAATCACCTGTGATGACAGCATGATCCTTCTAGCTGCATCCTCTTTATCCTTCAAGCTCCCCCACCATGAGGCCCGACCCTCCCGGGGTTGCACAGCTGCACTCCACAATTCCACACGGAAATCTCGGGGTTCCTCCGCCACGTCCGCACAGCACATCTGCCCTGAGCAATTGTTCCCCGCCCCTCCCTCAAAAGACCTAGGCCCAGTTCCACCTCACAGCTGCCCTGAGCAATTGTTCCCCGCCCCTCCCTCAAAAGACCTAGGCCCAGTTCCACCTCACAGCTGAAATTAGACATCCAGTGCACTGCACGCGCCCGGGCAGGGATGCTTGCTGGAGTTGATATCTGTTCCAGTCAACCCTCACCTTCCTGAACGGCACATGCACCTCGGTAGGAGACGAAGCAAAATTCTGTGGTTAGATACTTTTACGTGGGAAAATAGTGAACTTTAGCCGGAAGGTGAAAATACATTCTTTTCTGTACATTTAGAATTAATGAATCCTATAGATCTGTGGAAACTGCTTTTAAACATCTGATTTTCCATTAAAATATAATTAAAATTAATGGCACAGAGAAGCTTTAGTTCTCTGGCGCGCCCCCCCCCCCTCCTCGGCAGGAGAATATTTGTTCTGTATATTTTTAAGAGGGTTTGGGGGGCATTAAATTATGCTTTGATTGTATTCCATCAATGAGAATATAAGACACAAACATTATTATAAGAAACAAATAAGCACTTATTAACTGTGTGTGCATTCATGGGACACAGAAATGGTCTCAGGCTGAGCTTATAGTGAAGCAAATTAAAATTAGTGTTTTGACTTTTGTTCATTATAAAGTAGATACTAGCCTAAAGATTCCTAATCAGTTGCCAAATACCTATCGTGAAGGAATATGCAATGCCGAATGAAATCGCTGTCCTCAAGAGAAAGCTCTGAGAATTCTTTTAATCTACATAAGGACAAATTTGCCTTTCATCACATTTTGTAGTAAAATCCAAAGCTTCATTTTGGCCTTCCAGCCACAAGTTTAAGTTCCCAAAATGAAGAGTTGGTATGATGGTTATTCAAAGAAAAGGAGAAGTGTGAGTTAAGCACGAAGTCAAATGCAATCCACGTTGTAAAAATCGGAAAACCAGTGATCTGCTGTGATGTGGGATCAGTCATGGGATGCCTCCTGTTCCCATGTGCGGTTGGTGTCGGAGTTATGAAAATTTGGGAAGACATTTCAAGGATGACGGAGGCTCTGAGTGAGTGAACAGATATTCTTCGTGCAGAATAATCCCCCGTGGCACTGGTTTGCCGGCAGAGCAGAATGTTTGAGACCTCACCCAGCAGCCACGCGCGGGCGTAAATCGTTCTCAGCACGAGAAACACAAAGGCCGCAGGATCCCGCGAGCCGCAGGGGGTGGGGGTCATTTTTTTGACGCCGCCGCCCTTAAGAGTTCCAGTCCTTCCGGCGAAAGGGGCAGATCAGGCCTTCGGGGAGGACCCTTGCCTGGGAGAGGGAGGGCAGTGCCCCAGGGGCCGCCTCCGGTGCCTAAACAAAGAAGACGGTCTTCTGAGCGTCCGCCCTCCCCGCCTCGCCGCGCAAGGACCCCGCGCTCCTGGGCCACTTCCTCTTGCAAACCACGAGGAAAAGCCAGTTTCCACCCAGACGGCCGGCTGTGGGCAAAGGGAATAAAGCGCCGGTGCCGCCACGCTCTGCACTTGGCTCTGGGCCTGGCGGGGGTCTGGCGCGGCCGCAGACACCTGGGTGACCTCGGCCGTGGTTGCCGGCTCTGCTCGGACAGAGAGTCTTTTTATTTGTCGCCTCCGCCTTCTCACCACTGAGGCCGCAGGACAGCCTCGCTGCCCGGGGCCGAGTTCGGTGGACAAGGGGGCAGCGCCCACAGCAAGCCGGAAAGAGGGAGGCGCGGGGCCGCGCTTGGGGCCTGCCGCTGCACGCCAGCCTGGGCAAAGAGCTGCCACCTTCTGCGGGCGAAGCGGGTCGGGACGCAGGACGGCAGCGGGGCTGCAGGCGGCTACGTGGGTCCACACCCCCGTGCCCTGCAAGGCTCCTTGGCCCTGCTTCTCCTCTGTCTCGGCGGGAGAGGGGCAGCCTCGGTTTTACAGAATTTCAGGGTCGCGTCTCCAGCGCCCCGGGCGAGGCCACTACGTTTAGGAGCGCTCGCCTTCGCTGCGCTGTGTACCGTGTACACACTGGCTCCGTGCGCGAGACCCCGATGTGGGTTAAAACTCCACTTCACAACCCCCATTGATACGGGTTTGACATCTGTTTGCCAGAGTGTTTTGCACTTAGCCTAACACCCGCTATTAAGTGACAAAATTGTGGCAGCCTGTCAAAGCCAGCTGACTGGCAGCTGCTCCGCTTACAAAAACCATTCAAATATTTGCAGGTTTTGAAGGTTTATGCAGTGTTGTACCCAATCTTTCAGCGACTTAACATGTAAAATATAAGTCAAAGTTTTAAATCTGGATTCCAAAATGTTTCCATTTTCCATACAAAAGGAAAAAGCTTTCAAGGAGCCTGCTGGAATGGGTCCAATTCCAACGTGTCTCCGCGTTTCCCGCCACGAAATTCCTGCACAAACCCGGTTTTTTAAAGATGTCAAGGACCAACTTCCTCTTGTTACCAGCATCTTGGAGGACTGAACTAAATTGCCTTAAACTCCAAGGGAATACAGTTTCTCAAAAGTAAATTTTTTAAAAATCCCCAAGTAAAGAAACATACCTGCTTAATTTTGCTTTTGACACTTAGACCAGCGTGCCTTTGGGGGAAAGCGAGGCTGCTAGGAAGACTGTTCCTAGTCAACATCTGAGCTCTGGCGGCTTCCAAAACACTCACTCCTCCACTCGCACTTCTAAATAGCTTAGTCCGATTAAGAAATAATTTGCAAATGACATAGTGTTTCTCTAGATTAAGATCCATCGAGTGAAGTCATGTGGGGTTTTTGTCTCCGAGATTAGAGCCAGACAGACAAGGATCTCCTGCAAATTGCAGCTGCTGACAATGGAAAAAAAATTACCCTGCGTTTGTCCGGGGGAGATGCGTGCGTGGGTCCGCGCGCCCCGCACCGACACTGAGGGCTGGCACGCCCTTACTGTCTTTCAATTGTGCTGGACTTGTGCGTCCTTTTTTTTTTTTTTTATGTTGGTAAACATATTGCCTTGGGTGTGAGGGGGTCACAAATCCTCTGGGCAAACGTGGGGTCGTCATTTTCAAAAAAGCAGTGAGTTTGCTTGTGATACATTTGCAAGGAGTCTCAAGCGTGGTGGTCTTAAGTCCGAAGTGCTGACAGCCTCACTCAACTGTGGGGAGGAGGCAGAGAGGGAGGGTGGAGACAGAGACCCAGACCCCGAGAAACAAGTGTGGCTCCAGCCCAGGAGCCTCACAGAACACATTTCCTCCTCCGCCTTCGGCTCTGCGTGGGCTAGCCCCGCGCTAGGGAGGGCAGGCAACTAGGTCCTCCGAGGCGAGGCTGGGGCTACGCCTGCAGAGGGAGTGACAGCGCGCCGCGAGGGTCCGCGACCCAGGCAGGGGTGGCCGCACCACCCCGGAGCGCCGCACAGCCCCGCAGGCCTCCCCTCCCGCAGTGCGTGCCTGGAACGCGGGGCCGCCTGGCCGAGGGACGTTTACCTGGAGAGCTTTGTGTCCACAACACTAATCCTTAGACACTGCTTCGTTCAGCAGCTGCCGTCAGTCGTGAGGGCACTAGTGTGGGGATGGGGGCGAATTCAGGAGCCCGTCGCAGAGCAATATTTAAAAAGGGGGGGGGGAGCCGGAGCTGCTCCCAGGGGAGGCCTCGCGCGGCGGCGCCCACGGCCACGGTGTCCCCGCTGCGAGCCAACAAAGCTGAGGCGCTGTCCGCGGGAGGAGAGAGCCCAGCGCGGGGACCGGCGCGGGTGGGAGTGGGGGCGCGGCGCGGAAAACCCCAGGGAAGGACCGGGTGGACACGGGACGGGAGGGGGGTGACATCCTCCCACCCGGGGGTTAGAAAAGGCCCGGGTGGTAGTTCCAGGCGAAAATAGGCAGCCCTCTGTGATGACAGAATTGACAACTATTTTTTGGGGGGGCGGGGGTTGGACTTCCGAGTCCCTCGGGACGGAGGCGCAGGGGAGCAGGAGGGGTACCCCGTCCCTGCAGTTGCCTCGGCCCGAATCCCGCAGCCCAGGCCGGAACGCGGGGGCGGGGGCGCGGGAGGGGGACCCGCGGCGGGAGGCGAGAGCGAGCGAATGGGGAGAGGAGCGGGGAGCAGGAGGGGACGCAGGGGAGAGGGGACTGGGGAGCGGCGAGAGGAGGACGGGAGACGCGGCTCCACCTCCCAGCTCAAAACGGCGTCCCAGCTGCTCGCAAACCAACTGCTCGATTCTATTCACTGTCGAGTAGGAACAAAAAAGTGGCTATTTATTAGAATACTTGTTTGGTATTGTTCCGCGCCACACAAAAGGCGTTTCATTATGTGGAGGGATCTCCTTTTTCCAGAGAGAAACAATAACTTGAAATTGTCTTTAAAGTCTTTTCTATCAATAATAAATTTCATTTTCTTGTCTCTCTCGCCTGCAGTGTGTGTGCGCGCGCGCGAGGCGAGGAGAGAGGCGCGTGTGCGAGTGAGTGTGCTAGCGGGGGTGCGCGTGTGAGTGTGCGCGTGTGTGTGCGTGCGCGTGGCACCGGCGCCCGCGGCTACGGGGCTGGCGCTGCCGGAGCCGGGCCGGACCGGGGTCCGAGATCTGCGTCGCGCTGGGCACGCTGGCCACCCGGTCCGGAATGAGTTGGGGCTCCGGGAGGTGCCCGTGGGCAGAGCGTTAGGGGCGCGGCCGTGCCGGACCCGCCCTGGGGACCCGCTGGAGCTGGAGGAGGAACTAACTGTAAGTGTGTCTCGAACTTGCGCGGGGGATTCAGCCCGCCCGGGGCTGCGGAGCTGGCCGGTAAAGGCTCTCGGGAGAGGGGCGCGGTGTCTCCACGGTGACTTTCCGTGAAGGAGGATGGGGTGTCTCCGCAGCTTTGGGGCCCCAGGAAAGAACAGGTGGGTAGATGTGGTGGCCACGGCTAGCGGACTCGCCGCGGGGCACATTTGTCATTTTCTTATCTGTGCGTTCACTCCTCCCCCATCCTCGGCTTTTGGGATTGGCCGCCGCCCAATGGACCCAGACTGTTTCTCTCTGGGTCGCCATTTTTGGGGAGGGGGGAGGGAGGTCGAGTCTGTGGATTTGGGGGAGAGGTTCGTGTCCGCCACAGCTCCGCGCCCCCTCCCCGCCCCTCGCGGCTCCCCCACCCTCGCGTTCGGCAGCGCCAGGCTGTGCTCTCCGCGGTGCACACCCGGCCGCGCCGAGAACTAAACCCGCGGGCTGAAATTACGTTTTAAAAATTAACATGTTGAAGCGTGTGCCATTTAGTGAGAGGTGTTTTGGGCAAAGAATCAATTTAACTGTGACTGACCGACGGGCTTGACTGTATTAATTCTGCTACCGAAAAAAAAAAAAAAAAAAAAAAGCAATAAGCCGCAAGCCTTGGACTCGCAGAGCTCCCGGTGCCTGTCCGAGAGCCCCACCAGCGCGGCTCACGCCTCAGTCTCGCCGTCCCAAGGTGGGATCCGACGCCCAAAGGAGGGCGCCCCAAGGTGGGATCCGAGCGGGCCGCCCTAGGAGGAGTGAACCCCGCCCGGGCGCACAGCTCCGTGCGCGTGTCCTCCCTCCTCCAGCGAAATCCCACCCGCTTTGCCTCCCCTTGCAGCACCGCGCGTGCCTAAGTTCTCGGTCTGCGCAGCTGGGAGTCTCCCCCACCAGCGCCGCGGAGCCGCCCGCTTCCGCCCCCTCTTTCCGCGGGTTTGAGCCTCCCGTGGAGAGGAAAGGTCACGAAGTTTCAAAGGTGAAATGGATTTTCGGCGGTGGCTGGTGCGGGAGTCAATGGGCAGGGCGGGGCAAGCCTGGCAGTCATCGACCCGAGCAGGGACCCGGCTGGCCGCCTCCCCTTGCAGGAAACAGGTGTTTGAACGCGATAGCGGCCGCCAGTCAACTAAGGCATTAAAAGCTCGCTTTATAACATCGATTTCCTGGAGTGCGGTGGGGCCTGCGTTCTGGAAGCTCCTTTGTGAAAGGCGGGGTTGGGGGAATTGCCCTGATGGTACCCCAGTTGGCGCAGAAGATCCCCAAAAGTCCCTGTCACCGCAGCGGCGGACAGCGGGGCTGCCCAGGCAGCTGGGAGGGCAGCTTTTCCCTCCCGCTGGGGTGGAAAGAGGAGTCCTGCTCCGTTCCCCACCCAGGACAATGGTCTTGTTACCCTGGCCTCCTCTCCTGCACCTAGGGCCTGGCATGCAGAGAGCGCCCGCAGCAGAGGGGGAAGTCTCCAACAACTGGCAGGTGTCCCCCGAGGAGCTCCGCTTGGTTTGGAAGGGTGGTTAAACCGGGATCCAGGAGGAAAGCAATTCCGTTGCCACCCACATCCCCTGGGCCCTACCAGGCTTCTTCCCCTGCTAGCGCCTCTCCCGGATGCGACGCAGGCCAGGTGGCAGGGCTGAAGCAGGCAGGCACACAGGAGATGGCATGCGTACCTGTAAGGATGAACAGAGAGCCTTCAGATGGCCTAGTGCTAGGATCTTGTTATCAATGTCATGGAAACGGATGGAGCCCTGTGGGGAGGCTGCCACGGAGGCAGAGAGAAAGGGGTTGGGTAAGGGAGGGGGCTGGCACCTGGGCGGCTGGACTTGCTGGTCCTAGTCTCCCTCCCCGCAAGGAAGAGGAGGCCCCGAAAACCTTGCCTTGGCTGTGCTGGGTCTGAGGGAAGAGGCTCCAAGTGGCGAGCCTTCCTGTGCCCACCTGGCTGATGGCAGAGGATACACCACCTGAGAAGGCGGGCTGTAACCAGCCTCTACTCCAGAAGCAAATCTGCCTGTGTGTTCTGAGCGTTGAGCATAATTGTAAACAGCTGAAAATAATGAAAATGCATAGAACCCCTACCCTGAAACCCACACACCCCTCCACTGCTGCCCGATGGGGTCCTTTGTCTGGGTGGGGCTCCTCCACTCCCCAGAGCCATGGGAGCCGGTCCAGAAGGAGTCAGTCCATGAAGGGACAGGTGGCCCCTGGGAAGTCAGAGTGGCGTGTTTCTGCTGGCAAGAAGAGGTGCAAATCTCCCTTTAGCTGGTTTAGCAGAAAACTCACCTATGTTTGCCTACTTCTTCTCACTGCCTCTCAGTTGAGATTTAGGGTCAAGCACCATCCAAAACAGGGCTCTTTCTCTGCCTGATCTGCCAAACCTCCCCTATCTCATTTAGGTGGCACTCTCTCCCTAAAGCTAGTGTCTGTCCTGTGGGGTATCCGACCCTTTCAGGGTCAGCGCAGGCCATTCCCGTTCCCCCTGTCCGAAGGACGCTGCTCTAATACAAATGTGCTTTCCAAAGAGGCCCTGTGCCCAGGTAGTCACAGGACTCCACCCAACCTGAGGGAAATCTGATTTCTGCTCACAGGACAGCTGGTTTCTGTCTCTTCGAGGTAAGATAAATGGCATTCAAATGGGGCCAAGAGGCCCTCTATTAGCTCAGCGTGCAGGGCACTGGCGCTGCGTTGAAGCCCCATCCCACAGCCTGAAGATGTAAACAGAACCACTTTCCCCATTTGCTGTTTTCTGAAGTAAGCAACCCATGCGACTGAAAGGGCTTGAAATTGTGTCAAAGTGATGTTTTAATCTCATTGAAAAGTGTATTAAAGGACAAGATGTAATTTATGTGAGATGCTTCGATGAAAGCAGAGATTGGAGTGGATGGTCCTTTCTCTCGTGTGAACCTCGTGTCATGTTTATATTGAAGCCTGTGTAGCTAATCTAATTTGCAATAACAGGGATGGCCTGTAAGAAAAAGCATCTCTGATTTCACTTTATTTCTTTTCATATAGAAATTCCCTATGACTTGTCTCCTCTTGTGAGTGATGCCTTTTCCATTTGAGGGCTAATGAGAGAGGATGGAGGAAGGGCCTGTTGACTCATAGCTGCTGCACTGGCTTGCAGGCAGCCCCTGGTCACTGGCTCGCTGAGACTAAGCTGGTCGCTGCACTGGCCTAAAACGCTGTTTTTGATCCTGCAGAGTGAACACTACAGCAGCCCTAGAATGTCAAATCCCACCTGCTCTTCCACACTCCGGGGAGCAGGAGTGGGGGTGTAACAGGCCAGACCAGTTTGTTTCTCCCCAGAATTTCGGCTTTCCCAGTTTAGTCAGATGTCCTGCACTCTTGGACGTTTATAATCGGCAGTTTTTAATGGGAGTGGTTATGAAGCTACCCCAGATTCAGAAAAGTCTGATCTCGTACCGGCTTTTTACACTATTACAGAAACAAAACACACCTAGTGCTCAGAGGAGGTGCTTTGTGTGCTCAGGATGGCATCGAACACAAGCATTCTCCGTCAATAAAAAACAACATGCGTTAGAAAATTACAACTTTTGTACAACGTAAAAAGGTGTATTCAAGCTGTTAATTACGGGGGTTTGTGTAAATGAAACTTTAGCAGTGACCCATTTAATTTTGCCGTAATTACTGACAAAATAAGACAAGGCTGAATCACAATACGGTATATTTATCTTGAAGGAGAATATTGCGCTGACGTGGTTAAACCAAAGAGTAAGAGCAAAAATTTAAAAGGGAGGTGCAGAAGTATAAAAAGTGCAAAAAATCACACCCTGAAACCATTTGGGTTAAAACCGCGGAAGACTTAGCTTAGGCGACTTCTCTAAAGAACTCAACCAAATTTGAAAGGCACAGGCATTTTCTCCTCAAAATCCGAGGCTCGAGAACCATCTCCTCTGGCAGGGTCCAGTCTCAGCTCCGCCTCTTGCCTCTTCACCCACTTGGGCATAACTTTCGCGGGTCCTAGAAATCTGGGCAGCAGAAGAGGGAGGGGAACGCTCCCAGCCGGCAGCCGCTCTGGGCGTGCACCCGCCACGCGAAGCCAGAGGTTGGACGACGCAGCCGGCCAGGCGCGGCTCCCGGGGGACCCCGAACCGCCTGTGGCTCAGGCCCTACTTGGCAAGAAGAGATTGGGGAGTGAGAGGAGGGGTCACTCTTGCTCTCTCGCACAATAGACTTCCCGCAGGCGAGTGCGAACGGCCTTTTGCTTCCTCCTTCTTTTCCAGGACCCTTAGCGACAGGAGAGGAAGAGAAGCGGCCCGGCGGTTTAATTGCCAATTTCCTGATGCAGCCACAGGGCCCAGCAGCGGCTCAGCCTAGGCCACCGGGTCCAGGCCTCTAGGCAATAGGCCCGGCGCCCCCTCGAAGCACCCTTTCCCGCCGACCCCGCAGTCATCACTATGAGCTCGAGAGTATGGGCAGCCTGTGGTGCCCAGAGGCGCCGTGCGCTCGGCGCATCCGCCGTGCCCACAGCGCTGAGGACCAACTAGGGCTGCCCTCGGCCAGGGGCACTGTGCCCGTTTGAGTGGCACTCGGACCTGGCGAGGGGTGGAAGCCCAGGTAGAGCTCGCGTCTTTAAGAGCCACCCGACAGAACTGCGCGCTACATCTGCGCCAGCTGGGCTGGGTGGGAACAGCGCAGAAATACTCCCGTGCCGGGGCGTACAGGGCAGGTAGGCCCAGCCGAGAGTCTTCTCGGAAAGTTTCACACAAAAGAAGGGCCGGGCAGGCCGAGCGGCAGGAAAAGCCGGTGCTCAGCGGCGAGGCCCGAGAGGTCTGGCATCCGGCGGCCTCCCAGCTTTGCTCGGGTCTCCCGCCGCCTCTCTCCAGAGCCGCCCGTAGCTCCGTGGGGCGGAGGGCGCAATGCCCCGCTCTGGTTCCAGCCTTTTTCCTCCCCTTGTCTCCTCTTTCATTCATAAACCTGGTGGCTACAGACGCAGCTTGAATATTGACGTCTCTCCCCCAACTGCTCTGCCGTTAACCCAATTACAGAATTCATCAAGAACTGTGTTGAATTATCTCTTTCCATACAGTATCAGCATTAGCCTAATTAAAAGCTATAATGTCTGATATAATGATTAAATCGTTAGCTCTGCTGTAGGGAAGCAATATTTTGTTTTCCCTTCAATTAGAAGCTGATTGAGGTTTTCAGAGCAGGTCAGCTGTGAAATTTGAATTATATGTGTGAGTACTGCTCACAGGGTGAGCCCCTACTCCAAAGCTCCCAGAGCTTCTCCAAATGCTTTCACCCAGAGAGCTCGGAGGCACACAGCACGCGCGCGTGCGCGCGCGCGCACACACACACACATACACACACACAGTTGTTTGTTCTTCGATTGTGAATGTGCGGCTCTCCACACGAATCGCCCGAAAGCAAGCCTGGGTCGCTTTTGAGGAGAAGGAGTTTCTTGACCCTTCCCCGCAAACGCTACTGGAACGGCCTCCAAACTAGGACGCCTAGTCAGGCAAAGGAGAGAGCGGTGCGCCGGCACGCTGACAGCTCTGCTGCTATCCCTGATGGCCAGGGCTCTCTTTCCGTTCTCCTTCCACACACCCCCTTTCCCTGGGCTGTTATTATTATTTTTTCCTCCTTCAAAACCAAACCAAACCACCACCAACAAAAACTTCTGTGCTACTCTGGCTTCTCTGGTTTTGTTTGGGAACAGTGGAACCAAGTTAGCCCGGGCCAGGGCGCAGATGATGGACTCAGAGCGCCCAGGGACCCTAGAGAGAGGAGCACTCCTCAAGAGCCCCCTGGGCGTCACCCGAGCGCCCTGGAGCGCCATCACCCGAACGCGCGCTCCAGGCCCTCGAACAAGGCCTCTGGCTGCCAGAGCGAGTGAGGGGCGCAGAGGCGGCAGAGAGCGGAGAGCCCCGGTGTCTCCGCGAGGGCGGCGGCGGCCAGCAGACGGCGATCGAGGCGCGCGCCACGGCACGGCCAGCGCAGACACGCCGCGGGGTCTCAGGCCGGAGCCGTGAGCCGGGCCCGCTGCCTCTTTGCCCCTCATGGCTCCGCGCGGGAGGAAACCGGGCCTTCTCCGCCCGCCCTCTCGCTGCGGTGTCCCCAGCACCCCCGCCCCGCCCCCGCGCGGTCCCCACCGTCGCGCTCCCCTCCCTCCTCGCCCTCGCTCCGCGCCTCCTGTTGGCAGAGATGGCCTCGAAGGCCTCTTCCAACTTGAATGGCTCTTTCTTCTTCTCTCTCCCGCGCTTTCTTTTCCGCCTTCTCCTCCTCTCCTTCTGACTACTCTTGTCTCTTTCAAAAGCTCCGCCTGGAAACTAGCGGCTTCCTCTTCATCTGCGTCCTTTAACTGTGGCCTCGGCCCTCTGGGGCGACACCAGAGCGCGGAAGCCTGAGCCCCTCGGAGATCCGGGGAGGCACCTACACATGGCCTCAATCCTCCAACCGGCCCCAGAAGCCGTAGGAGCTGAACCCAGGAGGGCAACCGGTTGTGGTGCGGCCACATGTCCCTGGAGAGTGTCAGCAAGACGGGTCGACTTCACCAGGACCACGAAAGACAGGGCAGAGTTTCTGTCTTCTTTCACTGTCCTGTAGAACTCCTAGCTTGTCCATCGTGCTCCTTGCTTGGGACTCGGGACTGACACTGGGCACAGAAAATCCACCTCTAGATGCCTCAAAGCTCGCTTTCATGCTGGGGGGCGGGCGGGAGCGGGGAAGGGGGACAAAAGCTAAAAGTGCTAATTATTCCATACAGACAGTTTAAGCTAATGGTGTTACAGTCCAGCACTCAATTTACTTGAAAGTTGAGGTTTCTTGCATAATGGCTTAACCTATCACATACATACAGGCATATATGTGTGCGTGTAACTTCTAGGGATGGCTTGGTTCTGGATTGGCTTTGAAGATTATGACCACAGGTTACATACAACAATAGAAAGTGTCTTTATCCACATTTCTAAGTTGTTCTTCGCTTTGGCATTTTGAGCAAAGAGGCACAATGAAGTTTCTGAGCTGCCAAAAAAGCAAGTGTGGTCAATCAACAGTGACAGTAACCCTGTGCCTGGGGGTCTACACTTCCTATGACATTACTTGGGAATAGGGAAGTCAGTGTTCAAATCTCCAGGAGTCCAGCCTTTGGGAAAGTACTGGGTTTGAAGGAGGTAACTGCCAACTTGGCTGGAGGTAGAAGGGAGAAGGAGGTGCTTTTCAAACTGGTTTTGGACTGTCTTCTCTCTTCTTAAAGAGTCACTGAGGAAAGAGTTTAGAAGGAGCAAGAAATTGAGGCTTCCAGAAGCCATCGATCACCAGCAGGAGTTAATATTATGCTCGTCAATCCTCATGCCAGGAATGAAGGCACAGAGGTCTAGCATGCAGTGCCCTGTGCTGCCTAATTGGCACTGCCTACTGCTGCCAATCATTTATCGCTTGGCAACAAGTTACACCTGCAGCTTTGGTTTAATACTTATGCAGGTGGCCACACATAGTGCGTGCAGCCGCTTGGGCCTAGGGAACATCTCGTCACTGAAGAGGGCTTATGGAGAGCACCCTGAACGTTGAGCACTAGTGTGAGCTCACAGGATGCTAAACCATTTTCCTCCTATTTAGATGCTCTGAAAAACAAGGGTAACGTCGTATTTGGAAACAATTTTCGGGACTATGGTAGAAAAAAAGTAGACCATTTCAAAGTCAGCTATCCAAGTTCCCCAAAGCATAAAGCATTCCTGCAAAGCACACTGGAGTGCAGGGTGTTTATAAAATAAATTGCTCCATTGATATGGAAAATAATGTGCCAAGCCTGATTCATACAAAGCATTTTCAGGGAGTCTTAAGCTATTTAGTTTAAACTCTAAATTGAAAAGCAGAGGAAAGAAATCTTTCAACTGCTAAGTGGATAATATAGTTTATAATTTGTAAACCATTTCCTTTATTTCAGTCTTGCTGACTTTCCATAACACACTGGATCTCACTGCACACCCATTGCCTCCTAAATTATCAAAGAAAAAAATGGGGCTATAGCATTCCCAAACAATATTATTGCTCCTTTTTTGTTCATTCACAATGTAACTGGTATTTGTAGGTAGTGCATGTAACAAATCAAAAGATTTAACAAACTCGACTGGTGAAATAAGAAGGTAGTTGGAAGCCCAGTTTATAACCTAGATATTTAGTGAAAAAATAAATATAAAATGATGTTCCCTTTCTAATATAATTATATATTACTTGATGGATTTACTAGTAAATGCTGAATGGCCTGGAATGAAAGCAGTTTAATCTGCAGAGAGACCAATTTGCTGTTGCACTTCACACTGTAGCAACCCTGCAATAATAAAACAAACCCTACAGTAATAATCATAGCAATTGAGAGGAAATAAAGCATTATTCTTTTACCTTGGACAAGCAACAGGGTCAAGAAATTCACAACCTCAGAAGTTTTTTTAAGAGGAAAAAAAAGGTGTCACGTGTTCGCTGCCCAACAGACTCAAACATCCTATTACTCCTATTACCGTTATCATCTTTACTGAATATTCCTACTACAAGACAGGCAGACATGTGACATGCGGTGAAGGTTCTACTTTACCCACTACCAATCTCCACAAGCACTCTCATCTCAGGGTGCCTCGGGGAGGACAGAGGAGGAATACTTGGGCTCAAAAGTCGTCTTTGGACCACTTTCAGATCAGTCTGGTGGAAACGGTAGTGTGAGCGCTATGTTACTTGAGACTGGGTTTGAAAATCTCTTTCGCGTTCCCAAATCAAAGCCACTTTGAGGTTTAAGAATGATAACCACAGGTGAATGCCTTACTCTTTCCACGAGCCCGGCCTTTCCTTTGCATGACGCAGACCGGCGGCAGAGACCCGTCCTGAGGCCCCGCCTTTCATTCGGTTTATGTGGCCCCGCGCAGTTCACGCAGTTTTCTCCGTTCTTAGGCAACCAGCTCGTGGGAAATTCACTCCAGAAAAGCGTGCGCCATATCATTATTTTGCGATTCAACAAACTTTTTCAACTGTTGTTCAGGAACTAGATTCCAGATAGATCTTGTCGTGTTTGGCCTTCCTAGAAATTCCTTTTCCAGAGGAAGAAGATCCGGGTTGGGAAGAGTGCGTGACTATGGCCCCGGGCTCATTGAAAGACTCCTCCCCACAAAAGTTTAGGGCTGATACTAAACGAAGCTATGGAGCCATGCCCACACAAATACTCCCCCTTTACCCGAATTGTGGGGCCTGGACTGTGAAGGCCTTCGCTGCAAGAGCGGGCACTGGCGAACTTCAGTGCACGCCGCGGCCGAGAATGGATGCGGGGCGGGGGATGGCTGAGCCGCCTGATCCTTGCAGAGAACCTGCAGGGGCCCTCGGAGGATATCCCCTGCGTCCAAGGGAGCGCCCCTCCTTTTCAGCACTCGGGGGAACTGAGGGCGACGTGCCAGCCCCGCACTCAACTTTCCCCTTCCCTGCAGGCACAGAGTTGGCCGGCGGGGGCAGAGGAGGAGCTGGGTCTCCACTGCGCCCGTTTAAACCTGGCCAGGGGCTGCGTTTCCTCCCCCCACCCCACGAGATCCTTTCTTAGTCTTCGCTTTTCAACCCAATCGTTAATCATTCGGAACGCGCGGGCGGGGAGCGGCGAGGAGGGCGAGCTCGGGGTTCGCCGCCGCCGCCGCCGCCGCCGCCGCCGCCGCGCGCGCGCGCTCAGGAAGCGGTGTGGCTGTCACCCCCTCCCGGGCCTCCTCCCCCCTCCTTCCTGCTTTGCTCCCCCTCCTTCCTCCCCTCCTCCCCCCTCCGCCGCCCGCGCCCAGTGTATCTACTCCCTCCCCACGTCACTCGCCAGCGCGCCATGCAAATCACCGCCGCCGCCGGCTCCCATTGGCCGCGGCGCGCTCATTTAACGGCAGCCCGGGCCCGGCGTATGGCTGCTGGGCCCCGCGCGCCGCCGGCCCCGCGTGCGCCTCCGCTCCGAGCGCACGGCCCCGGGCAGGCAGCGGGCAGCCCATCCCGGGCTCGGCGGCCCCGGCTCTCCGGCCCTCTCCGCGAGCCCGCGCTCCTTCCGCTGTCCCCGGGCCCCTCCCTGGCTGCACCGTAATCGCCCCCTCCAGGCCCCCCTGCGCCTCCCCCCCACCACTGGCGCCTGGCTTCCCCCGGGCACCTGGGACCAGCACATGCCCAGCGCACGCGGCGCGCCGCCCTGCTAGAAGTTGCAGCCTCCGAGTTGGAGGCCGCTGAGGACCGAGCGCAGGAGGAAGGAGACAGCGCGCAGCGGCGGCCGGCGAGGAGACAGCACACCCCGGGCCGGGCCCAGCGCACCGCTCCCGGCCCCAAAAGCGGAGCTGCAACTTGGCCACGACTGCACCTGTTTGCACCGCTCCGCCGAGGGCGCCTGGGCTGCGGTGGCGGCGAAGACGGCGACCCCGACCGTCGGCCTCTTTGGCAAGTGGTTTGTGCATCAGGAGAAACTTTCCACCTACGAGCCGAACCGGCGCCGAGTGCGTGTGTTTCTGCCTCTTTTTGTTGTCGTTGCCTCCACCCCTCCCCATTCTTCTCTCCGCTAGGACCCCCCCGCCCCCGTCTCACTCCGTCTGAATTCCTCTCCGTCTCCCTCCCACCCCGGCCGTCTATGCTCCAGGCCCTCTCCTCGCGGTGCCGGTGAACCCGCCAGCCGCCCCGATGTACAGCATGATGATGGAGACCGACCTGCACTCGCCCGGCGGCGCCCAGGCCCCCACGAACCTCTCGGGCCCCGCCGGGGCGGGCGGCGGCGGGGGCGGAGGCGGGGGCGGCGGCGGCGGGGGCGCCAAGGCCAACCAGGACCGGGTCAAGCGGCCCATGAACGCCTTCATGGTGTGGTCCCGCGGGCAGCGGCGCAAGATGGCCCAAGAGAACCCCAAGATGCACAACTCCGAGATCAGCAAGCGCCTGGGGGCCGAATGGAAGGTCATGTCTGAGGCCGAGAAGCGGCCGTTCATCGACGAGGCCAAGCGGCTGCGCGCGCTGCACATGAAGGAGCACCCGGATTACAAGTACCGGCCGCGCCGCAAGACCAAGACGCTGCTCAAGAAGGACAAGTACTCGCTGGCCGGCGGGCTCCTGGCGGCCGGCGCGGGTGGCGGCGGCGCGGCTGTGGCCATGGGCGTGGGCGTGGGCGTGGGCGCGGCGGCCGTGGGCCAGCGCCTGGAGAGCCCAGGCGGCGCGGCGGGCGGCGGCTACGCGCACGTCAACGGCTGGGCCAACGGCGCCTACCCCGGCTCGGTGGCGGCGGCGGCGGCGGCCGCGGCCATGATGCAGGAGGCGCAGCTGGCCTACGGGCAGCACCCGGGCGCGGGCGGCGCGCACCCGCACGCGCACCCCGCGCACCCGCACCCGCACCACCCGCACGCGCACCCGCACAACCCGCAGCCCATGCACCGCTACGACATGGGCGCGCTGCAGTACAGTCCCATCTCCAACTCGCAGGGCTACATGAGCGCGTCGCCCTCGGGCTACGGCGGCCTCCCCTACGGCGCCGCGGCCGCTGCCGCCGCCGCTGCGGGCGGCGCGCACCAGAACTCGGCCGTGGCGGCGGCGGCGGCGGCGGCGGCCGCGTCGTCTGGCGCCCTGGGCGCGCTGGGCTCTCTGGTGAAGTCGGAGCCGAGCGGCAGCCCGCCCGCCCCAGCGCACTCGCGGGCGCCGTGCCCCGGGGACCTGCGCGAGATGATCAGCATGTACTTGCCCGCCGGCGAGGGGGGCGACCCGGCGGCGGCAGCAGCGGCCGCGGCGCAGAGCCGGCTGCACTCGCTGCCGCAGCACTACCAGGGCGCGGGCGCGGGCGTGAACGGCACGGTGCCCCTGACGCACATCTAGCGCCTTCGGGACGCCGGGGACTCTGCGGCGGCGACCCAGGAGCTCGCGGCCCGCGCCCGGCTCCCACCCCGCCCCGGCACGGCCTGGCTTTTGTACAGACGTTCCCACATTCTTGTCAAAAGGAAAATACTGGAGACGAACGCCGGGTGACGCGTGTCCCCCACTCACCTTCCCCGGAGACCCTGGCGACCGCCGGGCGCTGACACCAGACTCGGGTTTTAGACTGAACTTCGGTGTTTTCTTGAGACTTTTTGTACAGTATTTATCACCTACGGAGGAGGCGGAAAGCGTTTTCTTTGCTCGAGGGGACAAAAAAGTCAAAACGAGGCGAGAGGCGAAGCCCACTTTTGTATACCGGCCGGCGCGCTCACTTTCCCCCGCGTTGCTTCCGGACGGCGCCGACCGCCGGAGCCCAAGTGACGCGGAGCTCGTCGCATTCGTTATAAATGTAGTAAGGCAGGTCCAAGCACTTACAAGTTTTTTGTAGTTGTTACCGCTCTTTTGGGTTGGTTTGTTAATTTATACAGAGATTACCACCACCACCCCCTCCTTCAGACGGCGGAGTTATATTCTGGGTTTTGTAAAACTTTCTGTATCTGAGCATTTCCATTTTTTTTTTTTTGGTTTTGTATTATTTCTTGTAAATGCATTGTGAAAAATTTTATTTTCGGCGTTGCAATGCGGGGAAGAGAAGTCAGATTATGTACATAGTTTCCTAAAAAGCCTTTCTTTTAAAAACGAAAAAAGACCCCCCACCCAAAATGTTTCGAGTCAACAAATTTAAGAGACAGAGCCCATTTTCTCCATAAATTTGTAACATGCTATTTTTATGTGCATGTTTTATGAGTTCAAAATGCAATGAGGAAATCTGACAGGGAAATTATCTGTATGAACTAAAAGTAAGGGAACCCCGGGGAATGGGAGGACAGGATTTTCAAGGAACCTTTTTCAATGAAAGAGAAGGAAGTTAAAACCTATAGGTTATTTTGTAGAGCTGAGTGTTAATACGGGCCGAGAAATAAAAGTATCTTCTGCTCCGGCTGTTTCACTGCGGACGGCTGGGGCTGCTGCGCGTTACCTTGCTGCAAGCGGGGCGCCTTCCACCTGGCTGGGGGTCTGCGCCACAGTTTGGTCCAGAGGAGGGAGGAGGAAGGGAAGACCCCAGTGGTGGGACCCTGGACCAGGCCATGGATGAAGGACAAAGACCAGGGCAGGTCACGGGTTTCCCAATTCCCCAGCAATTAAGATTTCGAGCAGAATTTATCTAAATGTGTTTCAAGGAAACACAATCGCTGAACCAAAACGTACTGCAGCCGAGCCCCCTCCGTCCATCCTCTGCCCCTCCCCCTGGCTTCTTTCTCTTGGGAAAACGGGCAGAATAATTGTGCTGGATTCTCACACACACAGAAATATCGACCATCACCCTCCCCCGCGTGAACTGGGATGCAAGTTGCTAACCGATGTGAACGCAAAATGCCTTGTTCATTATTCCTGACGAGATCTTGAGGTTGTTTGATGCTTTAAATTTTTTAATTATATTATTTTCTAGGTGTTTATTGGTACATTGCAGTTTTTTTTTTGAAATTTAAAATTTTCTGTAAAACTTTGTCTTCAAGTAATCTGACAGCATTAAATATTGCATTTAAAAATTATACTGTAGCAAATACATTTAAAAATTAATCACAACGTTAAGATGAAATTATATTTTTTGAAAAAAAAAAAAACACTTGAAGCCCAGATGGAAATACGTTGATTTCAGCAGCCTTAGGTTTCCCCTCGCTTTCTCAACACCCTTCCTTGTCCTGGAGTATGGACTGTCCGTCCAAAAGTGAGCCTATGCTATAAGTTTAATGAGAACCGAATTCAGCCTGCATTCGAGAATAGCTTTAAGTATAATGCTGATCTGACAATTGACGTGTAATTTTGGGAAGTCATTTTGATAATTTTGCTTAAACCACTCATTCGTTAAAGTGATTACAAAAAAGTTCATGAATGATGTCCACTGCTTTCTAACAAGATAATAAAACCCCCCTCTTTTCTTTTTCTTCATTTTTATTTCTTTTAGCTATTTGATCCTTTCTGAAGCAGTTGTTTCTGGAAGAGTCTGTGCGCCCATGGGTGGCTGAGCACCACTACGACTTAGTCCGGGATAAGGGCCTCCCCAGTCCTCTCCGGGAGATGATTTGGGAAATTTTATAATGCTTGTTCTGTTAACTCACCGGGACCTTGAGGGTCCAATGGGACCTTGAGGGTTTTCTCTGAAATATACAAACTTAAAGGACTCTCTCTGAGGTTCCTTGACTGATGTCCACTCTCAGTCTGGCCCCTGTGCTCCCGTGTGTACCCTGGAGTTTCTGTGTCCAATTGTTGGCATCTAGGTCTTGGCTCAAGATTAGGATGTGGGCCCCACTTTAGAGGCACAGACTATGAAAAGCTGAGTTAGTGCGCCCGGGACGCCAGGCAAGCAGCCTGTCGTCTCCTCGGAGGATGCTTTTACAGTTTGGCATCTTACTGCAGGTGCTTCGTGCACAGTCAGCTGAAATAGCCAATGCCAGGTGCTCCAACCACCTTATTTCCTTGTTTTGTTGATTAGAACAACACGGAAAAAAGCAAATATAAATTTTTAATGACTCCATTTAAAAATATCACAGTGTGGGGGCAAAGAAATTAGCTGAGATTCATCTCAGGATTGAGATTCTATCCCCCCTTCCCCGCCCCCAGCAGTGTCGCTCCAATTCAAATTAGTGGAGAAAAGATTACAGTAGGCCCTGAGCCGACTGTGAATTCGGTGCTTGGCCAAGGTAACACTCATCGTATTCACGGAGTGAAATACTATATGATGATAGTTATTATATTATATGACGACTTCATTCACTTCCCAAATCACAGGGTGGTGCTTCTGTCGCTTAGTCCAATTATGTTTGCAACCCGTGTAGGGAAGGCGGATAGGAGTCTTTGAGGCCTGGTGCAAAGTTTGCATCAGTTTCTGCGGGGGCGACGGTGTGACTTCGTAAATCTGCCATTGCGCTCGGGCCCTGCCCTCCAAACTGAGGGTAGGAGGGTTTACTTGAGGGGTTTTCTGCTTTGTTTTGTTCTGTTTTTGCCTTGTTTTGTTTTTCAACTCACCCGCCCCTTTGTTGTTGAGATTTTGACGTCCCCTTCCCCGGAGAAACCCACCCGTAACGTACTAGATGGATTAGTTTTAAAGAAGACTCGGGCACAGCGTGATCTCCAGATGCGCGTCGGGAGCGTGACTGATAGGTCTATTAAAATCACGCGTGTGGGAGAACGGCACTCATGCTCCCGCGTTTCATTCCCCCGGCAAAGACTGGGCGCCGCAGATTTCTGTCTCCGGAAAATTCCAGTTAATTCAAGAAACCCATCCCGGGACGTGTGCCCCCCCGAAGGCTCGCTCCAGGCCAGCCCGGACTCCAGCGCCCCCTCGACCCCGTCGGGCTCCGGCAGACTCCCGCCCCCTCCCCACCCACGCTCGGCCTGGGCCCGGGGGCAGCGGCTCCAGAGGCGTCGGCGGCAGAATTTAACCCCCGGTCTGAGTCCTTGGAAACTTCAAGTGAAAAGCAGACTTGGCCTTGGCGCGGCTCTTTCCAGCGTGACTATCTGGCGAGACTGAAAGGCCAGGCCAGATGGGGAGAAGTGAGCGGGGTGCGGGCCCCCAGTATCCGGCGGGGTGGGGCGGCGTCAGGACGGAGCGAGGGCCGGCGGGGGGGCTCGCGTGGAGGCCCAGGCCGGGAGGTGGGAACGCAGGGACCCCTCACCCAGTCCTCTACTCCCGCCCGAGCCAGGCCTCGGGATCACCTCCCCTTGCCTGAGGGCGAGCTCTCCTCCTCCCTCTTCCTCCCCGCCTCCCCCGTTCTTCCCTCCCTCTCTCCCTCCTCCCTCCCCGGCCCTTCCTCTCCAGCTGCGCGCCCGCCAGGACCACGCTCCTCCCGCCCCCGGGAGCCGAGCGGCGTCTGCGGCTGGTCCCGACGTGTCCCCTCCGGGCGGGGGTGGCCGGGCCTCCTCGGGGCCTCGGGCCTCCCGGGCGCACCCTCCTGCCTGCGCCTCTCCAAGTCGCCCTTTCTCCGGCTCTGCCCGCGGCTGAGCCCCGCACACCGCGCCGCTGTCCTTGGGGTCCCGGCACACTGCGTTCCCTCCCCGCCCCCGCCATCCACTCCCACCGCCTCTCCAGTCCCTGTGCCGTCTCCACCGCCCTCTGACTCCCGCACCGAGCTGCGTCTCCGCCGCCGGCCTCTCTCAGCGCGGCCCGGCCTCCTCTTTGTCTTTGAAGCTCCCCCGCCGAGGCCCGCGCGCGGCTCCCCTCTCCGTCCCTCTCCGGCCCTTGGGCGCCCAGTCGGAGGTCGGGGCGGGATGGGGCACGAGTCTCGGGGCGGCCCGCGCTCCCCCTACTAGTCCCCTCATTGCCTCGGCCCCGTCCCCGCAGCCTCGGGGCGGGAGGGCGCAGGGGTCCCCGGGCGCCCTGGGAGCCCATCTCCCTCAGGTCCGCGCCGGTGTCAGCCGCCGGCGGGGGGCGGGTGGAGATTAAGATGAGTGATGCGAGGGACCGGGCCGAGGGTTTTGTGTAGAAGGAGAGCAGGATTAGTGGAGAGAAAGTGCTGACCCGGGGTCAGCCGCAAGTCAAACCCTTTTACACTCAGCCGGCGGAACGAGCACGTCTCGGGCCGGACGGCAACAAGTGGGCTCGAAGGGAGGGGGAGGGGAGGCCGGGTACCGGCCGGGTCCGGCGTGAGAGAGGGGAGGGGGAGGGGACGCGGCCGCAGCGCCCCAGGGCCTCAGCGTCATCGGGGACGGGCGCCGAGGGGAGCGCGCACCAGCGACCCGGGTGCGGACTGGGGCCTGCAGGGCGTGACTGGCTGCCCCCCCAGGACTCCATCTCCTTCATAAACACCTGCCTTTTCCATTCCCCGGGGCCGCTTCGGCTGCTCCTCTGGAGGGAAGACTGGGGAGAAGGTTGCCTGCGCTCTCTGCCCCAGAGGCTCTGTTTTAGAAACTGTTTCTTAATTTCCATAAGAAACAAAAAATCACAGGAAGGCCTGGTTCCTCTCCCGGACGACTGCGTCCCCAGGCTCTCCAGGAATCTTCGCCTTATCCGAGCTTCTTCGCAGCCCTGGATCTATTTCTGGGGGGCGTGTGTGACGCAGAATCGGGGTATAAAATATCAATGCTGTTTGTCACTACACCGCTTTCTCCACCCGGGCAGAGCTGCGGCTCCCGGGCGTTGCGCGTGGCGTTTTTCATCACGGAGGGAAAGCGCGGCTCCGCGGGAAAGGAGTGAAAACCGAGTGTGGGTGAAGAGGAGAGGGAGGTCAGGGGGCCAAGGGAAGAAAGCAGATAAATGAATCTTCCCTAGCAGCCAAGCTGGAAATTTGTGCTGAAAGTACAACAGCAAGAGTTTTCACATGAAAAACACATGAAGAACCCGAGCAAGTGATAGATCCAAAGACGGAAAATGATCGTCTATTTTGATAGTAAAAATAAAAAGAACAGAATTGACATATTTTCGTCTAAATTACTTTTCATCTGCCGATATGAAACACCAACACTCAAACAAAAACAAAGGACAAAGCAGTTTTTAAAAACAACACAAAACAAGCAACTCTGAGTGAATGACCTGTCCACAGCTTACCCTGGGTGACATGGGGGCACTGTGATGGAAAATGGGTTCTGAGTTCAAAATCAAGCCACAGAACGCTGCCTGGCAAGTTGCTAAGTGTGACTTGTGGGGAAATCGTGTCTGCGGCAGCAACACTGGACCTTGTGAGTAATTCCCGATGCCCGGTAGGCAGCTGGCGAGGCTGTAATTGCCCTCGGCCACTTCAGAGCAACCATGTGGGTGCATTGAAGACGTTGTTTGTGGAGAGCAGCAGGTCATCACATGCAAAGCCCTGAAATAGTCAGCCAGTCAAATCAGTGGAAAAAATCCGCTTTTGTTAGATTTTGCAGTTTCAGGAATTAGGCATTCACTGCAGAGCTGCAGTTTTGAGAAATTGCAATGTCAGGCATGTTCCCAATGGGGAAATATTGTGAGTGTGGAGGAACGTGAGATGGGGTTTGACAATGGGGAGACTGACAAGAGTCATCACCCAGACATTGTTTTCTCTCTGAGCACCCCGGAAATGCTAACGAGAGATGATATTTAGTGGCAGCAATAGCACTCTGCGCTAGTCCTATGCACTCCTAAGACACAGAAACGAGTCTCAGGCAGCTAAGGAACTGACCTGGGATTTCCCAGGTCAGGATGGGTCCCTGGAATTTGCAGGGCAGAGGTGCCTTCTAGGTACCTAAAACCTAGAAACATTAGACTAGTGGTGTCAAGATCAACCTGAAAAAATTCAAAGCAGAGGCCAACATTATCATTTTCGTTCTAAGTAACAGAATAGAAGGAAAGCCAGGTGAGCAATATTTTAACCTCAGAAAGGATTTAGCAACCCCATATTTTAGGTAATTCAAACTCTAGTGGGACATTTCAGTAAGTGGAAAAGCCTGAACTTCAGTGGTGAGAGTGTCCAGGTAGATGGAGAAGCAGAAGCCAGCTCTTTATGTTAGAAATTGAACTGAAGAATGAAGTTTCCTTGTAAAAACTGGCCGTTTTCACCGTGTCATGCAGGCCAGAGATTAGCTCTGTGTCCTTGGGCAAATGTCCTTACCTCTGAGTCCATTTCCTCAGATGTAAAGCAGAAATTACAAAACCAGCTTCCCAGGGATGCATCATCTAAGGTGCATGCAGGGCCCAGCAAATAGGAAGCACTCGCTCCAGAATCATCTGGAGTGGAAGCCCGTGTGAGCTCAGGGCACGTCCAATGGACAATTGGGACATTAAGTGCCAGATCTGGCCTCGGCAGGAAACAATGGAAATGATACAAACCACAGTCTTTCCATGTATCCATATTAATAGTGATTTCTCTGTAAAGTTGCTTGACAGTTACGACATTCGTTCTTTCATCTGTTCAACAAGCATTTATTACAAGTTTGTTACGTGTTCAAGTTGAGTATGAACACATGCTATGTATGCAACCTGTGTCCAGGTGCTGAGGATGCAAAGATCAACCCAACAGGGCTCACCATCTGGTGGGTGAGACTGATGATCGCACAGGCAAGTATGATGTCGAGGGTTATGGGCGTGGGACACAGGCCCATGCCAGATGCTCAGGTAGGGTGCTCTGGCCCAGTGTATGAGAACCGAGGAAGGTTCTGCAGAGGAGGTACACCCACGGTGGAGCCTGTGACTTCCTGGTGCTCCAATAAATACTCCCTCAGGTGGCCTTCCCATGAGATGTGCATGTTGGATGTTCTTTATCAGTAGATACAGATTGCAATGTAAATTTGAACAGAGTGTATGTGATAGTTGCTTTGTTTTTTAATGAATGATTGCTTCGGATTGGTCTTGGTGGTCAAAGATTGAAACTCAGAGGTTTGCAAGGGCAATGGTCTTTCAACATCAAGGTGCATGGGATCACTAGGAGAGCTGGCTCCAAATTCAGGTTCTCAGACCCAGTGCCGCCGGTAGGCTGCTTCTGGGGCTCCGGCGGGCCTCAAGGATCTGCCCTTTCTTAGACACACTTGGGGGAGATTTTGAGGCCAGTCCTGGATGACACTTGGGAAACCCGTGTTAGGAGATGGGCCTATTTTTTTTTTATGGTAAGTAGCTACTAAGACTAGATCATTTAAATTTGAGTAGCTCTTTATTATTTATAAAGTGCTCTTACTTAATTGTTCAATTGAGATGATTTTTGAAAAAAAATAAATTAGTGGAAGACGAAAAAAATGTTTGAGCTGAATTATTAGAATCTTCCTAATAGAAAAGACTGATGTACTGATTTTATTTCCATTTTCCTACGGGTTGTGTTAGCTGCCTGTAAATACATCCTAACTCTCCTGAAGTGCAGTCAGTGTGGAACAAGGGAAGCAGAAACCACATGTGATCTTTGATTTAAAGAAAGGTTGGTTAAAAGGACTACACACAGTCATGGATTGTGTCTTATCAATTTCTAATTGTAACAAACTAATTTGTATGTAAGTAGACTGGCTCTGTGCAATCCTTATGAATACAATATAGGCCAAAACACTCATGTTGTTGAGGGTTATTTTAAGGACCTTTGAAATGTCAGAGAAGGGCCATGTAATAGTGCAGCAACAGGGTTGAACTGCCTCTGTCCAATAGATCATAACTATAATAATAATGATGATATGGTATGTAGCTACTAAATTTCTCGATAGTATCATCTGTAAAATGGGAAGATCTTATTAGAAAGGCTTGATAGAATAAGTACTTCAGATTTCTTTGAGAGAAAGGGGTTATGCAAATAGAAGGGGCTAAACAGAATAAATTATTGTGTATCAACAGTATTTTATCTACAAAGCATTTAATGTGGCATTATGGATGTTACCATACTGCTGCTCATAATGAAGAGAGCATTCATTATATTTCTAGATAGAGATACAGATTAGGGGATGGTTGTGGAGGAACTCATTCTCTGTTTGAATAGCATGTAAGAAAAATAAATTTTAAATAAGAGAATTTTACAAATATTTTTAAATTTAAAATATTTATTTAGAAGAGATATATTTTAGTTTTTCAAACTGAGAATAATGCTTTAAATATGTTCTTAATTTTAAAATACTGACCGTGAAATTTGGATAACAAACCAAGTTATTTACTTACTTGGGAATTATATAAAATTATTGAAATGTTTTAACCAACACTTTATTATTTGAAAATGAATATATCACCTGTAGCAACTATTTGCAGAAAAATAAAATTATATTTAAAATCACAGCTCAAATTAAATCATGCAATTGCATTAAGATATAATAAAAGCAAAATGGATCATGTTAAATCAATCTATAAACTAAAAGCTCAATACCAATTTGAATAACATGTTTTTACTTAATTTGAGCCAATTCTGATGATATTAAATTAGGTTTGAGAAAAACAGAACATTTGTAATAACATTTTAAGGTGATTTCGTCACTTGAGAATTTTTTTTCAAAACTTAACCAAAGAAGGGCCAAGGCCCCATGCCTGCCCCTGCAGCCCCTGCCGCAGCGAGTCCTCCGCTGGGTGAGTGAAGCCTTCCCCCCTGTGGAATGTGTCCTGAGGCAGCCGTGCTCCTGGGTAGAAGCACATGGAGGCAGGTCCCCCCCTCATCACCTGGCCTCCCCGGGCACAGCAACTGTGTCTGGCTAGACTTTTAAAGTTTTTATTTCCAGAATCAGCACAGCCCTGGGCACATAGCAGAGGGGCAATAAATATTTACTGAGTTTAATTCAGTACAGCAGGGCAGACGCAGGGATCCCAGAGCCAGCACAGGGAAAGGCTGGCCCGTGTCGGCCCAGGGAGTCCCTCTGTCCCTGTGGACATGGGACCAGCCCGTCCTCATGAGGGGGCCGTGGACCCCAAAGGCTCTGTCACAGAACACCAGGAACGTCAGTCATCGCCCAGCTGAGGCTGCTGCTGCTGTGGTTATTAAGAGACAGAAAGCGCAGTCCAGCGCCCAGAGATGAGGGGCTGGAAAAGCGGGGGAGATAAGCAGCCTGCTCCCGCTGCATGGCGGGGCGTGGGCCCCTGCTCAGGTGCAGGAGAGCTGGGGAGGGTGCCGGAGCTTCTGCGGGAGGGAGCCACAGGGCGGGGCGGGGGTCTGTGTGGGGTCAACACTGGACCTGGGACTGCGGGCCAGGGAGCCCGCTTTCCAGCCCTGAATTCCCCGGGACCTGCTGCATAATTCCCCACATAGTTTGGTGCAAGGAATGCTTGTAGGTTGTGCTGTTGTGTTGTATTGTGCTGTGCTGTTTTGTTGTATTGTATTGTTACACTATGTTGCGTTGTACTGTGCTGTGCTGTATTGTGTTATGCTGTTTGGTTCTGTTGTGTTGTGCTGTATTGCGCTGTGTGTTGTGTTGTGTTGTGCTGTATTGTGCTGTGTGCTGTGTGTTGTGTTGTACTGTGTTGTGTTGTGCTGTGCCGTGTGTTGTGCTGTGCTGTGTTGTGTTGTGCTGTGTGTTATATTGTGCTGTGCTGTGTTGTGTGCTGTGTATTGTACTGTGCTGTGTGTTGTGCTGTGCTGATGTGCTGTGTGCTGTGTTGTGTGTTGTGTTGTCTGTGGGTTGTGTGCTGTGTGCTATGTGTTGTGTTGTGCTGTGTGTTATATTGTGCTGTGCTGTGCATTGTGTTATATTGTGCTGTGCTGTGTTGTGCTGTGTGCTGTGTGTTGTGTTGTACTGTGTGTTGTGTTGTACTGTGTGTTGTGTTATGCTGTGTTGTGTGTTATGTTATATTGTGCTGTGTGCTGTGTGTTGTGTTGTACTGTGTGTTGTGGTGTTGTTTTGTGTTGTGCTATGCTGTGTGTTGTGTTGTGTGTGTTGTGTTATGCTGTGTTGTGTTATGTTATATTGTGCTGTAGTGTGCTGTGTGTTGTGTTGTACTGTGTGTTGTGTTGTGTTGTGTTGTGTTGTGCTGTGCTGTGCTGTGTTGGGTCCTATTATATTAAGATAAGGTGCACAGGGCTAGTTCAGGCACACAGAAAGAGCAGGCCAGGCAGGGAACAGGCAGCCCCACTCCCTCCCCCAGACTGAAACCAGAACTGTGAGGGACCCTGCTGGGCCACACTCTGGCTTTGTCATGGAGCCATTAGGAGGCCTCTGCGGGGCACACCGTGAGACAGAATCTTGACGTAGAAATAGGCCCACAGCTAGTCCCACCTGCTCTGCCTCCGGGGCCGGGTTATGATTCCACTTTTTGCCAACCCTTGCTGCAGTGTGGATTTGACTGTGTTACTTGCTTGGATATTTGAAATATACAAACCTAGGAATTTATTTTTGATAATCAGAATGATTGGTGTCAGCACAGTGCAAAAGCAGCAAAAATAGATAATGTTATATCAATTATGTCACCCTTCCCTGGTGACAGGGTGGTGCCTCGGGACCCACCTCAACCTGGTCCGTGACGCCTGTGGTTTCTCAAACTGTGAGCCAAGGAACCCCAGAGCCCCACAAGCTCAGCCTAGCTTTAAATTCTGAGGGAAACAGCAATGCCGGCCACTTCCCAGGCCCTGTGAGCTAGCTGGAGGCAGCTTTAGACTCCCAGGGTGAACTTGCAGCTACACTCCCTGGATGACATCATATCTTTGTGAAACTGGGTTCTTGGCAGTTGCTGTGTCAAAAGCAATTCCTGAGGGAAAAGTGGTGCAGACCAGGAAATGCAGGGTTGGGCGGAACCGGAGGCAAGGCTGGAGAGGCGGTGCGGCTCAAGACAGGCACGTGCAGATCACCAGTATGCAAGGCTGGTGTGCAAGAAGTGAGGTGAAAATAGTATTCTTTATTTCAATCTATATGTGTCACTTTAAAAAATGGCTGCTACGTTATTAGAACAGAAATATATATGAAGTTGTTTGAAGTTAACTATTTAACAAACAGAATAGTTAGGCATTTCAGCTTGGGGCACTGTAAAAAATCCCTGGGTGTGCTAAGGGTGTTATGAAAACCTATACTATTCAAATTGATATCAAACTTGTAGCCAACAGATTGATGTAAAATTATCTATTTTTGCCTACATTTTGTGTTTATGCAATTATACCATTTAATTGAAGCTGTGGTTTTGAATACAATTTTAGCTTTTTGCAAATAGTTGCTACAGGTGATGTGTTCATTTTTGAATAATAAAGTGTTGGCTTAATTATTTTAAGAATTTTATATAATTTTCCTTAGTGTGGATAATTTGCTTTGTTATCCATATTTCATAGTCGGTATTTTAGAATTGAGACTACATTTCTAGTAGTATTCTCAGCTTAAAGGCTGAAATAAATGTTTTTTTTTTAATGAGCAAGAAAGCTTTTACGTTAACATCTTACTCAGATTAACATAACCAAATTTAAATCTATGCAAGTCAGACAGAATTAGAGATGGCAGAATGCTGGCATGTGCACTCACGTGCCGAGGAACTTCTAAACCGTGTCCATCAGCTTGTCGCCTCTTTTGGTCACAGATGCTCCCCATGCCGGGATTTCTACGAACTTTCTAAAGAAGATGCTTAGTCTAATAGTTTTGACCATCAGCAAAACTGCTCTAAGAGTTACCCTAGATTCTACCTTTCTATTTCATTAACTCTCCTAGAAACAATTCTGTTCCAGTACATTCTTTCTTTCTTTCTGGGTTCAGAGTTCTCTTCTCTCTAGGAAAACCATCAGGTTACACAGTGTTTGTAGTTCCGAACGTCACGGGCGGTTATGAGGGACAGCTGATGTGTCCCACCAGCAGCAAGACTGTGAATTGTACATGACGGTGACAGAAATGACCAGTCCGGTCCATGTGCAAAGGCAGGAGTTTACAAAGTAAAGGGGTCAGTACTAATTGATCACTGGCACCCTGAAACCACAACTTTTCATTCACCTTTTTATTTTTTTGAATAATTATTTTATCTTATATGTTCATCAAATATATATCTATCTGGGGAAAATGCTCCCTTTGAAAATGATAACTTTTAGTTATGCATGTTAAACTACTTTTTTGAGACAGGATGTTGCTCTGTTGCTCAGGCTGGAGTGTAGTGACACCGTAACTGCTCACTGCAGCCTCTGGGGCCCAAGTGGTCCTCCCACCTCAGCCTCCTGAGTGGCTGGGACCACAGGCACACACCACCATGCCTGGCTAACTTTAAAAAAAGTTTTTTTTGTTGTGGCTGTTTTTTGTTGTTTTTGTTTGTTTGTTTTTTTTGTTGTTTTTTTTTTTTTGTAGAACAATGTCTCTCTATGTTGCCCAGGCTGGTCTTGAACTCCTGGGCTCAAGTGATCCCCCTACCTCAGCCTCAAAATGTGCTGAGATTACAGGCGTGAGCCACCGCATGTGGCCAAAGGCATTCTATTATTTTAAAATTTACTTTCTTATTTTTGTTGTTGAGTAAAATTGAGAAAGACTGAGGAAAATATGGGGCAGCAGTGAGAGAAGGAAGTGAACGAGAGCAAGAAGGTGATTTACATTTTAGCCAGTATTTCACTGGACCCCAATTTGAGCAAAAAATGAAAGACATCAGGCTTCCTTACCTGTTGTTACCCATGCTCAGTGAAAAGGCATAAAAATAACCTTCAACAACCTTATGCCTATTGAAGTCAGAACCCTGTAGTGTAGTCATTTAATTGCATTTGTATTAGATGTGATTAAATATTTTAGTTGTATGTATTCATCACAATGACTGGACGTTAGGAATAAATAATTCAGGCCAAGAAATACATGGAACGTTAAGGAAGTTATTAGGAGCAAGGGATTTCCTACAAGCTAGAAGTGAATCCAAAGCAGGGTCAGAGATGGGTCACATTGGAAAGACCAAATGTTAGAAAGACAAGGAGATTTTGGTGACGAGGCCACCCTATCCAGAGAGATGCTGCTGCAGAGTTGATCAGGGCTGGAAAGCGTGGATCAAAGACGAAGAGCAAGTGTTAACAGCCTCTCCTTATGCTTTCAAAGGATTATTTTAGGAGGATTAAGTTAGGAGACTTTAACCTTCCCATGTGTACTAAATGGGGCCTCACTGTGTTAGTTTCTGGGGGCTGCCGTAATAGTACCACAAGCTAGGTGGCTTTAAAAAAAGAAATTTATTCTTTCACAGCTCTGTAGAGAAGTCCAAAATCAAGGTGTTGGCAGGGCTGGTTCCTTCTGAAGTTGTGAGGGGGTCAGTGCCAGGCTCCCTCCAGCTTACAGTTTTGCTGGCATCCTCAGCATTCCCTGGTTTGGGGACACATCACCCTGATTGCTGCCTTCACCCTCACAGGGCTTGCTCCCCGAGTGCATGCATGCCTGGTTCAAGTGCCCCTTCTTTCAAAGGACAACAGGCGATGGATTAGGGCCCACTCTAATGACCTTGTCTTGACCTGTTCATCTGCAAATACCCTATTTCCAAATAAAGGCACATTCAAAGGTGCTAGGGTTAGGACTTCAACATTTTTGGGGGAAACACCATTCAAGCCATAATGGGTGGTGATTGATAATGACACTGAGTTTTCTTGCCTAGTAAATAGTCCATATTCTAAAGGCCTTGGTACTGCTGAAAAAAGAAGTAGTTTAGTGTTTCATGAGCTTTCGAATACCCTTGCTATCCCCTAGACCTGTTTGCAAACAGGAGCTTTTAATACGTATTCCTACCAACTGGTTACTCTCTCAATGACCTTGAATCTATCCTGAATTAATCACCTACATCATGGCACTGTAGAAGCCACAGCAGGTCAGAGGGGACTTACTTCTTGTTGCCATGTTAAGACAGCACGTAGCGGCCACTAATGTGAATTCTACTCCAAACAACACGGTCCCTCCGTTACAGCAGAAAGGAAACTGAATAACTCCCAGATGCCACCTGGGAGTTATTTTTATTTTTACTAAACCACCTTCATCCCTTCGGAAGAATGCAATGCAATTCCATGCAGTTCACATAATCTCATACTATCCCCACTACATCTCTGAGATGTATAGTTATTCCCCTTTTTATAGAGTGAGGAGACTAACAGGGGTTAAGTGATCTACCAAAGGGCATATTATCAATGAACAGAAGATTCAGGATCAGCCCAGAGCTGACAGACTCTAATGCTAATAATATAATCCATATGAACATTTCTTTAGAAGGCAAACAGTATCATAGGCTTCCAAGGAAAACAGCAGACCCACGCTTTGTTCAAGCCCATCCCTTGGACCCATTCCCCAGCAGCAACTTCGTAGAATTCTTTTGGCATTCTTCTCACATATTTATCTCCATATTTCTGGATTATATGTTTGTATTGCTTATTCTTGATTTATTAATTGTAGACATCATCTATCCAGACCTTAGCAGGACTATAAAGCTATGGTGTTCTTTCACGTTCTTTCCTACTCCCGTCTTTCCCAAAGTAGGTACATCATTGGATTTTGTTAAGTGAATGCCCAGTGTTTACCTTATTTTGAATGTAGAAGTATTGTTCATGGCTGAGCCCAGTGGTAAACAATGACACTTCCATTCTTGGGAAACTGTTCTTTTACCTAAAGTTTTTAATGGTCTTGTTTTGTGAGAGTTGATGTTGTTCATCCTTCGGTTTTCTACAGTCCTATCACAAATTCTTTCCAAATTCTGCATCCGTATTAGTAAACACCTTTAAATAGTATGTCCTGCAAGGCTGAATACATCAGGGACTTCATCAGCTCAGCTTCTTCTTGCAGCCAGGCCTGGGGGGCCTCTGTCCCCTTGCTGCATGGTGGTTATTGTCACATTTCATGTCATCTCTCTGCCACAGATCTCCCATTTTCCATATCCCATGTTTTTTCTTGCTGGATTTCCTTTCTTGTTTTGGTAAGTTATGCCTTCTAATAGGCTGTACAACCCTAGAGTGATAGTTTAGCTAGGTATAGAAATCTAGATTAAAAAATAATTTTCCCTTGTGATTTTATCTCCAACACATGATGTTGCTTTTGAGCAATCCGTACTATTTGTGTTTTACACCTTACTGAGGGATACTTGATATGCAATAAACTGTACACATATACCATATACAATTTGATACAGCTTGACAAATATATATACCCATGAAATTATCATCACAATCAAGATAACAAACATATCCATCACCGTCAAAAGTTCACTTCCCTTCTTTGCAAACCCTCTCTCTTACCTCTTTCCACCTGCAAACAACCACGAATCTGCTTTTTGTCAGTATGGATTGGTTTGCATTTATTAGAATTTTGTATACATGGGATTTTATAGTGTGTGCTTTTTCTTGTTTCTTGTCTGGCTTCTTTCACTTAGCATAATGATTTTAAGAGTAATCCATATATAGCATGCATCCATAGGCCATTCCTTTTATGGGTGAGTATTCTGCTGTAGGGAGAGACAGTTGTTTATCCATAAGTAATGTCCTTCAGTCAACCAGCCACATCTCCAGTGCTGAGTCGTCACAGGGGGCTAGTGGCAATCATCTTGATCAATACAACAAATAGTAGTGCCATCATTGCAAAATGTTCTAATGAGCAATACTCTAACATTCTATAGTTTTAGCTCTCACATTTAGGTCTGTGATGCATTTTGAATTAATTTTTGTATGTGACATGAAGTAAGTGTTAGTATTTTTTTGAATATTGTTACTCATTGTTCTAGTATCATTTTTTGAAAAGATTATTCTTTACCCATTAAATTGCCGTGGCACCTTTGTCAAAAATCAATTGACCATATATGTGTGGTTTTACTTCTGGATTCTTTATTATTTTACATTGATCTATTGATCTATGTTTATGTCAATACCACGCAATCTTAATTACTGTATAAGTCCTAAAAACAGGTGGTGTAAATACTCCAACTTTGTTAGTGTTTTTTCAAAGTTGTTTTGGCTGTTTTGTGTACTTTGCATTTCCATATAAAGTTTGGAATAAGCTTGTCAACGTCTACAAAAAAAAAGCCTTCTGCAGTTTTAATTGAGGCCTTACGGAATCTATAGATGAATTTTGGGAGAACCGATATCTTAACAACATTGAGTCATCAATCCTTCAACATGTTATATAATCTCCACTTATTTAAATCTTTAGTTTCCCTTAGTCATGTTTTTCAGTTTTGAGTGCAAAGATCTCATACATCTTTTGTCATATTTATCCCAAACTATTTTAGTTTTGGATTCTTGCCATGGACATCCCGTCATGTGCAAATAAAGACATTTTTATTTCTTCCTTTCTAATCTGATGTCTTTTTTTTTTTCTTATCTTATTGCACTGGCTAGAACAGCAGTCCCCAACCTTTTTGGCACCAGGGACCAGTTTCGTGGGAGACAAGCTTTCCACAGATGGGGGGTTGCGGGGGGATGCTTTCAGGATGATTCAAGTGCATTACATTTATTGTGCACTTTATTTCTATTATTAATACATTGTAATATATAAATGAAATAATTATACAACTCACCAGAATATAGAATCAGTGGGAGCCCTGAGCTCATTTTCCTGCAACTGGATGGTCCCATCTGGGGGTGATGGGAGACAGTGACAGATCATCAGGCATTAGATTCTCATAAGGAGCACACAACCAAGATCCCTCGCGTGTGCAGTACACAACAGGGTTCACGTGCCTATGAGAATCTAATGCCATCACTGATCTGACAGGAGGCAGAGCTCAGGCGGTGATGTGGGCACGGGGGAGCAGCTGTAAATACAGATGAAGCTTCGCTGGCTGCCCACCTCCTGCTGGGTGGCCTTGTTCCTAACAGGCCATGGACAGGGACAGGTACCAGTCAATGGCTGGGCAGGGAGCTGCGATTCCTGGGCTAGAACCTCTAGTGCAGTGTTGGAGTGAAGTGGTGAGACCTGGCATTCTTGTCTTATTCTTGATCTTAGGGAAAGCTTTCAGTCTTTCATGTTAAGAATGGCATTAGCTGGCTCACACCTGTAATCCCAGCACTTTGGGAGGCCGAGGTGAGCAGATCACGAGGTCAGGAGATTGAGACCATCCTGGCTAACACAGTGAAACCCCGTCTCTACTAAAAATACAAAAAAATTCGCCGGGTGCGGTGGTGGGCACCTGTAGTCCTAGCTACTTGGGAGGCTGAAGCAGGAGAATGGCGTGAACCCAGGAGGCGGAGCTTGCAGTGAGCCGAGATCGCACCACTGCACTCCAGGCTGGGTGACAGAGGAGACTCCGTCTCAAAAAAAAAAAAAAAAAAGAATGGCATTAGCTATAGTCTATGCTTTTCTGATTCCTAACCTTTTATATGTAGCCTATTTTTTGTTTAGTTTGCTTTTCTAAAAATCTGATCTATGGTTTTTCTATGCAAACTATTTTGTTGTCTGTTTTTATTTTCTCTTTTTATTACTGGTTTTTGAAGTTGCGTGATGATGTGTATTGATATCTTTTTTGATTTCCTGTGCTGGGAATTTGATGTACTTTTTCCATCTTGAAAGTCATATCCTTCAATTCTGAGAAATTTCATGAATTGTTTCTTTAAAATTTTCTCTATCTTTCTCTGGTCTTTCTTTCTGGAATTCCTATTAGAGATCACATCTTTTGCATCATCTTTTGATTTTTATATTGTTTCTCTCCTTTCTCTCTCTCTTGCTCTTTTGGCTCTGTTTTCTTGGATAGTTTCTCACATTTATCTTTCACTTATTTCATTGATTTGTTTTTGTTCAACAATCATATTTTTACATTCCAGGACATATTTTGTCCTCTGAGTTTTTCTTATATCTTTTTGGTGTAAATACTCTGCTGGTTTCATTTCATGAATTATAATATCCTCTTTATGAGTTTTTATGTAAATGCCTCTACTTGTCCCGAATGGCTTTGGCTCCTTCTGAATCCCTTTACCTGTTAATTTTGGACTCAGCCTTTCATGTAGGGGCTTTCCTCTAATGTATGTTTATTCTTTTTATCTGTTAATATTTTTAAATGAGGCACAAAAAAGCTGATTGGAAGCTTTGGGAGGGGCTGTATGATACCTGGTAGGTTTACTGCAGCCTGAAATTTGAATGTTCCATTGCAGGAATATCCAGATGTCAGTTATGTGTAGTTTTGGGGATCTCCCCTCTTCTTGAATCCTTTTGTTTCTCTAGAGAAAAATTTTGCCATCACCTACAGGCATTCTTGCAACTGCACAGAAGGGGACGGAGGGACCCCTAGTTCAGGACATAAGCTCTCATGTAACAGGTCTGTTCTCAGGGCAGCCCTTCTCCCCTCCCATCTGCTACGCTTACTGTCTCCTCCTCTACTGCCTCTCTCATTCCATTTTCTGTAAATGAATCTGCTGCGTTGGAGGAGGGGTCGCTGCCGGTGTGCTGGGGAGGGGAGGGGACTTCCAAGTCTGGCCTCTCTCCCGTGGACTTCAGACTCCTTTTAGTTCTATCATTTCAGACACTGGAATTTCAGGTTCCAGTTCCTTTCTGGTTCTGTAGTAAGATTAGCATGTTTCTTATCATAGCATTCACTTTAGGCATTGCGTTGGCTTTCTTAGGTCTGCTTTCTCTTTATTTCTGATCTCCAAAAAATTTACTGCTGTTCATAAGCCAGTAAAGCCTCCTCTCCTTTTTGATACTGTTTAATTTTCATGTGAGTGGGGTTACAAGAAAGAAAAAATCAATAAAACACGTGTTGAAATCGCCAAGTTTAACCAGGAGTCCCCTGCACTGCAGTCATCATCCTAAATGGCTTTCCTTGGCGATGCTGCCCCCTTACCAGAAACCTAGAGAAGGTCTCAGGAGGTCTCGCTTCCCTGGCTTGTAGTCCATCGTAAGGTTTTGCATTGCTAACTGGAATTTTCTCCTTTATTAGGTCTTGGACATTCACTCTTTTGTCTCACAAAACCCTCTCCTTTTTTTCCTTTGTCTCCCTGTGTCCTTGACCCTTATGGAAAACGAGAGCCAGCTTCCGTTCCTCAGCCTTTCTTCTCTAAACACCAAGTTCCACCATTGACAGAACACTGAGTCCTGCAGTCACATGGACACGAGTAAGGAGAGTTCAGAGGCTGCAGTGGAGTTCCACACGAAGCACAGGAGGTGAAACCCCCTTTTCCTGGCTCCTCAGGAGACATGTGAAGACAACGCGATTAGAGGTCCTTCAGGCATGGATAGTGTTTGTATCTGCTGAATCCCTATCCATCTCACATCTCCACCTCTAAATGCGCACTTTCGGATATCTGTGAATACCCCCTGTGAAGTGCCTGGTTGGCAGGGGGTGGGGTGTGCAGCTCTGTGTCCAAGTATGAAATGCCCCAATGCCAGTTGCAATTGTTTTGATTTTGGTGTTAGAGTCTAATGTTAGCTGTGACCCCCTCCTTTCCCTTTTCATCTTGAAGAGACTGTCTTCATTTGAAATAGGGAAAGGAAGGGAGTGTAACTCTCACAGGAGTGATGGGAGCCACCCCACACTGAAGCTGCGGTAGAACCTTGAGGTGGAACCATTTCTGCAAAGGGTGTTCTTAGAAATAGGAACCACAGTGCTAAACACCACCACCACCTACAGCCCCAGCAATGAGGCCAATCACCAGGCAGACTCTGGCAGACAGAGAGAACACAGCCACAGAGGGATGCCAGTCCCTACAGACAGCAATGAGGCCAATCACCAGGCAGACTCCAGCAGACGGGGAGAACACAGCCACAGAGGGATGCCAGTCCCTACAGAGGACGAGATGATCTCAGTGCTATTACATAAGCGCTAACAGGGTGATTATTCCACCTAGTCCACGAACATGGAATTTTATCTAGTGGCCAGAGATGTCCAAAGAATTGCCACAGAAAGCTTTTCACAGAATTATTAAGTGATTCATGGGCCCTATTCAGAAATGTCCAGAAATAGAAAATGCACGTGGTATTTATAAAGGGGTTAATTCATTATTCTCTTCTCTATCACAGAAAAAGTAGGCTACTGCTGGAACCAAAGGTCCCCAAAATAAAGTCAATGAAACTATTGTGGCCTGAAACTTAGAGACGTTCTTTGAGCATATAAGCGAATTGGACTCAGGGACCTAAAAATCAAACAAATACTGAAAAAAAAAAAAAAAAAAAGCATTTTATGGCAGGTCATTGTATAAGTGTCAGAATTTGGATAAAGAATAATAAGGAAAATTTTTTTTTTCTTCTCAAAATACACATACATAGCTATACTTAAATATAACTGTGCCCTTCTTCTCACTGGTACATAACATATACAAAAAAGACAAAATGGAATTATGGCTGGTATTGGGACTATTTAGATGATTCCTATATAATCTGGAAAATGTGTATGATGTAGCATTTATAGGGCACAAATACACCATTGTGTGATGTGTCTTCCACTATTACACCAAAAGCACAAAACACTACAACACAAAACAATTTGGTTTGGCTTTTAAAATAAAATGAGGAATTTAATTAAGCAAACAGACAAAAAAATCCTTTTAAATATAAGATTGGAAAAATCTTTCTAAAATTATTTTTATAGACACAATATCCTGCAGGGTTTTTAGTTTGAAGTAGAAGGAACCCAGTGGTTCAATGAGAAATGGATTTGATGAAACATTGGCTCTGGCAGGCTTAAGAGGTAGCTTGCCAACTTAGTGTTGAAAAAGTTGATGACAAAAGGTTCCTGAAATCAAATTTTCCTCTTTGGACTCCTTCTAGAATGCCTCCAAGTCTGATTTTCATAAAATGAATTCAGGAAGCCAAATCTGTCTTTATCCTATGTTATTATGTGAGAGAATTTTCCACGACCTCGAAGGGAGAACACACGTTTTGGTGAGTTTGCGAGTGAAAATCTTATTATAATTTATTTCCAAGAGAAAAAGACAAATGATCCAGAATGTGCTCACACTCACACATTCTGTGAAATGTGTCCTGCCAACACAGAAGCAGGGCGCTCAGCTGGACCAGGGGTCTCAGGCCACACTCAGTTCACTCATGTGTGTGGAGCAAGTGTGTTCAGAGACAGCGTCCCTAAAACATCTCTCACCTGGATTTGCTCACTCAACAAGTAAATAGGACCTCTGTATCCTAAGTTCTAGTACACAGAAACATGACATTTTGAATCATCTGAGAAATGCAGTTTGCTTTTAATAGAATAAGGAAAAAATAAAAAACATTTTTTCTACATTTAAAAACAGCATAGGCCGGGCACGATGACTGAAGCCTGTAATGGTAGCACTTTGGGAGACTGAGGCAGGCAGATTGCCTGAGCTCAGGAGTTAGAGACCAGCCTGGGCAACATGGTGAAACCCAGTCTCTACTAAAATACAAAAATTAGCCGGGCATGGTGGCAGGCGCCTGTAATCCCAGCTACTCAGGATGCTGAGGCACGAGAATTGCTTGAACCCGGGAGGAGGAGGTTGCAGTGAGCCAAGATTGTGCTACTGCACTCCAGCCTGGGCGACTAAGCAAAACTCTGTCTCAAACTAAAAAAAGAAGGAAGGAAGGAAGGAAGGAAGGAAGGAAGGAAGGAAGGAAGGAAGGAAGGAAGGAAGGAAGGAAGGCAGGCAGGCAGGCAGGCAGGCAGGCAGGCAGGCAGGCAGGCAGGCAGGCAGGCAGGCAGGCAGGCTGTTCAACACCAACAAAAGTTACAAAAAGAAAAATTAGATAATTGTCCACACCATGCATGTAAACTCACACTGATTGAAGTGGCAACATTTGGTTTGAATATTTGAATATTTTTTCAGCTTTTCTTAAGGCATACTCATGTATCAGAATTACCTAGGATGTTTCCAAAAAATGTGGATTTCTGAGTCCCACCCAGTAGCAGATAACCATATTAAATACCCCTTAATCTGGGGGTGGGTGTATCTCAGAAATCTTTATTATAACAAACCCTCCAACTAACTGCTTTGCCTATGAAACTTTAGAACCACTGAGTTCAGATAGGTCCTTCACTTCTTTCCTAACATATTAACTAATGAAATGAAAAAAAAAATTCACACCTGAATTTCCCTAGTGTATAAATTTCTTCTTATGCAGTCATTGAGTCATTCCAAACTCTGGAAGTTGAGTTAATTATTTCAACATACCAAAAAAAAAAAAAAATTGGGCCAGGCATGGTGGCTCCCATCTGTAATCCCAGCACTTTGGGAGGCCAAGGTGGACAGATCACCTGAGGCCAGGAGTTTGAGATCAGCCTGGCCAACATCGCAAAAACCCAGCTGTACGAAAAAAAAAAAAAAAAAAAAATTAGCCAGGTGTGGCAGCAGGCACCTGTAATCCCAGCTACTCGGGAGGCTGAGACAGGAGAATCGCTTGAACCCAAGAGGTAGAGGTTGCAGTGAGCTGAAATTGCACCACTGCACTCCAGCCTGGGCAACAGAGTGAGAATCCATCTCAAAAAAAAAAAAAAAAAAAAAAAAAAAAGATTTTTACAAAATTGACTTTAAGACCTCAGAGCTGTGTTATGACCACTTGAAATTTGGCTACTGCTATTGAGGAACTGAGTTTTTAATTAAAGTAAATGTAAATAACCACATGGGGCTAGTGGCAGGCGTATGAGGTAGTGCAGACATTGATCATTTCCATCATCACAGAAAGTCCCATCAACAGCCTTGTCTTAGACAATAAACCGCAGTGCCCAGTGCTGCCCAGCTGATTTTGAGAGTGCCTGGATATGTGTGTGAAGTCCCTCAGCTTCTTTGCAGGAAACATGCTTGAGTCAAACGAGGGATTACTCATTTACATTGTATTTTATTTACACGAGACAAGCTATTTTGTATACTGCATTGTGTTTATGGATGAGACGGGCATTGTAATCAGAAGGTTTATAGATAAAACGGAAATGTTCATATTCAATGGCATTTTTCAGTTCTAGAGTTCTCGTGTGTTTTCTTTCCAATTGTTTTTGCTTCTCTATTGATATTTCCTATTGATCCCACAATATTTTTACATTTTCACTTAAATCTTTCAACCTATTTATAATGGTCGTGTTAAAGTCCATCGTCTTTGTCATTTCCAGTCAGTTTCTTTTGACTGATTTTTCTCCTCACATTTTTCTCACATTTCCTTGCTTCTTTATATATCTGGCAAGTTTTTATTGCATGCTGGACATAGTGGATGCCACCTTTTTGAATGTCTGGGTTTCGTTGTCCTCATTTGAAGAATATTGAAGTTAATGGTGGCAGGCAGTTAATTTACGTGCAGCTCAACTTGATCCTCTTAAGGCTTGATTTTAAGCTCAGTTAGTGAATGCCTGCAGTAGTCTTGACTCTAGGGCTAAAGTAACCTTATTCCTAAATCACGTCTGCTCCAGGATGTTAACTAAGTGCTTGGTGTGTTCAACAAGGTCTCTCCATACTGGTTTGTTGGTCCTCATTGTCTTCCAGCCCCATGCCGGTTCTGGAATTTCTACTCAGCTCCTTTCCCTGGTAGTTGGTCTTTGTCTGCTGTTTTGGAGTCTTGCCTTAGCAGGTAGAGCTAAGTATTCAAAGATGCCAGCAGGCCTCCCTGTGGATTTCTGAAGCTTCTCCTCTGAGCCTTCAGCCTGTGCTCCCCTCCAGCTCCACTGTATCTCCTACACTTCTCGACCTAGCAGGATGGCCTTGTCCTGCCCGGGCTCCTCTGGGACCTGCTTTGGGAAGGCTCGTGGCAGGACACTGGGCAATCCCGGGGCTCACCTCTGTTATGGCCCTTCTTTCAGGGAGCACAGGCCTGCACTCTTATTGTCAAGCATCTGAAAACACTCGTTTCACACATTTTGTCCAACTTTATAGATTTTTAACAGCAGAAGTTCTAGTTTGATACCAGTTTCATCATGACCAGAAGTAGAAATGCACATGGAAATTAACTGTCACAGCTAAAAGAACAGTGAGAATTTTCAAACAGTTTAAACAGTAGATCTCCCACTAAAAGAAATTTGCCTAAGAGGACACAGTCCAGATAAGTCAAATACACTTAAGTAGAGACGGTTTTCAGAATTTAACAGACCAGTAACTTGTTACATAATTTCATCAAGTTCTGGACACATGTCCACTGTCCATTTATAAATGAAATCAGAAGAAGGACCTCGTCCTTGCATGAATATGGTTCACGGGACTAGAAAGCAAGAACCATTGGTTCTTCTGGATCCAGGGCACCTGCTTGTATAACTTAGGCGACACTTTGCTCCCTGTGTGCCAAGGTACCCTGGGACCTCACAGCAAGCTCACAGGGGTGCCAACAACATTGATATTTTCAATGTTCAAGGGAAATGCAGTGATAACTGTTGTCTGTGGACACCGCACAAACTAGTAGCCCGATATGGTTCATGGTTCCATATGAGACAGGGCTACAACCCTCATGGCAGCAGCCTTGTCTCTGTGAATCTGGGTTTTGACATTTGCTGCAGTATAAAAGCAAGTACCCCACAAAAATCAAAGCAGAAAATGAAACGAAGGTGGCAGCTGCAAAATCTCCTTCCAATGGCAGGCACACACATGCCATTAGTAAGAAATTATGATTATTAAAGAATTTAATTACAATCTCACTCTTCTGTCTCTCTTTTTGGAATTCTTTGGAAAAAAAAAAAAAAAGAGGGTTATTTACCGTGCAGAGTTTCCCACGGTCTGGGTTGCCAATTGCATCCGTGGTATCCTTTATCATTGCCTCTTCCGTGACTTTTCTGGGAACTGACAGTTGGCCTCAGAGTCCTGATACTGTTCAGGTTTGATTCAAGGGCAAAAGGGAAGCAGCGTGACTTCCGGGAGTTGGTGCCATTGAGGGTTAATGCTTGAATCCATTCGTTAATTAGGAGATGTGAAATGCTTTTTTCAAATTCTATCATTACCATAATGTATTAGCTATAATACTTCTACAAAGGAAAAAATGTGTCTTCTTGACTGTTAGGTTACCCAGTGGTAGAGTTAGTACAGAAACCAGAATGCACATGCTACAATCTTTCCCTTTATTTACCAGTTTTCAAAATAGCGAATCAGTTCCTTATATGCACTGTATCTTGTGCATTTAGAAACATTATCCTGAGAAGGGGTTCAGAGGCTTCACCACAGTGTCAAAGGGGCTGACAGTGTCCATGGAACTCCCATTTTAGACTATTCCAGGAGTCACAGAGGTCAATTTGACATCTTGGGCTTACAACAAAGATGTTCATTTTAAGCCATGACCTGATTTAAGATTAAGTAAATCAAATTTGCCCTTGGGTTTTTGCCAATGTCAACCCTCCCAGAGTCCACTGCTGTTCAACCTCTCCTCTTCTAAGTCCCAGTGGATCTACAGAGTGATTCCAACTGATCGCTTCCTTTGTCTCCACAGCACTCAATCTTTGCATCTTGGTGGTTGGTGAAATTCCACCTTAGTTGCACTGTGATCTACACCGTATGTAGACCCTACAGTGGTAGCTGTGGTGTAGGGATACTGATTTGAAGTCAGATGATCTAATTCAAACGTTGACTATGCTACTTACTAGCTTTGTAAACATGAAGCAAATTGCTTCACGTCTTTGAGCTGGTTTCTTCAAATGGAAAATGGCAAAAATGATATATAACTTGAAGGACTGTGAGAACTAAAGAAGGAAATATTCTTGAAAGATTGAGCCATTAGAGGTTCTCAGCAAATATTTGTTAAATCTGATTCTCAGTTCCCAAATGCAGGGGATTTGTTCATTAGATCTTTGGTACTGGCCATCGCAGTAAAAGAAAAAAAATTATTGCACTGTGAGATAGTTCCGATTTAGGGCTGTAAGCGATAACACATTCCCATCCATTTCAGCGAACTCTCTCTCTCCCTTCCTCTCTCTCCTTCCTTCTCCTTCCCTTCCCTTCTCTTGTTCTTCTTCTTCTCTCTCTCTGACTCTTCCTCTGTGTCTCTGTCTCTCTGTCTACCTCCGCCCCATACGTGTCTCTCTCCTAGAGGCGCAGGGCTGAGCTCTGACAGTCAGAGCTGTGTGATTCCGAAATGCTCCTGAGAGCAAGTCACACTCCACTCACGGCATGGCTGATCTTCCCTGGGCTCAACGAGGCTGCCCCAGTGAAGACATTCAATGCAGTTGGCTTCTCACCACCCTGGCTTGAAATGGCCACATCGGGCTCTAACCTCGAATCCAGTAGCTTCTGTACTGTGTCTCAGCCATCCCTACACCATCACGGTCCATCCCATTTGGTTAGTCTGAAAAACCAGTGATGTCCTCAGCACTCCCCAGGATTCTTTTTTGTGCCCCTCCCTGGTCAGAACGCACGTCCATTTCTGAGAACTGCAACCTCCTCCAGCCATTCACCCACCAGGCCCTTCTCTTCTCTTCCAGATGGCTTGGCATCTTCTTCCGAGCAAGCGCAGCTCTCAGGCCGGGCCTGAGCCTGCAGCCTGTGTGCCCTCCATCATCAGGGCCCCCTCTCAGGACAGGCTACACCGAGGGTGGGACGGTGGACTTCCAGGGACACTTCCAAGTCGTGCCCATGCAGGTTTGGATATTACTGTTCCTACCGATTCCCTGTGTCTCCCTGAACCTGTTTCCTTATTTGTCACAAGGGCATGAGAAACACTCACCTCAGCCTTGTTATAAGGATAAATAACAGATTTTTTCTTTTTTTTTTTTTTTGAGTTGGAATCTCACCCTGTTGCCCAGGCTGGAGTACAACAGCGTGATCTCAGCTCACTGCAACCTCTGCTTCCTGGGTTCAAGCTATTCTCCTGCCTCAGCCTCCTGAGTAGCTGGGTTTACAGGCATGCGCCACCACACCCAGCTAATTTTTTGTATCTTTAGTAGAAATGGGGTTTCACCATGTTGGCCAGGCTGGTCTCAAACTCCTGACCTCGTGATCCGCCTGCCTTAGCCTCCCAATTTGCTGGGATTACAGGTGTGAGCCACCGCACCCAGCCAATAACAGATTTAAAGTGTCTCATGCCTGGCATGTGTCAGCAACCGTCAGAAACTTAACAGGCAGCAGCCCCTTTCCTCCTCCCTCCTCTTCCTCTGTCCAGGGAAAGGCTCTCCCTCTATTTTGGTCTGAAGGCACTCCTCCTGGTCCCACGTTACCCTCAATAGTGCCCCACAGCTCCATGGTGAAAGCCCAGCTGTGGAGTCACACTCCTTGGGTCAAACCCAAGGCTGACACTTACTATGTGATTTACAATTAGGAAAAGGAGACAGGGCTCCTGTGAAGATTAGATGAGGTTGTGAAGGTGCAGACAGCTGGGCTCCTGGTGCACACTGTGTTCTTATTAAACACTGTGGTCACAGTTGTCCATTCTCTGGGATCCTCAGTGCCTCCTGCCATCGGCCTCCTCTCTGCACCCCTGCAGCCCCCGCAGCACTGTAGCTGCCCTCACTCCCCACTCCGAGCTGAGCTCCTTGCAGAGCTGTGTTCTCCGAGCCCCTCCTCCTTTCCGGTCCTGCCCCTCCACTCCACCCAGAGTCGTCTTGTGAGGGCTCACAGAGGCCTTTTACTTCTCCCCACACAATGAACATGCTGGGAACTTCCACCAACTGGACTTCCTATGGCCTTTGAGATAAGTGATAGCTCTTCCTCCTTGAAGTCTCTCCTCCCTTGGTATGTAACTCCAAGCAAGCTATACTCAATGTACACAAAACCATTTAGCATCTGTCATGGTTTCTCACTGTCTGTAGGATGACGTCTAAACTCTTTAGCATGGCATTCACATGGCTTACAATATGATTCCTGGAAAATAAGGTTCTGGTCTTATTTTCTCTGTTCCTTCATAGGCACCCGACTCCCCAGCAATATCAAAAAATCTTGCAATTTCCCAACCCCAACATCTTCTCCTACAACTCCATACATTTGCTCATAGTACATTCCCTGCCTTCTCTGCCCTCAAGCAGAAAATTCCTACTCATCCTTTAAGACTCAATCCACTGCCAACCTTCTCAGAGAAGCAAGGCCTCCTGGAGCCATGCAGCAAGGGACTGGCAGAGCAGGGTTCTCCTAGGTTCTCCGAGCCACACCTGACCTGCGTGGAGCCACCTCTGCCCATGGCCCTGGAGTGTGTCAGTGTGCACAGGTCCCACAAATCCTGGCACACATAACGGTAAAGACAATAGCAAGCCTGGGCGCCGTGCTCACTCTCAGACTGAGGCCAGGATGTTTCCGGATCATTCTCTGTCTTTGAGACCATTTCCCTGACCCTATTCTAGTCCCCACACAGACAGTTCCAAGGCCTGAGAAATAAGCTGAGTTCTGAGCTCAGCCGCGATCCCGTTCATGGTAAGTGAAAGTGAAATGTGATCATTCCACAGAATTAGAGACTGGAAAGAGCTTCTGATTTTGGAAGAACAATTTTGTAAAATGGATTTGTATGCATAACATCCATTGCAGTTGGTGACGGTGGAGTCAGTGACTAATAAAAATGTCATTTCCTGTGATTTTTATAAATTACAGTAAATATGCCAGTAATCACCCACATTAGCTGCTAAAATGCAGGCAGCCAGCTGGAATAGAGGCCAGGGGACCCCACTGAGGTCTCAAGAGGGAGACCCCACAGGTACAAATTGACACCTAGGCAAACAGTAGTTAATACATGCTAGAATTTGGAGAAGGGTAAAGTGTTAAAATAAATGTATGTCAAGCAGACGAATTTGGACTTCTCCATGAGGATCTGTCACGTCAAACAGGAAATCGCTATAAATTACTTGTAATAGTAAAAATCTTGTCATTTATAACCTTTAAGGCGACGGGCTCATTTAACACATCAACTCACAGATCATAATCTAGGCGAGTCGGCCTGGGTATTTATTTCACTTTTAACGTGTAGAAGCTGGGGCAAGCCATGCATGAGCTGCGAAAGCTCTCACAGTGCCCTGTCGGCTCCTCCAGCCGTGGGACAGGCCAGAGAGATAACTGCCTGAGGCTTGGGGGATGAACACATCAAGATAGGAGAGCCCTTCCTGCTCCTGTAAAAATTAAGACATGCCTGAACATGTCATGCCTTGGTTAGTCTCGTAATGAATAAATCCAAATAAATCCCACCATTATTCTGTTTATTTGTTTTACTTATAAGCTATTTGAAGTCATTGGAGCTGAAAGTGTGTTTCAACACGCCGAGCACATTTACAGTATCTTGTAATCATCTTGCTAACCAGTGCACAGGCGAATGATGAGTGGAATTTTGTGTTTATTTCAGATACCTCAGTATACACTGCCCACAGTTAAGAAACCACGACCTGAGACATTGTTTTGAAGAGGTGAAAATGCCTCCACTCAAGTGGCCCAGGAGCGTGATCCAGGAAGACGAACACACAGAACCATCTTCTGCATTGTTTGAAAATTCAGTGGAAACTAGGTATTTATGAACGAGATGCTTACTGCAGTTTGCATGCACTGAGTAGACATTTGTGGATTAATTCATCTACAGTTGGGGGAGAGGCTTCAAGAGGAGGGTAAGAGCAAAGAACAGACACAGGCCCAGCTGACCATTCCCTTCAGTGAGAAAAAGACCTGCAGGCAGAGTTGAGCACGCGGCTCACATTCACACATGCTTGGCATCATGAACTGTAAGGAAGAGCAAAGTTGGTTTCCAGAAAGACGTTAACTCACAGTCATACTTCTCTTCACTTCCCTTGCTCCTCTCCCTGGCCTCTCTACATCTCCCTGCTCTCTCCTGCACCAGGGCTTGGTCAGTGCTTAACTCTGGCAGGAGCCACGAGCGCTGCCTGCTGCAACTTGCTAGGATTCAGATGCCACTCATGAGGCATGGGCAAGTGTGAGCACACAGAAACACACACGCACACCTGCACAGGCACATGCAGCCTCTGTGGGGCATGTTTAGAACTCCTGGGTCTGCTGGTGGGTACCTTTCCCCCTCATGCTTTCCACGTTCAGCCAAGGCCTACTTCTATTGCAGTAAAAATTAGTCTCCGTGTCTGCCTGTCTGAACACAAGCTAACTTACAAGGAAACATGAAATTTAATTTTAAATTGAAGTTAAAAATTTTCAATTAGACTTAATTTAAAATTTTTAGCTTCATTTTAAAATTTAATTAAATTAGATTTAACTGGTTCCTTGAAAATTGCTGATCTCTCTCTGAACTTAATCCTATTTTCAAAATTATGGTTGGTTTTCTTAGATTGATAGGGTCCTCAGTGTGGCGAGGGAGAGGTATTTGAAGGTGAATATGAGAGCATCTACAGGTAAAGAGTTTAGGCACAGTTTAGATCATGTAGAGAACAACCTGTCATTTAGGGGGAGAAGCTGATTCTGGGAACCAAATTATTCAAATTAACCATATCCAATCTGCAGTGCCAAAACCAAAACCAAACCAACCAGCCTAAATTGTTCACTTTACTTTGGCAGGCACCAAATATGCATATGTGTATCAAATAAAGTGAACAATTGGAGTTCTTTCTCTAATTTAGATAATTTCTGGAAAAAACCCAGCAATCTACATCTTTTGCCTCAATTGCTAGATTATTACTGATGAGAGAATATTTATGTTTTTAACTTTTCTTTTTCCTTTGGGTGAGGTGGCTGGAATGGATGAATGTTTCAATTCTGCATTTCTAAACTCTGCATATCTATAGAGTGGTGTTGCATGTGTTACTCACATATGATTATTGACACATTTATTAATTTACAACAAAGTTAATTTCTATGGAACAATGGATAATTTTGAAAATATTTTGGATAAAATGTTACAAACTCATTATTCAATGAACTCAACAATGCATATTGTATTTCTTTGGTTCTAAGACACTCATTTTAAATATTTTTATCATCTCTGGAATCTAAATGCACCATTACCATCAGTGGCAACTTAGAATTACAATTGGCAGAGTTTTTTCTTTCATAGCAGCATGTAAAATAAAGATGCATCTTATAAATGGCATCTTAGGCTTGTTGAAATAGAAAAAGTGTGTGTGTGTAGAAGTAGCCTACAGATAATTTCTTGTCCAGATGGTCTCAGGGGTAAAAAAAATTGTTTGTGTCAAATATCAGCTATTCTTCCCTAATACTTCTTTATGTAGGGATTATAAATTATAACCCCAAACTTTTGCATAACTATTTTTATTCTAAAAACCTCTTGTCCTTATAATGAGTGGTTCATGCTAGTTTGCAGTGTGTATTTGACAGAGAATTTCTGTTGCTTTGTCCCCCGCTCCCATCAACTAAAAAAATCTACAAATGAAAACTCTAGGAGACCAGTTTCCCATTTGGTACCAAAGCTAAAAATGAGTTCCCTCAACTCCTCAAAAAAAAAAAAAAAAAAAAAAAATCAAAGTTAGTACCATTGAATGGGGTTTAGCTAATCTTATAAATTTTTAAATAAGCATGCCCACTTGCAGCAAAATCCTGTGTTACATTTGTGCTTGTTCTCTGGAAAGTTTAGAAGGCAATTTCTGTAATGCAGAAAAGTCTGTACCACTGACCTCCCAGCCATGCCACAAGATATTTCTGGTCTGAATTCTTTCTGTGTCTTTTCTCAGAGCCAGAAGTCTTGGAGAGCATTGAGAGGCAATTGTAAATATTAAGTCAGTTGGAGGTGATGTGGGAATAGTGGAGGGAAGAGAAACTATGTTTAGTGTTTTTTGGGGGGGTGGGGGCGGACGGAGTCTCCTCTGTCGCCCAGGCTGGAGTGCAGTGGCGCAATCTCGGCTCACTGCAAGCTCCGCCTCCTGGGTTCATGCCATTCTCCTGCCTCAGCCTCCCGAGTAGCTGGGACTACAGGTGCCTGCCACCATGCCCAGCTAATTTTTTGTATTTTTAGTAGAGACAGGGTTTCATTGTGTTAGCCAGGATGGTCTCGATCTCCTGACCTCGTGATCTGCCTACCTCGGCCTCCCAAAGTGCTGGGATTACAGGCGTGAGCCACGGTACCCGGCCTAGATTCCTTTAAATTTTAAATGGTCGGGGTTCCAGACAGGAAAATCAGCCATATTAGTGCTACACTAGAACACCTATTCTTACCACAAGCATGCTGGCTGTGGAGCTTACAGAGACATGTGCACACATACATGCAGTGAATATCTAAATTTTTTTTCCTGACAGCTATGCCATTTAAGGGTTGAGGTTGATATTTCTTCACTTTCAGCCCTCTGCTCTCTACCTCATCTCATTCTTTCTGGGACCATCCTATATGCACGATTTAAAGGGAATTACCTATTACTTCAATTATTTGTTTCTTATCAACTGATGTTAAACTACAAGGATTTGCATTGAAAAGACACAAAGAAAGAGCAAGCCATGGCACGTCGCCAGATGAAAGAGTAATGTTCTGGTGAATTTAACCTAAATAATTTACTGCTATATAAAAGTGGAAAAGTGGAAGGTGAACCCTTTGACCAATAAATCTCTCCTGCCCATGAAACCCTTATCTGGTCTCCTCCAATGTATTCCACACGTGGAAGCCATCATCACGGGCTCAGGCTTGTGATTTGTAAACCTTGATCTTCTGCACTCCGTGTCCTAAATATGGATAATTAGCATCAGTTTATCACGCCTCTGCATATTTTCTCTTCTCTCCAAACATGCATGCTTCTGTTGGCTGCCATTCTGCTACAGAAGATTATGGAGACAGATTGCAGAGAATGAATGTGCTAAACGAGATTAGGAAGGAATAGAAATAGCAACTTGGCCAATAAATTCCTCGTGAGAGCCTTATCATGCAATTACACGTTGACTTGCTTCACACTCTCCCAGCCTCTTAATCCAACACCCCCACCAGGAATGAAATTTCACTAATTTCTGAATTACTGCATATCCTCCTGACTTGTTACTGAGAATGGTTGGAAGGAGAAACATTGCTGAAAACAACATGTAAAACTTTATCATAAAAAGCAAACTTTAACTGTCAAAATGGGCGGTATGAATTTGGAATGTTTAAAGCATTTCAGCGTCGACGAATGGATGCACAAAGTCTTGGCATAGAGAGAGATTCAACTTTTCTTTGAGATTCACCAATTCTGCCATTGTGCCACCTTTGGGGATTCAGAACTGGCTGGGGGTGGGGGTGTTCCTTGCTCTTAAACGGGACTATCTGATGTGTTTAAACACAGGACAAAGCACCCACTGATTTTTCTGACTTCTCATTATTACTGATAACAGTCGCGATGCCTCTGGGTAATTCTGCGCAAATCACTTGACCTCTTTAAGTGCCACCTCCTCCCAGCTTAGGTGCACCCCTTCACCACCACAGCCCCTCCCGGCGCCAGCGTGCTGCAGCTTCTCATGCACATTAATGTACATAAATAGGAAAAGTCCTGCCTGTTCCGGATCTCCAAGAATGCTGTAATAGGGCATCTACAGGGGGAGCTCTCTTCTTGCTCTTCTCTGCCTGTTAATGTGATTCTCCCAGGGCTTTATAATACGTTAGGTATTTAAAGAGGCCCATTAAACCTTTCGATCCACCAGGGGACTATTTATAGCACAGAGCAGCAGTCAGACATTGTGGTGCCCCTACAAAAGCAAGGTTCTACAGCAGGAGAAAGAAAACCTGGCAGGCCTGAACGTGTGTTTACTAGAAGGAATGGAAATCTAGCTCACATATTAAAACTTGTGCTTAATATTTGTGCTTGCAGAAAAGGAAAGGAGTCCAATTCATGGTGGCAAGAATTAATTAGCAAAAGAAATGCACAGCGATTGTAAAAAGAGTTTTACACGTAGATCATAATGTTGTCTTCACTTTCTTTCCCACAAGTAATGCCTATGCGGGTTCACTGATGAGAGGGCCCTATGAGCCATCCAGAGAAAAGCTGCCATATTTCCCTTCCAGAAGACCTGCTTGCAGGCCTTGAATTTTGAGAGGTAAAACTGGACAGCATTCATTTGATGAATAGGTATTGAGCATCTCCTCTGCACACACTGCCAGGCACTGTTGCAGGACCATGGGGTGAAACAGCAGGAGGAAGGAGCCCTGCCCTGGAGGAGTTGGCCATGGGGAGGAAGCCGCCCCGATGTTGTTGCCCACCTGCTTGCCTTCTGCAAGCTGGTTGCTTTTCTACTGGCTGCCAAGAATCTCCTTTTTTGGAAAGAAAGCCAGCCTGGAACCCTCATTTACCTTGATTGGGAGGGAGGGACCCAAGGCCTGGGAGGCAGCCCTGGGAGGCACTGGTCTGAAGGGCTAGACCCTTGGTAAGAACCTCTGGAAGAACGCCTGTCTTCCGGAACCAGACAGGGAGGCGTGCAATGGGGTGGGGTGGGGGGTACTCCCAGCTGCAGGCACCTCTACTCCTAACTATCTGCAAGAGGACACACACACACACACACACACACACACACACACACCCTGGGTGTCAGAGAAGTCCTCCCTTCCCTGTACCTCCTCCTTCCCAAGCCCCTGAAATCCAGAGGTGCCTGTTTCCAGGCGCCAGCCCTGCTGAGTGGATGTGGGGATGGAGGTCACTGGAGGCCCAGGGCTGGTTTGTTGTTTTTGTTTCCTGTTAGGAGTACTGTGAAGGCTTTGCAGTGCTAGTTTTGGGAAATCTTAGGTTTGGCTTCATCTAACTCCTCTACTGGAGCAAGGCGTGCAGCCAAGCCTGCTGAGACCTCCCCAGGCCACGGGCCCGCGGCAGACCTGGGGCTTGCAGCCCAGCTCAGCACCTGCAGGCGGGGGGACCGCGCGCTTGGCTCGAAGACCCCGCCCTGGTCAGGGGACAGAAAATATGAAATCAGATGGGGAGTTATTAATAACTGTCCTCCCCTCCCCTCTGCCGTGTTTCCTGAATCCGTGCGCTATGCAGGAGGGGGGCGGGGGCGCGGGGAGGAGGAGGGGGCCGTTTGCCATTAATCTGGGAACAAGCGGCTAACCTCGGTGACTGGTATTTTCGCTTTTCTTTTCTCACTTTTCTCAGTGTGGGGAAAGCAGTCAAGCCCGCGCGGAGCGATTGTGAGGGGCTCTGCTGGAATTTGGCAGCGCGGAGGCTTGGAGAGAAGCCCCATGCTGGCTCCCATTCAGCCGGCCCGTTTTCCTCGAGCTTTGGAAGTTTCACTCAGCCGTGCACTCAATGGCTTCACAAAGCTGATTACAAGCTTCAGCGCATTCCTGAAGGAGCCAAAAGCGACGCAGGTGCAAACGAGCCGAGGGAGCCCCTTATCCCGGTGACAGAATGGGACAAGCTGGGAAAGGCTTGGACCACACAAATCCAAGGCTCACCAGGCAGCAGAAAGCCTGCCTTGGGAACCGGGGGTCATTATCCGCCCTATTCAGCGGGGCCCAGGGACCCTGGGGGCCGAGCGAGGCCAGCCCGGGCGGGAGCACCGCCGCCAGCGAGCGCCGGCGACAGGGGGGAACCCCGCTGGGCGCTGCGGTCAGGCCGGGGCTCAGGGCGCTGGGCTGTGCGTTTGCACAAATCTGTGTTCCGGCGGGCCGGTGTCAACCCTAGTGGGGACACGGGAGAAAGAGCACGCCAGTAGGCCACGCGGCGCGTGGGCAGTGCGCAACTTCTATCGGCGTCCAGGCTGGACGGCCACGTTTCAGCCGGTGCCCCCAGGCCATGGACACCCAGCTCCAGGGTCGCTCTGCGCCCTTTCTCCCCAGCCCACCTTTCCCATTGGTCCCCTCTCCTGTCCGAGTGGCAGCGCGGCCCCGCAGGGAGCGACCCCGGGAGGGACAGTGACCGCACGCGTGGAGTGGGGACGGCGGGGCACAGGGCCGTCGTCTAAGAGTGTTCGCATGGCCGAGGACGCTTTCGCTGCGAGTTTGGGGTCGAGGGGCAGTTCCCTCCCGGAGTCATTAACTTCGTCTCCTCGTGCTCAGGGACCAGCAACTTGGTGCTGCGGGCGCCAGAAAGAAAAGGGTAGCGCCTCGCGGAGCGCGCCGGGGAAGACGGACTGCAGCAGCGGGACGCGGGGGCGGGAGGGGCGCAGCGGAGGGGAGCGCTGGGCGGCGGGGAGCGCTCGGGCAGCCACCCTGTCCCCGTCTGGAGCCCCGCGCTGCGTCTAGGAGGGCGCAACACGCAGTCCCCGCGGGGGCCAGAGCTCGGAGCCCCCTAGTGCATGCCCCCTCTCCTCGCGCCCTGCCGAGGCCTCGGCCCTGCCTGCCCTGTCCTGGGCCTGGTTGTGCCCGGGGGTCCCCGCGGGCAGGGCGCGGGGCAGGCAGGGCGTGCGCGCCGACGCTCTTTTGTCTGATAACTAATTTGAGTTAATGCGATCTTTATGTAAAGCTAACAGCGGATAATTGTCTATTTTCTCGCCAACAGTCTCCATCACAATCACTTATCTGGAAACCTGCGGTTGGATTAATCGTTATATTCCCGAGATGAGCGTTGCTGCCATCCGCAGCGAACGCGGGTAGGGACCTGGAGACGCCTCCCGGGCGCTGGCGGGGCCGGTGTGGGCCAGCTCCGCTACCGCCTGAGACGCGATGTGCCCAGGTGTTGGTGCCTGCGGGCGAGGGCTGTGGGGCGCCTTCCCCAGGACTTGCTTGACTTGCTTTTCGCTCGAGTGGGTGGTGCGCGGGTGCGGGAGGCGGAGGGAGGAGGAGGGGTGAGGGGAGGAGGGCCTGTGGGGCTGCGGACCCGGAGCAGCCTGGGTGGAGCGCGGCCTCGGGAGGCCCTGGGTGCATTGCGGCGGGGCCTGGGGGGCCCAGGCGCTGGAGGAGCCGTCGGTGCCGGAACGCAGCGTGTTTCACTTGGGAGAAACGTTGCCCTCGGTCCCTTGCCTCCCTCCTGTTGTCTCGGTTTTTCTGGCTTCGTCCTTCGTCCCACCCACCCGTTGCCACTTCAGGTCCCTCCCCCAGGATCCCCTCCTTAAGGATCCAGGTCTCTGAAAATTATTGGCAACAGTTACACGCCCCACGATTGAAATCCGCAAGAGAAGAGTCCCAGTTCTGCAGGCCGCTCCAGGGCTAGGGGTAGAGATGGTGGCAGGTGGTGCGTCAACTCTCTAGGGAAGAGGAACTTGCATTACAAAGACTTGTCTTTCTGAGCTGAAGTCAAAACAGGGGCGTCAAGCGCGCTCCGTTTGGCGGCGGTGGAGGGGCCGCGCGCCCGCGCTGTCCCAGCCGGAGCTGCCCTGGCTGGTGATTGGAGGTTTAACGTCCGGGCTTCAGGCGCTTCTGCAGCTCAGATTTGCCAGCCAAGGGGCCTCAGTTGCAACTTTTCAAAATGGTGTTTCTGGAAAATAACAAATTCAGACTCAACTGGTGACAGCTTTTGGCTATAGAGAATGAAACTGCTTCCCTTTGGCGGTGGAACTCTTAAACTTCGAAGAGTGAAAGAATACAATGAAAGAAAATGCCATAAGATCACTGGATTTTTCAGAAAAAGGAAGACCCCAAATTACTCCCAAAATGAGGCTTTGTAAATTCTTGTTAAAAATCTTTAAATCTCGAATTTCCCCCTACAACATCTGATGAGGGCTTTAAGAGGAAACGAGCAAATCCCACCTCGAGAATCAACAAACCCAAGCTCTGGCCAAGGCTCTCCCCGCGTTTTCTTCTCGTGACCTGGGGAATGTCCCGCCCCATCGCTCACCTGGCTCTTGTCATCTCGCTCATCTTGAAGTGACCCGTGGACAATGCTGCTCCCTGCCGCAGCTCCGCCGGTCACTCAGGCAGAACGGGGTATGCAAATGGCCTGGAGAGGCCGAGGCCGAACACTGCGCCCATTGTCCCGGGCGCTCAAAGCGCCGAGCAGCTGCGCAGACTTTCTGGGCTCGGACCCTCGGCCGCCACGCTAATGTCATCATTGCAAAACATCAGATTTTGAGAACTATGCAGTCTGAATTCATTAGCAGCCTTCTCGGCGAAGGTTCTTTTCCCCATGACAAGTTTCAAAGTCCAGACCCCCTCCAACGTTGGTAGGGGTAGGAAGAGGAGGAGGGGCCCAGGGAGGGGGGGGTCTTTCGCAAGTGGGGCCTCGGGGGATCCCTGCTCTCCTTCTGGTGCATTCCGCAACTTTAAAAGCCTTCCCTGGGGTTCTGAGCGCGGATGTCTGACTCGAATGACCTGAGATTTGGACACATTCCCGTTCTCTCCCAAGTGTTGCTTTAATGTTGCGAGTTTAAATTCACTGAAAGAGGCCCAGATACCAAGTCGAGTGAATTTCATAGACATCATCTTCTGTTTTAATGATCGCGGCAGTGATCGTTTCTGAAGTCATACCCTTTAGGGTGAACTCACAACAATGCATGTCAGAGAGGCTGCGCGCCCTAAAGCAAAACAGTTAAAACATGAGGCCACGCTCCTCAAACTGCAGGATTGCAAGCAGCTCACAAACTTCCAGTCCCCACCCCAAGGCGAGGAGAGTCTCAGTGACTTGAGGACCTGCTTGCACTCCTGCTTTCCACGCCCGGTCCCCTACCCGCACCTGCCCAAGTGGTCTGGTTCCTCTAGAATCTGGACGCTGGGGAGGGGTGCTCCTGATGCCCCGGGTGCAGGGCGGGGACCAGCGAGCGAGACACAAGGGCGCTAGAACCCAGGAGCGCAAACCACCTTTAGGGCCTGAGGGACGCAGAGGCGGGTGCAGTAGTGTTTCTCAGATTCGTGGGAGACCGCAGGCGCCAGCAGAGGCAACTTTCCTCCCCTGAGCAATGCTAGTTCTCCTCAGGCCCAGGATCTCCACTAACGTGTCCTTCCACCTCCTCACAGGACTCCAAGCTGCTGTCCCCTCTCTGCCGCATCTGAGGCTGGAAAAACTTCCTAGGAGAAGGCAAGAGAAAGCCACCAGACCAGAGCCGAGGACTAAACTTTAAGGTCGAAGACGGCAGAGGGGCAGGTTCTCCCCTGCACACCCCAAGGCCTCTCCTGCACCCGCGAGGCCTTCCTTGAGCGCCCAGGCCCCCGAAATGCCTGCCCTCCTTCTGACAAAAGGAGGGGGTAGGATGTGGAGGGGTAGTGCAACCAATAATGTTTTTGTAAACACAACAACAGGGAAATACATGGAGGGAATCTATTTATTGGGTGTGTCATTTTTGGTGGGGGGCGGGATTGAAAGTGGAGTCATCTAGACCCAGGAAAAAGCTACGGGGTGGGCGGGGTAAGTGGGGGACTCTTGGTAAATGTGGATAATTTTGAACTGGAACACCATTTTGTTTCCTTCCTGGAGAATTGTATGATGTGGCCTGAAGGCTCTGGAAAGTCACAGATCACACCCGGCAGGAGGTTCTTCATGTGTGCCAGCCCCTGGCTGGGCCTGGGCAGCCTTGCCCCCATCCTCTGGCCCCAGCTCCTGCCACCGTTCCTGCCACTCCACCTGCAGACAAGGCTGCCAAAGGCTAGGAACAGGGCTCCAAGCCAGAGGCCGGCTTTTTGGAGATGTGGCTGTGGGAGGGGAATTCCTGGAAGTTGCATAGAGAGGGAGTTTTTGCCAGCCTGGGTCACTGATGGCCAGTCTGGGTCACTGATGTCTCCCCAGGGGTGAGGGGACAGTGCCTGGCTAATCGTGGGTTTCAAAATCTGTCTGTTGAGGGGATGCAGAGGTCATCGTTGGGGGGGTGAAGCTGATGGTCCACGGAAGCTCTGGGCACAGGTTGGACCTCTTTCCTGCATAAAGAACCCTCCAGGGTGCCCAGTGGTTCTGGCCAGCGCCGGAGCCAGTGACGGTTGGCTTGTTCTGGCCTTCCTCCCCTTCTCACACATGCATTCTCTTGCACACGTGTCACACACATTCCTACACACTCACACAAATTCTCACTCACACAAATTCTCACACACACAAATTCCCAGAATCAATCTCCCACACACACATCCAAGTCACACACTCATTCTTACATGCGATTCACAGATTCACACGATTCACAGATGCAACAGACTCACAGGCATTCACTCTTACATATGACACAGTTGCACACTTGTGCGCGTGCACGCACACACACACACACACGCACTGCAATCCCCTTGCATCTCCACAGTGTCGAAGGCTGGCTGAACACCAAGGCGGCTCTTGGTGGCAGGACTTCTCATGGGAGGGAAAGTCACATAGCTGGAAGGTTACTAGCTTAGGGACATAATTTCCTTGTTGACTATAATCTCCTTATAGAAATTCAACAACTATAGCAGAAAATGGAGAACGAGGACATTTTATTTCTCAAAGTCAACAGTTCCTTTTCTCCTGCAGCTTCGGAGCAGGCTCCTGCCTGAGGCTGCTGAGGTGCTCTGGGTTCTCGCTGTTTTCAGCCTCCAGGTTCAGGCTTTCCTCAGTGCATTTTCCTCGGCTGCCCTTGGACTTGTGTTGTCCGGGGTGGTGGCCACTGGCCCCCAGTGGCTACTGAGCAGGGAGAGCAGGGCCCCTCTGCGGTGAGGTGCTGCTCGGTGTAAAACACACACGAGATTTTCCAGATGCAGTACTCAAAAGCATGTGAAACTCCTCAGTCATCACTTAAAATATTGATCACAGGTTGAAATGATTATATTTTAGATACCTTAGGTTAAATAAAATATATTATTGAAATTTCACCTTCTTTTTGCTTTCTAAAAATGTAGCTCTTAGGAACTTTGCAATTACCTACATGGCTACTTGTGCGTTATCTTCCTGCTGGGCAGTGCGAGACCTTCTCACAGATCCTTCAGAAATGGCAAAGGAAAAGCAAAAATGGTGGAGAAGACTGAGCACATGGCCTCGCGGGAGGCCGGCTCAGAGCTGTTCTGAAGTTGCTTTTGTAACAATCTATTCTCAAAGCTCCTTTTCTTTCAATGGGGCAGGTTGGGGGTGGGGGGGGGCATTACACCTTGTATTTTACTTCTCGATTCATTTTCTTTCCATTTTAACTTTAATTCCGTCTAATTACTGTATTGTGAGCTCAGTCAGCAATCTTGCATGAACTCTGCAGTAACTTCTGAAGACTCTTGCTCCAAGTGTTTGATAATGAGGAGATGTGCAGGACTAAGGCGACTGTGTGATGTCTGCACAGTTCGAAAGCCCGCTTTCCTGTTACTTTCAAATCTCGGGTCAGCATTTTGGAACTTTTCTGCTTTAATTTTTCCACACACACCTCTCACTGCAACCACCTACCATCACCACAACCCAAAACAAAGCAAACAAACAGAAAGCTTGAGCAAGAATTTACATCTGGGAAAACGCTTCTATTCATCAAGAGTGGAATTCCTTTTTATTCCTATAATTGACTCACAGCTTCAAAAATCTGTGAAGTCATACTTTGGTCACGGAAGTTGCAAGAAACCATATTTGCAAACATTTTATTTTAAAGAAGGTATTTAAAAATATTTTACATATTAGCCACAGATTTCTAGAAGTGAAGTTATAAAAATTAGAAATTATATTTTGCCTTTTGATGATAGCAAGTGAAAAGAGATTGCTCCAAGAATGTTTTCAATAAATTCAGTATAACTGCAACACAAAAATTCTGCATGCAGGCTTCATACACACACATTATAATTTTATGCATTTATCTTGAGAGTTGTATAATTAATTTTAAAAATGCAACAGAAATGTGAAGTTGTCTACTTTGCCAATAATGGAAATGTCTCATAGATAATTTTGAATACAATTAAAATTTTGTTATCATAAAAGGAACTATCCTGTTGCTCATTATTAGTATGTTGTCTACTTACTGTTCTATTTTTAGCTAAATCAAATTTAACTAGAGGAAAAAGAAAATGTTGTGCAATACCAAGGATGAGCAAAGTTTTGTGGGTAAACTAATTGAGATGGTTAATTTTGGCATTAACTCTTTGGGCAATATCATTCTTGTTAAAATTTAAGTAAGGAACTAGTAGAAATACTTTATTCCTTAATCAAACTACCTGTTTTTTAAAAAAAATTGCCAAAGAAGAAACTAAAAAATTAGCACATATCCTGTTAAAGAGCCATCAACATCCCATTGGAAACTCTAGCACTCTGACTTTGGATGTGTACGACGGTCTGTTCATTTAGTATATGTATTACACAGCCTCATTTGCATCATCACCTTATAAAGCCAGAGAGACTCTCATTTGCTTTCTGTTTTTCTTCTTTCCCCTAAGGACTACAATGGTTATATACTTTCAAATATTCACAGACGAGATATTCTGGGTAAATAATCTAAGATTAACTAAATTAGGTCAATGTTCATACAGGGCCAGTGTGATATATCCCTTGTGCTGAAATTATCTGGCGTCAGCTACATTGATTGAAAAAGCACTACAGACCCAAAAGGAAAAAAAAAAAAAAAAAACACACAACTCTTATTACAAGATGTCTCAAAAGCAGATAAGAAAGCAACAAAGTCTTCTGGTAAATGAGGGACCTTATCTAGATTTTAATATGGCAGTAGGCAAATTACAAATGTTTCTGCAAGTTAGACAACTTGCACGGGAAAACAGACGTTCCTAAAGTTCCCATAATTCTAAGCCAGTTATAGAGTTTGCACATCATCTGTGCTGGTAGGTTCTTTGTGCTTTTCCTCAAGATACATTCCATATAAGGGCAGAAAAACCATCAAGATTCAGGTCACACTGGCTGGGCTGTTTGACTCACTCTAGGATGGAGATAGCTCAAGAGAGGGACGCCTGAATGTCATTGTCGGAGGGCTACTTTCTGCTTATCTACATATTGTTTACATCTACTTCACACATTGTTTCTCTCTTTCCGAAAACGGCTATTAATATAACAAAGTCCTTATAACAAAACTAAAATGTCAAGGGTTGGAAAAGAAGGTCCTTGAGGCTTTCATACAGAGACCACATTTGCTGAAGTCAGTAGCATAACTCAGCTTGTTTTCACTGGGTAGCCTCTTTAATAATTTTGTAGGTGAGAAAATGATTTCTTTGATCATTGTGATTATCATCCGTTTATCAGTCAAAGTTCACTGAATTGTTGCTCCTGTCACCATTATAATCTATTATCACAAAAGGTATTTAACAAGTTGATAATTTGATAGAATGAACAGAATGGCTGTCAGAACATATATTTCAGAAACAGACACAGACTCATCTAGCAGGCTGCTGCCCACAGAGGATGCCATTCCATTCAAAAATTACTATCTTTAGAGCATATTTCTGAGTGGCAATAATGACAGTAACCTTCATCTTCATCTTCAGGAAAAAATTAAATTTCTAATGCATGCCTGGGCATGCAAAAAACTAACAAAATAAAATGAAGAAGGAAGCCCAACAGCCTAAAACTGGAATTTCTGATTGCATTCTAATACAAAAGTGAGTACTTTGAGGGAGAGTATCATAGTTGTTCATATACTGCAGTGAGCCGCAGCTGCAGGTGGGTGTGGACTCTGAGAAGCAGCTGCTGAAACAAGAATTATATAAAGCAAAATAAGTCAGAGGCCGAGATCTAGAATGAGGAATTTAAAAAAAAAAAAAAAGGAAAACATTAAGCTTCATGAAAAACAAGAGAGTTGGAGCTTTGCTCACCCGTCTCCTGTTGAGGTCAGGGGTGAGCTGATGCCCATGGGGTCAATGTTCTCCTTCATGTCTTTAGCTTACCCAGCATTTCCGTCCTGTAGCCAGTGCAGCCTTGCTATAGTGTTTGTCTGGGGCAGGTGAGATGGGGTCACCTGCATCCGTGCAAAGAGGGGTCAGTGAGAATTGAACGTGGCCCATGACCCTTTGCCCTCCTTACTTGACTCTTAGAAGCTTCTAGATGCACCACCATGATTTGATCTCAGGGTCTTGAGCATGAACCCCTACGTGGAGTTGCAGAGAAGCCTTCAGAAGACCCACCACAGGTGTCCTTTCAGTTAGCAGGCTCACTGCCCACTGCACTCCACTGGTTTGGCCTTCCACGCACCGTCTCACTGCTCTTACCAGCCCACCACCCTAGCCCATCCCCCTAGCCCACCACCTTAGCCCACCACATTGGCCCACCACCCTAGCCCACCACCCTAGCCAGCACCCTAGCCTACCTCATGCACCAAACCCAGGACCATCCCAGAAGCAGACACAGCACACTGAGCCTTCCTCCAAGCCCTCCAGTGCTTCTACTGAAGCGTATTTCTCCCCAGAAGAAAACTAAGTCCATTCCTTCTTTCCCGCTGTGCATTTTGTGAGGACGGACTGGATGGAGGCCACAGAGCATGAGTCAGACGCCCATCACACCCGGCTCCTCTCTGATCTGAGACGCCCATCACACCCGGTTCCTCTCTGATCGGAGCAAATCTAAGGTTTGTGGCTTTTAAAAATGTCTATTTCATGTGTTTCTCTGTTAAAGAGGAAAGGTGGAGGCAAGGGTGGGAAGGGCCCTCAAAGCTCCTTTCATGGGAGGATCTTTCTGAAGATCTGTGGCGTGGTCTTTTATTTCTAGTCCAAAAAAAATTAACTGACACCTTCACTGGAGATTATTCATAAGCAAACACGGTAATTTATATTCTTTGATAAGACAAGAAAAGATGATAGGGTAAGAATTCAATGCAGTAGATGTTTGTCAGGTTATCTACCATATTTATGGTACTTTGCAAAGTGCAGGATACGGAAGTAAAGAAGATGTTGGTCATGAATCATGCTCTCATGAAATTTACAACCTTGTAGCAAAGAGACAGTAAACACTTGTTCAGCAGGACAACTGCAATTATAGGTAATTCAGTGGGGCACTTAGAAAGGAGTGGCACTCTCCTCCTGGGAGAGGAGAGAACGCTTCCCAGGATCTCAGTCTTGAGGAAAGAGGAGAGGAAGGGAAAGACTTTCTTGCAGGGGAACAGCATTTACAGAGGCACGGGGCAGGACATAGCAAATCGTCTTCGGGAAAGTGGGCCCCATACCAAGGGGCAGAGCTACAGGAATAGACGCTTTGATGATTCTGCAGAGGAAAGGATGATTCAGGGCTGGGCAGTCAGAGAAAGTTCCCAGAGGAACACGGAATCTGCTCAGGGCCTCCAAGCAAAGCCCCTGCCTGGAGGGCCTGATTGGAAGGTAGCAGCAGTCCCTCGGCAGAGGAAGTGAGAGGCTGCACTGGCTTCTTTCCTGAATGCTTGCAGTGTGGGCATGCCTCAGCTTGGCTGAAGCCAAAGACGCTGTTGAGTATGTGAGCAGAGGGTAACCATGTTGGAGGAGGAGCATCTGGCTGTGCAATGGAGGGCCTTGGACGGCAGGTGCATGAATGCTGACCTGATTCTCTGGGCAGTGAGAACCTCTGGAGTGATTCTGAGCAGTGGACTACTGCTTAGTGCAGTACTCCTGCACTGAGGGACCTGCAGCATCTTGGTGTATGTATCAGTGTAAGGTCCAAGTGGGGACAGCTCACTATGACAGCCGCTGTGAACCTAGTCTTCAAGCACCTCTTGGTCCATGAGAATCGGCCCTTGAGAAAAGTCTTAGCAACTGTACTCAGTCAGGGAGAGAGAGAGATCCATGCCTGCACTGGAGCAGGTGGGGAGTGGCCACACTCAGGATTCTTGGAACAGGTGAGTGGCCCCTGTGTGGTACACATGGCACCTGGGCCTGCCTGTATGACCCTCCACAATGTCTCCACTATCTGGCCCCTTGTTATCCCTTTGGTTGAATTTTCCATTTACACTTCCCTCTGCTCAACCCACATTAGCCACTTGACCGCTTTCTGCCCCACTATGGGCTCTGGCACCGCTGCTTCCGTTTCCCCAGAGGACTCTGCCCCTCACCTCCTCGCCTCCTGCCATCGGCCCTTTGCTCAGAGGCCACCTTGTCAGTGAGGCCCTCCTGACCGCCTGTTTAAATTGGCCCCAACCTCTTTTCGTCTTCTTTCATCTCTGTAGCACTTACCCCAGGACCAAGCCAAATCCCTCCTTGGCTTTCTTTGTGTGGTCTCCGCACCCAGAACCACGCTTCACCCGGGAGGGATTCCTGCCTGTGCAGCGCATGCTGCATCCTCGGCCTCTGTGCCTGGAACAAGCTGGGTGTGTCCTGGGTGTGTCCTGGATATTTTCGAAGGAAGGAGGAATGAACACGTGGCTGAGGGTGAAACATGATGAAGGTCATGAGGAGGAGGCCAGCTTTGGAGACGGAGGGAGCGATGTCCTTGGATGCCAGGAGTGAATGGCCTGGGGAAACCCTGCGTGTTTGGGCAGCAGCCTCTGGCCTCCTGGAAGTAGACGGTCATGATTTTCGGGTGAAACAAGGAGGCAAGGGCGTGATTTCCTCAAGCCACGCAGCGGGAAGTGGAGGGCTGATGAGTGCCGTGAGTCAGGGGTGAGTTTTGCCAGGTGAGTCCTGGGGCAGCTGGCACTGTGGGATCCTGCCAGGTGAGTGGAAGGGCTGGCCGTGAGTGAGAGACGGAAAAGGCGGGTGTAGGACAGCCCAAGTGCAACGCCATTCACTGAGGCACTTTCTGAAGCACAGATGGGGCCCACATGCACAGAAGAAGGTTTGCTACATTGGGTAAGAATCATTTTCCGAGCTTTTTTGATGAAAAAATTGAATTGCCAAAATTAGTATCTTGATCAAATATAAAATCCTTTTCCCATTATGATGGGTAATAAAAATATACATCTATACTTAATGTTTAAGTGTTTATAGGTGACATTTTTGGTTGATTTTTCAAAGAATGAAAGAAATAAAACTTAATAAAATGAGAGCATTTCAAAACACGTCTCAGTACATTCTGTATTCTGGTCTGGAAAAATATTTTCACTTTAAACCTTGTGAACACAAGCTTTGAAATACTGATGACTTGGCAGTTAGCTCACACACCTTGAGAAAATTCTATTACATCCAATTTGTACAAGCAGAAACCACGTATCTTCTTCCAGAGGATGTTTTCTCCTCTTTGGATTTAATTGGTGGAAGAACAGAAGGCAGAGCAGGGCTGGTTCATGTGCCCGCCTAGAGAGAGATGGAGACACTCCGCGCAGCTTCTCTGTGTGGCATCTCAGTCTCAGGCCCTGCAGGCAGCACGCAGCCCGGCTACGGACACACCGGCTGCACGGCGGCCTGGGCCAGCGTTCGGAGCCCATCCTCGGAGCCCATCCTCAGCCCCGGCCCCGCACCAGGATGCATGCTGCGTCTCCCAGAGGATCACCTCACCCCGCCTTCAACACAACCTCCCAGGAACTTTGTTTGCATCCTTGTAACCACTTTAATAATGAGGACACTGCAGGAATCTCAGCTGCAGCAGGGCCCCGAGTTCAGGCTCAGCCATGCTGCTGGGCCGTGTCCCAGACATTTGGAGGACAAACACAAGACAGAAAGAGACATGCTTGCCATCCATCAATGCTGATTATTAACAAAACAACACAATAGTGACACCTTGCTATTTTTTTTTAAACAAGATGCACCTCTTTTCCCCAAATAAGTAGAGATGATCTGAAAAAAATGCATGATGCTGGTGAGCCATCCATGTTCACACATTTAAAAAACCCAGTCAATGTGATTGTCCTTGTTTCCTCTCCAGCTCACTCCTGGAGGGAAGGGCCCCAGGAAGGCTATGCGGGCAGTGGGCTGGCGGGGATGAGGCATGGTCTCTGTGTGCCCAGCACCCGGCACACGCCCGTCGGCACAGCCCAAACACTAGCACCTCCTTTCATACCAAAAGGTACCATGCCTGGCTCAGATGATCAAATACGCGGACAAGCCAGTGGAGGGGAAGACGATGAAGGAACATGGGTCAGCAATCCTGAACCTCCTGTGCTCACAGCGAGGACACAGGGGAAACCGAGGCCTGCTATGCAGGGAGAGCTGTAGAGGGACGGAGGGTGGGCTTGGGGAAACCTGAATGGAGCCCTGCAGTGGGCGGAATTGTGGCCCCCCAGGAGACAGGTTGAAGTGTTAAGCCCCAGCACCTCAGAATGTACCCAGCACAGCACCCTGGGATCACCTTCCATTCTCCTGTCCCTGTCCCTCCTGTAAGGAAGGAAGGCTGTCTCCATTGGACTTGGACCATCAGCTCTTAGGACAGTGCCTCGCACCTGCTGGACTTGGTTGTCCAGGAAGGAAAGAAGGGAGGGAGGAACAGAGGCCGGTAGGGAGCCAAGGATGAAGAGGGAGAGGACGAAAGGAAGAGAAGGGACTACACATTAGAAATGGAGTCACTACAGACGTCAACACTGGGTAAGATGCGTGCCCATCTCATAGACTTTGCAGGTGTCCACAGGCTACTTCAGCCGGAGTAGAGCCAGCCCTGGTCCGCTACAACTTTGTCCTTAGAGGCGGGGAGAGACACAGTGGGAAGAAAGGGACACGGGCGTGAAGATGGAGGCAGAGTGGGGAGTGATGCAGCTGGAAGGCCGGGAACACCAGGAATTGCTGGCAAGTTCCGGTGGCTGGAAAGGGACAGGAAGGACCCTCTCTAGAGATTTCAGAGACAGCACGGCCCTGCAAACAGCTTGATTTCTGACTTCCAGCTTCCAGGACTGTGATGAAACTGATTTCTGATATTTAAGCTCCCCTGTGTGGGACACTCTGTCACCGCAGCCCTGGGGGACGGACAGACAAGCCTTGCCGAGCAAACACGGCCCCCGCACACCTGAATGCCTGAGCAGAACAGTGTGGGCATGTGGTTTTCATGCCCTGCACAGATTCACACGGACACACCCTAGCTTCCAGATCTTGGGCCTGCACCAGAGAGATGTCCCCCGGGCGCTGGACCAGCCCAGGGGCTCACCGGGACCAGGTGGCCCACTTAAAACAAGATACCTAAGGGGACTTGGAGGTATCCACCGTGGGGCAGTATGCCGGGAAGCTAGAACGTCCAGGGCAGTGGGGCAGCACCCTGGGGTCTTCTAGCCCCAGGCCCACAGGGATGGAGGAGACTGCAGCCCAGCCTGGGAGAAGGGAGATGTGTCTCAGGGCCACAGCTGGAGGGGAGCAGCAACCTTCAGCTGAGGAAGCCACCTGCCCAAGGCCCAGGGAGGAGCAGGAGTGGTCACCCCACCGCCACCTCCGTCTCTCTCCTGCTTCCAGTCCTGCAGGGGGTCCTGGCACCAAACCCAGATGGAGCTCCAGGGCAGAGGGTGGGGACAGCCCAGGGGAGAACGCTGCCTAGGGGTGAAAATCTGCAGGCTCCAGGGTCTCCCCTTCCTTACCCGGAAGCAAGAGGTTGAGCCTGCAACCAAGGTCCCTGCAGCAATAACCTTGAACCTCCAAGCCAAGTGCCGCAGTGGAAGCCCTGGGGGATGGGGGGACATAAACAGAAGTAGTGCAGCCAGCTCTACCTTCGAGGAGGAGGGGGTGCCACACAAGCAGGCTTGTGAGCCTCGTGTTGGGGGCGTTGGGGCAAGGCGCTGAGGCCTGGGATTCCGTGCAGTGCTTATCCTGGGTCCCGCTGCACCAGAACAGGATGATGGCTGAGCCACATCCCACTCTGTGTGTGGTAGAGGAGAGAGGACGGGGAAACTCTTCGTTTATAAAGAAATACCCAATATGTCCCACTCTACTTAATTTGAATTTTCAGGTTGACGTCTCTGTTAGCATTTTCTTTCCACGTGCACACTGAGCCGGCGGTCAGTCCTCGGTCCCACCCCTCCCACTCTGTCATCTCTGCTGTGCTGGGCCCAGGGCCTTCAGGGTGACTTGAGCTGGGTGTGGAACCTGCTCTCACAGCTCCTTCCTGAGGTCGTGGATGCTGCATCAGGGGTGCACGAGGGAGGCCTGAGCACGTGACAGTCGGCCGCAGTGATTTCCCATCTGATTGCATCTGTGCACGGCAGCGCAATTGCCAATCAGTCCTGGAGGAGATTAGACTCAGAGCGGCCTTTTCGTGGCTGGGTCCCACCTTGGGATGATTCTAAAAGGAGGCGGCTCTGAGGACGGCCACTTAGGTCTCGGAGGCCCTGCCACTCAGGGAGCCTGCAAGCTTCTCGGGCTGCAGAGGGGCTGGCGTGTTTTCCAGCCCCCGGATCCCCGCTGGGCCTGCCAAGCCCCAATCAAGGGGCTGTCGCCGAGGCTGCCCCTTCAAGAGATTGTTGGAGGTGGGTGGGGAGGGGATGGACCATCTCGGGACCCCTAATGGGCTCAGTAGCCTGGGGCTTTCACCGCAAACCCCAGGCACGGGGAGCATGGCAGGCGACCCCTGAGTGTGCTGTGGCCTCCGTCACAGGCAGGTTGGGAGGTTGTCACCAACAGTGCCAGCCACAGCAGCCCAGCCCTGTGACGGCTCGGACATGTGGCCACCAGTCGGATCAGGGAACCTGCAGAAGGCGAGAGGCGTGTCTCGGTTCCACTTACAGTCCTCTGAGAACTCTCAGAGAGAAATCACACATTCTGAATTTGAATATGAAGAATAATAAATGAGAAATTAAATCACAACTCCTCATATATCGAATGCACCACTGCGCAGCAGACAGGACTTTAAATAGATTCACACAGACACATTTCAAAACGGGCAATTTGGATATTAAAACTCAAATGGCATCAGTGACTTTAGGGAGCATGTGCCAGTGACACGCACACAGCTGAGACACACAGTGACACGCACACAGCTGGGACACAGTGACACATGCATGGCTGGGACACACAGTGACACACACCAGCTGGGACACACAGCAACACACACATGGCTGGGACACACAGTGACACACGCATGGCTGGGACACACAGTGACACACACACACACCTGGGACACACAGTGACACACACACGCCTGGGACACAGTGACACATGCATGGCTGGAACACATAGCAACACATGCATGGCTGGGACACACAGCAACACACACATGGCTGGGACACACAGTGACATACGCATGGCTGGGACACAGTGACACACACATGGCTGGGACACACAGTGACACACACATGCCTGGGACACAGTGACACATGCACGGCTGGAACACATAGCAACACATGCATGGCTGGGACACACAGTGACACGCACACGGCTTGGACACATAGCAACACATGCATGGCTGGGACACACAGTGACACATGCGTGGCTGGGACATGCAGTGACATGCACACGTCTGAGACACGCACAGTGCTGAGACATGCAGTGACACACACACGGCTGAGACACACACACGGCTGAGACACGCACACGGCTGAGACACAGCCCTGCTCATGGCACCTGCCCGATGGGGCTGCTGCTAGTCACGAAGACCCCTCCTGGGTTCAGGAGGCCCCTCTGCCGAAAACTCCCCTGCCCTCCTCAACCTGTGTCACTGAGAGGCTCCCCTACCTTGGCACAATGCCCTGTGATCACCTTCCATTCTCCTGCCCCTGTCATTCCTATAAGGAAAGAAGGCTGTCTCCATTGGACTTGGATCCTCAGCTCTTAGGACAATGCCTGGCTCCTGCTAGACTTGGTTGTCCAGGAAGGGAAGAAGGGAGGGAGGAAAAGAGGAAGGGAGGCAGTAAAGGATGGAGAGAGAGAGGAAGAAAGGAAGGGAAAAAGGAGGGAAGGCAGGGAGGGAGAGAGGAAGGGAGGGCGGAAAGAAGGAAGAGAGGAATGAGGGAAGGGTGGGAGGCAGGGTGGGAGGCAGGGAGGGAGGAGGGAAAGAAAAGAAGAGGGAAACGTGGGAGGAATGGAGGGAGGGAGGAAGGGGGGTAGAAGGAAGTGGCGAAAAAGAGGGGCGGGGAGGAATGAGGGGAGCGGGGAAGGAAGGAATGAAGTGTAGCCAAGCAAAGAGAGCAGGAAAGGATTAAAGCCAAAACCCTCCAGATAGTGTGGACTGATCCCTTTCCTTCTGCGGTGTCTAAAGGAGAAAGGGGTGTTTCTGGGACAGCACAGGAGAGCCAAGAGTCTGAGCAGGGGTGAGCTGAGGTCCTGCCACCCCAAATGCCACGACACCCTCAATGGACCCCAGACGAGCTCTCTAACAGGGGGAGTCTGTTCTAGCGATCGGCTGGCACAACTTGCCACAAGGCGTATTTTATTTATTATATTTATTTCTGCCATCCTCTACTTGCATTATCTAGGAAGAAAAGGCATTCTTTTGCGACAGGTTAAGGAGAGGTAGAAGTAAATGAAGGCACATGATAAAAAGGGGTCCTCCCGACAATGCAGTGTGACCTTGCCTGCTCCAGGACAGGCCTAGCTCTGTTCTAAACAACACAATTGTGTGACGTTCAGATAGACACAGGCGGCGTGACACCAGTGTGAGAAGTACTTCTAGTCAATCTTGGAAAGGTCGCAAGCTGTCTCAGGACCTGGCAGTGCTTTTAAAAGGATGAAGACATTTACTCTGACCTTAATAAGGAGCACACGGATCTCTGCCTTTATACTGGTGTAAACCACCAGTGCTCATCTGCAGCGGAGTGGTCTGAAGCAAAGAGCTATAAAATCTCAGTTTAAAGCCTTGAGCTAGGAGGCTCCAAATTTGGGTGCAGACGGCTTTTCCCAACACAGATAATGAGATATTTTACCTTTGATAAAAGACTATAGATGTAACGTACACAGCTATGTAAGCTCTAACCTTGCAGATTCTTTCTGTGGGGGTGGCATGGGGTATTCACAAGGTAAATGTGAGGGGATACCTCTCATCCCACGGCCCCTTTTCTGGGAGTTGAGCTGCATCAGCTTCCTTCTGCAGATGCTTTTGCACTCAGACACGGAGCCGTCCTTCTGTTCTAAGAGAAGCAGTGAGGAAACAACTGCTTAGGCATGTTCCAGAAATCCCCAAATGCAAAGAGTAATTATAGTCTTTTTTTTTTTTTTTTTTTTTTTTTTTTTTTTTGAGACAGAGTTTCACTCTTGTTGCCCAGGCTGGAGTGCAATGACGCGATCTCGGCTCACCGCAACCTCTGCCTCCCGGGTTCAAACGATTCTCCTGCCTCAACCTCCCGAGTAGCTGGGATTACAGGCATGCGCCACCATGCCCGGCTAACTTTGTATTTTTAGTAGAGACAGGGTTTCTCCATTTTGGTCAGGCTGGTCTCGAACTCCCGACCTCAGGTTATCCGCCCACCTTGGCCTCCCGAAGTGCTGGGATTACAGGCATGGGCCACTGCACCTGGCCAATTATAGTCATTTTTAAATTTCATGAAAATAGTTGTTGAAAAGAAACACCCATAAAACTGTTATATGGTCATGCTCAGTCAGTGCACGTGGAGAGGTGAGGATAATGACCACAATTTGGGTTATTTAAATGGCTTATTTGTTCATTTCATTTGGATAAATACAAATACATATTTATGAGCTCTTATAAGATCTGTTTGATTTTACTAGCCAGGCGCGGTGGCTCATGCCTGTAATCCCAGCACTTTGGGAGGCCGAGGCAGATGGATTGCCTGAGGTCAGGACTTTGAAACCAGCCTGGCCAACATGGTGAAACCTTATCTCTACTAAAAATACCAAAAAAAAAAAAAAAAAAAAAAAAAAAAAGCCATGCATGGTGGCGTGTGCCTGTAATCCCAGCTACTCGGGAGGCTGAGGCAGGAGAATCGCTTGAACCCAGGAGGCAGAGGTTGCAGTGAGCCAAGACCACGCCACTGCACTCCAATCTGGGCAACAGAGCGAGGCTCCATCTCAAAAAAAAAGAAAAACCATACTAAATATATGAAGTACAGTGCCATCTCATTATGCTTTTAATTTCCATTCATTCCCCAGTGAATAATGATACTGAGCTTTTTAAAAATGTGTTTATGGCCAGGCGCACTGACCCATGCCTGTAATCCCAGCACTTTGGGAAGCCGAGGCGGGCAGATCATGAGGTCAGGAGATCGAGACCATCCTGGCTAACACGGTGAAACCCCGTCTCTACTAACAATACAAAAAATTAGCCAGGCGTGGTGGCGGGCGCCTGTAGTCCCAGCTACCCGGGAGGCTGAGGCAGGAGAATGGCGGGAACCCGGAAGGCGGAGCTGGCAGTGAGCCGAGATCGTGCCACTGCACTCCAGCCTGGGCGACAGAGCGAGACTCCGTCTCAAAAAAAAAAAAAAAAAAAAAAAGTGTTTATTTGCCACTCATGTATTTTCTTTGTTAAAGAACGTGTTCAAATGCTTTGCCAATTTCATTCCTGGGTTGCTTGGTTTCTTACTGTTGAGTTTTGAGGGTTCTATATATGGCCCGTATGGAACTCCTTTGCAAGGTATATGATTTTAAAATATTTTATTCTAATCTGCATCTTGTATTTTTACTCTTTTAGCACTGACCTGGACAGAGCAAAAGGTTTTAATTTGGATGAAGTTCAGTTTATTAATTTTTCCTTTATGGCTTTTGCTTTCAATGTTGTATCTAAGAATGTTTTGCTAAACCAAGGTCACAGGGGTTTCCTTCTATATTTTCTTCTAAATTTTTTAGAGTTTCATGCTTTACATTTAGGTCTGTGATCAATTTTTAGTTAATGGAGACCTTTTTATTTTCACATGTAGATGTCTAACGGTTTCAGTGACATTTGTTAAAAAGACTGTCTCTTCTCCATTGAATTGTCTTTGTACTTTTGTTGAAAATCAATTGTGCAAGTCTATCTCTGGACTCTATTCTCTTCTATTGATCTATGTCTATCTTTTTGCTGGTATAACATTGTCTTGATTATGGTATCTTTAGAATAAGGATTGAAATGAAGTAGTTTCAATTTTCTTCTTTTTCAAAATTGTTCTGGTGTTTCTAATAACTTGCCTTTTTGGGTAGATTTTAGAATCAGGGTTTGGCTATTCTGAAAGAGTCCTGGGGAGGTTTGGTTAGGGTGGCCTCGGACCTATAGATCCAGCTGGGAAGAATGTACATGGCAACTATAGTAAGTCTTCCAATTCATGCACACAAGTATCTTTTCATTTATATGGATTTTCTTTGATTTCTTTCATCAGCATTTTATAGTTTTCAGCATACATATCCTGCAATATTTTTTCATATGAATACCTAAATGTTTTATTTTTATTCTGCATTGGAAATGGTTCTTTAAAAATTGATTTCCAGTTGTTTATGTCTAATATATAGATACACAACTGATTTCTTTTTAGCATATTGACTGTATCCTGTGAGTCTGCTAGACTTCACTGTTCGTTCTAGGACTTTCTATGTAGATTCCATAGGATCTGTCATGTAGATGATCATGTCATCTGTAAATGGAGACAGTTTTATTTCTTCCTTTACAACCTGTATGCTTTGTTTTGTTCCTTGCTTAGTTTCATTGGCAAAGATTTCCAGTATTACGTTGAATAAAAAATAGAAGCAGTGACATTGAACAAATTTACCTTTTTCCTAATTTTATGGGATAAGCAGTCAGTCTTTACCACTTAAGTATGATGTTAGCTATAGGTTTTTTGTAGATTACTTTTAACAAGTTAAGGGCATACCCTTTTATTCTCAGTTTGCTGAGAATTTCTATCAAGAATGAATGTTACATTTTTGTTAAATTCTTTGTCTGTGTCTAATTAGGTGATCACATGAGTTTTCTTCTTTTCTTAATATGATGACATATTAATTTTCAAATGTTGAGCCCACTTTGCATTCCTGGAATAAACCCCCCTTGGTCATGATATATTATCCTTAATATACATGGGCAAATTCTTCCTGCTATTTTTTTGCTGTGGGTTTCTGTATCTCTGCCCATGAGGTATATGGCTCTGTAGTCGTCCTGTAATGTCTGTCTGTGTTTTGATATCAGGCTGTGGGTTTCTGTATCTCTGCCCATGAGGGATATGGCTCTGCAGTTGTCCTGTAATGTCTGTCGGTGTTTTGTATCAGGATAACGTTGATCTCATAAATGACTGGAACGTGTTCCCTCCTCTCCTGTTTTCTGGAAGAGTGTGTGCACAGCTGTCATCCCTTGCTCTGATGTTTGATAGCATTTTCCAGTGAAGCTATCTGGCCTTGGAGTTTCTTCTTTTTTTTTAAGTTCTTAAGTGTGGCTTCAATTTCCTCAATAGTATGGAGTAATTCCAGTTATCTCTCTCTTTTTGAGTGAGTTTTGGTTGTGTCTTTCAAAAAATTGGTCATTTAATCTGTTATCGAATATGGTTAGAGTGTGGTTCATAGTATTTCCTTATTACCTTTTCCATGTTTCTAGACCTGTAGTGATATCCTCTCTCTCACTACATAAGCTGGTAAACTGTATCTTGTCTTTTTCCTTCCTTATTCTGGATAGAGGCTCATTGAGTTTACTGATATTTTCAAAGAGCCAACTCTCGGCTCCATTAGTTTTCTCTGTGGCTCTGTCTCCAGTTCCAATGTTGCCTGCTGTTTTATTGTCTTCCTTCTGTTTGCTCTGATTTAGTTTGCTTTTATTTTGCTTCTTAAGGTGAAAGGCTAAATTCTTGATTTCAGACATTACTTCTTTTCAAATGTAACAATGTGAATCTATAATTTTGGGTGTAAGCACTGCTCTAGCTGTGTCCTTCTAGTTTTGATATGCTGTGTTTTCGTATTTATTCAAGTAAAAATATTTTCTAAGTTCCCTTGTTTCTTTCTCTTGACTTATGGGTAATTCAAAAATATGTTATCTAATTTCCAAATGTTTGCAGATGTTCTGGGTATCTTTTTGTTATTGACTTCCTTCTTAATTCCATTATGTTTAATCAATACAGTTTATACAATTTTGGTTCTTGTGCATGTTCAAAGGCTTGCTCAGTGGTGTGCAACATGGTCCACCCTAGGGTGTGTTTCTGGTGCCCTCACTGTGTGGCGTCTTCACACCAATCAGGCCAACAGGGCCATCGTGGTGCCCAGTCTTCTCTGTCATGGGTAATTATCTGTCCTCTTTGTCCACTGATGACTGGACTATATAAGGGTTGGCATCTTCTGATTCTGTTTCGTGCTGAAACTTGGCCAGGGATTGTTTGTCGTGCTGAGTGATTCCAGACAAGCCTGGGTCTTGTGAAAACCTTCTGGAGGATGTTGATGCTTGTGACTGGCTTGTGTTAACAGGCGGTTGCCCAGCTAGGCTCGGGGTGCAGGTTTCCAGGGCCACGGAAACTTCTATGGGTGCTGGTTCCAGGCCCAGCTGCTCTCACGGCGTTTGCCTTGCTGTCTGGGGCCGGCCCTCACATGTACCCTGGAGCTTAGTCTGGGAATAGGGTCTCCACGGCCTTCACTGCACTTCTGCGGTTGATCGCATGCATCTGCGGCTTTATACACAGAACTGGGGAATCCCTTTCCCCAACATTCTTCTTTCCGGGATTTCCCCACAGTCTGCAGCATTTAAGGTCATGTTCCCAGTGTCTGTGGCCAGATGATTGGGTCTCAGAAGTTCTGCCCTCAACACTCTTGTGCAGCTTCACGGCCAAGAGCAGCAGGAAAAACAGAGAAAACAAGCCGAGCGTGGTGACTTGTGCCTGTAATTCCAGCACTTCGGGAGGACAAAGCAGGTGGATCACCCGAGGTCAGCAGTTTGAGACTAGCCCGGCCAACATAGTGAAACTCTGTCTCTACCAAAAAAAAAAATTAGCCAGGTGTGGTGGTGGATGCCTGTAATCCCGGCTACTTGGGTGGCTGAGGCAGGAGAATCGCTTCAACTGGGGAGGAGGAGGTTGCATTGAGCTGAGATCGCACCACTGCACTCCAGCCTGGGCAACAAGAGCGAAACTCCGTCTCAACAAAAAGAGAGAAAACAGTAACTGGGACACCCCCCACCGGCTTCATTCTTCACACATAAGGGCCCTTTCCCAGGTCCTCTGACCAGAGAGATTGGGCCTTCTCTCGGGGTCTCAGGTGACGGCACCTGACCAGAGAGATGGGCCTCTTGGGGTCTCAGGTGACGGCACCATTCATGCGGCAATGCAAGTGGGGCTGGCTTCAGGAAAGAAGGGAAGAAAAACAGCGATGATCTCCATGTACTCTGGCTCACAGGGGTGCCTTTCCAGCCTCTGGCAAAAGAGCTGGGCTTCCCTTGGAGTTCTGCTGCCCATGCCTGAGAAGGAGGTCCCACGTCAGCTCACTGTTATGGACCCTATTTTTGTGGCCCCAAAACTCGTGTGTTGAAATCCTAACTCCAAACGTGACGGCATGAGGAGTGGAGCCTTTGAGAGTGACCAGGTCATGAAAGTGAAGCCTCAGGGTGGGATTAGCGTTCTTATAAAAGAGCCGCAGTTGCTCCCCCAGCCATCCCACCCTGTGAGGACACAGCCAGAAGGTGGCTTCTGTGAACAAGGAAACCCTCGCAGGACGTGGAATCTGTCAGCACCTCAATCCTGGACTTCCAGCCTCCAAACTGTGAGAAATAAGTTCCTGTTGTTTATACAACACTGGTTTATGGTATTTTGTTGTAGTGTCCAAAGTGGACTAAGACATTCACCTTTGCTTCCAACTTCACAGATACAAAGAGGAAAGAAATCCAGAGGACTTACCATGGGCATACTGGTTTTCCTCATGTTTGGACCTCTTTCCCGATCCGCCTTCCCCTGTTTACTTTCAGTGGCATCAGGTGGTCACTGCTTGTATTTCGCCCAAGTTCTCCGGTTAATCAGGGGGAGCTGGAAGCAGCAGTGGGCTTATGCCCTCTAAGCCAGCACCAGATGCCCCCCCCCTTTGATTTTGAGCTTTGTCTTGCTTTCTGACCCAAAAAGTTATTCCAAGCTCACCTGCTCGACACCCCAAATCAACCTTTTCTCCCAGAAGTCTTGCTTCCTTTGATCAAATAATTGAGAAGCACAGATCTGGGTGGTAGTATGCTCATTGCTAGAGGCGTGCAGTGCTTCTAGACTCTTCCAGCAGGCCAGGTTAAAGATTAGAAATTATGGGCTTATACGGATATCTCCAATTAAAACCCTACAACACAAGGCCTGATGTCTTCTTCCTCACCTTCCACTATCACATACTGGTCTCTCCTTTCCCTGTGGCAATGCTCCTGGTTCCTAAGAAGGTCAAAATATTTACTTATTTGTTCTACAGTCTAATATGTGCAAGATAGATTCAGAATTATTATATCAATACAAACCCATGAAGCAAAGTTCAGAATTTCTTTGAAGTGTTTTTTTGTTTTATATGGTTTATAAATTAAAAACACACACAAAGATTCTCAGAGAAGTCTCATGCTCATTCATGTCCCTTTCATCCAGTTTCCACTCACGCCCTATGGTCAACATTTTTGTTGTTGGCTTGGATAATCCTGGGTTTCTTTTTACAAAATGTGCATGTGTGTGTGTGCACATGTGTGTACTTGTGTGTGTGCATGTGCGTTCATGTGTGTACGTGTGTGTGCGTGCATATGGACACTTGTGTGTGCACATGTGCATGGGTGCGTGTGTGCACATGTGTGTACTTGTGTGCTCATGTGCTTGTGTGTGCATATGCGTGTGTATGTGTGCAAGTGCATGTGTGCGTGTGTGTGTGTGCACGTGTGTACTTGTGTGCTCATGTGCTTGTGTGTGCATATGCCTGCGTATGTGTGCAAGTGCATGTGTGCGTGTGTGTGCATGTGTGTGCACGTGTGTGTGAGTATTCTTTCTCATTCCCACTTCTTGCTTTTTGGAGGGTGATGTACTCTGCTTACTGTTTTGTGCTGTTTTTTTCACTTAGCTGCATGCCTGGAACCGCACCACGTCAGTTCACAACGGCTGCAAAGTTTGTTCTGAGCGTGGGTGTGTGGTGCTGACAGGCAGATTGGTGTTCTGGGATGTGGGTCTCCATGGTCGTCCTTGGAGCTGGACTCTTTATTGGCTCTAGTAGAACCCCAGCTGGCCACAGCAGCTCTCTCTTTTCTCCTCTCCCAGTAAGGCCTTCTGATTCTTCTGCTCTCTCTCTGTCATCAGTAGGAGATCACAGCGCTCAGAAGCAGCCACACCACTTGTTCTCTGGTCCCAGGCTGGCCTGCCCTCCTCGTCTTGTTGGTTTCCCAGCGATTTGTCCCTGCAGAAGCACAGGGAGCATCACCCACATGCCCACCCTTCGCCGTGCCCCTTGTGAGCACGTCTGCGTGGGGGCCCCTACCTCGCCGTCCTCCTGGGAAGTGTCCTCCAGTGTTGGGTGTGTGGTCCCTGAGAGGCACTTCGGGAAGCTGTGAGGCCGAGAGTGTCTCTGGTGTGTGTTGTGTTGACAGAGGACTGAGGGATGAGGGCACCCCCGGATTGCTGGCCAGCGGGCTCCTTCTCTGAGTGCAGTCCTGGAAGGAGGGGCCTCCAACACTCCAGCCTTGCCCCGGGCAACAGGACATGGAGCTGGGACTCTTCACACAGCAAGGAGCCTCTCCATCCGTGTATTCCTTCCCTGTTTTTCTCCAGGAGCCTCAACGGTAAATCCTCTTACTGCCCATGGGGATGTGGTCCTCTAGTTAATTGCTGTGCTAAGCCAGACCTCGAGGTCTTCAGCTGAGATCGAGATGAAGAGGGGCTCTGCCCGGAAGCTCTTGTTTGCCTCCACACATAGTCAAGCCGCCCTCAGAGCTGGGCCCCCAGCTTCCCCTTCATGCTTTCCTTCTGCGTTCCTGCCTTTCGGTCTTTTCTTCTTTGCTCTTTCCTTCTTCCCTCCTTTCTTCCTTTTCCCCGCCTCTTTTCCTTTTCTCCAAAGCTTTCCTTTCTCCCATTGCTTTGTCACAAAGCTGCCTAATACAGATTATTTTAGTGTAGTTACTCTTTGGCTTTTTCTTTTAAATGAAATAACATATTTTACAAGTCCTAAAAGCACACTTTAAAAAACCAAATAGGATATAGAGAGTGATGTTAGCAACATGGCAGAATCGGAGATATGGAGAAAAGGGAGTGTGAACTGGCGCACCCATTATGGAAAACAGTACGGAGGCCCCTCAAAATATCAAAAACTGAAGTCCCTCAGGATCCAGTAACCCCACTTCTGGGTCTACATCCAAAGGTATTGAAATCACATACTGAATTCAATACCATGTTAACCACAGCACTGATCACAATAGCCAACATACAGATCAACCTAAATGTTCATCAGTAGATGAATGGATAAAGAAAGCAGGTAGGCTGGGCACGGCGGCTCACACCTGGAATCCCAGCACAGTGGGAGGCCGAGGCAGGCAGATCACGAGGTCAGGAGATCGAGACCATCCTGGCTAACATGGCAAAACCCCATCTCTACTAAAAATACAAAAAATTAGCTGGGCGTGGTGGCACGCACCTGTAGTCCCAGCTACTCAAGAGGCTGAGGCAGAAGAATTGCTTGAACACGGGAGGTGGAGGTTGCAGTAAGCCAAGATCCCGTCATTGCACTCCAGCCTGGGAGACAGAGTGAGACCCCATCTCAAAAAAAAAAAAAAAAGAAAGCATGGTACATCTACACAATGGAATTGTGTTCAGTCACAGAAAAGAAGTAAAGCCTATCATCTGTGACAACGTGGATAAACACGGAGGACATTATACCAGGTAACAAGCCAGGTAGAGAAAGGCAAACACCGCATGATCTCACTCCTATGTGGAGTCTGAAATTTCATACTTTCAGATGCAGAGAATGGAACGGCGGTCCCAGGGGCTGAGTGGGCAAGGGAAGGAGAAACGTTGGTCAGAAGATGCAAAGTTTCAGCTAGACAAGAGGAAGGAGCTCTGCTGGTCTACTGCACAGTGAGGTCACTATAGTTAATAACGATGCATGGTTTACTTCAAAATTGCTAAACAAGTGGATTTTAAATGTTCTCACAAAGGACGATGAGTATGTGAGGTGGTGGATATGCTAATTAGCCTGATTTGCCCATTTCACGATAGATCCACGCATTGAAGCATCACATTGCACTCCAGAAATACAGGCAATTATTAGTTGCCGATTAAAAAAAAACTAAACAAATAATGCCCTGAATACATATACAAGTCACAGTGCACTTATTTTATCTGGGAAGGGAGTGAATGAGGTGTTAAGCTACAGGTAAGGGCTTTTGGGAATAAGGCGTTAATGATGGCTATTAGCCAACAGAAAACTACACAGCAGGAGGATGTTGGCGTGGCAGGAGCACAGTGATGAACACCAAACAAAATAATTATCGTGTATTTCAGCATGGCTAGAAAAGAGACTTGAAATGTTCCCAACACAAAGAAATGATGAATGAGGATGGATACCCTGAACGCTCTGATGTGGTCATTGCACATCGCCTGCATGTATCAGAATATCACAGGTACTCCGTAAATGTGAACCATCATTATGTATCCATAAAAAAGAGATGGAAACAAGGTAAGTAACATTTAGAAACCAAGTAAAAAGTACCAACACGTTCTGGTTCCTGTGGTACAAAGACTCATCAGAAATTCCTGGACAGTGCTAACTAAAATAGTTAGTTTCAGTTAAATTGTTCGGTTAATTAGAAAGCTGATTGCAATTTGGGCTGAGATAAAAGCTCCTTTAACAGCCATTCCTTTCCCTTGGCTCATCCTCCTATCAGAGGAACTAAATTAATTAGGCTACTGGAACTTGGACTTCTAGAAATTCACAAAGAAGTATTGATGAGTGAGCACTGAAGCTTTGCAGAAAGAGGGTTCGGAAGAGGGGGCGTGAATCTTCTCTGCTGAGTTCCAGTGACCCCAGATCTGACCACTGTTTCTTCAACGTGCATTTTCAAAGTCTGCATTGGCCAGTTAGGTCAATATTGGCGTAAAAACCAGTTTCTGTGGTGCACCGCCAACGACGTTAACTGTCACGCTTGTGTCTCCGTAGCAGCTTAATGCTCGAAGTTCATAATAATGAACCGGGAGCGCTCACAATCGCAGGGAATCTTTCCAACAACCCAGGTTAAATAGCACTCAGTGGAGCTTTACTGTCAAGCACAGGGCCCGGGTTCTCTGGGCGCTGGCCGTCTCCATGCTGCGTTTCCCCGCTGGGCCAGCGGTGTCATCTTCACCCATCACCAAGGCCAGAGGCCTGGGAGTTGGTTCGAGCTCTCCTTTTCTCTCACCCCTGCTCCAAACATCCCCACGTTCATCTGATTTTCTCTCCCACTGCTGCTGCTCTGGCTCTGAGGCTGCCGTCCCACGGTATCGCCTCCCCCAGAGGATCCCGCAGGGTCCCCCAGCCATGGGGTCCATCAGGGACCGTGGCCTCCTCGCCTCCGCTCTTGTCTGTGTACCGTCTGTTCTTCCCCAGTCTCAGAGATCACATTTGAAACCATCATTCCGATCACAAGACTCCCTCGCTGGAAACTCCTCTGCAGCTCCCTTCACAGAAGGAAACCAAATCCCGCCGTAGCCTCCAGGGCCTGCCTGGGACAGGCTCCAGCCCGCAGCGATTCTGGGCAGGCCCTGGGGCTGTGCACGGCCTGCAGGCCCCGAGCAGAGCTTCTGACTTGCCCTTTCTTCAGCCTGGGAGGCTTTTCCCGACTCTTCCCAGGACTAGAACTCAGCTTCCAGGCCACCTCTCCCCGAGACTTTCTCTGGCCACCTAGTCCGGAGCCCTCGGTGTTCTGAGCTGTAGCACCCTGCTTTGCTCTTGCAGGCTGAGCCTCTCTGTTGCAGCCCTTGAAGGCTGAGCCCCGGGTGTGGGGCCGCCTCGGGCACTCACCATGGGAATCTAGCACCTGGCACCACACCTGGCACTCCCCGGGAGCTGGGAATGGTTCACGGTTGAAAAGTAAAACACATTGTCTTAAGAAGCAGACAGACCCTCTCTGTCTGTGAGACCACAGAGGGGGGTCCGACTGTGGTTGGGGTCTGTGCTGATTGTTTGGCCGTGGGGGGTTGTCCTGTGCTCAGGGAGACAGGAAGACCCACAGGTGTCCGGCAGCTCTCACGCAGGGAGGTGAGGAGGGAGATTCCCCAACACTTAACCTCAAGCAAAGTGCAGGGCTTGACATGACAGCGAACCCAAGCAGTGAGGAGCGGGCAGGGATAGAGCCTGGTGCGGAGGAAGCCGAGGATGGGCAGGAGCAGCCCACAGAGCACCCGGCCAGCGGAGGCACGTGCCCAGCGTGGATGACTCCAAGAGCAACAGCACTCCCTCGGGAATGAATCTGCAGAGTGGAACAGCTTTTCCCTCCTCCTTCCTTGTTTTTAAAAAAATGTTCCGCCATGCTACTTGGGGAAGCATGAAGTGGAGGGGCAGGAAGCCGCCTGCCCACCATGTAGCAATGGCTGCTGCCGAGGAAGGTGGACTCTGAGCCGGGCGCGTCCCTGCCCGGCTGCAGATATACATGGAGGTTCTGAACAGTAGGACTGCACTGTCTTCCGGGCTGAATGACGCCAAATAACATCTGCCTAGACAGTTTGAAAAGCAGGTTGGTGTTGTATTTGGATATCTATGTTAAAGATTGCCACTTAAAAGTTGCCTTTACACATATAGTTCATGATATATACCTGGAATAAGTTAGAAGCTAAAAGCAACACACATAACAGTTAGGTTCTCTCCAAACTTAACTCTCTTGGATTCTCAGGAATATTACCACTAAAGAAAGGCTTATACTGACTGAGTTAAAAATCTCCAAGCAGCAGCTCCAGAAGGGAGCATGACACCCAAGCCCCTCCAGTGCTGGGCCAGCGCTCCACGCAGGCACCCAAAGCTCAGGTGACCCACCAAGCACGTTCAGCACCCATCGCCCCACTGCACAGAGCTGGCGCCATCCAGGAAGTCTTTTCTCTCGAGAGCCACAGCAGAGGGTCAGACATTCATCTTCCACCACTAAACCATCAGCTACACCAAACCCTGTGTTCACACCGCGTAGAGAATTGCCATCCCCTGTGTGTCTGCTCTGCATCCTCAATAGATACGCCCAGTGGTGTCTATTCTAACCCACATGCAGGCTGGTTCCACGAGCAGGTGAATCGCCCTGACCATTTAAATGGTTCAAAGAGCACCTGAGGAAGTGTCCTTCGTGGGTGGATGTCAGGAAGCAGTGCCGTCTTCCTGCCACTGCAGCTGCAGTGGAGATGACCACAATGAAGCAACATCTCGACAACCTCAAGCTCACAGTGTCTCCTTGAAGATTCCAATTTGCATGCTGGGTGGTAGGATTCACTGTCTATACCCATCCCCTTCCACAGATTATGATGCCAGCTTGTGCACAGCCCAAGTCAAGCCAAGAAGTTAATACAGAATAAATGTGCAGTACCTTTTGATTACGGGGCAAATACATGCCTGTGACCCTACATCATGTGGCACATACACCTGGAGGTGACTGATAAGTGTTTCTCATGTGATAAATAAAGCTTGAATTTCTCCAGGTAGAGCTGGATGAGTAGAGGAAGCCTCCGGATGGCATTCCCATTTTCATTTTGTAAAGCAGAGAATTGCACTGAACTCTAATGCCTTAGTGCTGTGACGTTACACAGAATATGTTCCTTTGTCCATCATGCATTATATTGCTTCTGTATCACAAAATATCCTCCCAGCTACCTCCTCAAATACACAGAAGCCACTTGCATGAGTACATACACAAAGAGGGTAAAACAGTGCCACTCACGGACTAACGCGGCCACACGGAAGATACTGCAGCAGGCTTGCCTTTGTCTTAGAACCAAGAGTGTGGGGCAGTCATGACCCACAAGGAGGACATTTTTTGGCAGTTAGCAAGTGACCAAGGAAGTTTAAGACCCTGGAGTGAAATCAAAAGCCCTTAAGAAAGAAAAACTTAAATGAAAATGGCCAGTTGTTCATTAATCACCAGGAGTTGTCTGACCCAGGGCGGGGGCAGTCTTATTGCTATTATAAACCATACAAATGTAAAGAAGAAAGTAATTGCCTCCTTTATAGACTGAAAAGTTAAATGTGGAGCTGCTGGTTACCATGGACACACTGGACTGTTTACAGCCCCGGTGTAAACAGTGGCCAGAGAGAAAGCAGCATTTCCTTCCTAATGACATTCATTAGGGTCACTTTTTTTTAGCGGGTCCTTTCTCTGAAAATGAATCCCCACTGATTATACACATGCCTTCACAGATAAAATCACATCGAAGAGAGCGGTGCGAGTGTGTGCCGGGAACCAGCCACGTGTCCATCTGATTCTGCCGTGGAACTTTCTCCGCCAGAGGTGGCAGCGAACTAACACACCCTGTCCCTTGTCCACCGAGAGAGAGACATGGATGCGCAGAGCTGTGAGCGGTCGGACCTCTGTCCCATGAGGAAGCCCGGATGACCTCTGCATTCTGGAAACTGCTTCTGCTTTAGTCATTTCATCGGCTGACCTGTTACAGGGCTTCTGTCTGGATGCAGGGGAGGCACGGCAGGGGCCTGTGGAGGAGCCCAGGAGGGAAATGGGGCCCGACTGGAGGGTGGTGGAGCATCATGGTGCCTCTTTCATCAGGCCCTTAGGAAACACAGGGAAGTCTGCTGCTGTGTATGGACACCATTATGACCCTGACTTACTCTCAAGGACTCACTCCTAGGCTGGAGCTGACCTGGCGTTCCACAGCCACCAGCCCAGGTTCATGAGGCTTCAGCTGCCATCACTAGTGCTTCTCTCCCGCTTCTTCAGTTTCAGAAACGATCATCATCCCCCTTTATCCTGAAAGCCCCAGTCCCTGTTTTCACAGAAATAACAATGTTCCCCTAAAGAAAAGGAACACCAGAGAATTGGATTCAAGATCTAAATGACCTCAGTAACCACACTGTTTTGGATTTCCGGGAATGCCACGTCAGCAAGGAGGGTGGAGGCTGAACACTCACCGCCCCTTAAGCCCTGAGCACAGCTGCGCTGTCGGGCCAGCTGTCCTGGAAAACAGTGACATATCCCATCACCACACTCCAATGTGGCCCACGGCTGGCTCACCCCTCACACTGAACGCCACAGGTGAGGAAGTAGGGGCAGAAGTGAGCGGTGAGAATTTAAAACTCCTGCAGCAATTTGACACAGTAGTGCTACGTATATTGAATCTCACACTTCAAAAGTCTGACTTTTCTTTGATGGATTATTTTTTTTTTTTGGAGATGGAGTCGAGTCTTGCTCTGTTGCCCAGGCTGGAGTGCAGTGGCGCAATCTCAGCTCATTTCAGTCTCCAGCTCCTGGGTTCAAGCGAGTCTCCTACCTCAGCCTCCCAAGTAGCTGGGACTACAGGTGCCCGCCACCATGCCCAGCTAATGTCTGTATTTTTAGTAGAGACAGGGTTTCACCATGTTGGCCAGGCTGGTCTCGAACTCCTGACCTCAGGTGATCCACCCAGCTCGACCTCCCAAAGTGCTGGGATTACAGGCATGAGTCACCATGCCTGGCACTTTTATGGATTACTTTTATTTCACTTTTTTAGAAGTAATTCCTTTTTACTGTATTTTACAAAAGCATCATTCCACGACAGACTGGGAATTAGAAATAAAATGCTAGTCCTTGACCACAGGCTGGTGACCTCATCACAGAGACAGTGCCCACAAATTCTCTGTTAAGATTAAACCACAGTAATAATTAGCCAAGACCTGCTTTCCTAGAGGGTTCAATTTAATGGCTTATTTTTAAATACTTTTTTGGAAACATCTCTAGGTGTTAGGTTTTCTATTCTTTTTTTTTTTTTTTTTTTTTTTTTTTTTATCACCTGAGAGAGAATCAGGGAAGCCGGCTCAGGTCCCTTCACAAATGGCCTAAAACTCTGTCCTAGGGCCCCTGCCGGGGACGGTCCCAGGGACCCACAGCCCGTGGAAGAGTTGATCCTCCCTCCAGAAGCATCCGAGACCCAGCTCTCACTAAAAGCCACCAGGAAGCTGGGCCTCCCCCTGGGCACTGCCAAGCTGTGGTATACGCCATGCTCCATCTCCAGATAGGTCACACCCAAGTTCAATTATAGGATCTTAGAATATTCCCTACAGAAACAATGTTAAAAAGTGACATTAGGTTCCCAGATAAGCCTACCCAAACCCATTCTACCTGTAACACAGCCAGATTGTACAGAAATCACTTAGGGAACGTTCTAAGCCTCTTCTGCTTGACAGTCTCTCTGCATCCCCAGGGCACAGCCTCCTGCCTAGGCCCCTGCCTCTGGGTTCACCCACACATCCACTCTCCACACCCTTGGCCACAGTCCGTGGCTCCCCACCTCAAAACCTCCAGGGCACCTGGTCCCCAGACTCCAGCCCAACCTTCTCTCTGGCCCTGCCTCAGTTGGCAACTTCACCAACATACCAGGAGGGAATGTTCTGGAACAGCAGCCTCCCCACCTTTCCTCCTGCTCCTGGGTCATTAGGGCTCCTCCTCCCAGGTGTGACCACCTACCCTTCCTCCAGGTCTTGGCTCAAGGGAGTTCTCCTAAGGTGGGTCATGTTGACCCCTGCGGCCCTCCTCTGGGTGACATCCTTCTCTACCCAGAATGCTCCTCACTGTGAAGCCCTTCCTGTGGCTCTAAGGTTGGCAGGGGCTGGGTCTACTGTGCCCACTTGCTGTCTCTTTTTCTTTCATCTCCCTCCCTCCCTTTTTCCTTTCTTCCTCTCTGTCCTCCCCCACCCCCTTTCCTTCTTCCTCCTCTCCCTCCCTCTCTCCCTTCCTTCTTTCCTCCTTCCTTCCCTCCTTTCTTCCCTCCCTCCCTTCCTTCTTCCCTCCCTCCCTTCCTCCTCTCCCTCCCTCTCTCCCTTCCTTCTTTCCTCCTTCCTTCCCTCCTTTCTTCCCTCCCTCCCTTCCTTCTTCCCTCCCTCCCTTCCTTCTTCCCTCCCTCCCTTCCTCTCTCCCTCCCTCTCTCCCTTCCTTCTTTCCTCCTTCCTTCCCTCCTTTCTTCCCTCCCTCCCTTCCTTCTTCCCTCCCTCCCTTCCTCCTCTCCCTCCCTCTCTCCCTTCCTTCTTTCCTCCTTCCTTCCCTCCTTTCTTCCCTCCCTCCCTTCCTTCTTCCCTCCCTCCCTTCCTTCTTCCCTCCCTCCCTTCCTCTCTCCCTCCCTCTCTCCCTTCCTTCTTTCCTCCTTCCTTCCCTCCTTTCTTCCCTCCCTCCCTTCCTTCTTCCCTCCCTCCCTTTCTCTCTCCCTCCCTCTCTCCCTTCTTCCCGCCTTCCTTCCTCCCTCCTTCCCTCCCTCCCTCCCTCCTCCCTTCCCTCAGTCGTCAGGTGGTGCCTGCACATGGGGGATGCCCAGTTTCATGGAACAGAACGGAAAGGAACTGTGACAGGCAGAGTCTCTGCAGGAGCTGCGTGGTGACCATGGGTGAGGACAGTGCACATCGTGTGAAGGATGGGAGCTGCAACTGGGCGAGGAGAGAGACAGCTTAGAGAATTGTAGTAACCATCCTCAGAGGCTGTAGGTCTCTGACATAGAAACAAGGTGAGTTTGTACAGCTCCAGCATGCTGAGCTAGGATCACTAGGTACAGATTTGGATGCAGTTCTGGCCTGGTTTCAAAGAGAACTTTCTAGCCCAGTTGTCTAGCAGTGGTGGTCAGCAGGTCTCCCCTAGCAGACGCTGGAGGGCAGAGGGTTCCTCGCAGCTGTGTTGTGTGTTGTGCAGGGAGGTGCTGCCTGGGTGGAAGGTTACACTCCGGGGCGTGGACTCCCATCTCTGAAATTCTGACCTCCTGTGAAATGTGGGAGACCTTTGCTCCATACCCTGAGGTGCTCCCTGCCTTGAAGGTGGCCCCGGGATCTCTCTGGTGGCTCAGCTAGACCTTCTCCCCCAAACAGGAGGGGCCCCTGCAGCCACAGCCATAGTTCAAGGTCTGGAGCCCAGAGCGCATGCCTCCTGGATCGGTGGCTCTTTCTGGAGCCCCCTTGTATGGAATAATGAAGAAAAAGGTAGGATCCTGAGGTGACCACATCACTTTATACTCCCAAATGTCTTTATGTTTTCAGCCTTGAGCTGAAAGTAAAAGTAAGCCTTTTACTTTTTTTGTGGCGATTTCTATTCATATGCACTGTCAAAAATTATTATATCTTCCAATTCAGAGATATTTTAGCATTAACTCACTAAATAAAATGCTTTAAGCCCGGCGCAGTGGTTCAGGCCAGTAATGCCAGCACTTTGGGAGGCCAAGGCGGGTGGATCACCTGAGGTCAGGAGTTTGAGACCAGCCTGGCCAACATGGTGATACCCCATCTCTACTAAAAATACAAAAAATTAGCCGGGTGTGGTGGCATGCGCCTATAATCCCAGGTACTTGGGAAGCTGAGGCAGAGAATCACTTGAACTCAAGAGGCAGAGGTAGAAATGAGCTGAGATTGCACCACTGCACCCCAGCCTGGGCAACTGAACAAGACTCTGTCTCAATAAATAAATAAACACAATTTAAGAAATGCTTTGGATATTTATATGTTTTTATTCCTATGAGCACAGTGATCTTTAAAGATACTCACAAACAGGAGTCAATCTAAATGGGCTTTTTGTTTGTCTGTTTTTTCAGTCATCGCTATCATTTCCAAGTGAGGGGTGAAAGGAACCGTTGCTCCCTTCTCTGCAGGTTTGAAGGAGAAAATGCAGCGTCGGTTCTGAGGCAGCCGCGTGCAGGGGCGGCTCAGGCCTGTGCCCAGAGTCAGGCTGAGTGGGCTGGGGGCAGATACGCTGCCTAAACAAAGACACTGGAGTTTGTGGAATTGCTTTTTTATTGGAATCAAGAACAAAGTACCAATAATAATTGCACAGTTAATTTTGCTTCAAATTCTTTTTTTCTTAATAGAGCCCATGACACAAAGAGAAGTCTCAAAATGCTTCCTGTTCTGTTTTGCTTTGTTGCAGCAGTATTTGCCAAAGATCCAGGCTACACATTGTTTTATTTCAGCGAAACAATCAGGAATGAAATGGTTGCGGAGGCTCCTTCTCTGGGCACAGTTTTTCAGAGATGGAAACCCAGGCCCAGAGAACTGAAGGAATTTTCCCTCCACCCAGGCAGGAGTTTGGCAAATTGTCAGACTTCCAGAGGAAACAGTTTCTTCTAAAGGTGGATGCGAGTAAGTACAGGTAAATGACTGAGGAACGAATGTAAAAATGAATACATTTTAAAAGCAACTCATGGTGGTTAATAATAAGAACATTTCATTTTAAGATAACGAGTGATCTGACATCCAAGGATGACCACTGCTGTCCTCCCACAGCCTGAATAGCGTGGGCAGCTGCACCACGGGTGTGCATGGCTGCCTATGTGCCCAGTGACTACATACAACCTACAGACGTGAATGCACATAGAGTCCTGTTTGCCAAACTCATCGTAATTTATGTAATTATACACATAATGTATTTTACCCAATACACAAAGAAGATTTTCATAATGCCACTTAGGGTCTAGATTTAACTTAAACCACTACTTAGTCTATCTCTCTTAATAGGATACTAAAAGGAAATTTTATGACAACATTATCAGTAGCATTTTGCTGATAATTAGAATAACAATAATAATACTGAGATATTTTTTCAGTAATAATGGTGTTATTAATGAGATTTTTATGAAAGACAGACTTCTTCGGTATAATTATGAAAATTGATCTTTTGCATTTTACTTATTCACTGAAATCAGATAAGTGGCTTAACTACATGTATTATTTCTAATAAATATTCAAAAGAATGCATTTAAACAAGGCTCCTTATTCTATTCTTGCTCATATTCCTTGCATTTAAATAAAAGTGTAATTGCTCTGCTTTTTAAACTGTTAGTTTGGATTAGCTGTCTAACCTGTACAGTGTAGCTGTTTGCTGTTTGCATTTTTAATAGCTTTATTACCATTTGGTGAAGCCTTAATTTCTGACTCCCTTGAAGAGTCCTGCCTTTAAGTCAGCACTACAATTTAACCAGCAATAATCTGTCAAGATGAGATAAAGACCCACACCAGATGAAATGCAGTATTTTTGTGTAGCATTCTGTCATTGTTAAAGGCAAGATCCTAGTATGTCAAAATGTAACCTCTGAAAGTTTTCTAAACTTTGCAGCATAATTTTACAGTTCATGTTTTTAATCCATGGCTCCAGCACGCATTATCTTGTTCACTGGGGAAAGCAATTAAAATATACATCTAGTTATCTGTGAAAATATATATTTAAGGGCACTAGCAGGAATATGCACTTATGCGTGCGTTAATGAGCGTGTGCATGGGTAAACACTGCAAAGAGGAGCAGAAGATCTCTAGTGTCTCAGCAAAAGTGATGATTTTATGCTCTAAGAATCTGAGACTATACATACATATATATACCTTTTATTTTTTAAAATTATGTAAAACATATAAAAACGGGGAGAATAGTACAATGAATCCCTGCATACCCTGTGCAATTCACAGAGGTCCTGTTCAATCCAAACCTCCCACTTCCCTCCCCCAACAAATCCCAAACGTTGCATATTTTCATGTGTAAATATTTAGGCACAGATCTTTAAAAAATATGGAATTTTTTTAAAAGCCACGATTATATACACTGTCACACCTTTAAAAATTAACAATAATTCCTTAACATCATAAAATATCTGGTCAGTTTTTAAATTTCCCAAGCATCTCATTTAATATCATATATCTATGTCATACCTAAATGTATTGTTTGCTTTTTAATTTGTTTGAGCCAAGATGAAAATGAGAGTCCTACAATGGTGACTGGTTGAAAGGTTTTGTGAGCCTTTTCAATCCATAGGTCTCACTGCTGTTTCTTCTTTCTTTCCTTTTTTCTTACAATTTCAGTGTTGAAGGAAACAGTCATAGATGTAATGGGCTTCCATGTGCGGGATTTTCCCGGTTGCATTCCAGTGGTTTAATCTAACACGCTCCTCCAAATTTCCCATAAACTGAAATAAGATCTGGGGATTTGATGAGATTGGGTTTCACGGTGGGGAGAGGTGAGCTCCTTCCTGGGTGGCTGTGTCTGCCGGGAGGCACGTGGGGTCTGCTTATGCCTCTCACTTTGCACTGCCAGTGGCCATCACAGCTCCGTGTCCAGACACATCGATACACTCAGGGCAGCACCATAGGCATGTTCTAATTCTATCATTTCTCCACTTATTAGCTGGAACACTTTCATTAACAGAGCATCTGCCTCATATTATATCTGGTTACCCAGTTGTGTAGTTTATATGGGAAAGATGACATAAATATTTAATACCTTTCCTTTATGAGTTTTCAAAATAATGAATTATTCATTAGCATTCTCCAATGGTACCAATTAATTTTTTTTTTTTTTTAGTTTCATGAAGAACTTATGGATTTGAGCATATGTGTTGGGTCTCAATCCATTGCAGTTGTTACACTTTGACGATCAAGCGTCCCATCTTTGGGCATTGGAAGCTTCCTTCCACTGGCTCTGTCACCATGTGTGGGGACAGAACATCCCAGGCTCACCTTGTATTACTCCAGGCTGGGATCAGCTGTTTCCCCAGAGAGCTTTGGTTCCTTTTAGTGAGAAATGAGACCACAGTCTTGGCCCTGAGATTTACATACATACATACATACATATATGCACATCCATCCATATGCACACACACACACACACACACACACACAGAGGTATATAGTTACCTTGCTATCTTTGGCCTTTCCTCAATATCTATCATGTTAATATTAAAAGCTACCACAAAGCAGCATCCATAAATTGTCCCTTAATGTTTATTCTAGCATCTGAGTGATTTCTTCATAATCCGTGAAACAGACGCTATGGTGAACGGGATTGGGTTGTTAGAAGATGAAACTGTTGAATCTGATGCTATCACAGGCTTGTCTATTATGAAGGCGTAGTCAGCTTCGGTGACATGAGGCCTCCCAGTGCCTTTTCAAAGGGTTAATGGTACCTGACTTCAGGGCTCCACTTGCCTTTCTTCTCTAAGTGTGTGGGATTCTGTTATACCTCAACCAATTGGTCTAGGGGACAAAGATTTTCATGCCAGGTGAACAGAGTCCCCCGAAAGGAAAGTACAACAGGGTGGCCAAGCCCTGTCCAGGAAGGGAAGATTTCAGGCTTTCATCTGCCACTTCTGGGACGAGGACCAGTGGGTGGAAAGAAGAGAAAGCAAGCTGTGGAGCCACCCACGCCACGCCCACTGTCCTGTGGCTCCCAGCCCTGTGCCCCAGCACACTCTGATCTCATGGCTCAGGCACAGAAAGTCCTCTGATAACCCTGGTGCTGTTTGAGGCAAAGCATCTTCTTCATGCATTCAATGCTCTCCAAGCCACGGTCCTCACCCAGCCTCCCAGCCACGGTCCTCATGCAACCTCCCAGCCTCCCAGCCACAATCCACACCCAACCTCCCAGCCTCCCAGCCACAGTCCACACGCAGCCTCACAGCCACAGTCCCCACCCAACCTCCCAGCCACGGCTCCCCTGGGCCTCCTAGCCATGGTCCCCACCCAGCCACCCAGCCTTCCAGCCATAGTCCCCACCGAGCCTCACAGCCACCCAGCCTCCAAGCCACAGTCCCCACCCAGCCTCTAAGCCACAGTACCCACCCAGCCTCCAAGCCACAGTCCCCACCCAGCCTCACAGCCACCCAGCCTCTAAGCCACAGTCCCCACTCAGCCACCCAGCCTCCAAGCCACAGTCCCCACCCAGCCTCTAAGCCACAGTACCCACCCAGCCACCCAGCCTCCAAGCCACAGTCCCCACCCAGCCTCACAGCCACCCAGCCTCTAAGCCACAGTACCCACCCAGCCACCCAGCCTCCAAGCCACAGTCCCCACCTAGCCTCTAAGCCACAGTACCCACCCAGCCACTCAACCTCCAAGCCACAGTCCCCACCCAGCCTCACAGCCACCCAGCCTCTAAGCCACAGTCCCCACTCAGCCACCCAGCCTCCAAGCCACAGTCCCCACTCAGACTCACAGCCTCCAGGCCATGTTCCCACCCAGTCTCGCAGCCTCCAAGCCATAGTCCCCAGCCAGGCTCCCAGCCTCCCTCTCACAGATGTTCTTTGTCTACTTCATTCTCCATGCAGGGGACCGCCAAGCCCCTGTCGGACAGCCCAGCTGTTCACGCTCCTACCTCTGTGCAGAACATACTTCCCAGGTTTCCCGGTCTACACCCACCCATGTCCTTTCCAAGCCCTTCCCTGAAAATCAGAAGTGGACCATGCCTTCCTTCCAGTCCTCATGGCCCAGGTCGACGGTGATAGACTCCACTTTTCACCGTGGGAATCGGTGGGTGCCTGATTTCTGCTGCTGGCTCATAAACGCTTCCCCTTGGAGGTCACTGTTTCACCCTCCACCATCATGGCCCTGCGCAGGCCGTCGAAACGCACGGTTGAAGGAATGGGTTGAGATTCTGGAAAGGGGAGTCCCGGGGCTTCTCCTTAGCCCTCGGGAGGACAGAGCTGTGCCCAGTGCTGACAGAGGCCCTCGTGGGGCTTTTCTCTGGCCTTTTTGGGGTGACAAAGAGACTTGCATTTTAACTCAGTATAATCAAGAGCATCACCCTGGGCAGGAGCAGTAGCCATTCTGAGTCTCTGGACATATCCATATGTAACAGTAAAAACCCAGCCAACAAACCCCAGACTTGCCATTCAAATCAAGCCAGGTAAGGAGACAGGGATGCTCGGCAAGCTGTGGCATTACCACTGGGCAGCTGTGGCGACGGTGTCATGATGACACATTTAGGGTGTGTCCTGCGCCCCTCATGGGGGGATCGGGAAGAACCACTTCACTCCTCCTAGAGAGGAGGTTGTTCGGGTGCAGGGTTGGGGCAGGACACAGAGCAGGGGCTCCTGCCATCGTGGTGGCCATCATTCGTCCCAACAGGGTCATTATGGGCACCAGCTCGTGGGGAAATGGGCCTGCTGGCCTCAGGGCTGGTACATGGGGACCCCTCCTCACTCATCTGCACCCACAGGGGAGGAGGGGAGCACTAGCTGGGGTACTGGCTGACCCCGCAGAACCAGGTGTTTCCCGGGGGCCTAGAGGTGACCCAGACTGCTGGGAGAGAGGGAGGGAGAGCTGCTGGCAGAGGAGGAAACCCCCCTCCAGGTCCAGGGCGTCTGGCTCTCTCCGCTAGCCCCTGAGGGAGGCACACACCTTGCGGGGTCAGCTGATGGGGAACTGGAAGTGGATGAAGAAAATACAAACATGGAGATGAGGACGATCGGGTCGGAGCCACAGAGACGCCGGCATAACCTGCCCTAAGTGGCCCTGGCTCGTGGCCTCACTTAGTGAGGAATGGGGGCAAGTTATGCCCCTCGAGGGCAAAAGGCCTGCACTGCACCCCTGAGCCGGAGCAGGCCAGGCCCCACTTAGGTTCATTGCCGCATCCCTGCCTACGGTCCACTCAACGAGCCGGCTGGGACACAGGGAGTGGTGGGTTTCCCTGTGCTCAGAGAGTCCAACATCCCGGTGGCAGGCGGGGAAGCAGGTCCCACAGTCAGCCCTAGCCGGCAGGGATGGCGGGCAGGAGTCCTGAGTGTCCCCCATGCCCAAGCATCACCAGGGTCTGTGAGCACATGGGGCCTCCCTAAGGCGCTCTCACCAAAACTGTCTCATTCAAAGCTCAGGACACTGCAGGGAGGTGGCTGTGGCCCTGGGGATGGGATGTGAGGAGGTGAGGACTGTGGTTCCACTTTGCTGATGGGAAAACGAGACACAGAGCATCAGAACACTGGCCACAGTGCAAATCCACAGCCTCCACTCACACAGTGCAAGTCCCCAGCCACCCGTGTCCTCCCATGCGGGCCTACAGCCGAGGGAAAAGGCTAGGAAAGTGGCTGCCGCAACCCCAGGCTGTCCCAGCCCTCCTCGTCAGGCTGCCTTGGGTTCTGGGCTGCCTCAGCCATCAGCTTCACCTTATTGGGTAACCAATAATCACCCAGATGTGGGCTCCACAGGACTCAGCAGACAGTGAGTCTCGGACCTGCACATTATCTCTACCATCCTGGGAGATTTAGGCTGAATTTTGATATATTCAGTGGGCTTTGCTCTCCTTCATGTCTGCTTCAGCCAGCTGGCACGCATCTGGGTTTTAATTAATCAGTAGCCTCTGAAATGATAAAATACTGCCTTCATAGAAGTAACCTGCAGAAACAGAGATCAGAACATTGCCTGGAGTCAGTTCTTACAAAGCAAAGGTGGTTGCAAGATGAGCCATTTGTGAATCATTCCTGTCTGCTCTTCCGGAATCCTATGCTGCTTAAGAAAACACATGGCATTTACAAATCGGTCTCTCAAGAATCAGTCTTCAAGGCCCAGCACCCCTGCTCCTGAGGAGGCCAAACACCTCCAGAGCTAGGAACATGGGCTCCGGGACCAAGTTCTGCTGCTTCTGCTGGTTACAGGAATGGGCAAATTGCTTGACCCCCTGCCTGGATCTGGACCAGGTGCCAACGCTCACACCTGCAAAAGGATTGAGATGCTACATATTAAACAGCAGGAACCATGCCTGACATATGGCAAGTGCTCACTAAATGTCAGCTCACATCTCAAGGTGTGGCTGCAGCATTTCAACAAGTGTGTCCTGAGCATCAAAACAGGTAACCCAGCAAAAGACCAGATGACTTTCCAACACAACCAGTGGTTTCGCTCAAGAGCAAAGGAGGCTTCTGTCTCTTCCCACAAAGGCAGAGTCAACGTGGTAGTTCCGGAAGATGGACGCACGTGAGTATGTGAGCCTGGTGTGATTCATGCCAGGGGATTGTGGGTCCACTGTGTGCCCATTTAGGACCCAGGAAACCTGCCAAAGATGTGGGGAAGGAAAGACTTATGCACCATTGAATTACTAGTTTTTGAATCACATGGTGGAAAAAAAGGAAAAAAACAAAAACATTAGCAAGTTTTTCAAGCAATAACAACGGTGCAATTGCCGGGGTCTGAGCAGGCCTAGAGGTTACAGGGATTTCTCGGGGACCTCCCTCCCAGCATAATGACAGCAGGTTCAGAGGAACCAGATCTGCACTGTGGTAAAACCCGACACAATAAACTTGACAGACAGCCAGATTTCTGTTTTCAGCCAGTTTAGGGTTACTCTAATCTCATTATAATGCTTGAAAGATGACAAGTAATAGAATCTCAGGTAACCGCTCTGGCGCTACTCGGCCGCATCCTCCTTGGTGCTGACTTCCTTGATTACCTGGCCACTGAGGCTCAGTTTTCAACCCCTTCTCCTGCAGAAATAATCATCTGATCAGCTGACAAGGTTCTCCCTGGAGCCCACAGTTTTAATGGGTCAAGCATCACATTAACCCTTTCGCCCCGTCCCCCGAGCATACCACAGTTATTAAAAAGAAATTTACTTTTCAATCATTGTTAGCGTGGTGATGGAGCAGGCGCTGCTGAGCAGGCCTCCCCAGCTCTCTTCCTCAGCGTCTAGGCTTTTAGAATTGTTCTATGTCCTTTCAGCCAACACAAAGGCAGGCGTTCAAAGCCAGGCCTCTTAAAAGTGTTCTTTCGGTTGCTTTCATAACCTGGAAGACGATGGCACCAAATACTTGTGGGTATTTTATATTCTGTCCAAAGACAATAGAGTTAAGTTTGACAAAAGCTAGATGAATTATGAATTGCATGTTATGGAAAAACCCGTCTATTAGAAATGTGACTCATTTCCAATGAAACGAGTGCCTTTTCCAGGGAAAAAGATTTCCTGGGAAGCGTGGCTTTCACAGCTTTCCTTGCAGCGCCGTCACACAGTTGGTGCTGCCTGAAAGGTCTGACGTTGAAACCAAAGCCAGGGCTGTGGACAGCCAGACCCCCGTGATGCTTCCCACAGGAGCGCCACCTTGATTTGAATGGGAGGTGAGCTGAGTGCTGGAGCTGTTGTCTGTGCTCACCACCGTCCACTTGTCTCTGAGAACACAGAGGGCTTTGGCTGGGCTCAAGGATGCTGCGCATGAGCTTGGACTTGATTCGAGATCACTTTTACTTTACCCCAAGGCTACAAGTAAGCCCTGCAGAGGATAAACGTAAGACAAGCATGCCCGTGGGCAGAGTAGCTCTGCGTGGCTCCTCTATGTCTTCCCGTGATGCGCACCACGTCTGGGGCCTGGCAGCTGAGGTGCAGTGAGATGCCCTCCCTCTAACTCTGAGGATCCCAGGACGGGGGCTCAGTGCCTTTTGTACACGTGGCCAGGACACCTTATGCTATTGGATGCGTTTAGAACGCTGTCACTCAGTGAGTCATGCCACCTGGACTTAGACAAATTTCAAGGCTTCCAAATTCCTGCTGTGCCCACAACAGGTAGGGTCCCTTTCCCTGCACCTGCACTAAGGGTCCAGGAGTTCTTGCTTTGCACCCACGCTGGGATGTCCTGGGGCAGCCCCAGACGATCCTGTCTGAGCATAAAGACCCAATCATCCTGATGTCCCTAGTTCAGCATCAAAGATCCACAGCACGCCAACAGGGTGAGCTATAAGCAATTGTGAGCAGATGGGTACAAAACAATCCTATTTGAGAATGGTCTACCACTGTGCTATGGACTGAAATATGGTTCCCAAAGTTCACCTACGGAAGTCCTGACCCCTGTGTGACGGTACCTGTGGAAGCCCTGACTCCCAGTGTGCTGGTATCTGTGGAAGCCCTGGTGCTGGTGTGATGGTATCTGTTTTAGCCCTGACACCTGTGTGATGGTATCTGTGGAAGCCCTGGCCCCGGTGTGATGGTATCTTTGGAAGCCCTGACCCCGGTGTGATGGTATCTTTGGAAGCCCTGACCCCTGTGTGATGGTATCTGTGGAAGCCCTGGCCCCTGTGTGATGGTATCTTTGGAAGCCCTGACCCCTGTGTGATGGTATCTGTGGAAACCCTGACTCCCTGTGTGATGGTATCTGTGGAAGTCCTGACCCCTCTGTGATGGTATCTGTGGAAACCCTGACCCCTCTGTGATGGTATCTGTGGAAGCCCTGACTCCCAGTGTGCTGGTATCTGTGGAAGCCCTGACCCCCATGTGATGGTACCTGTGGAAGCTCTGCCCCTGTGTGATGGTATCTATGGAAACCCTGACTCTCAGTGTGATGGTACCTGTGGAAGTCCTGACCCCTGTGTGATGGTATCTGTGGAAACCCTGACCCCTGTGTGATGGTACCTGTGGAAGCCCTGACTCCAAGTGTGATGATGTCTGTGGAAGCCCTGACCCCTGTGTGATGGTACCTGTGGAACCCTGGCCCCGGTGTGATGGTATCTATGGAAGCCCTGGCCCCTGTGTGATGGTACCTGAGGAAGCCCTGACCCTGGTGTGATGGTATCTGTGGAAGCCCTGGCCCCTGTGTGATGGTATCTGTGGAAGCCCTGTCCCCTGTGTGATGGTATCTGTGGAAGCCCTGTCCCCTGAGTGATGGTATCTATGGAAGCCCTGGCCCCGGTGTGATGGTACCTGTGGAAGCCCTGACCCCCAGTGTGATGGTAACTGTGGAAGCCCTGACCCCCAGTGTGATGGTACCTGTGGAAGCCCTGACCTTGGTGTGACAGTATCTTTGGAAGCCCTGACTCCCTGGTGTGATGGTATCTGTGGTAGCCCTGACCCCCAGTGTGATGGTACCTGTGGAAGCCCTGACTCCCAGCGTGATGGTACCCGTGGAAGCCCTGACCCCTGTGTGATGGTACCTGTGGAAGCCCTGACTCCCAGCGTGATGGTACCCGTGGAAGCCCTGACCCCTGTGTGATGGTATCTGTGGAAGCCCTGACCCCTGTGTGATGGTACCTGTGGAAGCCCTGACCCCGGTGTGAAGGTATCTATGGAAGCCCTGACCCCGGTGTGATGGTATCTGTGGAAGCCCTGGCCCTGGTGTGACAGTATCTGTGGTAGCCCTGACCCCCAGTGTGATGGTACCTGTGGAAGCCCTGACTCCCAGTGTGATGGTACCTGTGGAAGCCCTGACTCCCAGTGTGATGGTACCTGTGGAAGCCCTGACCCCCAGTGTGATGGTACCTGTGGAAGCCCTGACCTTGGTGTGACAGTATCTTTGGAAGCCCTGACCCCCTGGTGTGATGGTATCTGTGGTAGCCCTGACCCCCAGTGTGATGGTATCTGTGGAAGCCCTGGCCTCCGGTTTGATGATATCTCTGAAAGCCCTGACCCCCAGTGTGATGGTATCTGGAGATGGGGCCATTGGGAGATAATTAGATTTAGAAGAGGTCATAAGGTGGAATCCTCCTCCTGGGACCAGTGCCCTCTTAAGAAGACACAACAGCTCTCCCTCTCCCCCACCCCACCACCTTCCCCCTGTGAGGACACAATCAGAAAGCAGCTATCTACAAGCCAGGAAGGGAGTCCTCACCAGGAAGTGACCATGCTGGTGCCTGATCCCAGACTTCAGCCTCCAGAACGGTGAGAAATCAGATCCTGTGGGTTGACCCACACAGTCTATGTATGGTCCTTTGTCATGGCAACCCCAAGATGACCAACACAACTGGCAACAGACAGCTGGACTGCAAGGATCCACCAGATGCCATGGTTAGACATTGACGTGGAAAGAGAAAAAAAATGTGTTCTGTTTAGGACAACTATTTAGTGTATAGGTCAGCTTCTAAAACAGAAGACAGAGAAATCAGACAGGTTGCTATTGTGGCATATTTTCTGCAGTAGAATATTAATATAAAGACTTAGAAGCTGGCGAGTGCATGCCAAGATGAAGTTATTAATAAGAACAATACTCCACAGCTGTGTGTACTTTTCCTTCGAGAAGAGGTTTACAAAACCAACCTGCAGGAAACAAATATTCATGACTATCACCTGTACTTTCAAGATGAAGAAGAAATCAGCCACAGAGATACTTTTTTTAAGGGAAGATTTTACAAGGTCACACATCAAGGTAATGGAAGAACTAGAAATAGAACAGTGTCAGGCTCCCCCCACCGGCACTGCCGTGTCCATCCCGCCGCTGAGAGGCCGCTCGATGGCACTTAGAGAACAAAATGTGAAGTCCTTCAGCTCCCACATCCGGCTCTGAGTGCTCCTGGGTCTGAAATTCCTTGGAACCACTTGCAAACATTTCTACTTCAGGCAATGGTCACATTCACATTCCTCAAGAAGATGGGGATGGAGTCCTTCCTGCCCCACCCCACCCCAACACCCACACACCACACACACGCATGGCAAGCACACACACAGATACACAGACACACACGTGCACACACACACGCACGGCAAGCACACACACATATACACAGACACGTACACACATGTGCACACACACGCGCACACGCACGCACACATGCACACACGCACACACACGCACAGCAAGCACACACACACACACCCACGGCAAGCACACACACACACACCCACGGCAAGCACACACACACCCACGGCAAGCACACACACACACACGGCAAGCACACACACACCCACGGCAAGCACACACACACACACACGGCAAGCGCACACACACCCCCACGGCAAGCGCGCACACACACACCCACGGCAAGCGCACACACACACACACACGGCAAGCGCACACACACACACCCACGGCAAGCGCACTGCCACCTGGGTTTGTCCGGACAGCATCTCTAGGCAGGAGGTGGTGTTAGCACTCCAGTTTACAGAGAAGAGCCAGCCAGGCCTGGAGCAGGTGAAATAATTTGCCCAGTATTTCATGCTCAGGATGATCTTTCTGGTCAAGGTAACAAGAAAACAAAACTTTCAAAGCAAACACAAATGCATTTCACCCAAGACTTGAGTGCTGAATCCAGCTATGCTACTGACAGCGACATCTTGAATTTCTGGGTGTTATGACTTCAACTGTGTCTTTCAAAAAGATACACTAAAGTCCTGAGCCACGGCACTAGCATGCTCTTATCAGACAGATGGGAGGCCTAGGGCACAGAAATAGCCATTCTGCAGATCCATTCAGTGTGCAAGTATTAGATGTGTATCTTAAAGAGAAGCATGAACAAAAAGACAGTAGCCTTTGCACCAGCCTCAGATTTCTGTCATCATGTGGCTGATAGGAGAGTGACCTCGAACGCCCTGCTGGCCTGGAGATCTGGAAGCCGCACCCCCACAGAAGCCAACTCCTTCTAAGCGGTGCAGTCAGGGGGGCCTGCCTCAGGCCCCCAGCAAGCTGAAGTGGATGCCGAGGATCCGGCAGGACCCCCGCCCCCTGCCCCACTTAGCTGCACCCTTGCCTCACACCGCTGGCCTCTTCTAGACACATGCCTGTTGGGGCCAGAAGAAACCAAGACCGGAAACTCGACGAATAATGGCGATGGATACACCCACCCTGCTGGGGTATGGGAACACATGGCGACCCTGACACTTGCCCCAGCTCTTCCCAAATTGTTTAGACTTCCTTTTAGATATTTTATCGATTATTCCTTGATTCTGAAAGCCGTACACACTTACAAAAACATTCAAGCATTTCACAATTGCATAATGCATAATCGGACAGTTCCCTAATACCTCCCTCCGAAGATAACTGTAATTACAAGTTCAGTGGAATGCTCTGGGTCAACACTAACATATTTTCAGTTGTACGCTAAATGAGAAGATAAGGAAGAGGAACCAATGGAATGCAAAGGATGCTGGGATTTTAGGAAATTGTGAAGTTAAGGCTTCTTGACTCCACTTGCTCTGCTCTTTCCCCCACACCATGTTTAGGCACCAAGCGATGGAGCCCTGGGGATGTCCCAGCCAAATGTCCACTGCAGGGCTATCTGTTTGTCCCAAATGTGCACTCCAGGGCTGAGCACTCACCCCAAATGTGCGCTCCGGGGCTGAGCACTCACCCCAAATGTGCGCTCCGGGGCTGAGCACTCACCCCAAATGTGCGCTCCGGGGCTGAGCACTCACCCCAAATGTGCGCTCCGGGGCTGAGCATTCACCCCAATGTCCGCTCTGGTGCAAAAGCCACTCTGTTTTCTCCCACTTCTGTGTAAGACATACATGTAATACTTGCATTCCGAGTGAATCTGCAGGAAGGCTGTCTCTGCGCCTCAGGCCTCTCGTCTCTCTGATAAGAGCACGCTAGTGCTGTGCTTCAGGACTTTAGCGTGTCTTTTTGAGAGACACAGTTGAACTCATAACACCCAGAGTTTCTAGGTAAATTTCTTTTTGTTTTTGAGAGAGGGTTTCACTTTGTCACCCAGGCTGGGGTGCAGTGGAATGATCACAGCTCACTGCAGCCTCTGCCTCCTGGGCTCAAGTAATCCTCCCACCTCGGCCTCCAAAGGTGCTGGGATGACAGGCATGAGCCACCGCACCCAGCCAGTTTCTGTCTCTTAAGGAGCTGGGTTAGAATCATGAAGGGAAACACCAACCACCTGTCCTTTTCCCATGGGCGTCATTCGCCTCCAGGCATGCTCCCTGCTTTCTTCCCCGGATGCCCATCTTGGCTTATTGAGCTCACGGTCCATCAAGACTTCCAAGTGTAAGGCTGAAGAAGTTCCTTCCAAAGCCAATTTCAGGAAGAATCTCTCAAATCTGGAAGCTGCTTCATGGTACATGCTCTGTCTGCCCCAGGTGTGGCTAGGAATCCTCCTTCCAGTCTCTCTCTAGGGAGACAATAGATGTTTGGTGATAAACTGGTTGGTCCGCTGAGTTAAGCTCAGAGGTAGATTGATGGGTTACACTAACATTTATTAAAGACAGACTACCTGCAGGTGCGAGGGGCACGGAATAAGGGGAATAGACAGTCTCTGCCTTCTTAAACCCTAAAAGTAAAAGCGAGGAAGAGAGATGGAGCCTCAGCTTGGAGGCTGAAGCCTGCTGGGCGTCACCCAGCGCAGGCTGCTCCGAGGGACTGACCCTTACACCGAGTCCTGAGCAGTGGCAGGCCCTGTCCAGGGGGAGAGTGCGGGTGTGTGCTGTGGGCAGGTGGAGGAGCTCCCAGCTATGGGGCCAGCAGCAGCGCAGAGACCTAGGGAGGAGAGAGCCGAAGAAGCCCACTGTGGCAGGAGAAAAGAGGAGGAATAGTGCTGTTCACACCTGACATTTCTACGAGGCTTTAGAATCCAACAAGCATGGGTTCAAGTCTTGGCTCTGCTGTCTTTGGCTAGTGACCTTGGGCAGGTGAGTTACCTTTCCTGAGCCTCTGTGTGTTTGTAGATAAACAGGGGAACAGCACCTGCTCTAGAGGGCGGCGTGAGGGTTGGGTGAGTGTGGAGTGTGGAGGCCTTTTCCGAGCTGGCCCCTGTGTGCCTGTCCTGCTGTCCTGTTTCCTCCCACACACACCTCACACTCCATCCACCCTGACCTGCTCATGGTTATCCAGGCACAGCAGCCCCTCCAGCTGTGCACTGGCCCTGCTTCCCAGAGGCTGGGCCCTTTCTCCATCTGAGAAGCTTCTGCCCTCCTTCCAAGCAATTCAAGCATGGCCTCAGGGTTCCAACCCTGCCACCCAGCCCTGCCCCACAGAGTCAACGCCCCTCCTCTGTGTCCTGTGTGCTTCTGCCTGGTGGCCTTTCTGTGCATCCCTGGAGGGCTGTGCCCCAAGCAAGTCCTGGGCACACTCCCGACAGAGGTGCTCCACACACTGCAACTGGGAGCAAGTAAATTAAAGGGGCAGGGGAAACGCACACTGGAAAAGTGTGTAACAAAGGACGAGGCTGTCAATGTAAATTTGGACCAAATCAAGGAAGGTCTTGGCTGCTCTGCTACGGGCCAGGGCTGTGTTCTGTAAACAGTGGGGGTCAGTGAGGGTTTCAAATGCAACCGTGACACAGCCGGCGGGTCCCAAGCACAGCCGTCCTTAGGATCATCTGGGAGCTTCTAGAAAGCACTGATAGCCTAGGCCCCACCACGCACCAATTCACCTGGAACCTCTGGATGTGATTTTTTTCTGATATAAAAGAATGTTTGCCAGGGGCTTCTCATCTGCCACCAGATGGGGAACCTCTAAAGTTGGCAGGCGAAGATGAGTGACTCCAGGAAGGGCTGCTGCCAGCTCCCGGCCAGGAGGACAGCAGCATCTGCCCCTGGACAGCAGCAGGGAGGTGTTCCCCACTGGCAGGGCAGGACCAGCGAGCCAGCCACCAGGACAGGAACTGCCATGGGAGGTGGGTGTGCAGGCAGCACTGACTTGAATTGCAGGGGTCTCTCCATGAGGGGCCACAGCAAGCAGTGCCGTGCCGTGCAAGGTGCCCACCACCAGGCTTGGCCGCTGCTTGTGTCCACAGGTCACAAAGGCCATGTAAGCATCAACGTTGTCATATACAGAGAACACTCACTTCTCACGGCTGCTGCATAAACCAAGTCAGATTACACGAGTGAAGGCGTCTCCACCACAGGGCACAGAAAAAGAGCCCTGTAGAATCAAGTGGGTCTGAGATGTAATCTTGAAATAACCAGTGGGAAGGAGGAGAAGGTGGAAATGGAAACGTAGGTGTGGACGCTGCCAGGCTCTGGGAGGGGGTGTGGTCCCCTAGAGAGAGTTGCTGCAGGGAAGGGGCTGGGGTGACAGAGGAACTTGGGGAAGAAACGTGTGGGGTATGGGGAGAGCCCCCAGGGGAAGCCCAGCAACAGGAGGGAGGGGGTGTGGTGCAGGGATCTCCCAAGAGGCCATTCATCAGGTCTGGCAATATTTGGAGATGAAGGATTCGTCTGGGCACCTTGCAACTCACATATATGCAGCCAAGAGTCTCTGCCATCGAAGGGATCCCAGAGCTCTTGCAGGATCCAAGTCTTTATTTTTTAATGGGAAAATAGATCAGGGAGAAGCAGCTGATGATAACTGCACTTTCAGTTGCTTGGCAGGCAGTGGAATTCAGGATCTTACACACTTCGAGTTTTGGTCTTATACCCCTCCTGTCTCAGCCAGCAGAATGGGGAGGCACTGTCTGTCTGGAGTCAGAAGCTTTGAGAAGACTGAGTCCTGAAGCAACACGGCCAATCCATCTCCTTGATTCTGGGTGACAGCCACAATCCGTTCCCGAGTTTCATGGCCTGAGAACAGTGGGGGCCACTGCCATAGAAAATAATATGCAGTTGGCCAAGTTGCCTCCATCCTTTATTTTTTTTATTTTTTATTTTTAAAGTTTATATCTTTATTTTTATTTTTTTTTTTATTATAATTTAAGTTTTAGGGTACATGTGCATATTCTGCAGGTTAGTTACATATGTATACATGTGCCATGCTGGTGCGCTGCACCCACTAACTCGTCATCTAGCATTAGGTATATCTCCCAATGCTATCCCTCCCCCCTCCCCCCACCCCACAACAGTCCCCAGAGTGTGACATTCCCCTTCCTGTGTCCATGTGATCTCATTGTTCAATTCCCACCTATGAGTGAGAATATGCCTGTTTGCAGACGACATGATTGTATATCTAGAAAACCCCATTGTCTCAGCCCAAAATCTCCTTAAGCTGATAAGCAACTTCAGCAAAGTCTCAGGATACAAAATCAATGTACAAAAATCACAAGCATTCTTATACACCAACAACAGACAAACAGAGAGTCAAATCATGAGTGAACTCCCATTCACAATTGCTTCAAAGAGAATAAAATACCTAGGAATACAACTTACAAGGGACGTGAAGGACCCCTTCAAGGAGAACTACAAACCACTGTTCAAGGAAATAAAAGGGGATACAAACAAATGGAAGAACATTCCATGCTCATGGGTAGGAAGAATCAATATCGTGAAAATGGCCATACTGCCCAAGGTAATTTACAGATTCAATGCCATCCCCATCAAGCTACCAATGCCTTTCTTCACAGAATTGGAAAAAACTACTTTAAAGTTCATATGGAACCAGAAAAGAGCCTGCATCGCCAAGTCAATCCTAAGCCAAAAGAACAAAGCTGGAGGCATCACACTACCTGACTTCAAACTATACTACAAGGCTACAGTAACCAAAACAGCATGGTACTGGTACCAAAACAGAGATATAGATCAATGGAACAGAACAGAGCCCTCAGAAATAACGCCGCGTATCTACAACTATCTGATCTTTGACAAACCTGAGAAAAACAAGCAATGGGGAAAGGATTCCCTATTTAATAAATGGTGCTGGGAAAACTGGCTAGCCATATATAGAAAGCTGAAACTGGATCCCTTCCTTACATCTTATACAAAAATCAATTCAAGATGGATTAAAGACTTAAACGTTAGACCTAAAACCATAAAAACCCTAGAAGAAAACCTAGGCATTACCATTCAGGACATAGGCATGGGCAAGGACTTCATGTCTAAAACACCAAAAGCAATGGCAACAAAAGACAAAATTGACAAATGGGATCTAATTAAACTAAAGAGCTTCTGCACAGCAAAAGAAACTACCATCAGAGTGAACAGGCAACCTACAAAATGGGAGAAAATTTTTGCAACCTACTCATCTGACAAAGGGCCTCCATCCTTTAAAGGAGGGCTCCAGCGTCCAGCCAGTCATAGAGCCCCCGGCTTTGAAATTCTCATGCAGGTGTGGTTTCTTTCCAATGCTTTCAGTGCACATGATTTAGTACTTAGGAAAATTCTCGAAGCTGACTTTTTCGAAATCTCAGTTGTGCCATTAGAAAACTCTTCTTTAGCAGAGAAAGCACCCAACACAGATGTGTAACCTCTGGGGATCGCAGAGTTCTGAGAAAGGCTGTGAAAGAAAATCGAAAACCAGCTCTGAGAAGCTGCTTGGAGCAGCCAATGGTGATTGAAGGGATGTCAGCAGTTATTCCTGGAAGAAAGGTAGACGGTTCTTCATAAGAAAATTCAGTCCACAAAAATGCATATTTTTTTTACATTAAATTCCATAGTACAAAAAAGGAGCATGTAGTTTTTCTGTGACTGATATTTTTTGAAATAGGAAGTCATGTTGGCAATCGTAGGTTACATAGGCTTTATGCAGAGAGATCATAGTTTGCTGTAGCCATATTTCAAAAATTTGTTTTGCCAACATTTCCCAAGCATTTTTTGGATGCACTTTTTAAAATGCAAGATAAATGGTCATTTCTAACCCCTACCAGCAACTACAATTCAGACTTTCAACGTCTGAAGGGATGCTTGAGGTTGTGAGAGAGAAAACCCATTGTAAGTTGGGCTAAATGAGAAACAAATACATTGGGTCACCTAAGCTGAAAAGTTCAGTGGTAGGACTAGCTTCTGGCATGAGAAGTGCAGATATCAAACAGTGTCATCAGGAGCTGGGTGATTTTTGCTCTGATTTCTGCTGAGTTGGCTTAGGTCTTAATATTTGAGTGCTAAGGAGATGGAGTCAATGATTCGATCTTTAACCTCCTCTTGGGATTCAGCTCCAATGGTAAACAAGATTCTCTTTTCCAAAAGTCACCACATCTCATTGCATCTTTTTGGCTCTGGCTGAGTCAAGTGGCCATCATGGAGTGAGCCACTGGAGCAGTGGAGAATGCACTGGGGTCCCTAGCTAGGCCTGGGTTGTGTCATGTCCCTGGAGGCGGGAATGGCACCCTGTGCTGGGACCACATGGACTGGGAATGGGCCATTCCACAGAGCTTCCACCACCAACAGTGTAGCTCCAGAGGAGGGCTGCAGATGCTACACAACAAAAGAGTTGTCCACTACACTTTCCAAACAGACAAATTGTGGGGTTACTATTAATATTACAGGGGAGGCTTCACTTCACAAAAGGATACTTCAGAGGAGGATTCACTGAAAGCCTTCTTTAAGCAGTTGTCTCTAAATGCAGTTAATCACTTGTTTAGTGATCATTAATGCTTCAGTGGAAAGACTGAAGGAAGAAAATCTTAAAGCTGAAATGTAAGAGTCACTGTCAATGGAGAATCAATCAAGAAAGAAACAAAACAAATTTGAAATGGTAAGTTAGTCAACTGGAAAATAGAATTTGATTTACATAAAACTTCTCACAAACATGACTATGCATGAAGCCAAGCAGTGTCTATTGAGAAAGAAAACTGCACTTATTTACGAATATGTTTAGGAATGGTCCTAGTTCTCGTAAGCAAGCAAAATCATTCTGTGAGTTTTAGTTACCCCTAAGTAAGTGATTAGAGGGCTTCCAACACTGCGCTTCCCCAGCCCTTAACTTTGACCAAGTCAGCCACTAACCTACAACCTACCACTTTGACAAAGGGCCACTGAGTTGTTTGGAGCACCTGCTAATATTAGAGACTTTCTGGGATACCCAAGAAGCCCAAGATAGTTCTTGAGATCAGTTCTTGTATTGACTCTTACAATCGAAACCAGACGCAGGTGGGATTTTATTCAGAAAGTTCTTATTACTTATTGGCCATTGAATGCATATGAAGGTTCTCATTTAACATTTACAAATCATATAGGTCAATGTTCATTTGTTTGGGACATTTTAGTTCCACTATAACAGAAATTGTTGTCATGTTAACTTATTTTATTTATTTTTGTTGTTGCTTATATTTAGTCATTATGTTTACTGGCACATTTGGGCTAATGGCTCACTTTAATAAACTGTTACTTTTATTATTACAAAATACCTGCTTTTGTCTCATTTAGAGGCATTAGGCCTAAATTCTTCATTATCTTCATTATTTTTCATTAATATCACTATTTTTTCTTTCCTTTTTTATATCCTAATATCTATTTGCCTATTCCTTTATTTTCAACTTTTCTTACCACTTTGTTAGGAAAATTTTTTTTACACAACATGTAGTGGATTTTTAAAAACACAGTCTGACAATCTCTGCTTTAATAGGGAAGTTTATGTCATTCACATTTAGTGTACTAAGTGATATGCTTGACTTTATTCTCTATCTTACTTTATGTTTTCTAAGATACGTATATACTTGTGTGTACTAAGTGATATGCTTGACTTTATTCTCTATCTTACTTTATGTTTTCTAAGATACGTATATACTTTGCTCTGTCTTTTTTTTTCTTTTCCTCATTTTGGACAGTTTGATCCATTTATTTCCATTTTTCCTCTGTTAATTTGGCATTTCTGTACTTTTTTATTCAGCTACTAACTATTCTCCCATTCCTCATTCTTATAATTCACATACTTTTTTTTTTCATTGCTGGATAAAAACCAGAAACCAAAGTGTTCTATTCTATTACTCTTTACTTCAGGCAAAGTAAATAATATAAAACAGTTGGATTATTTTACTCTGTTCCCTCCTTATAACTTCTAGTTATAGCTAAGATAGTTTAGCATTTTTAGTTCAAGAAAATTTTTAGAATTTTCCCCTGAGCACTATAATCAGCCTTTCACTACTAATTTTCCATCTTTATTATTATTAATTTGGAATTAATGCTAAAGGCTGCAAAATTCTTGGCTACCCAGTATTTTTTCTCTTATTTACCATATAATTGTTTTTAAGTTGACAACAGATATGTTGACACTCAAGTTTGTTCTTTCCCTGTCATTCTCTTAACTGTAGATATGGGTATAATTTCATTATTAATGAAGACAAAATAAAACAACACTGTGTTACCTCTAACCAACTACAAAAAATTATAATGATCACTAATTACCTTTTAATAGTCTATGTTCAAACTTAATCTTAATCCTTGTATTACTAATCAGATTCTACTCTGAGCATTTATAAAACCCCTTCCCACTGGTCTAAACGTGCATGCATATATTTACGCGTGTGTTATGGGTCAGTAGAGTATCTGGGAAACGGAAATGGCTGTGGAGATGGACTTTATGTAAATGATCATTGGAGGCTGTTTAGCTCACTCTGTTACAGCTTTGTTCTCAATTTCTCAGTGTTTTTCTTGCCATACTTTCACATCCTGCCTGTATTTTAGTAAGACACTATCATAGGTATTTTAATTCCTACCCCATGAGATAGACCTCTTAAGGGGAAAATTCTGCCACCCCAGTACAGGCTTTGCCTATACAAAAGCTGCTGAATATATATTTACTTTACCTGAAATGTCAGCTTGGGGCATGGAAAAGATGTGTCGGGGGTGAAGTCTCTCCTAAGGCTGCCAAGCTTCCCTTGGGGGTTTCTGACCTCAATCTCCTATTTCCAGGGAAAGCCTCTTGAAGAGACCGTCTCATCTTGGTGGGCCATTGCTTGGAGAGGGACAGTAAATGCAGAATGGGGTGTGACGATGCAAACAACTGGGAGGTGGGTGTTCCCTGCACATGGGACTTAGAAGCTAAGCCGGGGAGGTCCTGGTAAACCAGGATAGGACATGTTGGTCAGTAGAGTAGAAGAAGTTCTCCACGCAGCTCAGACCCCACCCGTACCAGCCCTAAGCATTGGAACCCTGCCCTGGGGAGAGCTCCCCATCCTCTCTCCCCTGGGTGGTGAACAATCCATTCTGCCTTTTACTTGAGTCTTTCCAAAGCACTCACATGCATTGTCCATGCATCCTTCTCACAGTGACCCTGTGGATTCAGGAAGGGAGATGGGACCAGCCCCAGGTCACGGATGAGAAAGCTGAAGCACGATCTCATCTTGGTGCATTTGCCCCCAGCCCACACTCCAGATGCTGTTTCCCGAGAGGACAAGTGGGATTTCTGGTTTGCCAAAAATAGTCTCTGAGGGTGTTACTATTTTAAGAATAAATGTCACTGAAAGAGGCCATTGTCCTGATAAAAATAATGGGATAATTGAAATGCAGACACTGATTTTAGGGGAACTTACATAAAATAGGCAGATGAAACAGACAGAACAGTAATTTTCCGCAAACTCATGTATTTCCTTTCATCACCGTTTCTTATTGTTCCTTCAGAACTGAGAGTTGTTTTGCCTGGACTTTGCATCTTTATGCTAGTAACTGCCGGAGAGGGGGCAGGGCTGGGGCGGGGCCAAGTGCAGTCGTGAGGCCTGGAGTGGAACAGGGCAGGCTGGAACGGTGAAGGAGTATCTTGGAATTCCTTTCCCTCTGTTTTTCATATACCCCAGGAATGGGACAATATACTGTGATTTCATTCATGTTGTCATTCATGTGCTCATTCAATAGATGTTTCTGAACAGGGCTGGGAGTTGGAATGCAGGGATGAATGAGCCCACCCTGGCCACAGAGCAGCTCAGAACTTGCTCTGGCCCTCCTGAGATGCAGACCGGGTCTCCTTTCTCCCAGAGCCATATCTGGGATCTGAGGCCTGGACTCAGCCATGTTCCTCACTCCATGTTCATTTGTTTGGGATGTTTTAGTTAGTGTCTGCCTAAAAGCACATGCCTGCCGGGCAGCACGCTGCCCAGCCATCTCACCCAAGGCCTGCTCTCACACCAGCCTTAAAGACGGGCTCTGAACAAAGTATCCACATTTCATTCAAAGATTGATGGAGGAAAAGCATGTTAGCCTTAGTCCACACTGTCATCGCCCCGGGGTGGGGAGGACGGTGGGGCCCGTGTGGTTCGCAATGCCCCACATCCTGCACCTCAGGGGTCTGGGGACAGCTGCTCCCCGGCTCACATGCTTCTGCTAACAGGACTGTCAGCTCCTGGCGTGCTCCAACCCCTGTCCTGTGCCTTTGATCACCCAATTAGCCTGCCCTCTGTTTCTGGGGTTTTGTTCTTACCCATACAGAAAGCAAAAAGTTAAAATACTAAATTTTCCCTTGTTCTTATCTTTTCCCTTTGCAGCTGCCGTTTTCTGGTATTCAAGGGTTTGCATGTTAAGACCCCTTCTCTTGGGTTGACACCATCCCATGATCACGTGCCCAACCCCTAGGAAGGCAGAGCACATGCATCCTGGCGGACAGCTGCTGTCGATCCATCTGTCAGACTTGCCATAACTAGCATATGGCTGAAGCTTCCGGAAGCACCGTCACAGGCGACTCATTCAGCGCCTGTTTGTTGAGCAGTTACTGCGTTCTCATCACCACCCACACTAGGCGCGGCGTCAACACTCAGTGACCCCGAGAAGTGGCTTTCTCTTCCTTTCCAGGAACAGTGCCTGAAACTTACATTGTCCTCAGATCCATCAAAAGAGTAAACACTAGATCTCATTTATTCAGTGCGCTTAAAAGAAAAACCCATTCACAGTACATTTCCTTCAGCTCTCTGAATCTCCATGTGGTCACAGGCTGGTTTCTACTCGCCAGCTCACTCTAGGACTGTGTGCTATTAGTTTCTACAAATAATTCCACTCGTTGGGTGTCCAGAGAGTCAGGTCATCAGAGTGAACATTTTAAAACTCAGCCATGGGAGCTTCCTAAGGAATGAGAAAGCTGACGCTTTCGATTGCTCTGAAAAATCAAAGTCCTAACAGCTTCATTTTAGTCTCTGCACAAAACAGTCTCATTATTTTTGAAACATCTGATTTGAGGGCGATTTGTGTAAAAAAAAAAAAGTGTAAGCCTAGTCCCCTTGTGACTTTAAGGCTAAAAATCAGACAGTTCTCTGTGGGGACATCACCAGAAAACGGCCTCACCTACATTCAAGACGCCTCCTTCCTCCCAACCTGCTAGAATATTAATTCCTGCAGTGGCAATGGTAAAAGGTCAGTGACTTTTCACCTTTTAAAAATGAGTTTCCATGGTAACAAAACCACGATGGACAATTCACAGTGCAAAACAAAACAAAACAAGCCTGAAGTCCGGGCCCTGCTCAAACTTCAGCCGTGAAGACACTCGGCAGCCTAACCACCGTTCACGCAAACTTAGCGATCTGCCTGGTAAACAAAAGCGGAATTCAGAAGCTCAGTAGGACCCATGCGCCTGCAATCCCGCCTTGCTGAAAACATTTGAGATTAAAATTTTAGTTTCATGCCTTAGTCCTTCAGCATATGGCAGGTGACTTTCAAACAAAGTAAACGGGAAAGAATAATTGGCTGACGGGAGATGGGAAAAACAATTGTGTCACCAAGTCTGCAGGCCCCAGCGCTCCCCGCAGCCCAGGTTTGTCGGGAAAATGCACCGTATCTGTAGCTCTTGTGGTTCTGGGGGTGGCTTTTGTTTGTGATATTTAATTATACTGGTAGGTCCAAACGAACTACACAATTTATAGACTCCTGTTTCTCATGGAAGAAGCAGAAAGTGATCTATTTGCAGGAGTTATGTATTTTTTTCAGGCACTTTACGGAGACACCCCAACCCCCCTTGGCTGCTGACTGTAAAATAAGAAAACTATTACCCAGCTGGGGCAACAATAGACTCCCACAGTGCCTTTCTGCTCAGCTCACAGCTGCAGGAAAGCGGAGGCTCAGCAGCAGGCAGCATTCTTCCCGCAGCCCCTTCTGTGGGCAGGGAGCCTCCCACTGATCCAATGTATTTCTATGCAAAGCGCAGAAGAAGTGACATTTTAAAAGTTTTGACCTTTGTTTTTTTTTTTTTTTTTTTTTTTGCATGAACCGAAGCATACATTTTTTAAACCTTCTGACAGGGTGTCTGTTAGAAAAGGCAATAGCCATTACTGTAATAATAAAATGTTTCAAAATTTGAAAATTCTATATTGAATATAATGCACAGATAACCTTTGTGTAGAAAATGATAGTAATGGGGGCTTGGAACCACTTTCTTATTGTTCCAGGAAAACAGATTATGACAGATTTCAGGCATATTTAGAAAACAATATCACTGGACGCAATGTTTTCATTTGCTAATTTCAGACTTTCATGATTTTTTTTCCCGAAAATGATTTGGAAGAGTTTTGCATTTATATCATAAAGTGCTTCCATTTAATATTAGCAGTAAGGTTATTTGTTCAGAAAGCCATTCTTTGCATTAAAAAAGCATTATTTATAGAATTTAGTTTTCATACCAACATATTTAGGTATGGTTTTTTTTTTTTTTAAGTTTAACTTTTATTTGAATCCAAACTTCTCCAAAAAAAAAAAAAGACAACAAAATAACCAAGGGACAAAATGACAGCGACTTTTCTTTTAAAGACCTTCCAATTAGTAAGGGACATGAATGGGAGAAGGGCTCAAAGTAAAAAAAATAACAGAAAATTAGAGCAAATGTGACGTTAAATTATTTGCAACGAAAGATAGAAGAATGGGAAGGAGATGAGATATCAAATTCTCAAGTTAGAAGATTATGTGACTTTTGAGTCTCAGACTCAAAAGATGCAGGATGGAGTGTGACTGTTAAAACAGCTGGGAGGACTGGAGGAGTCGGCCTCAGGCTGCTTCTGAGCGCCTTGAGTTTCCTAACTTGCCCAGCTGATCATCGTCATCAGATTTTAACTTTTATTTTCAAGACTAGAAGATGTGCAGGGCGAAGTGAGCATTTATCCTCTCTAAGGTGCTCAAAAATAAATGTTCCAGCCCCTTGGCTTTTCTGAAGCCAACTTAATAAAAATGATCATCTACTCCAACAAGCTGTAATCATCTGACGGGTTCATGCTGTCCACTGCACAGAGAAAACCAACTCACTGAGGCCAGGGCATTGCAATAAAGAAAGAGTTTAACTGACGGAGGAGACTGAGCTATCACCCACACCCATCTCACAAAGACGTGGAGATTAGGGATTTTCGCCGATAGTTTCGTAGTCAGGAGATAGGGAATGGGTGCCGCCAATTGGTTGCGGATGAAATCGTAGGAGCGTAAAAACGTGAGTCCACCTCTCAGCGTGGACACGTTCCCCCCACGCTGGGCCCACCTCTCAGCGTGGAGACTTTCCCCCCGCGCTGAGCCCACCTCTCAGGGTGGACACGTTCCCCCCGCACTAAGCCCACCTCTGAGCGTGGAGATGATCCCCCCCCGCGCTGAGTCCACCTCTCAGCGTGGACACGTTCCCCCCGCGCTGAGCCCACCTCCGAGCGTGGAGACGTTCCCCCCGCGCAGAGTCCACCTCCGAGCGTGGAGACGTTCCCCCCGCGCAGAGTCCACCTCCGAGCGTGGAGACGTTCCCCCCGCGCAGAGTCCACCTCCGAGCCTGGAGACGTTCCCCCCGCGCAGAGTCCACCTCCGAGCGTGGAGACGTTCTCCCCCGCGCTGGGCCCACCTCCGAGCGTGGACACGTTCCCCCCGCGCTGAGTCCACCTCTCAGCGTGGACACGTGCCCCCCGCGCTGAGTCCACCTCTCAGCGTGGACACGTTCCCCCCGCGCTGAGTCCACCTCTCAGCGTGGACACGTGCCCCCCGCGCTGAGTCCACCTCTCAGCGTGGACACGTTCCCCCCGCGCTGAGTCCATCTCTCAGCGTGGACACGTTCTCCCCCGCGCTGGGCCCACCTCCGAGCGTGGAGACGTTCCCCCCGCGCTGAGTCCACCTCTCAGCACGGACACGTTCCCCCCGCGCAGAGTCCACCTCCGAGCGTGGACACGTTCCCCCCGCGCTGAGTCCACCTCTCAGCGTGGACACGTTCCCCCCGCGCTGAGTCCACCTCTCAGCGTGGACACGTGCCCCCCGCGCTGAGTCCACCTCTCAGCGTGGACACGTTCCCCCCGCGCTGAGTCCACCTCTCAGCGTGGACACGTGCCCCCCGCGCTGAGTCCACCTCTCAGCGTGGACACGTTCCCCCCGCGCTGAGTCCATCTCTCAGCGTGGACACGTTCTCCCCCGCGCTGGGCCCACCTCCGAGCGTGGAGACGTTCCCCCCGCGCTGAGTCCACCTCTCAGCACGGACACGTTCCCCCCGCGCAGAGTCCACCTCTCAGCGTGGACACGTTCCCCCCGCGCTGAGTCCACCTCTCAGCGTGGACACGTGCCCCCCGCGCTGAGTCCACCTCTCAGCGTGGACACGTGCCCCCCGCGCTGAGTCCACCTCTCAGCGTGGACACGTGCCCCCCGCGCTGAGTCCACCTCTCAGCGTGGACACGTGCCCCCCGCGCTGAGTCCACCTCTCAGCGTGGACACGTTCCCCCCGCGCTGAGTCCACCTCTCAGCGTGGACACGTTCCCCCCGCGCTGAGTCCACCTCTCAGCGTGGACACGTGCCCCCCGCGCTGAGTCCACCTCTCAGCGTGGACACGTTCCCCCCGCGCTGAGTCCACCTCTCAGCGTGGACACGTTCCCCCCGCGCTGAGTCCACCTCTCAGCGTGGACACGTTCCCCCTGCGCTGAGTCCACCTCTCAGCGTGGACACGTTCCCCCCGCGCTGGGCCCACCTCTGAGCATGGAGACGTAACTCCCGCGCTGAGTCCACCTCCGAGCGTGGAGACGTTCCCCCTTCGCTGAGTCCACCTCCGAGCGTGGACACGTTCCCCCCGCGCAGAGTCCACCTCCGAGCCTGGAGACGTTCCCCCCGCGCAGAGTCCACCTCCGAGCGTGGAGACGTTCTCCCCTGCGCTGGGCCCACCTCCGAGCGTGGACACGTTCCCCCCGCGCAGAGTCCACCTCCGAGCCTGGAGACGTTCCCCCCGCGCAGAGTCCACCTCCGAGCGTGGAGACGTTCTCCCCCGCGCTGGGCCCACCTCCGAGCGTGGACACGTTCCCCCCGCGCTGAGTCCACCTCCGAGCGTGGAGACGTTCCCCCCGCGCTGAGCCCACCTCCGAGCGTGGAGACGTTCCCCCCGCGCTGAGTCCACCTCCGAGCGTGGAGACGTTCCCCCCGCGCTGAGTCCACCTCCGAGCCTGGAGACGTTCCCCCTGCGCTGCGTCCACCTTTGAGAGTGAAGACGTTCCTCCTGCTCTGAGTCCACCTCTGAGTGGAATCCACAGGACAGCCTCATCATGGCTCACCTGTCCAGGTGGAGTTAGCTGGTCAGAAGTGCAAAGTCTGAAAAGACATCTCAAAAGGCCAACCTGGGGCTCTACCATGGTGATGTCGTCTGCGGCATACCTGGGGAAGTTACAAATCCTGTGGCCTCTGGAACAGCAGCTGATTGCCATTTAACGGTATCTTAGCAGAACCCCACTGCTCTCATAATCCTGACGTTGTGGCCTTTCATTTAGTTTTAAAAGGTGGTTTTGTGAAGGGTTACTATCATCCTTACTTTAAGGTTAAACTATAAACTAACTTCCTCCTGAAGTCAGGTTCGCCTGCACCCAGGAGTGACCGAGGACGGCTTGGAGGTTAGGAGCAAGATGGAGCCAACAATGTCAGATTTCTCTTAATGTCATAATTTTGCAAACGTGATTTCACAGCTAAGTGTTCTCCTTGAACACAGGCCTGGGCACCAGGAGCCTGGGGCTGAGATTTAAATTCTATTTCTCCCGTTACTCCTTGCTTTGGGCTGATCACTTAACTTTTCTTCTCTCTTCCTTGAATATGGAGGCAATAACAATCATTATTGCCGTCAGACGGCGGCCGGTGGATAACTAGTCAGTGTAAATTGCTAAATTGACAGGACTGCTTTCGCTAAATCACGTAATTGTTAAAAATACTGCAGACATCAAGAGCCTGATTTAATTTAGAAAATTCAGATTGTGTCTATAGCACCCAAACCATTTGCCAACTCAAACTCATTCAAGTAAAAAGATAAATCAGTCAAGCTGGCACAACGCGTTTATGAAAAATTTGTATTGTATATGAGAAAACCCTTTTTATGATCTTATAAAGGGAAACACTTTGGAACTACAATGACATTTTAAAACTCGTTGATGTCTTGAGAAGTTCAAATCATGGAATTTTAGGGCGTAGACTACTCAGACTCGCCCAGGATCCCGGAGACAGAGCAGAGGTGGAACTGGAAGCTCATCGTGTGTCCTTTTCCTGAGCACACCCTGGAGCTCCTCTCACCTGCCCCTCCCCTCTGCCATCTCTCCCTCCTCCCCCTCCTCCCCCTCCTCCCCCTCTTCCTTCTCCTCCTCCTCCTCCTTCTTGTTTTGCTCAAACTTCAATCACAGCAGCTGATGTGAAGCCCAGTGGGACTGGCCATCTCCTTCCTCACCCCGCACTTTCTGTGCCCCTGCCCCGTGCTCACAGCAGCAGCCATTTGCACACCTCTCGCCTTCAGAGTGTGCGTTGGCAAAGGAACACCCACTGGAAGGACCTCACTGCAGATCAGAGCAAAGGACACTGCCCAGGTGGTGGTGAGGGGCCCCGAGGATGCACCTGTGGCCCAGCAGCATGACTTGGGTCACCACCCAGGGCGCAGGCAGGCCCCGCAGCCAGTGAAATCTTAGGGGTCTCCTCCTGGAAGCCTGCTCCTCACTATTTCTGACTGTCACTCTATTAAGGCAAATTTCAAACATATGATTTCCTGAACTGCAGGGCCTCTCCTGTCCCCATGAGGATGAAGGAGGGCACACGTGATGTTTAGCCTCATCGGTCTCTCCATCATGTCACAAAGTCCTCCTGGTATGCCAACCTCCATGCCTGGGACTGTCACCACCCTGAGGGTCTGCCCCTTGGGTTTGGGGTGCTGAGGGTCTGACCTTAGCCCCATCATGGAGGCGGTGGGAGGGTGCAGGTTATCCACAGCCAACTACAGAAAGCAGCACCGAGAAGATACGAATACACACAATACAGGCAGAACTGCATTTTAAATCCAAACCAAGATGCAAACTCCCTGCATGCAGAATGCTACCTGGAACAATTTCTCTGGGCAACCTCATATGGGTTGACCAGTTAACAGGTCAAGGCAGTTTCAGCTGACGGCCTCTTAAGGCGTCTGCAGGGCTCTATATGAAAACCCTCCACTGGGGGAAAGCCCTTGATGGCTGCACTGTATGATCCACATATAATGAAACTTACACTGTGCCAAGATGCGGCCTGCCATTTTGAGATTTAAGAGTAGACAAAAGTGAGTGGCTGTAACTCACTAAGGAAAATGAGCTGCTGAGTATCCGTGGCAGTGTGGGCCGCATTTTCCAGTCAGGAAAGAGCATCTTTAGAAAGCTGGGCAGGAGATTTGGGGGGCATAGAAAGTCCTTAGTCCCTGGCACACCGAAAGGAGCATTTTCAGAAGCATTTTCTGGTCGCTGAGTGTGGGGCTTCACCACCCTGGGACTTCCAGTGCTCTGAACTTTGAGCCAGGTCTTCCAACATCACAACACAGCAAGCTAAACCCAACAAGACAGGAGGGCTGTGAGCCCTTTCTCCTCTCACTGCTGGAAAAACCTCCCCCAAATTTCAGAAGAATTATCCAGGGGGTGCAATGGGGGAGAAGAAATGGTGATAACTGTATTCTGACAAGAAACCCAGATCGTGTTAAAATACCAAAGGTTTTTTTGTTTCCTCTGTGTATTTTTTACCTAGCTCCATTTTTATCATCTGTAAAATGGGGATAATAACAGTGTTTTCCTCATAGATGGAAAATATCTCAGGTAATGCCTATATAGCACTTAGCACCTCACACAGTATAATGAGTGACAGTTTTTATTATGAAAAATGTCCACACAAGAAAAAAATAGATTAAAATAGCTCAAGAGAATAAAAAGGCTTCCTATGGAGAAAATGAAAACAAACACGTATTTTTGCCATGGAGTGGCTTTTGAGAGGCAGAGGGGGAACGTTCGTTTGCCTACTTTCTCCATCCAGCCAAAGCATTCTATTTATAGGACATGCTTAGGTGCGACCATTTTCTGAAATCTTTCCTAGGAAAAAGCTGCACAGCAAATTTCAGGACAAATGCACAGAGTGGTATCCAAAGTTGAGGGTCCTTTACGCACAAAATAAAACTTGCTCACAACTGCGTGTCTTTGTCCCTGCTTTGCCCAGAACTTCTTCCCGGGAGCTAAGTAGCACATCTGCAGGACAGCAAGAGCCAGGGATGCACATTGATAGAAGAGGACGGCAACCACACCACACACCCCAAAGCAGGAAGCTGGAACGTAAGCCTCAGCCAACAACTCAGCTTGTGCACTGACCATCATTCAAATATAATGTGAAAAGCTGCAAATGTATCAATTGCCCTTTAATTTGATTTCATATGTCACTAATTTATTTAGCTGAAAGAGGTCTTAGAGAATGATGAGTATAGACACAAAGCAGGACTATAGAATCTGCCGAAAGAGCAGACATCAGTGTGGAGTTGAGGTGTTTCAGGATCATCTCTGTCCTTCTCTCTCTTTTTGTCTCTCAGCTTCGGTCTCTGTTTCTTTCTCTTTTAGGCTTTCTCAAAATTAAGCCGTTTCTCCAAGCGTAACTCAGATTTTATTCATAGAGATGGATTTTCTTTCTAAAGTCTCTGCTTCAGTGTAAGCACTGTCAGAGAAAAACCAGCGGCTGCAGCCAATGTGTGCCTCTCGTGGGTCTGGAGTGGATAGAGGCCACGTGCAGAACACGATAGAGGCCACACACAGAACATGATAGAGGCTACATGCAGCACGTGATGGATGCCACATGCAGTATGTGATAGAGGCCACACACAGAACATGATAGAGGCCACACACAGAACATGATAGAGGCCACGTGCAGCACGTGATAGAGGCCACATGCAGAACATGACAGAGGCCACATGCAGCACGTGACAGAGGCCACACGCAGCACGTGATAGAAGCTACATGCAGCATGTGATAGAGGCCATATGCAGAACATGCTAGAGGGGGGCCTCTCACTGTCAGGCCAGTGAGGGTAGTGCTGCTGGTATCCCAATGTTATAACTGAGGAAGCAGAGGCTTGGAGAGATTTGATGCCTTGAGCAAGGCCGTCTCGTAGGCAAATGGAGGCTCTGGGAGGAGGACTCAGGTCCTCACTGAGGAGCCGTAGCTGTCAGGTGTCTCTTAATAGTTTCTTCCAGTCACTTTGGGGTCCTGGCCTTTGATCGTCCAAACCAGCCTAAGCCTGCCCAGATGTGCAACTGTATTCATTTCAGCAAAACGTTAGAACCATATATGAAATAAGGTATTTTAAAAAAAATATCCACCTAAGGATAAAGATCCTCTCAGAAACCCCATGGACCTAGAAAACACACAAATGCATCTTACTAGATAACTAACATGTGGAAAGTTCATTTAGAGTTCACTGAGAGAGAACAAATCTCTCTTAGCTGCCAGGTGAAGCGGGAGCTGTTTGTATAATTATTTGAAATGAGTCCTCTAAGAGGATGCACTGACTGCTGAAGAGGCGTTCCCCATGAGCCTGTGTCACACGGCTTTCTCTATGACTCACAGACGCCATTTGCTTCCTTTCCGCTCTCCCATGTGAACAGGTGTTAAAATGTCCACACCAAAACCTATCAGAAAACCTATCAGTAGTGCCGTACGTGGCCTCTATCACATGCTGCGTGTGGCCGGTATCATGTGCTGCATGTGGCCTGTATCACGTTCTGCATGCAGCCTCTATCACGTGCTGCATGCGGCCTCTATCACGTGCTGCGTGCGGCCTCTATCACATTCTGCATGCAGCCTCTATCACGTGCTGCATGCGGCCTCTATCACGTGCTGCGTGCGGCCTCTATCACATTCTGCATGTGGCCTCTATCACGTGCTGCGTGCGGCCTCTATCACGTGCTGCATGTGGCCTCTATCACATTCTGCGTGTGGCCTCTGTCACATTCTGCATGCGGCCTCTATCACGTGCTGCGTGTGGCCTCTATCACATTCTGCGTGTGGCCTCTATCACATTCTGCGTGCGGCCTCTATCACGTTCTGTGTGCGGCCTCTATTACGTGCTGTGTGCAGCCTCTATCACGTTCTGTGTGCGGCCTCTATCACGTGCTGCGTGCGGCCTCTATCACGTGCTGCGTGCAGCCTCTATCACGTGCTGTGTGCGGCCTCTATCACATTCTGCATGTGGCCTCTATCACACTCTGCATGTGGCCTCTATCATGTTCTGCGTGTGGCCTCTATCACGTGCTGCGTGTGGCCTGTCACGTGCTGCGTGTGGCCTCTGTCACGTTGTGTGTGTGGCCTCTATCATGTGCTGCGTGTGACCTCCATCATGTTCTGTGTGTGGCCTCCATTAATCATGTGAACAGCAAAAGGCCGGAGTGCCTCACTGATTGATGCTGTTTCTTATTCCCTCCTCATGATGTGTTATGCTAATCATTAACTAATTAATTAACTCACCAGTATCTGTTGCGTGCCTGGCACTTAAGAGACTTTGCTAGAATCTCTGAGTGTAGCAGTGACTGGAATGAAGTCCCTCCCGGTTTCTGTTTATTGCTTCCACACATTTATCCATAAACCTGGACCGCTGGGTTGAAAGCCCCCTCACGTCTCCCTCCCTCTCAGGGCTGGCCTCCACTCAGCACTTCGCACTCGCAGGGAAAGTCGCACCGGCAGTGTGAGTTGAGGCAAATACCCCAAATGCACGGGGCAGCCATTAAAAGCTGAGGTGCTAATTTGGATAATATTTGCCGGTTTACTTATTTAGTTGACTAAATTTAAATTTCCTTGGCTGACTGACGTCACAAGGGACCTGGCAGGCCCAGGGCCAGGCAGCACCCCACCTGCACCCTCTGGGAGGGTGGCCCCGACAGTCCCTGCCAGGACGCAGGGTTCGAGGACATACTCGCCTGACCTGAGCCGGGTTAGAAAGAGTCTTGCTCATCACATCCCTTAGCTCAGGATTTTCCCCAAGAGATGCCCAGACAACCGGGACAGGCAGAGGAAGGTCACGAAAAGGTGGTCGCTGCTGACTCATCAGCTGGGATTGAAAAACAGGCTCTGATGAAGGAGACACACAGAGGCCGAGAAGATGGAGGTGGGGACACCTTGCAGGGACCCGAAGGCCTGGACCACTGAGAAGCCTGCGCCCTTGGGATTCCACGTGGAGCCCAATTCTGGACCAGGGGCATCCAAGGCCCTCATGGGAGGGTACTCCTCGCCCCCACAGACGGGGAAGCCAGGCTCCAAGGGGCACCAGGCTTGCCCAGGGGTGAGTGCAGAGCTGGAGCCAAGGTCAGGTCCCTGCCTGAGCCTCAGCGTCCAACCCCCAGCCACACCCGGGACCCCTACATTCGGCCTCAGCTATGCTCTGGGACCCCGTAGACCCCTTTTCCAGCCATGCCTTTAGACCCCCACACCCCTCCCTCCCCCAGCCATAACCGCCTGGGGAGTCCCCGCAGTCCTGGGCTTGGGGTCCCAGCAGCAACCCCATCCCCCAACCCGGGACTGAGACACCTTGTAAGAAGGGGAAGCCTGGGTGAGAGGAGGCCTCGGGAGGGAGCAAGACTTTCTTTCCTTGTCTGCTGTTCCTATGTTGATGGCTGCCTTGTCCAACTCCTTTGCCTTTTCCCAGGCACGTCTGTGCCTGGGCGCATGGGTGGGTGGCCCAGCGTGTCCCTGGCGGCACCTTGCCCAGGCCCCCTCCTCATCCATGCGCACTGGCCAGGAGCCCACCACACTTCTCCCTGGCAGGTGCACAAGAAGGAAGGAAGTGGCCTGCGTGGAACGGACACTGGTGACCTTTAGAAATAGAAGAGGGACCCTCAGAAGCTTGGCTGACCCCACAGTGAGGACAACGCCAGGGCCTAGAGCTCCTTCTGCAGCGGTGCAGGGGTCTTTCTGGCCCAGCACATAGGTGCAGGAGGCCACCCGCCTCCCAAGCCAGGTGCTGGGTGTTGAGTGAGGAGGAATCAGGACAGGACAGGCCAGGCCAGGGCAGGCGGGGAAAGGCCAGAGCCAGGGTGGGAAAAAGGAGGGGAAAATGCAACTCCTTGCTGCTCACAGCTTCCCCCCACAGCAGCGGGCACCAGCTTTGTGCTCACCCATGGTCCGTGGCAGCTCAGCCAGTGCAGCAGGCACTCCGAGCCTCTGGGGCCTGTCATGTACTGGCCTCTACCTGTGGCGAGGCTCCTCCAATGGGCTCCCTGCCTTCCGGAAAGTCCTAATCCAGAGCTCAGGTGAATCCTGACTTTGCAGGGAGGTCAAAGCTGTCTTTCTGAACAGGTTGCATCTGAGCTGAGCTGGAAGGGTGCTGGGAATTGGACGGGCAGAGAAATCAGGAAGAGCATTTCTGCCAGGTGGGAGGACCAGCCTGAGCCTCTGCAAGGCTGTGCACCCTGGGATGGGGTGAGCTGGTGGGGGAAGCCACAGAGGATAGTGGATGCAGGCTGGAGGGTGAGGCCTGATGGCCCAGAGGCTGCAGCTTTACCCGGGAAAGGGTTCTCTCACGCAAGGCAGGAAGAGGGGCGGCCAGGCCCAGGCTCTGGACAGCAGCGCTGACTGGGTGCGAGGAGCCATATCAGAGGCAAGGGGCAGGAGCACGGGACCCTATGATGCTTCTGCGTGGGAGAAGAGCAGAAATGGCACAATGAGACGGGTGGGGGTGAGCTCAGCTTGCGGGAGCGAGGGAGGACCGCCAGGGCAGAGAGGGCTCAGGGAAGTGCCTGGGGTCTGGACAGCAACGCAGCTTTGTAGGAAATGAGTGAATGGCGTGGAAGGGAAACGTGGTGGGTTGTGGGCTCAGCAGATGCTATTTGTATTGGTCTCCAGATGCTGCCCTGACAAATGACCACAGACAGGTGGCTTAGACAGCAGAGCACATTCACTCCCAGCTCTGGAGCCAGGTGGGCAGGACTGCTTCCTTCCGAGGCTGCAAGGGAGCCTCTGTCCCAGCCTCTCCCCAGCTTCCGGTGGCAGCCGGCCATCCTCGGTGCCCCTCAGCGTGTGGAAGCACCAACCGACCTCTGCCTGCATCTTCACGTGCTCCTCTCCCTGTGTGTGTCTGTGTCCAAATCACCCCTTTTTCTAAGGACATGGCCATAAGCATTCAGGCCCACCCCACTCCAGGGTGACCACCTCCGAGCTGAACTAATGACACCCAGTGACCTTATTTCCAAATAAGGACACACATTCTGAGGTATTGGGTGTCAGATCTTCACCATGTCTTTTTGGGGAACACAATTGAGCCTGTAACACTGCTTTTTAGGATTTAAAGCTTTACATTATTTAATAGCAAGATGAAGTTTCTATTCTTCCATCAGGACTTCAGAGTGAACATGGTTTGCAAATCCTGCTCCTGATGTCCATGAGAGAGCGCCGCCACGTCTGCGTCCCCTTGCGGGGGCCAGGTAGTGCTCTGTGAAAAGCACGCTCTTCCTCAGCCAGCCGAGCCAGCCAGTGCACTGGACTTTGCTGGGCATCCTGGGCTCAAGTTGCAGGGTAGGGTTCCGGGCTGATGGACAATGCAGGGACCACACAGGCAGATGGCCCTCGACCCCGTCGCCCCACACTGCCAGAGAAGCTGTTCACCCAGCAACATAGCTGAAGGGTGAAAGGAATGGAACAGAAGATGGCATGGAGCCCGAAGAGTGCCCCGCAGATCTGTAATTTGGGCTAATGAGAAGCTCCAGAGCGAGCTGACTCGGTTACATAAGAATCCGGAGCTGCCTCCTGCGTTGCTGCCTGGCTTTATTTTTGTTGCCTCTCCGTGGGGTTCATTTAAGGTCTGTGGTGGCTGAAGTATTTTAGCCTGAGTGATGGTGGCAAACAGTGTGTCCTTGTGTGGATGTACAAGGGCTGACCCAGGGGAGGGTGTTGGGGAAAGCAAGCCACCAAGAACCCCACCACCCACGACTCAGAGGCAGAGCTATGGTCAGTGGCTGCACGGCCCCAGCCTTCCTGCCATCCTGAGGACCGTCTTCGGCATCAGGATGAAGTGAAGGGCAGCTACCGCACGTCCTTTTGGGAGCACACCACCGCCTGAAACCATGGTGAAGCGAGATGCAAAGCAAGCAATTAACCAGGAAAAAATACCCTAGGAGCTACCGGGAAAATCGTTAAAACACAGAAAAACAAGCAGGATAATTACACAAAATGCCTCCACCAACTCGGAGGAAAAGAGGGGCTTAGAATTGATGGTAACAGCTGGATTTCACCCTCCTATCACAGCAATCGGATGTTTCAAGGAATACATTTTCTTTAAAATGGAAATATATTTTAGTCTTTTGGGGGAGGTACTTCTAATATTGTTGCATTTTATAAGAGTGTTGAAAGTTTTCTTACTGAAGACAAGGCACACTGAGCCTTGTGCTGCAGATTTAGGACAAAATAGGAACACTTCTAATCATCTGCTCCATGACTTCTGAAATTGGGAGGATTCTTCCCAGCATGGTTCTTACAAATATGGCTGCCAGAGCAAGGGCATAAAATCTGCTGAAGAACCATTTTCCTCTGTCCCACCCCCGCCCCGCCCCAAGGAAGTCCATAACCCTGAGTCTGCATAGAATCTACAGAAGGTGACTGTTGGCAATACGGACTCTGAAAACGCAGGAATTGCCCTCACAGGGATATTTAGACTAGCAGGGGTGTCAACATGTGTCCCCTTAAACACATTTAAAAACTGAAGACAGAAGGAAATGATGATATTGAGAGTGAAGAAGCGATGGGAAGGAATGAGAATACCATGGCAAGGAGGCTAGGAAAATGTGGATGGCTCTCTACTCTCACTAAATCCCGCTCTGTTATTTGCTACATTGAATGGCATAAATGGTCTCGACAAAGTAGATACAAATCCACATGTACATCTTAATATTGACCAACAATTTCAAAACCTGTTTGTGTCTTGGGAAAAGTATGGCCAAAAATATTAACTAGATCTCTAGGACAGAAGAACTGAGATGAAAATTTTCAGGAAATCTTCACAATGTGGACATCTAAATGCACCCAGTTAGCTATATGGCCTGTCTCTGGACTAGTATGGGCCAGGATTTTCAGAGCTAGTATTCCATGAATTACTATGAATCATCCTCATTTGACAGCACTAGTAAGGCATCCCTGTGCCTCTATGAACAAGTCACTGAGGAGGATCCGAGAATCTAAGAACGGACTGTTCTCAAGGAACAGAGAGTGTGCAAGGCAAGGCAGCTACACTAGTAGATGCAAAATACAACTGAACAAAATGTGACTGTGTAATCCAAGTTATATATATGAGGGTGGGGGAATAAAAAGTGAGGAACTGAGGCAGATTAGCCAAGCCATATGGAGACTGATTTTTAAATTTCAGACATATGATCCAACAAAGGAAGTGTGTTGCAGTTTTTGTGGTTGTTAACCTCTCTCAGAGCTAAATGCTCTGTGGGAGGCGTAGCTCTGATGCTGAATTACTGGAATCCCTGGAACAATTCTGTGGTTTCTGCTTGTGCTCCAGCTCCGTGGCAGAGAAGTTGGAGCTCAAGTGCCCATGTGTCAACGAGTTGGAACAGATCAGAGCAGAACCTCTGACCAGTCCTGATTCTCACAGAACGATGTTCCTCCTGCCCCTGCTTCACTGACCTTCCATAGTCATGGATGGAGAATGTTCCTCAAGCCCTCAGCTGCCCAGGCCCCACCAAGGACTGGGTGTGTGTGACGATGTCATAGAGGAGCCGCTGTCCTCAGATGAAGCCACACATTAGAGGCCTCAGTGTATGGACCACATTATTTTGAGTCATCACAGACTTGGTTTTCTCAGTTTTACCTTTGCATTTTCCACTGGCCCATGATATGGGTTAAATTGTCTCCCCTCAAAAATACATGTTGAAGTCCTAACCCCCAGTACCTATGAATGTGACCTCTTTGGAAATGGAGCCATTGATGATGTAATTTGACTAAGATGAGGTCACCCTGAAGTCGGCTGGGCCCTAATCCAACATGCCAGGGGTCCTCATAAGCAGACAGAGACACAGAGGAAGGAGGTCACATGAAGACAGAGACACAGAGGAAGGAGGTCACGTGAAGACATAGACACAGAGGAAGGAGGTCATGTGAAGACAGAGGTAGAGAGGAAGGAGATCACGTGAAGACAGAGGCCGACTGGAGTGATGCGGCCAGAATCTGGAGGAGGAGGAAGGATCCCCCTGAATCTCCAGAGAGAAAGCAGCAGCCCTGCCAGCACGGGGCGTTTGGATTCTGGCCTCCAGATTGTGAGAGAATAAATTTCTGATGTTTGAAGCCACCCAGTTTGTGACACTCATAACAACAGCCTTAGGAAATGGACACAGTCTGCGTTGAGGGTTATGATGGGAAACAGGCCACAGGGAAGTCATGCTTGCATTCTAGAGACGTAGCTGAGAACCTATTCCTCTCTGTCCCTCAGTGACCACTGAGAACCTATTCCTCTCTATCCCTGAGTGAACACAGGATATTGGTAAACACTGGTTCCACGAAAAGCGCTCATCTTTCCTGCCAGCCCATGTGTCACCAGGAGTGGGTCACAGGTGTTCTGAGCTCTGGATTCCCTGCATCTTTGGGGTTGGACGGCCCGGGACAGTGGCAGCACCGTGGGGGGACAGGGCCCTTGGAGGACCGTGAGTGGCCTCCTGCCCAGGACAGCGGCAGCACCTCGGGGGGACAGAGCCCTTGGAGGACTGAGTGGCCTCCTGCCCGGGACAGCAGCAGCACCGCGAGGGGACAGGGCCCTTGGAGGACCGTGAGTGGCCTCCTGCCCAGGACAGCGACAGCACCTCAGGGGGACAGGGCCCTTGGAGGACTGAGTGGCCTCCTGCCCGGGACAGCAGCAGCACCGCGGGGGGACAGGGCCCTTGGAGGACCGTGAGTGGCCTCCTGCCCAGGACAGCGGCAGCACCTCGGTGGGACAGGGCCCTTGGAGGACTGAGTGGCCTCCTGCCCGGGACAGTGGCAGCACCTCGGGGGATGGAGCCCTTGGAGGACTGTGAGTGGCCTGCACAAGCCTCAGCATGTACTGCAGCTTTCACGGCTCCTGTGCCCCATGGTGCTGAGAAGGCGGGAAGCGTTGTCCAGATGGATGGCTCTGTGTGTGTCTGTGAGGAACACTCGCCCTGCCACCTGGAGGCTTCCATTTGCAGCTCACCTGAGTTGCCACTTGGATCCATTTTCTGAGTCTTGTTTTATGTGTTTTACAGGGCATTTAAAGTCCTTTAGGATAGAAAATACAGCAAGAGTGAACAAATGGATGCCGGGAAAGGGGAAACCGAGGGCAGCATATTTTACATAAGGGCTGCCCCATACACTCTAGGGTCGTTGCACCTGTCGAGAAACTCTGATCGTTCGTTGGGTTTTTCTTCTGTAGGAGCCTCAGCGTTTGGTGCATTCCATGCATATGGAGGCACAGACAGATGTCACCTGCGGCGGAGACAGCCGTGCCTGTCCAGTTTCTTTTTATTTTTTATCATTATCATTTGTTAAATGTTTTCTGGCTCCTTACGAGTGTCCTGGACGCTGTGCTGGGCACCCAGTGCTGAATAAAAAGTAAGGCTCTCATCTTGGGTGTTTACTTGCTAAATTCTCTGTAGAGGCAAAGGCTCTATATTCAGAAATTTTAGAATGAACAGGAATTAACATTAGCAATGAATTGAATGCAAGAGCCAATGCACTCTGTAAGTAAATCCTTCCCACAAGTCCTTTTAATTTTTATTGGATTATAAATAACTTCCTGGGCCAACAGCCAAGGGAAAGCTGCCTTGAGAGAGCCCAGAACGATTTGCACAATGAAGTTGCTGTGGCTGGAACTTTCTACTGTCCGGCATGAGCCTTCCTCACAACTGATCATTGTAATTTCCATACATAGATTTCAAATTGAGTCACAAGAATTAAAGCACAGGCTCTGGAGAATGTGGAAGACCATCAACAGGGAAGGAGGTGGGGGGCGTGTGGAGATGGTCGTTCACATGTTAACACTGGAGATCTTCCTGCGTCCTCATCACTTTTCCTGCCTACAAGCAACTCACACTATTTCTTCCTTGGCCACAAGATGGAGATTTTTTTTTAGAGAAGAAAGAAGGAAAAAGAGGAGCAGAGTCACCATGAGGTTCACCAGGCGTGGAGTATAGATGAAAGGGCTCAAGAGTGGGGCTGCAGAGTGTGGGTCTGGTGACGCCGGGGCAGACAAGCAGCCCAGGAGGCTCTCCCAGGCAGAGTGCGGGCAGGGACGGGTGGGAAGTGGGCACGGTGCTGACAGCTCTCGGGTCCCCTGTACCATCCTATGGCTGAATATCAGGAGAAGTGTCTCAAGTTATTGGCCAGCTCATCCACCTTGTCCATCTCATCTCAGCAGGGTCAGCCCCAGGTGACTGGTGTCCTTGGCTCACATGGTTTATTTGGGTGACTGTCTTTGGAAGACACTATTTAAAGCACTTTACACACATAAACTCATTTAATTCTCTTGACAATCCTATCCTACAAGATGTTTTTAAGTCCCCGTTTTATAAAGGAGGAAACTGAGGCACAGAGAAGCTAAGGTGCTTGCCTGAGGTCACACAGCCTGAGTGGGAGAGCCCCCACGTGCACGCATTCACTGTATTCCCTCTGGAGAGAAGGTACTTCCCCATTCTCCTGATTTCACCCACTGTATTCCCTCTGGAGAGAAGGCACTTCTCCATTCTCCTGATTTCGCTCACTGTATTCCCTCTGGAGAGAAGGTACTTCCCCATTCTCCTGATTTCGCTCACTGTATTCCCTCTGGAGAGAAGGCACTTCTCCATTCTCCTGATTTCGCTCACTGTATTCCCTCTGGAGAGAAGGCACTTCTCCATTCTCCTGATTTCGCTCACTGTATTCCCTCTGGAGAGAAGGCACTTCTCCATTCTCCTGATTTCGCTCACTGTATTCCCTCTGGAGAGAAGGCACTTCTCCATTCTCCTGATTTCGCTCACTGTATTCCCTCTGGAGAGAAGGCACTTCTCCATTCTCCTGATTTCGCTCACTGTATTCCCTCTGGAGAGAAGGCACTTCTCCATTCTCCTGATTTCACATTCTCACGTTGTCTTGTGGATGGAGGCTATGGGCCTCCACTGAGGAGAGGCTGTGGCCAAGCGTTCAGAGTCAGGTAGACCTTCACTTTCACACCTGCCCCAAGCAGGGCTGGGCCCACAGTGCCCTAAGGCCGACTGGTAATGGGATCATTGCCCTCCTCGTGGGCAGCACTAACTGGCTCCTCCCTAGGAGGGCAGAGAAGGTCCTCCTAGGAGGACCACCATCAGGGTGGTGGGTGGGACTCTCCTCCCCAGGTATCAGCCAAGGGACCTCCCTCCCTGTGAGGCTGTGGGGCAGTGGGCTCCCGTATCTTAGATTGTACGTGTATTTGTGTACGTGAACTGGCATCTGTCTTCCCAGCTGCGTTGTGGGCATCACAAGGCCAGGTTTCATGTGTGCTTTTGCTCACACCTGGCACCTGGCCCTATCTGAGCCAGTTCCTGGTAGACAGTAGGTGCTCAGTAGCTGTTTGTTGCGTAATTGATCACCCCCATTGGAAAGCTCCTGAAAGGTCTGCTCGTGGGACTGGGTGAGTCCATCGCCCTGGGACAGGCTGCTCACGGTGCATTTGTTTATTTTTTAAATGTTTCATTTTTGTGACCGTTATAAGTGAGCATGGTTAAAAAGCAAGATGGACTCACAAGCTTTTCAGGAAAAACACCAGCGCTCTGCCCCGCAGAGTGGGCACAGGGGCTCAGGGTTCTTACAGGGGATTTCCACGGTCTTTCCAGTAACACAGCATTGCTGCTCTTTTCCGCCTGGTTCCAGCCTCGCCGCACAGCATTTAGAGCTCTGGTCTACTTCACGTGCACACAACGGCTGCCTGTGCCATCACCATGGAGCAGTGTCACTGGTGCCTCTGCAACCTGGGCAGCTGCATTGGCTGTGGTGCAACTGCACGTGGTGGTGTGAGGACAGGAGCTGATACTGCAGAAGGAAGGGGGTGACCCGGGGTCTCTGAGGTCCCCACTGGGTACCTCAACCTCCTCCTCTAGCCCTGGCCCTGGGGATCCCCCATCCGCCTCCTCCCGCACTCATCACTGGCCGCTTTGTATCCTTATGGCCTCCTAGGATGGGGTGGAACCTCAGTGTGAACAGGTAACTGGAATTGATAGGCTGGAATGGCATTTTCTTATTAATTTATATATATATTCAAAAGATGCTGGCACTCCTAGTTTGATAATTTGTAGAAAAGTCCTTGCCTCTCTACTTCATCACCTTTATTCCCTTCTCAGTCTGAATTAGTGCATGGACTGCTCTTGCAGAAGGATCCCATCAGGATGGAATCCACGTGTCCAGAGACACACACTGATTGGCTCAGAGCAGGAGCACCTGGTGCCACATGGAGGCACTGCTGAAAGCCAGCACCAGCAAAGAACATGCCCTCTAGAACCGTGAGCAGAACTGAGAGGACAGTGAGGATGAAGTGGGAGAATAACAGTGGCCGCTTGTTCACAAGTCTATAACATCCAGCCCAGTGGCTGGAGGCTTGGCAGTCGTGTGGGTGGATGTGGGTGTGCGTGTGTTTGTGCTCCATGTGTGAGTTGTGAACATACCACGTGCCCTTTCCACCACTTGGTTCAGTGTTTGAAGAGCGAGCCATGAGTCGGCGTCGGGACAGAATCCTGACAGCAATCCATTCCTTTTCAACAGAACAGGATGTAATGAAGTGTGTCACAGTAAAGATGAGCTTCACCTCACTCATCTTTGTGCATATGCATGAGTCTACTGAGGCAGGCCACAAAGTATGTTTCCTACCACCGACGGGGATCCAAAACATTTGACAACACTGAATCAGTTGTTACCACCCTATGGGACATCCTTTTAATTTGCTTACACTTACTAGCATACTTTCCTTATAAACTTAAAATTTGTATTTGTCATTTATTGTGGCTCTTCATGTGGGAAAGATTTTTAAAAGACAGAGTTTCAAAGAAAACCATGAGCACGCATACCAGTTATGATTTGGCCATGGTTATCCATGCACCTCTGTGTTTTCAATGAGGTTTGGTGGAGGCGGAATGTGTTCCTTGTTGAATACAAAGCTTGGTTAAGTGTTGTTGGGAGGAGACCCCTGAGGGGAAAAAGTCTTTGTGGAACATAGTCCAGCCTGGTCTCCGTGGCTCAAGCAGAGGGAGGAGGATGCACGTGGCAAGCCCTCTGCAGCTCGAAGACACCCAGGGGTTGGCACCAGAGCAGCCAGGACCCCCGGGCTCAGGAGAAGCCAAGTCTTCATCGGGAACCCGGGCTCATGCATTTGGATGGAAAATTGTTGTGGGCTACACAGCCTGGGGCAACACCATGTCTTCTTACTGTGTCCAGGAAAAATGAAGGAGAACTTGGGTGAGATCATTGATTCAGGGAGAGCTGAGCCACACTCTGTCTCTCCCCTGGAGAGGCACACCTGCCTGCCTGGCACCTCTGGGAAGCCTCACTGCAGCCAGTCTGCTCACCTTTCCTTCAGCCAGAGGAGAGGAGATGTCCATTTTCCCAAAGTGGCCAGTGCTCTGGGGTTGACCATTCCCTCTCTGCTGTGTTTCTCGTTCTGCTGTGTAGTGGCAAAGGCAGAAAGGAAAGGTATTTAAAAGAGCACCAGAGTCTCTCCTAGGTGATGCTGAATCCAAGAGGGAGAGGTTAAACTGGGAAGGGAATAAAGAAAAGGAAATTCAGGGAGAAGAGGGGTGAACTCCAGGTCAGTGGGTGGCTCTCCACCTCACTTGCATCAAGCCCGGGCAAGGGGTGTGGTGGGTCTCGAACTCCCTCCCGAATCGAACTGTTCCCTCTGGTGAGGACAGTGCTGCCCAACTGTGTGGAGCGGCTGAGCTCACTTGGAGGAGGAGGTAAGGAGCAGAGCCCAGTGTCTGAATGAGACTCCTGTCCACAGGAAATGAGCAAGCACCTGTCCACAGAGGGGGCAGGCCAGGGAAGTGGCTCCACAGTCCCACCTGGAGACAATGCAGTGTCAGGCCAGGAGCGTCCGATTTCCAAGTGGTCCCGTGGGTCCACGTGTGTGTGTGGACAGGTTCAGCGGCTGTTTTCCGCTGAGACCAGCCTTAGCCAATTATGTAAGTGCCCAGAAATGACATCCATTTAGTATCTTGCTCTGAGGAGGAAAAAGCTCCCCACTAATAACAACACCAACTACACAGCCTCTCAGACAGTTGCAGTAATTTTCACATTATTCCAGACCCATTCATTGTCTGACAGTTTGGTACTTAAGTTATTTTCCTACTTCTGCTTAAACTCTCCCCAAGGGAATAAGCTAACTAGTTTAACTCTTTTTGCACCTGGCTGGTGTGTGTGTTTATGGCTTTGCTTGCAACATGTAATGACCCCTCCCAGTCTCATTCACTCTTCGTGGGCAGAGGGCCCGAACCTGTGCAGGTGCATGTACTAGAAATATGCAGGAGAGTCCACAAGTCCTGGCTAAGTCCTGAGCCTAAGGAAATCCAGCTGAAAACCAAATTCAGGAGGTGGGGTGCAAAGCTGAGAAGACAGGGGCTCTGGGCTGAGCCAGCAGGTATGCTCACAGCTGGGTGTGAATGAGGCAAGGGCCAGAGACAGCCAGGAGAGGCCTGGAGACCAGAGGCTTCCAGCAGGGAGGGAGGGGGCAGGTGGCAGCGTCTGCAGTGGAGGAAGCACTGCCCCATGAGAAGCACAGTCCATCCTGTCCAGACTGCCCAGGGCTGTGAGGGCCCACAGTCCCAGGAGATGTCCAGACCAGAAAGGGCAGCCTCTTAGTGGCAATGAAGTAGAGGGAGCCTGGCCCCGGGCAAGGGGCCTGCGCCCTGCACTCCATGCTCCCAGCTGCGTGACTCCCCCTCACTGACGAACTTATGTGGTGGAGAAGGGCAGATGCTGAAGAGACCCTGGAGGGACATCCCTACTCCAGCGTCACCCTCCCAGGACGGTGAACTGTGTGAGTGAATTCACACACCTGCTTTCATGGTAGGGACGTCCCTCCTCCAGCGTCACCCTCCCAGGACGGTGAGCTGTGCGGGTGAATTCACACACCTGCCTTGGTGGTAGGGATGTCCCGCCTCCAGCGTCACCCTCGCAGGATGGTGAGCTGTGCGGGTGAATTCCCACACCTGCCTTGGTGGTAGGGACGTCCCTCCTCCAGCGTCACCCTCCCAGGACGGTGAGCTGTGCAAGTGAATTCACACACCTGCTTTCATGGTAGGGACGTCCCTCCTCCAGCGTCACCCTCCCAGGACGGTGAGCTGTGCGGGTGAATTCACACACCTGCCTTGATGGTAGGGATGTCCCTCCTCCAGAGTCACCCTCCCAGGACGGTGAGCTGTGGGGGTGAATTCACACACCTGCCTTGATGGTAGGGACGTCCCTCCTCCAGCGTCACCCTCCCAGGATGGTGAGCTGTGCGGGTGAATTCACACACCTGCCTTGATGGTAGGGACATCCCTACTCCAGCGTCACCCTCCCAGGACGGTGAGCTGTGTGGGTGAATTCACACACCTGCCTTGGTGGTAGGGACGTCCCTCCTCCAGCGTCACCCTCCCAGGACGGTGAGCTGTGCGGGTGAATTCACACACCTGCCTTGGTGGTAGGGACATCCCTACTCCAGCGTCACCCTCCCAGGACGGTGTACTGTGCGGGTGAATTCACCCACCTGCCTTGGTGGTAGGGACGTCCCTCCTCCAGCGTCACCCTCCCAGGACGGTGAGCTGTGCGAGTGAATTCACACACCTGCCTTGATGGTAGGGACGTCCCTCCTCCAGCGTCACCCTCCCAGGACGGTGAGCTGTGCGGGTGAATTCCCACACCTGCCTTGGTGGTAGGGACGTCCCTCCTCCAGCGTCACCCTCGCAGGATGGTGAGCTGTGCGGGTGAATTCACACACCTGCCTTGGTGGTAGGGACATCCCTCCTCCAGCGTCACCCTCCCAGGACGGTGAGCTGTGCGAGTGAATTCACACACCTGCTTTCATGGTAGGGACGTCCCTCCTCCAGCGTCACCCTCCCAGGACGGTGAGCTGTGCGGGTGAATTCACACACCTGCCTTGATGGTAGGGACGTCCCTCCTCCAGAGTCACCCTCCCAGGACGGTGAGCTGTGGGGGTGAATTCACACACCTGCCTTGATGGTAGGGACGTCCCTCCTCCAGCGTCACCCTCCCAGGACGGTGAGCTGTGTGGGTGAATTCACACACCTGCCTTGATGGTAGGGACGTCCCTCCTCCAGCGTCACCCTCCCAGGACGGTGAGCTGTGCGGGTGAATTCACACACCTGCCTTGATGGTAGGGACGTCCCTCCTCCAGCGTCACCCTCCCAGGACGGTGAGCTGTGCGGGTGAATTCACACACCTGCCTTGGTGGTAGGGACGTCCCTCCTCCAGCGTCACCCTCCCAGGACGGTGAGCTGTGCGGGTGAATTCACACACCTGCCTTGATGGTAGGGACGTCCCTCCTCCAGCGTCACCCTCCCAGGACGGTGAGCTGTGCGGGTGAATTCACACACCTGCCTTGGTGGTAGGGACGTCCCTCCTCCAGCGTCACCCTCCCAGGACGGTGAGCTGTGCGGGTGAATTCCCACACCTGCCTTGGTGGTAGGGATGACCTAGATGGAATCGGAGGGCGTTGGGAGCATTCAGCACAGAGGCTTTCAAACGTGGGGCACTTTCTTTGGATGGAAGCAAAGAGGAAACCCCCCGAAGTCCCCCCGCACGGCTGCCATGCAGGCTCAGGGTCGGGTTCTCCTCCTTCAAGGCTGGAGTGCCTGGGCTCCATCGTCAGCCTCCTTCTCCACCTGCGTTGGTTCCTTAGCCAAAGCCGTCCAGTCGGGGCCTGCAGCTGGGAGACAGGGAAGAAGAGGATGTGTGGGGCCCGTGGCACTTGACCTGGGTGACATGAGGGTCACTTCCAACACGGCCAGCGTGCAGCCTCCCAGGTCCCTGAGGTCGGCGTCTCTGGGTCAACCCTTAGTGACATCTCCAGGCCCAGGTGGCCTTGAAGTGTGGCCACAGGTGGGCACCACTGGGACAAGCAGCCGTTCCCACGCCAGCAGCCAGTTCCCACGCCAGCAGCCAGTTCCCACACCGGCAGTTCCCACACCCAGGGAAAGGGAGACTGTGCCCGGGGCTGGCCCCTCGGGATGGCCTAGGCGTGAGTGCCAGTGACATAGCCAATTCTGAGGAAATTGCAAAAGACAAGGCGTGCACTTTGAGTGGTTGCGTAACAGGCTGTGAAGGGCCTCTGCCTGAAATGCTTGTATTTTTCAGAAAGACTTGTTACAGCCTGCCATAACAAAATTCCACAGACTGGGTGGCTTAAACCACAGAAGCTTACTTCCTTGTGGTTCTGGAGGCCGGAAGTCTAAGACCAAGGTGTGAGTAGGGCTGGTTCCTCCGGAGGCTCTTCTCCTGGGCTTCTGGACGCTGCCCTCTGCCTGTGTCCTCGCCCGGCCGTCCCTGTGTGTGTCTGTGTCCTAACCTCCTCTTCCTGTAAGGACACTGGTCCTACTGGATGAGGGCCAACCCCTATGGCTTCATTTTACCCAACGATCTCTTTAAGACCCCACTGCCAAATGCGGTCCCATTGGGAGGTCCTGGGGGTGAGGGCTGCAGTGTATGAAAGTGGGGGAGACGCAGTGCAGCTGGTGACGCAGCCCTGCAGAGCTGAGCGCGTTGCCTGGCACACACTCGTGCCGACTCAGTGTGCGGCTGGGTTGGTGGCCCCTCGAAGGCGTCTGTTAAATTTGTTTATTTCTAGCATCGCAGAGTCACCAAGAAAGCGAGGCTGGAGCTCCACTCTCTCTGTGGGTTTGTCGTCACGCAGTGCAGCTTTCTCACAGAGTGGATCAAAGACTCACCACACTTAAAAAAAGGAAGAAGAAAGAAGAAGAAGAAGGAGAAGGAGAAGGGGAAGAGCAAAAATTTCAGATACGTTGACTCCTGGGGGCTGGCGCAGCTCCACGGGACGCCCTCCACAGCTGGTGGCCTCGGCTTCTCCTGAAAAATGCTTCATTCACTCTGGCAGCTGTGCCCCCGGGGGCTGCCACGTGCCTGAAACTGAGGCATGGAGAGCCCATCTCTGCAGCAGAACCAGCAGCAGTGGGTACAGGGGAGCCAGTGACACTCAGGCCCGGGACCACGCCAGCCTCGCCAGGCAGAGACGGAGCACAGAGCCCAGGTGACCTGCACACTCAGGTCACAGAAACAACTGAAGCCCAGGCCCCCAGGCTCAGGCCGGAGACCCCAGCGCTGGCCTTGCTGTTGCAGGAGTGGGTGGGCTTCTTTTCTCCCTCCTGTGCCCACCGGGGCTTTCGCCGGAGAGAGGAAACACTGAGGTAAACGAGGCCTGCTTGGGCTGTGGAGGTCCCTGAAAGTCCGTGGCTGTGAACTCGTTCAGCAGTTACAACCAGAGCTTGTGGAACATGAGGGAAGCCCCTGGGAGTTGATCGAAACATGTATAAGGAGAGAGTGTAATAATTAATGGTAATAAAATCATAATAATGCCACTTACCACGCACCAGGTGCTGTCCTAAGGACTCTGCGTATATTAACTCATTTCATTCTCACAATAAACTCATGAAATCTTCCCCAGTTTTCAGTGATGAACCAGAGCCACGAGGGCTCAAAAAATATGCCCCGTGTCATCCAACCGGAAGGTGACAGCCAGGATCTCCACCCAGGTGGGCTCCTAGGTCCTGCTTCAGACCTGCACATTAGAAGCCTGTGCAGCTGGTGACAGCTCCCACCTGGCTTTCATGCACCTTTAACTCAACAATAGAGGCAGCCCCTGATGATGAGGAAGGAGATGGGGTGATGGGGTGCAGGCCGTAGTGTCGAAGGGCAGAGGAGGGAAACACCCAAAGGAGGCCGACAGCCACTCTCAGAGGGCGCGATGCCTGGTGGACATGGAATAGCCTGACAACCGGTCGTCTTGGTGCCGGAAATCCTGTCTCATCCTGACACGTCTCAGCCGCGTGACCCTGGCAAGTCACTTAACGTCAAAAGCTTTATTTTCCTAATTTATGCATGTGACAGGTTGCATTTTCCAATGATGGCTACACTGGTATATTTAGTCCAACTGCACGGTCTCCCACAATGCCCCTCCCACTGAGGGGCTCCCCTCCCACTGAGGGGCTCCTTACTGCCCCCACCAATGGACTGCCAATCTAGGTCATGAAATGTGTGGACCCCTGCCTGGCACGTGCACTCTCTCTTTCTCTCCCTCCCCATGACCACAGTGCCGCCTCGCACCCTCGGTCTCTGTCTCTCTGTCTCACCATGTCTCTCCCAACGTTCACCTTTGGAACTCAGCCACCATGTTGTAAGGAAGTCTTGACACAGGGGGATGCCACGTGTAACATTCTAGTGACAGCCCCAGCTGCAGTCCTAGCTGGCAGCTATCACCCCCCGCCAGGCCTGTGGGTGGATGAGCCTTCGGGGGGGTCCAGCCCCCAAGCTTCCTGTCGTCCTGCTGAAGCCCAGACTTCAGGGAGCAGGGTGGAGCCATCTGTGCTGTACCCCATCCCTGTTCCTGACCCACAGAAATGGATAACAATATAATCAATTGGAGTGTAATTTTCTATTTTAGGTATTTGTGAAAATTAAGTGAGACTATGTGAAAAGGTTTTGTAAACCATTATGAGATACACAAGTATTGGACGTTATTATGACAATACTTATGAGAAGCGCCTTGGGTTCTTGAGCATGGCAGTCCGGTTGTAGTATTTCTTTCTAAGCTGCTGTTATGGTTTCAATGTTTGTGTCTCCTCCAAAATTCACATTGAAACTTCATCCCCAGTGCGGCCGTACTAAGAGGTGGGGCCTTTAGGAGGTGGTAGGCCCTGCGGGTTCTGCCCTCATGAATGGGACTAGTAACTTTATAAAAGGGCTGGAGGGAGCTAGCTTGGCCCATTCCTGCGTGGCCCCAGGTCTGAGTGTCACTGGCTCCCCTGCGCCCACTGCTGCGGGTTCTGCTGCAGAGACGGGCTCTCCATGGCTCAGCTTCAGGCATGTGGCAGCCCTGGGGGGCCACAGCCACTAGAGTGAATGAAGCATTTGTCAGGAGAAGCTGAGGCCACCAGCTGTGGAGGATGTAGGTGGAGCTGCTCCAGCCCCCAGGTGTCAACGTATCTGAAATTTTTGCCTGATTTTTGCCTTTCCCTCTTTTTTTTTTTTTAAAGTGTGGTGAGTCTTTGATCCAGTCTGTGAGAAAGCTGTACCCCGTGACGACAAACCCACAGAGAGGGTGGAGCTCCAGCCTCACTCTCTTGGTGACTCCACGATGCTAGAAATAAATAAATTTAACAGACAACTTTGAGGGACCACCAACCCAGCCCTTTGGTCATGTGAGGACACAGCATTGAAGGCGCCATCTTGGAAACACAAAACCATGTCCTCACAGACTTGGAACCTGCTGGTGTCTTGATCTTGGACTTCCCAGCCTCCAGAGCTATGACAATAAGTTTCTACTGTGTATAAATTACCCAGTCTATAGTATTTGGTTATAGCAGCACAAATGGTCTAAAACAGTCATGCTGACAGTTTCAATAGAAATTTGATAAGGAGAGTCTTGCAAAATCTGTGAGCTCTTAATACATAATATGTTTTCCATCCCCTGTCTCTGAGGTGTTGGTGCCCTACAGCACCTGCTGCTAGTGTGATGGCCACCATCTACTGAGCATCTGTTTTGTACCAGGTGCGAGTAACCTGGAGCAGAGACTTCCCATCATTCCTCAATTGGCAGGATCCCTGTGATTGGATCTTCCACAGAATTGGGTGTCAGAAGCTGCTTAGTTGTCAGGGCAATTTCCCTGCTCTGAAACCTAGGGTGGGGCCATGGCTCACTGTGGAGGCAGAGGACATCCCCCTATACCAAAGCACTGAGGTCCGACGTGGCCTGTGGTGTGAGGCATGGCAGATGCCATACAGTGTGGGGCTTAACTCAGCCACAGAGTTCAGGCAACTGTATCTGATCCTGAAGTGTTATTTTCTCTATATATTACCAGTTTATATACATAAAATTATTAATCCTGATATGGCACTCTTTTTACATGAAAACATTCCAAGAGCGTGAAGGGAATGCGTTTGGCCTCGGATGGAAGGAGAGAGAAGGGACGGAGAATTGACTTCCTGAGTCATGGACTGGATGCCGAATGTAGTACCTGTATCGATCAGATTTCCCCAGGGAAATAAAACCAAGTCTATATCCAGATATATCTCAAGGGAGACAGAGAGAGGGGAGGGGAGTGTGAAGAACCCGTCCTGCACAGTTTTGGGGCCTAGTGGGTAAGTCTGATTTTCTGGGCAGCTGGAAACTGAGGCAGGATCAGACCCTTCCCGGGAGTTTCCTCCTCTGCAGGGGGACCTCGGCTCCCCTCTCCAGGCCTTTCTGCTGACCAGTCAGCCTCCCCACCCCGACGAGGTTATGCAGGATGATCTCCTCTATGACAGGGTAATGGGGGGTGTTCGTCTCATTTACAGAATACGTTCACGGCAGCACCGTGTAACCGAGCATGGTGGCCTGGCCAGGGGACTCCCAAGCCTGACTGTCTCAGTCTACTCTTGGACCTGCCACCCTCCACATTGCCTGAGTCTTATACTCGTCTCCAGATCAAGACAGCAGCAAAGTCACACTGCTGCCCAAAACACAAGTATGCTGCACGCAACTGAAAACATGCTCCCTTTCCCCAGAAGATGAATGTCTGGGTGATGTCCAGGCTTATCCTGGATGTCCTGCAGCAGAAATGAGGGAGGCCTGTCCATGAGAGTCGCCCCAGCCGGTACAGTCACCCCCATCTTCGCGTGCTGGTTCTGTGGCACAGGGAGTCCAAGGCTGCCAAGTGGCAGGCCTCACTTTCAGTTCAATGGAGTCACTGCTGTGTCTCCTGGTGGAAGCATTTCTCCCTTGGGAACTGACACCTGTTGGCCAGCAGGGGTGTTGGGAATCAAAAATGTTGCCAGTGGGTCACTAGGGGTAACACTGAGTGGTGCCACTCTCATTTCCACCCCGTTGATTCCTGGGCCCGTGAATCCCGGCCAGGAGAGACAGCACCACATAAAATCTGATGCAGATTTAAAGCACCTTGGGAAGAACCTTGCCCCAGCCCTGCAAGGGGCTGCCACCTGGCTGGCATGGTAACTGAGTCTTCAAAAGGCCATTCCTCTGTTCCATGAAGCCAGCCACTCCAGGACGGTGGGAACATGGTAAGACTGGGGAATCCGTGAGCGTGGGCCCATTGCAGCCCTTCTTTCCTACAAGGTGAGTTCCTTGGTCAAAAGCAATGCTGTGTAGAATACCATGACAGTGGGAAAGGCATTCTGTAAGTCCTCGGATAGTCGTTTTGGCAGAAGCATTGCATGCAGGGAAGGCAAATCCGTATCTGGAGTAAGTGTCAATTCCAGTAATAATAAAGCACTGCCCTGTCCACAATGGAAGTGGTCCAGTGTAACCAGCTGGCTACCAGGCAGCTGGCTGATCATGCCAGAGAACGGTAAAACACCTGGGACTCAGGATTGGGTGTGAGCGTTGCTATAGACTGGGAGAGAGGAAGGAGACCTTTAATACAATTTAAACTTGGAATGGATTGGGTAAGAGCGTTACTGTAGACTAGGAGAGAGGAAGGAGACCTTTAATACAATTTAAACTTGGAATGGATTGGGTAAGAGCGTTGCTATAGACTAGGACAGAGGAAGGAGACCTTTCATACAATTTAAACTTGGAATGGATTGGGTAAGAGCGTTACTGTAGACTAGGAGAGAGGAAGGAGACCTTTAATACAATTTAAACTTGGAAAGATGTTTTCCTTTGAGTGAAGACCACTAAGTGGGGAGGAAGGAGCTTGCAAGCCGCCAGGTCATGCACCACTACCCAGACAGTGTTGTTGCCTGCCCAGCAGCCATTTCTCTCAGGTCTTCTCTGCTAGTGCAGCCTCAGTTTTGCTCAGATACTGGCTGAAAAGTCCCCAACCTCAGAGGAGGCCAGTTCCTGCCTCAAGCCAGGGGATAAACCGTGGTTGCTCAGAAACAGCCATGGGGCTCCCTTTCCATGCCAGTAGGTTAGGCCATGTGTGCCTGTGTGCCCAACTCTTGCCATAAAGTGTAGGAGAAACTTGGCCAGGGGATGCTATGGAAAATCTTTTTCCCAGATGAAAAGGAGTATCTTCCCAGAGAGAAAGCTTCCGTCTGCACCTGTCTCCTACCTTTCTCCTTCAGATGTTGCTGTTTGGAGCTGAGGCAGCCGTCCTGTGACCATCTGTCAACAAAGGTAAGGATAAAAAGACAAGCTCAAAAAGATATTGGTGCGATATTTATCAAAGTTATTTTTAAGAGCAAAAATGAAGAAAGAAATTTTTTAAATGTCCATACAATGAAATACAATCATAGACATGTTATTGGTAAGAAAATGTTTACGATAATTTATTAGGGGACAAAGGCAGGTCATGAATGGGATGTAGGAACCCATCCTGTGGGTAGGTGGGCGTGTCTGCAAAAGACCATAGGAAAATACATCAATACTGGTCATCTTTGGATGGTAAAATTATGAGTGACATTTGTTTTCTAATTTTTCTTCAATGCATTTGTAATACATTGTATATACCTCAGTACTGAATTGTAATGTGAAATGTTTTCTTACGGTGTGATATGGTTTGGATCTGTGTCCTCACCCAAATCTCATGTTGAATTTAATTCCCAGTGTTGGAGGAGGGAACTGGTGGGAGGTGACTGGATCATGGGGTGGACTTCCCCCTTGCTGTTCTTGTGATAGTGAGTGAGTTCTCCCGAGATCTCCTTGTTTAAAGGGTGTAGCACCTCCCCACCCGCTTGCTCTCTCTCTGCTGCTAGACATGTGAAGACATGCCTGCTTCCCCTTTGCCTTCCACCATGATGATAAGTTTCCTGAGGCCTCCCCAGAAGCCGAAGCCTGTACAGCTCACAGAACCATGAGCCAATTAAACCTCTTTTCTTTATAAATTACCCAGTCTCAGATGGTTCTTTATAGCAAAGCCAATACACAGTGGAACACAGTTAAAAAAAAAAAAAGAAAAGAAAAAATAGTCAGTGTTCTTCAAAATGGGACTTTACCTAAAAGTAGAATCACTGTATTATTAGGAATGCAAAAATCTTCAACGTGAGTAGAGGTGTAGTTTCCTGGGGGCAGCCATAACAAATCGTCACAAAGTAGGTAGCTCCCAAGAACAGAAATGTGTTGTTTCTCAGTTCTGGATACAGAGTCAGAAATTAAGCTGTCAGCAGCTGTGCTCCCTCTGAAGGCTCCAGAGGAGAATCCTTCCTTGCCTTTTCCAGCTTTTGGTGGCTCCAAGCATCCCTTGGCTGGTGGCTGCATCACTGCAACCTCTGCCTCCATCTTTACATGGCTTCTTCCTTGTGTCACTGTGTCCTGTCCTCCTAAGGGCACTGGTCATTGGATTCAGGACTCCAAATCCAGGAAGATTTCATCTCAAGATCTTTAACTTGACTCATCCGCAAAGATCCTTTTGTGAATCTTTTGTGAATAAGGTCACATTCATAGTTACTAGGGGTTAAGACACACATATTTTTTGGAGGGACATTATTCAACCCAGTAGAGTGGATAATACCAAGTGGCTTTCAAAAGGGACTTTTACTACTGAATTCTCATGACATGAGGTTGTGAGAATTCCACTTACTCTGTATCCTCACATTGTTTATTGTCAGGTTGTTTAATTTTGTTAATCAGGTACCTACGAATTATTATCTCTCTTTTCCCATTTGCCCCAATAATACTCACTGGTGGTACTTGTGGTTGCAGCATTTACCCCAAGACACCTTTACCACCATTATGTTTTTAGTAGTGGTATTTCCCTTTGCAAAATATAATAATTCTTGATTGCTGACAATGTCAAATCCTAGAAAATGTAGCATTCCTACATGTGATGTTAACACTGTTCTTAAACGGTTGTTGGCCAAAGATTTGTTTGATGAATCCAAGTCTTCCGAAATAGATGATTCTCATGATTCAGATTATTCTGATGTTAGTTTTGTTTAGAAATAATTCCAAAAACAGTTTTTCTATTTGATTTTCATATTGAAAATCAGTCAGATTTGCTTCAGCCTCAAAGAGCGTGTTTATGTAAAAGCAAATGAGCGCTGGCAGTAAGCTGCACTTTTTTCTTTGTAAACAGGAGAAAGGTTAGTTAATTCATATTTTTCTGATTGCTAAAGAGATTATCTTCTTTCTTTCTTTCTTTTCTTCTCCTTTTGCTATTCATGTTTCTATTCATGTCTTCTGTGAAACACTTGTTCATGTCTTTTTTCCATTTCTATCGTGTTTATTTCTTTTTGATTTGCAGGTCATGTGGCTAACTTTGTCAGGAGGGACCAGTCTTCAGGGCATCTGTAGCATTTTTTATTTCCATCCGTAACGCACCAGTGCTCCCGATGCTCCCCATCCTTGCCAGCACTGAGTGTTTGGAACCTGTTTTATTGCAGGCCTGCTCATAGGCATGCAGTTGTATCTCGCAGTGGCTTTAAGTTGCATCCCCGAAAGGACTAATGATGCTGAATATCTTTTCACGTGCTAAGGTGCTTTCCACATATTCTCTTTGGTGACACGTCTGTTGCCTACTTTTATACTGGTTGCTTATTTCCTACTGTTGAGTTTTCAGAGTTCTTTATAGACTCTGGATAACAGTCTTTCATTGGATATGTGACTTGCAAATATTTTCTCTCCGTCTATAGGTTACCTTTTAAATCTACTCAGCAGTGTCTCTTGCAAAGGAGAAAATTTTACTTTTGATTAAGTCCAATAATTATTTCATTTGATTGATGAAGTATGCTTTTGGAGTCATATCTACCAGTTCTTTGACTAATCCCAGGTCACAAAGAATTTCTTCTACACTTTTTTCTAAACATTTTATAGTTTTGTGTTTTACATTTAGTCTTAAGATCTGTTTCCGTTTTGTATAAGCTGTGAGTGTCAAGTCAAAGCTCCTTTTATTTAACTTTTTGCATATGGTTATCCAATTGTTCCAACACAATTTGTCGAAAAGACATCTTTTCTTCTTTGAATTGCCTTTGTAACAGTGTGAAAACCCAAATGGTCATGTTTGTGTGAGTTTATTTCTAGACTCTCCGGTGGGCATCCTTTCTGTGACAGCACATATAGATATCCTTTCTGTGATAGCATCCTTTCTGTGACGGCATCCTTTCTGTGACGGCATCCTTTCTGTGACGGCATCCTTTCTGTGACGGCATCCTTTCTGTGACGGCATCCTTTCTGTGACGGTATCCTTTCTGTGATGGTATCCTTTCTGTGACAGCATCCTTTCGGTGACGGTATCCTTTCTGTGACAGCATCCTTTCTGTGACGGCATCCTTTCTGTGATAGCATACTTCCTTCATCACCACATCTTTACAATGTCTTAAAATTGAGTAGTGTGATTCCTCCAACTTTACTCATCTTTTTCAAACATGATTTGGCCATTCTATTTTCTTTGACTTTCCAGATAAATTTTAAAATTTGATTCTCTATATCTATAAGAAATCCATAATCTGGGGAGCTTCCCAGCTCTTAGGATGGATATACTTTGTCTATTCTGGAAAATTCCCCATCTGTCTCCACTTGTTCCCGTAACTATTCTGTAATTATCATCATAAATGTGGCAATCATCCTCACTTGATCCTTAAAGCCTCTTAATATTTATTTCCTATTTTTCTCTTTTTTCTTCCATAACTGCATTCTGAATAATTTCTTCAACTTTATCTTCCAGCTCCTTGATTCTCTCTGCAGTTGTATCAAATGTGCTGCTTACCCTTTCTGTTGAGTCTAATTTCATATATATATTTAAAAATTCTAGGGCTTTTGAGTGGTTTTGAAATCTTCCTGGTCAATTTTGACAACCTTATGCTGCTTTCTCAGACTTTTAATATCCTCGTGTATTTCCTTCAATGTGTTAAACATTCTTCTTTTCTGTTCTGTATCTAATGCTTTCTGTATCTTCAGTTCTTTGCAGTTGACTTTTTGCCTCACGTCTTATTTCCTGTGTGTTTCTTGGTTTTGATTATGAGCCCATGTGTCTTGGTATTTTATCTTTCATAATTCTTTGAGGATTTAAAGTGAGTTTCTTCAAGGAGGATTTTATTTTGTTTATTCCAAGAACTCAGGAGTACTATCAATTCTGGGATGCTTCAAGTTAAATTTTTGTCTTTCTTAACAATCATATATTTAGTGTACATTTGGACCTCAAAGCCCGTGAGCACAGGCTTATGGCTGGGAATTCTGAGGGAAGACTTTACTTGCACTGCTCTCAGAGCCAAGGCTGGGGCCACCATCAGTGGGCAGAAGTTTCTGTTCCACTGATTCGGGTACTGTGCCCTGGCTGCCCCGCACAGGCCTCAGGCTCCGTCTCCTTCGAGAGTGAGGTCCGCTGAAAGTCAGATGACCAGGACCACGGGTGCCAGCAGATACCTCGGGGAAGAGTGCCAGTTTAAACGCATACCTTTATTTTCTCAACGTGTTTCTGACTCTGATAAATTCTGTTATTTTTCCTCAAACTCAGCCATTCAGTAAAAGAATTTTTTTTCTTTTCATCTATCTGGCATGTTCAGTGTGGTGTACCAAAGCTAGTTATTTTTGAAAAGCAAATCCATCGAATTACTGAAAATAAAGTCCAGGCACCTTGAACTTTAAAATTGTAAACACACCCATCATTGCTCCATAAGTCCTAGCAGATAATGTGACCTAACCTTCCTCATTTTGTAGATAAACTAACTGAGGCTCAGACCTACAAAAGTTAAGCAGGAAAGAACACAGCGATGGGATGGAAGCCACAGCCCAGAGCCCTGGGCCCCTGGCAGGACACTTCCCGTCCTCCTCTGCGCCCTGAGCAGCCAGTTTCCAGTTCAGGGCTTTGTAGCTGAACGCGCAGCCCCAGCCTTGCTGACATAGCACCTTCGACCCAGGCTTTGCAGGTGGCCGGTGGCGGGGAACAGTGGCAAAGTCCCCCGGGGGGTCTGGTGAGCAAGGGCAGGAACGATGCCCAGAGTGAAACAGAAGGGGCGATAAGCAGTGCCCCGCCAGCCCACGAGCCACAAGGAGCCACACGGAGACGTCACGCAGCACACGTGGAGTCCCACACCCACGTCGCACAGAGTCCGGGCTCTACACATTTGCAGGTGGCTTGCACATCAGGAAAACCAGTGAAGCCCCCGCGGAAGGAAGCCTTTCCTAGCTGCGCGTGCCGGTTGGATACAGCCCGAATTAGTGTTATTTTCCAACGTGAAGTTCTGTTTTGGCTGAAATAAGAAAGCGACCCACACTCGGAAGGAAGCACCTGAGACTCGTGTCCTTCCTCGTTGGCTCGTTGGTGCTCGGCGGCGCCAGACCGCTGTCCGAGAGACGACATCTCAGCGGACACAGCGCATCTGTGTGGCCAGCACAGATACAGAGAACCCCAGAGTAAGCCTCCTGCCGCCTCCCCAAACCCACACCCATGCCAGCGTTTCTGCGCTCACCCCATTGCCCCTGCGGGCCCTGGCTGGGCATGAACTGGGCGCCTTCATCCCAGCGCCGTGTCCGGGTGCACGCCGAAAAGGCCGAATTCGGTTTCTTGCAGCCAGCAGGGGGGCCTTGGCTTTCCATCAAGATTTCTTCCCAGGAGGATATTATCTCACGTGAACAAAACTCAGGAGGAGTCAGAATAGGCTCCGGAAGAACTCTGTGCTCTCTGACTTTTTAAAACCTTACAGAAACAGCGGCCCACCCCAGGCTCCTGGTGCTGTGAAGGCTGATTCCGATTCCCAGGAGGTGGGCAGTGTCTCCTGGCGTCTGTTTCTGCCCCTGCTAATAGGGCTGGATGCAGAGCTTTTCTGACCTGAGGGAAGATCAGGGAACCCACTACTAATTCACTCAGGTGCCAGCGACCCAGGATCTTATCCATAAAGACTCTAGAGTGCTGAAGCAGCTCCCAAGAACCCGGAAAATGCAAAATAAATTTCTCCTCCCTAAAAATAAAAAGTAATTCAGAAGACAGGCACTTCTAATATCAACATGAAAACAAAGCACCAGTTAATAAAAATATAAATCTTACATTAAATCACCACTCTTAGTTGAATTTGAGGAGTGTGGTAGCAGACTTGCTGGAAATATTTCTTCCCTCCTAATTTTTTGACACCTTTTCCAATTTATCCCAGATCTCATCTCTTCCACACAGACTGCTCCGTCCTTTCTCAAGAGTGAAATGATGACTCTCCTTCATCTCCACCTTTCACAGTCTCTCTGCCCTGCCCACTAGGGGAAGAGTGCCTGGGCACTACAAGAAGTTAGTACCAATTGCCCTTCCTTCCTTCCTTCCTTCCTTCTTTCCTTCCTCTATCCCTTCCTCTTTCCCTTCCTTTTTTCCTTCCTTCCTTCTTTCCTTTCTCCCTTCCTCCCTCTCTCCCCTCCTTCACTGCCTTCCTCTCTCTCTTCATTCCTCCCTCCTCCCCCTCCTTCCCCTCTTCCTTCCTTCCTTCCCTTCTTCCCTTCCTTCCTTCCTCTCTCCCTCACTCTTTCCTGTCCTTCTTTCTTCCTTTCTCCCTCCCTCCGTCTCCCCTCATTCCCTGGCTTCCTTTCTCTTTATTCCTTCCTCCTCCCTCACCTCCCTTCCTTCCTTCCTTTTTTCCTTCCTTCCTCCCTCCCTCCATCCCTTCCTTCTTTCTCTCTTTCCTTCCTCCCTCCCTCTTTCCCTACCTTCCTTCCTTCTTTCTTTACTTTTCTTCCCTCCTTTCTTTCTTTCTTCCTTGTCTCCCTCTTTCCCTCTCTTCCCTGCCTTCCTCTCTCTCTTCATTCCTTCCTCCTCCCTCCCTTACGCCCTCTCTCCCTCTCTCCCTCCCTCCTCCCTGCTCCTGCCTCCTCAGCACCCTGTTTCCCGGTTCCCTGGTCCCCCTGGTTCCCTGGTTCTCTGGGTCCCTTGTTCCCTGGGTCCCTGGTTTCCTGGTTCCCCTGGTTTTCTGGTTTCCTGGTTCCCTGGTTCCCTGGTTCCCTGGTTCTCTGGTTCCCTGGTTCCCTGGTGCCCTGGTTTCCTGGTTCCCCTGGTTCTCTGGTTCCCTGATACCCTGGTGCCCTGGTTCTCTGGTGCCCTGGTTCCCCGTTGCCCTGGTTTCCTGGTTCCCCTAGTTCTCTGGTTCCCTGGTTTCCTGTTTCACTGTTTCCTGGTTCCCTGGTTTCCTGGTTCCCTGGTTCTCTGGTTTCCTGGTTCCCTGGTTCCTTGGTTCCCTGGTTCCCCGGTTCTCTGGTTCCCTGGTTCTCTGGTCCCCTGGTTCCCTGGTGCCCTGGTTCTCTGGTCCCCTGGTTCCCGGGTGCCCTAGTTCCTGTTCCCATGGCTGCCGCATCTATTATGCACGCGCCCCTCCTGTTCCATGAAGGTAATGGGTGCTCCTCCTCCCTTGATCTTTCTTTGCTCTTCTCTTCCAAAAAAAGTGGGGGGTGCATATTAAACAAACACTCATCACAGTCTTCATTATTTTGGCAAGGAAAACAAATGGAAATCAAGTCGTCTTTTTCCTGTCAGGGTGCTGATGAAGGAAACGTCAATAAACCGAACAATGTACTGTGTGACTGCCTGGCTTGAGATCTTCGAGTACAATAAAATAAAATAAAATAAAATCCTAACAGGGAGAAGAGTTTCATCATGTTCTGTTTCAAACTCCAGGCTACACTTTCTTGATGCTACCCAGTCCTCACCTGACTAACACGAGCTGAATAAGAATGGACATTGGCATGCTCAGGATCTAGAGGCAAGATCCCAGCAGCCCGATGCCCTCAGACCCAGCCCCAGCCCCAGCCCCAGCCCCAGCTCCCTCATGTCATGCAGCCACACACAGCCCCACACAGCCCCACCGCCTTGACTACAGGCATGGTCAAGGCACGAATGGTTGATCTCAAATATCTCCAGGCATTGTTACTCACCGAGAGAGCTTGGACACTCATGTGCAAAGTCAGAGACAGAGAGAAAGACAAAGGGGTAGGGGGAGATGCTTTTGAAAGAGCATTCAAGGATGTTCTGAGGAAGACATCCAAGCATGCAAGTGGCCTGTTAGCTCTGATGTGACCTAGTACACTTGCTTCAGCAGGAAGCCACACAGGTCCAAGCATCAAGTGACCTGTTAGCCCTACTGTGAACTAGTACACTTGTTTCACCAGAAGTCACACAGGATCCTTAAAGCATCCTCATTCTTTCTCCGTACAGGTTCTGGATGGAGGTCTCATGAGGGATTCGGGCAGAGGCTGATGAAAACATAAAACAGGCCAGTCTCCAGATTCAAGGGAGAGCTGGAGACAGCATTCATAGCTTGACCAGGCAGCTTTGACCAGGTGTGACAAAGGAAGCCCAGATGTCCCAGTCTATTCATGTTTCTATCACAAAATGCCTTTGAATTGGTAATTTATAAACAATAGAAATTTATTTCTTATCGTTCTGGAGGCCGGAAAGTCCACGATGAAGACACCAGCTGGTTCCCAGCCGGTGAGGACCCAGCCTCTGCTTCCAAGATGGCACCTCTGGGCTGCATCCTCACGTGGGGAGGGGGTGGGAGAAGAAAAGGGGCTGGGCATGCCCTTCAGCCTCCATTATAAGGCGCGGATCCTGTTCACAAGGGAGGAGCCCGCATCACTCAGCCTCCTCTCAGAAGGCCCCACCTGTTAACATCACACGGGGCTTAGGTTTCACTGTACGCATTTGAGAGGCACCTACATTCAGACTATAGCACAGGCCGGCCCCCCACTGCTTCCCATACTGCCAGAGGCTGGGGCAGCCCCCCGGCCACCATGTTCCGCCAGCAGGATGGCTCCTGTCAGCCAGGTGTGCGGGGCCTGGGCACACTGGCAAGAAGCAGGGAGGGCAGTCCAGACCCAGCCGCCCCGTGGCTGCTCCGGGAGACTGTGTCCCTGTTGGAGACTGTGATAGATCCACGATCCGTCCCAGCCATTGCTCTATCTGTCTTGTCCGTCAACCCCTCTGCCAGTATCATATGGTAAATAGTACCATGAATACTACAGTTCCAGGCACCCAGGTCACATCAGAGAACTGACGAGTTAGAGTTTAATGACACAGTTTGTAGCTAGGGGGGCTGCTTCAGAGCTGATGACTGGGTGGCATTGCTGCTCAGAGCTGGTGACTGGGTGACATTGCTGCCTGGAGCTGGTGACTGGGTGGGCATTGCTGTCTCGAGCTGGTGACTGGGTGGCATTGCTGTCTAGAGCTGATGACTGGGTGGCATTGCTGCCTGGAGCTGCTGACTGGGTGACATTGCTGTCTGGAGCTGGTGACTGGGTGGCATTGCTGTCTGGAACTGATGACTGGGTGACATTGCTGTCTGGAGCTGGTGACTGGGTGGCATTGCTGCCTGGAGCTGGTGACTGGGTGACATTGCTGTCTGGAGCTGGTGACTGGGTGGCATTGCTGTCTGGAACTGATGACTGGGTGGCATTGCTGCCTGGAGCTGATGACTGGGTGGCATTGCTGCTCAGAACTGATGACTAGGGTGGCATTGCTGCCTGGAGCTGGTGACTGGGTGGCATTGCTGTCTGGAGCTGGTGACTGGGTGGCATTGCTGTCTGGAGCTGGTGACTGGGGTGGCATTGCTGTCTGGAGCTGGTGACTGGGGTGGCATTGCTGTCTGGAGCTGCTGACTGGGGTGACATTGCTGTCTGGAGCTGGTGACTGGGTGGCATTGCTGTCTGGAGCTGGTGACTGGGTGGCATTGCTGTCTGGAGCTGGTGACTGGGTGGCATTGCTGTCTGGAGCTGGTGATTAGGGTGGCATTGCTGTCTGGAGCTGGTGACTAGGGTGGCATTGCTGTCTGGAGCTGGTGACTAGGGTGGCATTGCTGTCTGGAGCTGGTGACTAGGGTGGCATTGCTGTCTGCAGCTGCTGACTGGGCGGCATTGCTGCTTGGTTGTTGTCAAGCCTCCCCAAGGTCTAAGGTCACCAGCAGGAATGCCTCGGAAGGAGAGGGCATAACTGTAGTTCTAGGAGTCTGAGGCCATTT